>NC_134570.1:171331870-171931870 GCF_050947875.1 Dermacentor variabilis | reverse complement strand
GCAAGGCATTGCTTCGTCGCTGGTCCGGTGCTATCAGCGGCCGTCAGCGGATAATTGCAAGCATTACAAGCTTCGAGTGGCGGAACAGCGCATGCACAAGGACGCCCCTGGTGGACGATTCTGCCTATATTAGGAGCAGCGCCTCAGCTGAATCTTCAGTTCGGAAGCGGTGCACCACAGAGCAACGACAAATTTCTGTATCTTCTGCAGGTGAGCAATATTATTTTCTATTGTATAAAGCCCGAAATCTTGACTGTGCACTGCTGCCGAACACAGCAAACATTGCATTTGACACTGCCATTGCTTTTGTTGGGTACTTCTGTAAGGCACTTGCTATACTTAAACGTAAATGAGTAAGGACGTGAAAGATATTGCCAAGGCGCTTGAGGACCTGAGGCGAGAACTAAGGACAGATCTCAGATCATTGAAAGAAAGTGTGAAAAACTGCAACGATACCTGTGATGGTGTCAATGAAATCATAAGTGAAATGAAAGAACTTAGAAAGGAAGTCCAAAGTCTTTCAAAGAAAAACAAAGAACTGGAAGCTGAAAACTGCAGATTGAGTAAAAGAATAGATCAATTAGAACAGTATCAAACGATGAACAACTTGGAAATAAAAGGAGTGCCTGAGGAAGGTGACGTTGTCGATGTTGTGAGGAGGATCGGGAGTACTCTGAATGAACCGACTGCTGATTCGGACATTGACATCTGCCATCGTGTGCCCACATCAAACTCCTCCGAAAAAAACATTGTTGTTCGTTTTGTACAACGCACAAAACGGGACAAAATTCTGCAAAAAGCAAGAAAGCAGAGGATGACTACAAAAGATCTTGATTATGGTAGAGACGGCACACCCATCTATGTGAACGAACACCTGACCCGCTCAAACAAGGTAATTCTGGGTGCTGCGATCGCTCAGAAAAAAGTAGCAGGATGGAAGTTTGCGTGGGTGACTGGCGGGAAAATTTTTGCCCGTAAGGACGAGCGAACCACAAGCCACAGAATTAGCAGCGTTGCTGACATAGAGCAGATAATTGTATAGAAAAACTGTACAAGCTGCACAGTGCACAACAGCTCAAATAGAAGACATACCACAGGAATGCCACTATTATGAATGTGATCATTTCAATGAAAAATACAAAAAAAGGCGAAAGACAGTTTTCAGCAATTCATCTAAATATGAGAAGCCTTAAACATAAGGTTCAAGATCTTGAAATGTTTCTGCAGTCATTTAGCTTAAAATTTACCGTTATAGTACTTACGGAAACTTGGCTGTCAGATGAAATCGAACCCCCTTACCTTCAAAGTTACAAATGGGACAGCATAAGTAGAAAAAACAAAAGAGGTGGTGGGATAGCCATTTACTTAAAAGGTAATTTACCGCATAAGGTATTAGACAGCATGTGCAGAATGGATGAAAATGTCGAGAGCTTATCGGTGAAAGTGCTTAACACCATCGTCTGCGCCGTGTACAGGCCACCTTCTGGCTGCGTATCTGAATTCATGTCATTTTTTGAAAATTCACTTAGCTCTTTTAGCTCGGCGAATGCGCCGTTTATGATCCTTGGAGATATAAATATTGACACAATATCCGGTAACTTACATGCTAACACATTTCGAGACGCTGTTCACCAGTACGCGTGCAACAATGTGATAACACTGCCCACTAGGGTGACCGTTGACACGGCCACATCCCTTGACATCTGCGTCACAAACATAGATAGCGATGGTCTTTCCGCTGGTGTAATCTTGAATGACATCAGCGATCACCTGCCCGTGTTTTGCCTAACAAATGCATCCTACAAGAAACAACATAATGATGAAGGAAACCTCTTGCTCCGCACGGTAAACGAAACTACGCTAAACATGTTCAGCTGCCTTATCAACCAAGTAAGCTGGCAGGCCGTTTATGATCAGCATAACCCCTGAACTGCGTACAAGATCTTCTTGGATAAATTCAACCAGTGCTACAATACAGCCTTCCCTCTGCGAAAGCAGAAAAAAAGAAATAAAAAAGTTAGAAAACAATGGATAACTGCGGACTTATACAAACGAATACGTAAAAAAGAAATAATTTGTACCACAGTTTCATTAGCTCTCGTAATTGTGACATATTGACTGAGTTTAAAAAATTCAGAAATAAATTAAACTTCGATTTGAAAAAGGCAAGGGATGATTATTACGAAAGAAAATTTTACAAAATTCAAAACGATCAACGTAGACTGTGGAATACAGTGAACGATTTAACTAGACGAGGGCGAAAAACGCATATCGTGAATGAAATTGTAATCGATAATGCCAGTGTAGTTGGGCAACAGCTTGTTGATGAAATGAATCGACACTTTGTAAGCACAGGGGTATATAGTGGAGAAGACTTGCAAGTGGATATTTTCATGACTACAGGGCAGGTTGATTCCATTATGCTTACACCAGCGACTCCTACTGAAATTGAAGCAATTATCACGACCCTAGAAAACAAAGCTGCAGGCGGAGAAGACGAAATAAAGGCCTTACCTGTCAAGTATGTCGCTCATCATATGAGTCCTGTATTAACCCATATAATAAATGAGATGCTTACACGCGGCGAGTTCCCAGATGAATTAAAAATAGCTAAGATCACCCCTGTCTACAAGGGTGGCGATGAGGAAAAGCTTACCAACTACAGGCCGATATCTGTTTTGCCGGTGTTTCCCAAGATATTTGAGCGTGTTATTAATGATAGGCTTACGTCTTTTTTTCATAAACACAAAATAATTACGAAGTCGCAGTATGGCTTTCAAAAGGGTAAGTCTGCAGAACTAGCTTTAACAAACATAAAGGACAAAATAATTGAAAATATTGAGAACAAACTGCTCACTCTGGGGATTTTCTTGGATTTAAAAAAAGCATTTGACACTGTGCAGCACAATATCCTTCTAAAGAAGCTTGCTGCGTATGGTGTTCGAGGAGTAGCACAGAATTTAATTACATCATATCTCTCAAATCGGTATCAGTATGTATGCGTCGACAATCTGGTATCACAAAAATTGAAAGTCGAATGTGGCGTTCCTCAAGGATCAATCTTAGGACCCCTCTTATTTCTTGTATACATAAATGATATAACGTCCATATCAAACTCCCCTGAAATAATGTATGCTGACGACACTAATATCTTCTTTACTGGCACTACAAAAGAGGTCATAGAATCATCAGCTAACAGTTACCTCTTACCTCTCCAGGTGGCTTAAAAGCAACCGGCTAAGTTTAAACACAAGCAAAACCAAATATATAATTTTTAAGCCAGCAAATAAAAGAGACCCCTATTGCGTTCATCTGCACTTTGAGGACACGTTACTGGAACAAGTTACAGAGCAAAAGTTCTTGGGCGTATGGTTTACAGAGGACCTTACTTGGAAAACTCATGTTGACAAATTAAAAAGTGAGCTATCTCGAGTTACTGGCTGCATGTATAAAATACAAAATATACTACCCACCTGGTTGAAACAAACATTATATTACTCACTTTTCTATTCAAAACTCAGTTATGGCATTTTAGTCTGGGGAACTACGACAGCTTCAAACTACAACAAACTAATCATTGTACAAAAGAAAATATTGAGAATGTGTGAAAACTATGTGGGTGACAAACGAGGACTCCGAACAGAACCGCTCTTCATTAAATATAGCATGCTTAAAGCAGATCAAGTTTATTATTTCAAACTACTCCAGTGGATATATAAATATAGGCTGCACACAATACCTGTCGACAGTTGCACCTCATACCCAATACGTAAACCACACTATGTAAAGTCCGCCACAAGAACTAATTACGGAAAGCAAACATTGAATTATCAAACGATTAATATATTAAACAGTGATCACTTTAACGTACAATACACACAATCCTTCCACAGTTTCAAAAATGACTGTAAAAACCTATTAGTGGGCAGTGACATTGCATTTTCATTTTCAGTAACTTGTGCTCATCCCTGATAACACATGTAACCTCAGTTATGTTAGATTTTTCTCAGCGCTTGTACATCATGTTTGCCATTGTTTCGGCATTTACATTGTGTATCAGTCTAAACCTTCGTTTCTTTTTTTTTTCTTCTGATACGTTTCAATGTACTGATCTACTTACTGTATGTGCTATTTATTTTCGAGCAAGTGATTCTATGGTTTTTTTTTCTTTATTGACTTCTAGTGTAAGCCAATTTTATTGTTATATAATACTTATTGCATATGTATCTTCTGCTTTTTCGAAATCTATCCCGTTGAAGCAAAAGTAATGCTTTGGAGACATGTGTTCTGAATAATTGAATTTTTCGTTGCTGTGTGCTGTGTGTTAAAGATAGGTTCGACAACTATGTATGTGAATGATATGTCATGCTGCCTTGAACTGTAGGGGCGCAGAGGCTCTGTCAGGCATTTTGCCTTTACCTCTGCCCCCTACACGGAGAGAATCCGTGAAACAAACAATAAAGAAAAAAAAATAAATTGCTACTTTGTCCCGGCTGTTAGATTGAGCCTCTCTCACCTGGCCAACATACATAGTATGGAAAAGCGTACTTCTCGAAACTCTGCAGTGTGACGACGTCCGATATGAAATACTTGCCTACGATGCAAATACTCAAGAAAGCTTATCTTGAACCAGTTCAGCAGGCCGCATAAGAAACGACTAGCGACTTTGAAACAAATAAATGCAAGGAAGCGAAAATCCCTCGACTTAATCCGCCCCCCCCCCCCCCCCCAAAAAAAAACTTTCAGCAAGACTGTCAAAGACCTCCGGGCACTCACGCAGTCCATCCCAACTATTGTGCTGGAGGAGAAAGTCGGAGGCCTTCCTCCAAAGCAGCGCCTTGGTGTGAAGACATGTTTAGAGGCAGCTTCCAGAAAGTCAACCCGGGCCATGCGGTTCGGTCAGCTGTGGGTGTTGGAATGTATCCTCATGCGGATCAGGAGCCCGCAGCTCCTCATCCGCATTTGCAAAGGGACAACGTCAGAAACATCGAAACGACATAACGGTTTGTAAAACTAATGGAAAGACTAATTTTTATAATGTCGTCTACAATCCCATCAAAAGGCCTTCGTGCTGATTCAAGAAGTGCACAGTTTTTGAATGAGTTTATTGTTTTTCTCAATGAATGGGAGGAATATGCTGCACAGCATGGTGGTGACTTTTTAAGTGCAGGAACTGCCCTTGGGCTGCGTGTAACGCTGCAAAGCACACTGCCGCTTGTAAAATACCTGACCACGTCCCTGCAATACAAGTACTTGTTGACCGCAAACCTAAGCCAAGACAGGATGGAGAATGTATTGGTATTGCATGCCAGCTGCTTCGGTTGCAATGATCATCCAATAGTGGGGCAGTTTCTGATAATTATCAACCACCTGGCTTTCTGCAGCCTCGCCAAGCCTCCAAAAGGAGCAAAAGTGCCTGCAGAAGTAGTGACTGCCCTCTTGCAACTATCTTATGTCCCCAAAGAATGAAATGCGCGAATAACTGAACTTGTCCATAATTTACGTACTGGATGGCAGAAACTTGGCTTCTGCTGCATGCAGAGCTGCTCGAGGAGCACAGCAGCCTGAGCGATCCTCAGGGCTGTGTAGACAAAAAAAGTGACAGCAGACTAATTTTTTTTATGTAGCTGGGTATGTTGTCAGAAAAATCCTTAAAAGATTTCCTTGCCCTGAATGTGCAACTTGTTTCAGCAGTTTGTCTTTGCAAGCCGAGTCAAACAACAATGCCTCGCTTACTCGAAATTTTGACCATGGAGGCTTAGTTTATCCATCAAGGCCAATCGAACAGCTCATAGCAAAGCTTGAGGACGCATTTACGGTGTTTTTCAGTCGCAATAAGCTACACGCAGATAGCATGGTCAGCTTTCTGCATTTTCTTCAGGGACGTGAGCTTCAAGGTGTGAGCTGCGAGGAGCATGGACGTCGAATTACGGCAGAAGTGATGAAGTTTTACGCCTTGACTAGGACGCATTTTCTTGTAAAGTCAGTAAACAAAGAGCGCAGCGATAAAAAAAAGCTGCTGAAAATGAGGCGCTGTCGGTAGCCTCGCACAGGGCACTTCGCACAAGGAAAGGCATTAGTATATTGTTGCCATGGAACCTTGTGTAATAAAGACATTCCACCCTGCAATTTGTCCCGCTTCATTTTCTCGTTGCGCTATGATGTACAAGATGTGTTTTTACGCTTCTTCATGGCGCAGTAGGTCGGACCCGACGTGACGCTTGCATTTGCTCCTGCCCCGGCACGGTGTCGGTGTTACAGCTAGTCCGTGTCGAATCTAAATTACAAGAGAACCTGTGACAGAGTTTGCACTGTCTTTAGCACTTTTAACGCCTTGTCAAGGCAGTGACAGCAGCACACACACGGTCAACCGACTGAACCAGAGAGCACTAGCCCCATAAGGGCTTCTTGCGCCAGCCCGCGCGCCAGCGGGCGGTAGCGCCATCTGCCTGCGCATAGCAAGTTATTTCAGCTGCGCCGGCCCGGTCGGGACACTAGGAAAACCTTCTGGCCTCTATACCACGGAGGAAGGAAACTAAGCAGAGGCCCTACCCCCTCCGCGCGCTAGGAGAAAAGTGTGGCGGAAATGACGTAGTAGGTTCTCATTTTTTTGCAACTTTTTTTTTGCTGTATGGCCACGCCTTTTAGGCCACAATGACGGCGTTGTTATTAGCCCCGACCTGAGCCCCGAGAACGAACTACAGGGGCGCTGCGAGCGCCGCTCGCGTGACGTCAGGGCAAGGACTCGCGCCTGTCGTCTGCTACAGTTCGGGCGTTGTCCGGGCGCTTTCTGCGGTGTTTTCGTTTGTTCGCCCTCGTTCTCTCTGCTTGTATACTTATGGTGGTCGTCTCAAATATATTTTTACGACGTCTTCCTTTGCGAACATTTATTCAAAGAGCTAATTTTTAGACAACAATGCAGCTGTTAAAGGCAACGCTACAGTGCCAGCCGAAGAAGCGCAAAAGAGCCCATTGCGGGTTTTTCATGCGGGGATGGACAATCGCAAAAACATAGCATACAGGAATCCAGTTACGATACCAAACCTGCCGCGGTGCAACAAGTATGTCACAAACGCTGCTGTATATGACTTCTACAACAGTTACGCTGATTTTAATCCCTTAAAACAGGTTTGCTCACGACGAGTAGTTCATGGTATAATATCGAATTTTTGCATCTCGGTAGTAACACGGGGACTTAAATAATACTGGAGTTTAGATTCTACAAGCACCACTTGCTTCTTTAACTGCTTGTCAACATTAGGCGGTTCTTCCCGTGTTTATAAGCGGCAGAAATTTGAAGTAAAGTTAATGAAGGCTTACAGCTATTTACAGAATACAAGTAGGAATGTACCAATATATATTTCCTTTTCCGTGATACACGTTCAACTCACTTGAGAAATTTACTGGTGCTTGTTGCTTGAGGAATATACATGACGAATCTGTTTGGCGAACTGACACAGGCTGCTCCGCCCAATTTTTTTAGTGAAGTATGCCTGTTGGACCGCATGGCTGCCGCCAGAAAGAAGTCTAAGCGTCAATCATTAGTAGTATGGGACATATTGAAGACATCGAAATTCCCCCCCCCCCTGCCCCACCGGTGAAGGGTCAGAAAGCAAGTGAAAGTATATGCAAGGTGGTGCTTTCTTTATGAATGTTTGCGATTTGATTGGAGCAAACTTTATTTACTCTGCAGTTGGGCAAGGTTCTCTTTTATGTACCGACGAAGCGAATAGTTATCCGTTTGTATAATTAAAGAACGCTGGATGGAGACATGGTGAGACAGAAGGTGCTTGAATTTTCCTTTTCTAGGCAATCCAAGCTTCGCTGTAGTAGCTCGAGAATACTTTAGCCATTCCAGTTGGCGCTGTAAAAAATTATTTATGGTTTCAATTCGAAGTGGTATTGAACTGATGGGTTTCGCGAACATAGCGTGCCTCGCCATACCGACAGTCGATTGCTACCGTTACGTGATCAAGGGTGTGCCATATTGTTGATAAAGGCTACTGAAGGCCACTATGAAACATTTTATCATTTTCAATTGATTCGCTCTCGATCTTAACAACGAAACTTTTCTCTCGGGTGATTGCTACTATGGTGTTTGTGAATTAACTATGTAAATACTCTACATGACGCACCGTCGTGTTAGCAGCCATGAACAATTCGTTTTTTGGAGGCCTGTTTCAGAGGAGGATGAAAGTAGCAGCAAATTTTTTCATAAGAAATGCGCGCCTATTTTTTTACTCATTAATGAATGGCCATATTTGAATAGAACAACACACCAAAGTAATAAGAATCATGATGACAGCTTCGCAGGGCAGCGTCTTTCTAACATCGGATAACATGCTGACGCCAGTTACCAAGATTTTTCTTCCATGTAAAATGCAACGTCTCTCATAGCTAAATACTAAGGGAATGTTAAATGCTTAGCGAGGCATCATACACAACTCCGCGTGTTGAATTTGCAGCCATTCTTTTTACGCTAAATTGACGAATAGACACTGCGCATATGTGCATTGCAAAACCAGTAGACCCCTTTAACACTACATAGCTTGCGATATCCAAGCCGAAGTTTCTCGACTCACGCGCTTTTGAAGGAGAAACTGTGGTTAAGGCATGGCAGCTGAAAGAAGCCGACGTATCCTTCAATACGTACGGCTAGAGCCAAGCATACACCCAAGCACGAAGCGCGCGCGGCAGCCGAGCGAGCCGCGTCCTGTCCGTGACGTCACTCGCGAGAGGGCGCCACTCCTAATTCTCGCCGCTAATGGTTTTGAGCGCTCACACGTGTTGCTCTGACAGGTTTCGTGCCGTGGCAAAGGCGCTGTATGGGCGGGTTTGCGTTAGTCACCGTGTCTTGTTGCGCTGTGTTACCTGCACCGTGCTCTGCCGGATGTTGCTGTGGCCATGTGGGACAGGAGGAACTAAAGCTCGTGAAATGAACGCGCATATGTAACGCTGTACGCAATGTACCGCGCCACGGCACTGACAACGGACGAAGGAATATCCGCGGGAAATTTTGCCTCTACTTCAGCGGAATCATGCTAACGTGCCATCGCAGACTATGGCAGCGGTGGCGTGAACAGCACGGGCAGGCGGCTCACAGCTTCGTCTTCCCTTCTACTGAAGGATTTCGTCCGTGGGCTTCGCCATCGACCCGGTACAGTCTACCACGCTGAATCAACATTATCGGGGCGGCTTTCCGCACAAGGACCGTCGATTGCCTGCGTGATAGCCTCTCGCCGCTTCCACTGGACAGCCCGGTGACGTTATCGACATACAGCTACAAATTCAGCTGCCCTGGCCGGCTTCCCTCATATGGCAGCGGTGGCGTGAACAGCACGGGCAGGCGGCTCACAGCTTAGTCTTCCCTTCTACTGCAGGATTTCGTCCGTGGGCTTCGCCATCGACCCGGTACAGTCTACCACGCTGAATCAACATTATCGGGCCGGCTTTCCGCACAAGGACCGTCGATTGCCTGCGTGATAGCCCCTCGCAGCTTCCACTGGACAGCCCGGTGACGTCATCGACATACAGCTACAAATTCAGCTGCCCTGGCCGGCTTCCCTCATATGGCAGCGGTGGCGTGAACAGCACGGGCAGGCGGCTCACAGCTTCGTCTTCCCTTCTACTGCAGGTTGGTGCCTGGCACTTGCGGCTTCCTCAATACATATTGACCCTTGCACGCCACTGCTGCCATTGGGGAGTCAAATCTGTGTGCTGTTTTTCATAATGTCAAAAATTAGCAAAGAGTTGAGTGTTGCTCTTGACGACCTGAAAAATGAAATCAAAAATGACTTGAAGCTTTTTCGAGAGTCCTTTGAACGTGATATTCGCAGTGAACTAAGGGAGATTAAGGCGAGCCTGTCTTTTTCAGACCAAAAATTTAATGAAATGACCGTGGACCTCAAGAAGGTGTTGGATGAAAACAAACGCTTACGGGTAGAAAATGAAAGTTTAAAACAACAATGTAATCTCTTGAATGTTCAACTTAACAAAGCAGATGTAAGGATCACGGAGTGCGAACAGTACTCGCGAAACCGCAACCTGGAAATAAAAGGAATTCCCATGAACCGTGCAGAAAACCTGCTTGAGTTAATCGGCAAAATCGGCGATAAAATTGGAGAGCCTATCCTACCCACTGATCTAGAACTCTGTCACAGAGTGTCAGTCCCTGGCGGTTCAATGAACATGAACGCTATTGTGCAATTCGCTCACCGCCAGAAACGCGATGCTGTCCTTGAGAAAGCCAGAAAGAAAAGGATCACATGTAAGGACCTCGGTTTCACTGCGTCTACCCCTATCCACATCAACGAGCACTTGTGCCCTGAACGGAAGCGTCTACCTGGGCAGACAATCAGTAAGAAACGGGAGGTCAACTGGAAATTCGTGTGGGTGCGCGGTGGCCAAATATTCGCACGCAAAGAAGAAAAAAGCAGACTGCTGAAGGTGATCAGCAGTGCGGACCTCGTTAAAATGATCTAGTATAACTTACCGTTCTGATGAAATGTCACGAACTTTTAGCTCCTTCAGTTCTCAAGAAGTTTGCAAATGAGAATACACTAGGAATTTTTCATCTTAATTGTCGCTGAATTAACAATAAGTTTGAAGATTTACAGTTACTTTTTGAATCTCTGGGTTTCTCCTTTAATGTGCTAATGTTCAGTGAAACGTGGTATACTGATGAATCTGAATATTTTGCTCTAGGTGGTTATAAGCACTTTTTCCTTAACAGATCCGGTCGTAAAGTGGGGGCGTGTCGATGCATATTTATAATGCAATAACTGTTGATCAAAGCGAGCAATTTACGTTGGCAACAGAAGATGTTGAGCTATTGACTGTAGAAAGCCATAGTAGCATTTTCAGTGTTGTGTATCGTCCCCCTAATGCAAGACTAGACACTTTTTTTTTTGAAACACTAGAAGCTTTTTGATTACGCGTCTTCTAATGGAAGATTGCTTTATCTGTCGGGTGATGTGAACTTAGATATGAAATGTGTATCGAAGCCAGGAAAGGAACTTGTGGCCTTAATTGATGCATATCATAACGTGCTCCACGGCAACGTGTATCGACGTTATCATCACAAATGCAGATAAGTCTAACATAGATGCAGGGACCGTAGCCTGTGACATCAGTGATCACCTCCCAATCTTTGCTTTCGTTAACAACGCTAGACCAGATAGCGCTCCTAAACCGCATGATTTCAAGTATCGCCGCATTGATCCGAACACCTTGAGTAACTTCCGGAGCGCGATTTCCGCCACTGACTGGGAATACGTCCTGTCGATAAATGACCCTGACACAGCTTAGGATGCTTTTCTATCCAAACTGAAAGCTATTTACGACATTTCTTTTCCTCTGAGGCACGCAAGAAAATGCAAAAATAGAAAACCATGGATAACGGCAGAACTAATTCATGAAATAAAAGTAAAAGACAAGTTATTTACGCAGTTCATTAAATCTCGAGACCTTGAAAAATTAGGCGCATATAAAAAGTACCGTAATCAGTTAAACCGAAAACTGAAGAGGGCGAAATTGGAATATTTTATCCATCTTTTTTGACCCCACTTCGGGAAACAGTGCCCGAGACCAATGGGACCAATTAAATCGCCTGCTTAACTTCCGGTCACGCCGTCCTATTGCTTCCATTGAAAAAGAAGGCAAAGTTCTGTGCGGAAAGGAACTTTCCAACCAGTTTAATAGGTTTTTCATTAATATTACAAAATCACTTTGTGTCGCACCAGATGTCCCTGTCGGTTGTGCCTGTGCGGCACCAAGCGTTCACGAAACCTTATTTATGTTTCCAACTACTGAATCTGAAATAATATTCGTGTTTTCGAACCTCCGATCGAGTAAATCCAAGGATAAAGATGGTTTCCAAATCCAACCATTTAAATTTGTAATAGACTTATTAGCCCCGACACTAGTATATATTTATAACCTTTGTTTAAGTAGCGGCGTCTTCCCAAAACAAATGCAGATCGCAAAGGCTGTTGCCATACATAAAAGTGGATCTGTTTCTGACTTTTCCAATTACAGACCAATATCGATTCTTCCGGTACTATCTAAAGCATTAGAAAAAATTATTCATTGCCGGTTGACTCTAAGTAAGCATTCTGTTCTTTCTGACTACCAGTTTGGATTTAGAAAACAGAGGTCGACTGAGATGGCATTGACTAAACAAAAAGAAATTATAATTGCTGCCTTTGAAGAAAAGCTTCTTGTTCTCGGGATATATATAGACTTATCCAAAGCATTTGATCTAATTGACCACTTTGTATTATCTCGGAAACTCAGTCACTATGGCATTAGGGGCATCAGTCTTGCTTTAATACAGTCTTACCTAAAGTACCGTAAACAAATGGTGTGTTTAAATGAAACCTCATCAGATGTTGAGCCAATCTTATCCGGTGTACCACAGGGAAGCATTTTAGGGCCTCTGTTGTATTTAGTTTATATAAATGACATTTTTCATACCCCCTTACCGGTTCAACTCGTAGCTTACGCTGATGATATTACAATGCTTTCCACAGGAAACACACTAGCGGAGTTATCCATCCGTGGCAACCAATTTTTGGAACATTTGCGTCACTGGTGTAATAAAAATTGTCTTAAAGTTAATACGAATAAAACAAAGGCTGTGATATATAGAAAAAAAATAAAGTAGTAAGTGGTGATATCGAACTATTATTAGGTAATGACAAGATTGATATTGTATCCAGTATAAAATCTCTTGGTGTTATATTCTCTGAGACACTCAATTGGGACCTACAAATTGAAAATATTCGTGCTAAAATGAACAGGTTAAATGGCGTGTTATGTAAACATAGGTTAACCCTTCCCACACAGGTTAAACTCCTCATTTATAATTCATACATAGCGCCAGTGATTACTTATTGCCACACAGTTTGGGGTACAACGACACAACACAATAAACAGCGCCTTCTAATTGCGCAAAAGCGTGCGGTAAGGCTGATAGCTAATATACCGTGGAATGCTCACACCAGAGAATATTTCAGGCAGTTCAATATTTTAAGTATAACTACCTTGTATGTGTTCAAACTTCTTTGCATTTACAAAACTGCTGTTGCAACGAACAATAACCTTATGCTAACAATGTTTCAGCTTGTTCGTCATGAACCTGCATATGATGTACGTTACTCTATGTCATGGACCCTACCGTTAAGTCGCACCAAATACCGCACACAATCCTTATCGTACAATCTGCCTAGGTACCTAAATGTTCTCGAAGATAATCGTTTTTCTCTTAGGTTGCTTTCTATACAAACTTTCAAAGAATTGATAAATCTTTTCGGGCCTTCGAGCAAATAGCTCACCTGTGTAACTGTATTGTAGCGGACTTGAATGAATTCTATTTATCTGTATTATTGTCTACGTTGGTGTTAGAATTGTGTAATAGGAATTGGTGAAGAAATTGTGTAATTGCGTTAATTGTGTAAAATCATGACAATGTAATAGATTCCGTGTAAAAATTACAATTATGCAATAGATTACGAGTATTGTGATCTTGAATTCTGTTTCTGTGTATACTTTGCAACCTGCCACAATGTCTGTTTTTTCACCGCACTGCTGCTCTGTAGGGCGTAGGGGGTCCTCAAGCTGCATTCGGCAGCTTTTTCCCTTCCGTCCTCTCTCATCTCATTTCTGTACTTTGTTTTGAGAGAAATAAATCTATCTATCTATAACCTCGACGACATTAGAGAAATAATACACAAACATAATCCGAAGCTGCTGTGTGTTCAAGAGACACACCTCAAACCTACCAATAGAAATTTTCTTCGAAACTACACCATCTTCCGCAAAGACCGTGAGGAGGCTAATGCCTCCGGCGGTGTAGCAATAATAGCCGACAGGCCGGTAGCTTGCCGACCCGTCGCCCTTAACACGCCCCTTGAGGCAGTGTCTGTTCAGGCCATTCTTTTTAATAAAATAGTAACAGTGTGTTCCATTTATATACCTCCGAACCAGCGTCTCGAAAAAACAGACCTTTATAAGCTCATTGACCAGCTCCCCGAGCCCTATATACTCGTGGGAGGTTTTAACGCTCATAACACAATGTGGGGAGACTCGCCATGCGACGCGAGAGGTCGACTCATTGAAAATTTCCTTTTAACCACCAGTGCGTGTCTCTTTAATAAGAAAGAAGCAACGTATTATAATATTCATCATAACTCGTACTCATCAATAGACCTGGCGATCGGATCCGCTTCCATCTTTCCTGATTTAGAATGGCATGTAATTAAAAACCCATTCGGAAGTGATCACTTCCCAGTAACGCTGAACTTCGTAAACAAACATGACTTGCATCCACACTTCCCTCGCTGGAAACTGGCCTCTGCTGACTGGGAACGTTTTAGAGAATCCACCCACATATCACGGGATTTTATAGATAATTTTACTATAGATCATACTGTTTCATACTTCACCGCTTTTATCATTGACGCCGCTGAAAAGTTCATTCCTCAAACAAGAGGCACTTCATCCAAAAGACGGGTCCCCTGGTGGAATGACGATTGTAGAGAGGCGAGGAAGCGACAAAATAAAGCTTGGAGCAAACTACGCGAAAGTCCTACAGCAGAAAATCTAATAGAATTTAAACAGGTTAAATCGCAGGGAAGAAGGACGCGACGACTGGCAAAGAGGGCAAGCTGGCAGAGGTTTTTATCGGGTATAAATTCATATACTCAAGAATCTAAAGTATGGGATGGGCTGAAAAGGCTTAAGGGGCAAGAAATTCATCCGTTGCCCCTAGTAAACGGCGAAGCAAACCGCTTGGAAGACCAAGCTGACGCCCTTGGCGAACACTTCCAAAATGTTGCCAGTTCTAAACATTACTCCAAGGCGTTCCTAAAACACAAACAAGTAGCAGAACACAAGGCTATCGACCGCAAATGCAGACATAACGAACCCTTCAACGCGCCTTTTAACATCGCCGAGTTAAGAGCCTCCCTGACTGCATGTCAGAGCTCCGCACCTGGACCGGACTGGATCATGTACGACATGATTAAACACCTTCCCAGTGGTACTCAAATTACTCTGCTAGCACTTTTTAATGCAATATGGGCTGCGGGATACCTCCCTACCGCATGGAAAGAAGCGTTGGTCGTTCCGATTCTTAAACAGGGCAAAGACCCCACATTAGTAACAAGTTATCGCCCAATTGCCCTCACAAGTTGTATATGCAAACTTTTTGAAAAAATGATAAACCGTCGACTTTTACACTTCCTTGAATTAAATAAATTCCTTGATCCGTATCAGTGTGGTTATAGAGTAGGACGATCTACAACCGACCATCTAGTGCGCATGGAAGCAAACATTCGCGACGCCTTCGTGCATAAACAGTCATTCTTATCCGTGTTTCTCGACATGGAAAAGGCGTACGATACAACTTGGCGCTATGGCATCCTGCTTGACCTATCGACGCTGGGGATCAGCGGCACTATGTTAAACATTATAGAAAGCTACCTGCAAAACCGTACATTCCGCGTGAAAATAGGTAATGCGCTGTCGCGTGTATTCATACAGGAAACTGGGGTACCCCAGGGAGGCGTACTGAGCTGCACGCTCTTTGTAGTTAAAATGAACACGCTTCGTAAAACATTACCCCCATCTATTTTTTATTCCGTCTACGTAGACGACATACAAGTAGGTTTCAAATCTTGCAACCTAACAGTCTGTGAGAGGCAGGTACAACAATGCTTAAACAAAGTATCCAAGTGGGCAGACAAAAACGGGTTCAAAGTGAACCCCAACAAAAGTTCTTGCATTTTTTTCACCAGGAAAAAAGGGCTTGCTGCAGATCCCACTGTTGAAATATATGGGCAACGAATACCCGTAAACAAGGAACACAAATTCCTAGGCGTTATACTTGACTCCAGGCTTACATTCATCCCACACATAAAATATATTAAAGCAAAATGTCTTAAAACAATGAACTTACTTAAAATCCTATCCCACACAACATGGGGTAGCGACAGAAAGTGTTTATTGAATCTTTATAGGAGCCTAGTTCGATCACGACTGGACTATGGTGCCGTGGTTTATCACTCCGCCGCACCGAGCGCGCTAAAGATGTAAGACCCTGTTCATCATCTGGGTATCCGCCTCGCCAATGGCGCATTTAGAACAAGCCCCGTCGAAAGTCTATATGCAGAATCAGACGAGTGGTCACTACATTTCCAGAGAACATACATCATCTTCACCTACTTTCTTAAAGTGCGCTCTAACAAGGAACATGCGTGTTTCACGACAGTAAACGACTTCACATGCGAAACACTTTTCCGTAACAGACCCTCCATGAGACTTCCTTTATCGCTGCGTGTAAGAGAACTTAGTGAAGAAACGGATGTCCCAATACTCGAACATCGCCTAATGGCTCTTGCTAATCTATTACCGCCCTGGGAGTGGCAGGTGATAGAATGTGACACATCCTTTGTAGAGGTCTCGAAGCACGCTCCTGAGCTTGAAATTGCCATGCATTTCCGAGAGCTTCAATCGAAGTACTCCTGCTACGAATTTTACACAGATGCGTCCAAATCCCATGCTGGCGTATCCTACGCTGCTGTTGGTCACTCTCTTTCTGAATCTGACGAGTTGAATCCCCTAACAAGTATCTTCACTGCAGAAGCCTACGCAGTGTTGTCTGCAGTAAAACATATAAAGACACTGAAACTTGACAAAGCCATCATATTCACAGACTCGCTAAGTCTTGTAAAAGCACTCATTTCGTTACAAAAGCATACAAATCCTGTCTTCAATTAACTCTACACACACTTATGTAACATCTACTCATCGCACAGACATGTAGTAATATGCTGGGTTCCAGGCCATAGAGGAATCGAGGGAAATGTACTTGCTGGTGAGATGGCCAAATCAATGGCATCGCAGGGTACTTGTTCTGCTGCAGTCCCTGCCACAGACATGAAGCCTTTCCTCAGAAACAAACTGCGAAGCCACTGGCATCGCTTGTGGGACGCAGAAACGAGTAATAAGCTTCACGTGATTAAGCCTAAGTTAGGTTTCTGGCACCCAACAACGAAAACACGAAGAACAGACGTCCTGTTCACTAGACTAAGAATAGGACACACGTTCGGCACTCATAACTTTCTCCTCACCGGTAACGAGCCTCCAACCTGTGGTAGATGCGGCGACAGGCTTTCGGTCCTCCACGTCTTCCTGGAGTGCCGGGAAGCCGAAAGAGACAGGAAGAAACATTTTCCTTTTGCATACAGCCATCTCGTCCCCCTGCATCCGGCCATGTTTCTTGGCGTAGAACCGCTTTTCAAGACCAAAGCAGTCCTCGCTTACTTAAAAGATGTTGTGCTACACGTGAGAAGCCCAATTATTCCGTAGTGCATCCTCTTTCCAGAGGATACATCTACGATAGTGTTCTTTGCATAGCACATGCCTCTAGGTCTTTGGCTTTCAAGGGCACTGGTGAGGCAGATGTGCTCCAGACATTTTAGCATCTCACGCATTTTATATATTGCATCATTTTTTCTCAATGCCTTCCAATGTTCTTAGTACACTTCAATAGTCACTCCCATAATTTTATTACTCTTACATTTTATGGAATTTGGATCACTCTTTTAGGCCCCTTTACAGCCACGGTACATTAAGATCACAGAACCCATCTGTCCACTGCGAACTCATTAACATTAGCATGGCGCTCTTTGGCCACACCTGGCCCTTGCGCCATTAAACATCAAACATCATCATCATCAAAGTTGAAAAGAGCACGGGCGTGTACGAAATGAGTGCATTGTTTTCACTTTGCGCAGTGAATTAGCAAGAACAGAAGTTTATTGTTCAAGTACAGATGCAAGGGCAAGAAGTCCCGATGGAGGTTGATTCCGGAGCCTCGTGCTCAATTGTGAGTAAAGATAGATTTCGAGTAATCGAGGGAAATCGGGATGAAATACCACTCCAAGATTCTGGAACAACTCTCGTAACCTGGTCCAAGGAGGCGTTACCGCTGCTGGGTCGAGCAACCGTCTTGGTACAATTCAAAGGCCGGAAGGCAAAGCTGCCTTTATTGGTAGTAAAGAATCGAGGCAACAGCCTGATTGGGCGAAACTGGTTTAGGCCGTTAGGCATTGGCTTGCGGAGAATCCAGCAAGTAGACGCGGAAGACGTGCTCTCACGACTTTCCGAGGTATTTCGCAGGGACCTTCCTGGCTTCAACGGACCAGAAGTTCACATCGAACTGAAAGACGATGCCCAAACAGTGTTTCTCAAAAGCCGACCAGTTCCACTGGCCCTCAAGGACGACGTGGGCAAGGAAGTGGATCGCATGGTGCTACAAGGGGTGTAGGAATCCGTAGCGTACTCCAACTCGGCAGAAGTCGGCAAGACGGCAGAAGTGCTCGCTGGTAACACTATAAAGAGACTGTACAAAGTCAGACGGCTGCCGTTTAGAATTTTGGTGGCGCCGTGGGTGTTTCAACGAGTCATTGACACACTGTTAGCAGGCATTCCCGGCGTGAAAGCCTATCTTGATGATATCTTGATTTCTGGCCGTATCGTAGAAGAGCACGCCGAGAGATTAGAGACCGTGCTATCGCGTCTGCAGAATGCCCAGTTAAGAGCGAATAAGGACAATTAAGTGCGAATTCAACCAGCCGAGCATTGAATTCTTGGGTCACAGGATTGACGACATGGCAATACATCCGAGCCGAAGCAAGACGGACGCCATCCATAAAGCGCCCGCACCCACAAGCAAAAAGGAGCTGCAAGCCTTCTTGGGGTTACTAAATTTTTAGAGCAGTTTCCTCAAGGGCAAGGCTAAAGCGGCAGAACCACTCTATCGACAGCTCGACCATGACCACGAATGGAAGTGGACTGGTGAGCACCAACGTGCGTTTGAGAGACTAAAAAAATTGCTTAGCTACGACTCTGTACTTGTGCCATATGATACCAAGCGTTCTTTAATTTTGTGCTGCGACGCATCTCCTGTGGCAGTGGGGGCAGTACTAGGCCATTGTGCGACTAACGGGAAGGAACAGCCCATAGCTTATGCTTCTCGTACGCTTGGAGCCAGTGAACGTAACTATACTCAGATTGATAAAGAGGGCTTGGCTGTTGCCTTTCGCATAAAACGGTTCCACCAGTACCTTGCTGGGCGAAAACTTACGGTTATAACTACCCGCAAAGGCGTCTGCGCCAGCAGGCGTTTGGTGTGTTGCGACACCACGTACCCGAGCACACGAGGGTTGGACCCTCCCGCGTGTAGCCGTGCGCGGCTTGGCCGTGTCCGGTGCAAGGGGGATCCAGGAGGTTGAGCCGATGCCGGGTGTTCGGACCTTTAAGGCCCCCCGGCGGAGGCAACACACCTCTTTGGCCTCTGCTTCACGTAGACGGCACTCCCGGACTGACCCACCCGGGGGAAATCGGTAGTTGCCTTTTCCTGTCTCTCTCTCCCACCAGCCTTCGTCTTTCTCTCACTTTTCATCTTTCCTGTCTTCTCCTAGCTTCCGCTTACTTCCAATTTTTCCAGACAGCGAGGGTTAACCTTGTGTGAATAGCCAACCTAGGTTATTTCATATTTAGCTATAGTGATGACGTACAGCTGGCGTTTACAGGACCTGTACATACAGACCCTGTAGCGTCCCCTTGTAGGGCTCCATGGTGGGTGGCTGGCGTTATTGCCGAAAATTCAATTCCTGTATGGCTAGCTCCTTCCCTCCGCTTCCTGATCGCCCCCACAAAAGACGGCGCACCGATGAAGTTTTCCAGTTCCTTGCACGTCAAAGGCCAAACTTTCCACGTTACTATGTGATCCACTCAGAAAAATCCGATAAATAAGTACGAAACATTTCCCCCTTTCTAGATTCCAAGTCCTTAACTGATGTCCTTGGCCCAGGCTGCAATTTATCAAGGCTGGCAAGTGGTGATCTCCTGTTAGAGCTCCATGATCACAAACAGTACGAAAAGTTGCCCAGTCTAGTATCATTTGGAGATGTTCCACTGACAGTAACTCCACACCACCCGCGGCGTTGTCTCGGATGACGATTTGCTCCAGCTAACAGAGGCTGAGCTCCTGGAGGGCTTCAATGATCAGAATGTTGTCAATGTGAGAAGAATTAAGATGAGAAGGGATGGAAAAGAAATTCAAACGAAGCACCTAATACTCACATTCATTCAAGTATTCTGCCCGAGTCTGTAGAGGCGGGGTACATCAAGCTCCGTGTCAGACCATATGTACCGAATCCCCTAAGACGTTTCAAATGCCAGCGTCTCGGTCACAGTTCACAGAGCTGCCGGGGCCGCCAAACATGTGGGAAATGCCCTTGAACACGCTACTGAAGCTTGTAAGAACTCTCTCCACTGTGTAAACTGTGACGGAGATCAAGCCGCGTACTCGCGGTCGCGCCCCTCCTGGAAGAAGGAAATAGAAATTGTAAAGATAAAAGTAAAAGAGAATATATCGTTCAAAGAGGCACGAAGGCGGGTAGCATGCCTGCCAAAGAAAAGCTTTGCCGAAGTGGCGCGTTAGGGGGCCTGTCCGACCTACAAGCAATGAGTCGGCAGTTCCGCCATCTGCCCCCACGGTGGTCGCAGCTAGTGCTGCTCCACCAACCGAGCAGAAGGGAGTATCAACCCCGAAGGTGGGCGCAGCCGAGACTGCCCCAACCCCCCGGCCTCTTCCAGCGCTGGCAATAGCCGGCGCAGCCAAATCCCTCAGGTAGCCCCATCGACCTCCGGGCTGGTGGGCGCAGGGATCTTGCCCTCCAAGGCGGGACTCTCTCGGGAAACTTCTCGCTCGCAAGAGCACGTGTCCGGCGCCTCACAAGAGGCAATGGACACTACACCTATCCTCAAGGCGCACCAAGCGCCTAAGGAGCGGCGAGGTTCCCTCGAACGCTTCAAAAAGAGCAAAACCCCGGTTGCAGGGCCTCGCAAGAGCTCTGGAAGCTAATCTCTGAAATCTCTGTAATTATTACTACTGTTTCCGTATACACAGCACCTATTTACTTCCAACATGGATACACCAATAATTCAATGGAACGTCAGAGGTCTTCTTAGGAACCTTGATGACGTGCAAGAACTTGTCCAAAAACACAATCCAAAAGTGCTGTGTCTACAGGAAACACACTTAAAACCACAACACACAAACTTTCTCCGACCGTATGTCAAGTTTCGCAAAGATTGCGATGATGCTGTCGTATCATCAGGCGGTGTTGCCATTTTTATTCATAAAGGCATTTCATGTCAGCGTTTACAGCTACAAACGCCCCTTGAAGCAGTGGCGGTTCGAGTTGTTCTCCTAAATAAACTCGTCACGATTTGCTCGATTTACGTACCCCCACACTACAAATTAAACAAACATGAATTTCAGTCATTCATAGACAAATTGCCAGAACCTTATGTTATTGGCGATTCCAATGCGCACAGCTACCTGTGGGGCGACTCTCGTATAGATGCGCGAGGTCGTCTTGATGAACAGTTCCTTTTTTCTTGTGGTGCGTGCCTTCTGAATAAGAAGGAACCCACATATTACTCTCTAGCAAACAGAAACTTTTCTTCAATCGATCTCAGCATAGTTTCTCCTTCTATTCTGCCTGAACTCGAATGGGAAGTTACAAAGAACCCTTACGGAAGCGATCACTTCCCCATACTAATACGAACACCTAAAGAAAATGAACACCCACCACAGGCACCTCGGTGGAAGATTGAGACAGCTGATTGGGATAAATTTCGAACTCTTACTGGTATCTCATGGCATGACATCTCCTCCTTAGAAATTGATGCGGATGTGGAGTATTTTACAGCGTTGATAATAGATGCCGCATCTAAATGCATATCACAAGTAAATGGCTTGGCATGTAAACGGCGTGTCCCGTGGTGGAACGACGACTGTAGGATCGCTCGTAAGAAACAAAACAAGGCGTGGGGGTTGCTACGCGCCTCCCCCACTGCGGAGAATCTTATAAACTTTAAAAAAGTAAAATCCCAAGGCAGGCGAACCCGCCGACAGGCCAGAAGAGAGAGTTGGCAAACGTTTTTATCGGGTATCAACTCGTATACAGATGAGGCCAAAGTCTGGAACAGGGTTAGTAGGATAAGAGGGCGACAAACATGCTCCCTCCCTTTGGTAAACACACAAGGCGAAACCCTGCAAGACCAGGCAGATTCACTTGGGGAGCACTTTGAGCGTGTGTCGAGCTCAATCAATTATTCCCAGTCCTTTCTTAAACATAAAGAAATAATAGAACGTAAGCTAATCATATGAAAATCCAGGCAGAATGAACCGTGTAACCGGCCTTTCAGTATTGCCGAGTTCAGAGCTGCCTTGAACACATGCAAAAGCACTGCACCGGGACCTGACAGAGTCATGTATGACATGATGAGAAACCTACATACTGACACACAAGTTACACTACTTACACTATTCGACACTGTTTGGGCTTCCGGATACCTCCCATCCACATGGAAAGAAGCGATTGTGGTTCCTGTTCTGAAGCACGGAAAAGAGCCTTCCTTGGCGGCAAGTTACCGTCCGATAGCTCTAACTAATTGTCTGTGTAAGCTTTTTGAAAAAATGATAAATCGCAGACTTATACATTTCCTTGAGCTCAACAATATGCTCGATCCTTATCAGGGTGGATTCCGAGAAGGGCAGTCGACAACCGATCATCTTGTGCGCATCGAAGGAAATGTGCGCGATGCATTTATACATAAACAGTTTCTCCTATCGATATTTCTCGATATGGAGAAGGCATATGACACGGCATGGCGTTACGGGATCTTGCGAGACCTGTCCGAAATTGGCATCCGTGGAAATAAGCTGAACACAATTGAAAGCTATTTGTCAAATCGTACCTTCCGAGTAAAAGTCGGTAATGCACTGTCACGTCCTTCTACGCAGGAAACTGGTGTACCCCAGGGAGGCGTGTTCAGCTGCACTCTCTTTATCGATAAGATGAACACGCTACGTGCTTCACTGCCACCGGCCATTTTATATTCCGTATAAGTAGACGATATACAAATAGGCTTCAAATCCTGCAACCTCACAGTATGCGAGAGACTGGTACAGCAGGGCTTGAACAAGGTTTTCATGTGGGCAGACGAAAACGGATTTAAAGTGAACCCCAACAAAAGCTCTTGTGTGCTTTTCACAAGAAAGAGAGGGCTCATTGCAGAACCGAGTATCGAAATGTATGGTCAGCGAATTCCTGTGAACAAAGAACACAAGTTCTTAGGCATCATACTTGATTCTAAATTAACTTTTATTGCACACATAAAGTACCTCAAGGTCAAATGCTTAAAAACAACGAACTTACTTAAAGTGTTATCCCACACAACATGGGGCAGCGACAGGAAATGTTTAATGAATCTTTACAAGAGCCTCATTCGATCACGGTTGGACTACGGTGCCGTGATCTATCATTCTGCAGCCCCGAGCGCGCTAAAGATGCTAGATCCGGTCTACCATCTAGGAATCCGACTGGCCACTGGAGCTTTCAGAACAAGTCCCATTGAGTCTACATGCAGAATCAAATGAGTGGTCACTCCATCTGCAGAGAATATACATCAGCCAAACATATTTTCTGAAAGTCCACTCTAATCCTCAACATCCGTGTTTTAATACCATTAACGATATGACATATGCTACATTCTTTCATAATCGTCCCTCCGTAAGACAGCCTTTCTCTCAGCGTGGGAGGGAGCTTAGTGATCAAATGCATGTCCCACTCCTCGAGTTCCGCCTAATGCATCCAGCCAAGCTGCTACCTCCTTGGGAGTGGCAGCTCATACAATGCGATATATCTTTTGTGCAAGTCACAAAGCATGCTCCAGAGATTGAAATCCAAATGCATTTCCGGGAACTCCAGTACAAATATTCCTGCACGGAGTTCTACACAGATGCATCGAAGTCACACGACGGGGTGTCCTATGCAGCCGTCGGTCCATCCTCCTCGGAATCCGACGTACTACATCCGGAAACCAGTATCTTTACGGCTGAGGCCTACGCACTGTTGTCGGTTGTAAAGCATATAAAGAAATCAAAACTCCAGAAATCAATTATATATACGGACTCCCTTAGTGTTGTGAAGGCCTTGATGTCATTCTGTAACCACAAAAATCCGGCAAATAATGAACTCTACTCGCTCCTGTGCAAAGCATATATATCTAACCAACATGTGATTATATGCTGGGTGCCTGGACATAGGGGCATCGAGGGTAACGTTCTAGCGCATCAGATGGCCACATCAATTTCAATGCATGCAGTTAATCCTACTGCTTCGGTCTCTGTCATAGACCTGAAGCCTTTCTTAAGAAGAAAACTGCGAAACTACTGGCAACGCTGGTGGGACCTGGAAACAAATAATAAACTGCACGTAATAAAGCCACAATTAGGTTTCTGGCCTCCTGTAACAAAATCCCGCCGGACAGATGTCCTATTCTGCCGTCTAAGAATAGGACACACTTTTGGCACACATAACTTCTTACTCACGGGAAACGAGCCTCCAACCTGTGGTAGATGCGGGGAGAGGCTGACCGCCCTCCACGTCCTGCTGGAGTGTCGGGAAGCCGAATCTGAAAGAAAGAAACATTTTCTCTTAGCATACCGGCAGCACATCCCCCTTCATCCTGTTATGTTATTTGGTCAATAACCACTCTTTGACACCAACGCCGTCCTAGATTTTTTGAAAGATGTTGTATTGCATGTCATTAGCGCCACACGTTTGTAGCGCTTCCTCTCTTCAGAGGATGCCGCCGTAATAATTATTTTGAATAGCACATGCCTCTAGGCCCTTGTGGTTCAAGGGCTCTGGCGAGGCAGTAGTGCTGTATGCAATTTAACATCTCGCATATATTAAACAATGCATCATTCTTCTTCGATGGATTTTAATGTTCGTAGTATTCGTCATTAGTCATCGCCATAATTTTATAACACGTAGATTTTACGCACTTTACAGCGACTATTTTTAGGCCACTTTACAGCCAAGTCACATCTTCCATAATACATCGTTAACACTACCACTTGTCATAGCGCTTTTTGGCCAAACCTGGCCCTTGCGTCATAAAACATCACACATCATCATCATACGGTTATAACATACCACAAGCCGCTACTGGGCCTGTTTAACACGGACAAGAGAGTGCCTGAAGTTGTGTCTCCCAGAATGCTCCGTTGGATTTTATGTTTGGCAGCGTATAACTACACCCTTCGGTATAGGCGAGGCTAAGACAACTCCAACGCCGATGCACTCAGCCGTCTGCCATTTCCGGGACACGAAGACGAACCACAGCCACCTGGGGACGTGCTCCTGTTGGAAGCGGTCGAGTGCGCACCGCTGCAGGCGGCGGACATCGCTGCGCTCATCAAGGTCAGTCTTATCCATAGTGAAGGAATACATCCTTAGTGGCTGGCCGTCAACACAACTGGACGGCAAGTTCGCGCCTTACGAGGTGAGGAAGTCAGAGTTGTCGTTGCATCGTATTGCATACAGTGGGGGAATCGCGTTGTAATTCCTAACGCAGCAAGAGAAAGTGTGCTTCAACTCCTGCATGCAAATCACCCTGGCATGAGTGCCATGAAGCGTCAGCTAGAGGGCTCATGTGGTGGCCGAAAATGGACCACGATATTGAAGAGTTTGCGCGGCACTGTCAGCCATGTCAGAGTAGCCGGCAAAGCGATGCCAAGGTTCCAGTGCAATTGGGATCAAGCCAGATCAACCTTGGAGTCGCCTACACATTGATTTCGCTGGTCGGGTTAATGAAGTATTATTAATCGTGATAGTCGCGTAAAGCAACTGGGCTGAGGTCGAAGTCATGTCACCCATGAAGGCTGCAACTTTCGTCACCAGCTTAAGGAAGATGTTTGCGACACACAGTGTGCCAGACGTTACCGTTTCAAATAACTGCACAGCATTCACTAGCTCGGAGATGCAAACGTTTTTAAAGTGTAATGGAGTGCGTGCTATTTTCACTGCACCTTATAATCCCGCCAGTAATGGTAGGGCGGAGAGGATGGTAAGAGAAGTTAAAGAAATGTTAAAGCAACAGGAAGGTTAGACGCAGTGCAAGATTTCGCGGTTCCTGTTTAAACAGCACATGCCGCCACATTCGGTCACGGGAAAAATCTCCGGCAGAATTAATGATCGGACGAAGGCTGAGGACAGCCTTGGACAGACTTCATCCGGACCGGCAACACGCACCTGAACTGCAACGACCGCAGATTAAGACGTTCCATGTCGGTGACGCGGTCTATGTCACCTTGGACCTGGAGCTTTTTTCCAGGTCCAAGGTGGCAGGCAGTCAGGGTTGTGGCAGTCTGAGGCCCGGTGTCGTACATCGTCCAGCTGGACAACGGCGAGCGCCATCACAGGCACCGCGACCAGTTAAGGAGCGCCTGGACGAGGCTCGAAGCCGATCCAGTCACAAGTGTAGACTACCAAGTCAGGCATCCTCCTACAGCCAGACGGCCACAACAGCTGCCGGCCAGCACGGAAGCAACCACAGGGGCAAGTCCGGGCTAAGCTGCCCTAGACCCGTTCGAGCCGCGAAGGTCAACACGCGTTAGACGGCCTGTCGCACGTTATGGCATTGATGACTAACAAGACATTTTAGAATTGTGTGACGAATCTTAGGAGAAAGGAGTGTTGTGTACTGATATCGCGTGTCGCACTAACACTGCATTTGCATGAGCATCGCTTATCAGCCACGCAAGCAGTAGTCGGCAAATCATATGTTCATCACCCTATAAAAGGGCACTACATCAATAAACTTTGTCTGTTCCAACCTGGCGTCCGATTAATACACAAAACTAGAGCATTACGAATTTAGTGGTGCACCTCGTGAGTTCTTAATTTCATATCTAAAGCACAGAAAACAATGCATTGCCATTCATCATGTCAGAACAATATGATGCGAGATAAATAACTCGGGGAGTACCACAAGGTAGCTTACAAGGGCCGATATTTTTAAATATTTACATCAATGATATAATAAGAATTTCTAAAGACGCCTACTTCATAGTTCGTGCAGTTGCCAGAAGCATTTTTTTAGATCTCGCGATATAAGCAGCCTATCGGTAATCTCCAATACCATTAAGGCGCTTATTTGAATGGAGCACAGTTAACTCGCTAAAATTTAATACTACAAAAACAAAGCTATTCTTTTCACTCCACCACAAGGACATATCAACGAGCAGTTTAGATTACAGCTTCAGTATTATAGCACATAACTCGCATCAAGTGGCAAAACCTTGGGAGTTGTTTTAGTGATCATCTGACCTGGAATGATCATTTAGACTTTATCGCTACAAGCTTAGCTAAAGCTTGCGGAGTGCTCTGTAGACTGCGATATGTTTTTCCATGTAACGTTAAACAAATTATTTACAATTCTCTATTTTCAGCTCACTTACCCATTGCCACTTAGTATGGGGTAATACCACACAAGCCAATCTACAGAAGTTGTCTGTGCTCCCGAAGAGAGGAGTTCGCTATATAGCAAATGCCCGGTATGATGTACATATTCGAGAGCTGTTTTCCACCCTTAAAATTTGCCCCATGCAACATTTTTATAACTGCAACCTTGCTCTAAGATGCCAAAAATAATTCGGATTCAACAATCGCACATTTTTGCAGTTGCGTAACCTTACTGCACACGAAGTTACCTCGTATAACATTAGGTAAAAAAAATTACTGTCACCTTTTTCAAGTACCAATTATGGGTTCAGTAGATTATAATATTGCGTAGCAAGCTTGCTCAATAAAATTGAGACATGGCATTTGACATAGGAAAATCGTCAAGGAGTGCAATAAAACAGTATATTATCGAAGACCTGCTTTCGAAACAGTAACAAGTGTTTATGTGTACAAAAGGTAGAATGACTGATTGCCTGTAGTGTGCTTTTTGTATCTGAGTTCTTTTACGTTTTTCAGATATAGGCTTTTGAAATTTTCACATTTTTGTACACTTCCGTAGTCATGTTTTTGTATGCAACGAAATAAGATCACCATTTGCTATATATTGATATTGACGACCCTCGTAATGTATATCAAACCTCCTGGTCTTCGGGTGCCTCGCTGAGGAGGGCGGCTTGCCATCTCTCAGCGAGGCGTCCTGCTTCAGAGGGTCCTGCTGTTGTCTTCCATCTTCCTCCTGGTCCTTCTTCCTCATGGCGCTGGCATTACTAAAGCACATGGGCAATATCGGCCCGTTCGTGCTGGCACCACGGGCAGCCGGGCAACGGGTGCAGCGCGGGCCACAGGCGGTGCAGGTGGTAGGGGTTGGTGAAAGTGCCCGTCGGCAACCGTCTCAGATCGACCGCCTGGGACCTGTCCAGCCGCCCGTAGGGTTGTGGATATTTCCTTCGTTCTTTCCTATAGTGGCCAAACACCTCTCGATTCGTTGCCGGAAACTCCTCGACATCGCAGTCGGCGTCCCCGTGAGCCCCAGCTCCGTCCGCCGCGATTTGGGTTGTGTTGGAGAGGACAGCGGCGGCGCCGACGGCGTGGCCACCGCCGTCGCCGTCACTCCTCCCCTGGGGTCCCGCACAACAACGGCAGCGGCTGCCCTCTGGGTGACTGCGTCGCGGCGGGTAAGCGGCTTCGCGACGAGGTGGGCGCGCTCGTTGTGGCTGGATGGGGTGTCGGTTCTTCGGCCGTTTGATGAATGTTTGTACAAAGACCACCTGCGGTGTATGAAACCGAGGCCAGTGTACTCCCAAGAATAATAGAGGCTGGGGAATGAATATGTTTTACAATCTTCTAATAGGGGTTTCGTACATATTTAGGAATGTTTGCACCATCAGCAAGCGAAATCAGCGCAATATTGAAGGCAACCTTACTTCTTGATGTAATACTTATTAACAAAAAAATTCGGTAATCCGAAGCACAATCTCAGGGCTTCCCGCTCAAGCAGAACAAGGGGGCATAACCAATAAGCTGACGCACCAGAATATAGTACGCATCCAAATTCTAAAACGGGCCGCACATACATTTTATATATCACAAGTTGTGGGTCTCTCCGCATCCCCGACTGACTGTTGCGTAACTGACATCGCATGCCAGCTGCTCTCACTCTTTTTTTTAACTATATTGCCAATGTGGCCAAACGAACCGAAGGAACATTCATTGACTACGCCTAAGTATTTCACCGTCTACACTTGAGGTATAGACTCGAGATGGTAGAATATCGATATGGTAACGGGATCATTAAAAGAAAGAAACCAATATCGAACACACTCCAATGTTAAGTGAAAGGCGAATCTTTTTTAACCAGATTTCTATGACATAGAGCTATTTCTGCAGTCTATAATATAAGGAATGAATATCACTGTCTGATGCAAAGAAAGCAATATCGTTTGCGTATGCATGTTTGTACATCTGGTTGCCGCGGAATGGAACTCATCAGAACGCGTAAATAGTAATGACGAAGTGACAGCGCCTTGAGGAACACCACGTCATTGATTACGTATGCACGAAGAATAGCCTCCTAAAGAACAGTGGAAGTTCCTCACATTTAAAAATTTGCATATGCAGTTTACAATATCATTTGGAAACTCTAGGTTTCCTAGTATGTCCAATAAAATTACGTATTCCAGGCTATCGTAGGCTTTGGAGTTGTCTAGTGTCACAGGCGCACTTATCTGCCTTTGGCGCCATGCTAATTATTATTCTATTTCATAATTCCACGTAAGCATGCCCGATTGAACATGATGGTCGGAATCCAATTTCGCAGGAATTAAGCAAGTCTTTGTTCTGTACAAATTTAAGCATACGAGCATATAGGATTCCTTCAGTTCACCAAATTTTCACCAAAGTTACCAAAGTGCAACCGGTCTAATCTTACTTGTTGTATATCCTTCGCCATGATTTTCAAGAATTTGAATTATTTTAGCAATTTTTCATGCAGATGGTATCTACGAAAATCTATTTGAGCGATTTACAGTAGTTAAAAGGTCGTCAGGAGCATCCTTAAATAAAATGCTCATCATGACAGAGGTTACCCTATCTGCGCCGGGCACTGAATCTGGCAGTCGCTCCATGATTTCAGACAATTCTAACATGGTAATTTCTACAAAGTCATTTGATGCGCTTTGTAGGCTAGAACAATTTGGCAAAACTGAAACAAATCTCATGTCTAATCCCTTCTCAATTTCTTCTAGTGATTGGTTCATTTCATTATGACTTAAGACTATGGAATCAATATTAATTGGACGCGGCAGAGCTTTCCTACTGAAGAGGAAACTGAACAACGCTCGTTCATTTTTATTGTTAGTGAGGAAATTGCTAGCAGTCGTATTCGTCTTCGGCTTTTGGAAGTGTATGTTTAAAGACGGCTCGAAAAAATTTATAATAACTCTAATTTTTGGGACTCTGGTTATGCAATAATTATTTCCAAGCGGCTTTTCTCTTTCTGTAATCACGAGCGCATTCTTCATTCCACCAAAGGCTGTATGACTGTTTGTTATTTAGACAAATCTAAAAGTCATATTTTTGTGTGAACTTTCCATAGCCGAAAAGATAATTTCGGATTTCTGCTCAGTGCACGCATCATACAAAGATGAAAGAGCATTTTGTAAGCATTTAAAAATTTTGTTATTAATGAAAATTCGCACTTGATCAATCATGTTACAGGGTGTGCTACTTCAAAAATTTCTGGAAGGTGATCACTTCGTTTCGCACAATGAATACTTGGCAAAGAAGATAGGGAGAGACTCGGGCTACAGAATGTAAGATCTATTGCAGAGTGAGATCAACCCCGCATAAACTTAATAGATCCGGAGTTTACGCACGGTAGCCCACTGTCCAATGACCAGTTCCAAAATCTGGTGCTTCACAAATCTGTTCTTAATCCCCATGATATATGGTGAGTATTGAAGTCACCTGACAGTAGGATGTCCCGTTCACAAGAACTAAGAATCCTATCCAGCGTGCGTGTGCCCTGTACGCCAAAAGGGATATATGCACTTACAACGGTAAAGGGGCAACATCCAGGGAGATTCAGCTGTGTCGCTAGGATTTCACGCTCAGGAGTAGAAAGTTGAAATGGAATTTTGGCCTAATGGCAAAATTGAAACGAAATTAATGTAATTAATCCGCCACGTCTAGTAGGACGGTCCAGACGAAATGAAAAATGATCTGCAAAGCTTTATTTAAAAATGTTTTGCAGAATTTGAACAATTTTTTGTAAAAGAATTAAACCAGGATTAAGTTGAGTAGTTAGGCAAGATAAATATGCTGAAGCAGAAATAAAGAGCAACAGTTCCACTGAAGCACTTTCAGCGACCCTATGGTTTAGAAAATGCCGCAGCCGACACTGCATTCTGTAGAGTGCTTTCTTTTGGTATAGCACTGCGCTGAGTTTTCTTGACTTTTGAGTGAGGACCGGAGGAGAAATCATTGACGCTAGAACATTTTGTTCTACATCCGTCATTTACAAATCTGTGTTAACCAGATTACCATTAGCAGGCCCCGCGGAAGAGGAAGGCGAAGGTTCGATACCGTCATTAGAAGGATGGGTACCTGAGTTTCTATCACTAGTTTGTGGCTTGGGATCAACTGTTTGGGTCATTGCAGCACTTAGGCAGTTTGCATCAGATGAGATGAGTGACTAGAGATGTCCTGCGATATACATTCCCCAAGGCTCATTGCCAGCCGTTCCATGGCTTTTGTAACTGCCTTTTCCACAGCGGCCTCTAGTTGCTGTTAGCAATACGTCCGAGGTAAGCGTTTGTTTTCCGTGTAACACTCGCATAGCCAAGCGCCCTTTCTTTCAAAATGGTTATCGTCCCTTCCTAGAGCAACATCGTCTGTCAATCATTTCAACCACCTGCAATTCATGAGCCCTAACAGAGCAGTTAGAATAATTAGCTGGGTGACTTTCACCACAGAGGCAGCATCGCTCATCTTAGGCACTACAATCACTTTGAGCGTGGTCTTCCACACATTTAAAACAACGCTGACTTGACTTGCACCTTGCATTATGACCGTGTCGCCAGCAGTTACGACATTGTAGCGAACGCGATGCCAGATGTTCAACTCTGAGCACAAGGGGCCACATCTTTAGTTCTGATGGATAGGAAGTTCCTGCAAATGTTGCAATTACTGATTCCGTTGGGACCATTTTATTGTCTACCACTCGAGTGCAACGATAAACAGAAATTACTCTAGTCGCAGACAATCTCTTTAATGTTTCTGATGGAGATAGGTCAGCGTCGACACCTTATTCCCTTAGTGCATGCGAGTTGAGCAGAGATGAAGGCACTCACCGGCAGTGACGCGAATGATGAACACTTAAGCAACGCCACAACACAGGTCTGGCCTGGTGATCTGCGCACGGTAGCTCCGCGACTAAACTGTCTCACTTTTGTGATGTTCTGGCATGCAGAGGTAGCAGCACGTAGATATTTCTGGATAGCCTGGGGTTTGTTCAGCCGTATAGAGCCTCCGCTGGATGGAACCAGAGACACCGGGATGCTACTCACGCCGGTGCGGATAAACAAGTCCAGAGGTAATTCGTCTGTCGGAATAGAGGCCGTACAAGGGGAAGAACCCTGCTGGGGAGTTTTTGGACATCAGCCTAAAATGACTCAGACCCAAGAATAAATTAGAAACCAACCAACAAGCCTAGACAAGTCTAATACCACCCAAAACCTGGCGAAGTAACAGGAGCCGCAGACGTGTCCTATAGGAACGTTCGAACGCAGCTAGCGATGCTTTCTTCGCGAGCCGTCAGGAACCATCAGCACCTTCTTTTTCCTTCCTCCACGGTCGATGGATGTACTGGATGTAGATGGATGTATATGGCTGATGTACCCGTGAGCACAGAAGCCTTCAGTTCTGCAATATCTAACATTAACAGGGTCAACAGCTCTACTGACAGGGCTAAAGCCACTCTTCAAAGGTACAGCCTGATAAAAAAGGCTATAAAACGCTGCACTCTAGAGACACAGAAGAGAATGTGGGAGGACTCACAGCATTCTGGAAGGCATGCATCAGCCACCGTGAAGTCGAGGTGAAATGTGGCAGACGGTACAAATCACAGCAGGAAGGACCCCCTTAGAGCGCGTGTCAGCCATCGTGTAGTCGAGGTGAGACGTGGCAGCAGGCACAGTCAAGCAGCGACAGTGAGAACACCCGGGAAGCGTGCGTCAGCCATCGTGAAGTCTAGGTGAGACGTGGCAGCAGGCACAATCAAGCAGCATCAGTGCGGACGTCCGGGAAGCGTGCGGCAGCTGTCGTGTTCTCGATGTGAGACGTGGCAAGTGGCTCTGTCATGCAGCAGCAGTGCGGACGTCTGGGGAGCGCGCGGCAGCCGTCGTGTTGTCGAGAGAAAACGTGGCAGCGGGTGCAGTCAAGCAGCGGCATGCAGGAGACCTGGGAAGTCTGTGTCAGCCATCGTGTAGTCGAAATGAAACATATGCCAAGTGGCACTGTCATGCTGCAGCAGTGCAGACGTCTGGGGAGCGTGCGTCAACCGTCGTGTAGTCTAGGTGAGAGATGGCAGCGGGCACAGCCAAGCAGCAGCAGCACTGAGGACATCTGGGGAGTGTGAGTCAGTCGTGCAGTGAAGGTGAGACGTGGCAGCGCCTACAGTCAAGCAGCAGCTGTGAGGACATCTGGGGAGCGTGCGTCAGCCATCGTGTAGTCTAGGTGAGACGTGGCAGCAGGCACAGTCAATTAGCAGCAGTGAGGACACCTGTGGAGCGTGCCTCAGTCATCGTCTGGTGTGCCAGCTTACTGCAATGGCTCAATGCCAGAGAGTTCCGATTCAGACGTGCTGTTGTCACTTCCCCGGTTGATCATGATTGGCTCCATCTTGTCAGTATAACCACGCATCTGTCAGAAGTGTTTCAACTCCCTCACATGCTGCACAGCCTTGGCCCAGTTCTCTGGTGTGATTTTCTATACTTCAGCAAGCAGAAGGTTGCGCACAACCTTGTTCTAGAATACGTTGTTCATTGCCTCAATTACATCTTTAATTTATGGCCAAACGAGTGCTGCGCAGTTAAACTCACAGTGATATGGAGAAAGCCTGAAGTCAAGAAAGCCAGCTCTTTCAGCTGCCGCATCAGCCTGTTACTTGATAAATTTAGTCTTGACGGTGGCAATAGTGTCAAGCAGCTGCTTTTTGGTCACGGCGGCATGGCACGAGATCACCTTCGAGGCCACCCAGTCTTGGATGCCATGACAGCGACGCGATTTCATCCACGTGTCTGGAGTGGTAGGACGCTTTGTCCATGAAAATGACGCTTCGCAGAGTCAGCCTATTGACGACTGAGCTGAACCACGTCTGGAAGCGGTCACTATCGATTTCTTCGTTGTAGTCACCTGTTTTCATTCCCAGGAACACATCCAGGCAACCATAAACAAACCCGTCCTCACTACCAACATGAGTCGCGATCAGCCGCTGTCCTTTTCCTGACGGCTGCTGGAGCCTCGTTTTAAGCTGTGCAAGTACGCGTCGCGTGACGACTTGACTGTCTTATCAGCTCGGACCTCACTCACTGTGTGACCAGCAGTGACGCATGTTCCATCAAAACAGAATATCTTGCACAGTTCTTGTCTGTACCGTGCAATATCGTAAATATGCTTGTCGACCCAATGCAAAAAGTCTTCCCGCTTAATGAGCAAGGAGTTCCTCCCACCTTTCTCGCTTTTAAACCCGATGTCCAGGAGGAGGAGGCGGATGGACCACGGCTGAAGGGTAAGCAGCTCATCTGGGTTCGCAGATGCTAATTTCGCAGCGATCTTCTGCACTGTTGGGATCTCGTTGCGGCGGAAAGAGCCGTGAATGAAGTTTCTTAGTGCGGTCAGTGTGAAGCTGTCGTAAGTATGTAGGCGCCTCTTATAGCCTTCACCTCTAGGCCACTTCCGTGGAGGCGTCCGTAGTTCTCCTTCCATGTCTTTGCAGTGCATTTGATATAAAAAACTCCGTGTAAGCTCACACCGGTTAGTTTGCTCATTCTCTCGCAGATCTACGTGATCGCAACATTGGGTTGCTCTTTTTGCAGCTTCATATACACATTCAGTTAGATTTGCTGAATGCCACTGCTGAGGGCAATCCAACTGCTGTTCTTTTTTAACTGGCTCAATATCGTCCGAGTACCTTGGTACGTTTGAGGCCTCCCTGATGACGGTGCAGTGGATAAAGGCGAGCTCGATGAAGCAGGAACGACAGATGCATAATCGCTCTCAGCGACAAACGCTTCCGCAGGAGAGACGTCCATGTTGGAAACTGGAGTATGTCTAAGCCCCGATTCGCTTTGTTCAGGTAATTTTTTTTTATAACGCATAAACGTTAATAATATGTATTGGACATACACGTTTATTGTTAAAAAGTTACAGCATTTGCAATCTTGTACAAAACTGTGACAAATTGTAGCTTTTCCTTCCTATGAATATTGACACGTGTACTTGTTTATCTTTACGGGCGACCGCGTTTCACCGGTTAACAAATATCGCACAGCGCAGGACGCGCCTGCATGTATCGGAAGTTTCTGGAATGTTATCGCTGGTTCCATTCGATGTCTGTCACCTAACCTTGTTTAATCTGATTGCATGTATGCACTATGCGAATAGTGTCCAACTTTCTGGAAGACCCGCGGGTCCCAGGAACCCATGATTGCGTAGTGTACCCGTGATTTCCATTGCGTTACGATGTTGTAGCATGTATGTTGTGGTGATGACCGAAGTCGGAACGTTCGACGAATGATTTATAAAAGCCGACGCGCTTGACCCGCTGATCAGATTTTCGACGATCGCCGACTGTGTTCGCCGATTTCGTTGAGCATTGAGTGTAGTCAGTTTTTTCTGGGCAGAGGTAGGCCCAATAAAGTTAATTTTTCCATTCACAGTTTTGTTGCTGTGTCCTCAACCGTCACTACCACGTGACATCTGGTGGAGGTGCTGGTTCGCTCATGTACCGGACGCCTCTGACAAGCCGCGATCCAAGCCGGGACCGCAAAGACAAAACCTACGTCGTCCCGGAACATCAAGCAAGTCCGCCGACTGCAACAGCTACCCCCCGAACACGAACTTCTACCTGAAACGACCAAGAAGATCTTGACCTAGACAATCCCAATGGCTGCCCCAGCGTCCCCCATTATCCTGCCACAACCTCGGCACCCACATACCTTCCATGGAGCAGCGAATGAAGACCCGGGATGCTAACTGGAGACCTACGAACGAATCGCGACTTTCAACAACTGGCACTCGGACTACAAGCTACGGCATGTATATTTCGCCTTGGAAGACGCCGCCAGAACGTGGTTGAACCGGGAGTCGATCTTTACAACATAGGACCAGTTCCATAGCGGCTTCCTGCGCACCTTTACGAGCGTCGTGCGCAAGGAAAGGGCCGAAGCTATGCTGGATGCCCTAATGCAGCTACCTAACGAGAACGTTGCCATCTTTACGGAAGAAACAAGCCGTCTGTTCCGCCACGCCGACCCACATATGCCCGAGGAGAAGAAAGTCCCACTCATGCGTGGTGTGAAGGAAGAACCTTTCGGCGCAATGATACGAAGCCCACCGAATACCGTAGAAGAGTTTCTTCGCGAGGCCACCAGCATCGAGAAGACACTCGAAACGCGGAACCTGCAATTCAATTAACCGCCGCATCAACTCTACAAACTACGCCGGAATTCAATCGCTGGGCACCGACGATCTGCGCGATACTATCAGAGCGGTCGTACGGGAAGAGCTGCAGAAGTTGTACCCGATGTCGCAGTCTCAAGTGGCCTCAATCGCTGAAATCGTCAAAGAAGAGGTTCAGGGATCCCTTGAAGTTCCTTGGTGCAACCAAAATCATTGTAGCTCCAGCCGGAAGCGATGACCTACGGCACCGACCATACACTGGCCCAGCCCGGGGCCGGTCTGCGAGCACATACCCGGAAAACTAAAAGCAGCAACCGATGGAGGCGCGGTTGCTCTTCGTCGAACTGAAGAAAATGCTCCGCCGCCGACGAAGACGCCGAAGAGACAACCTCTACGACATAACATTGACACGCAGCCGCCCCGACGAAGTCTGGAAGAAAAGAATACGCCGACGAAAGGCGACCTGATGACGCCACGTACCAGCCACAGGTCAACGCGACGCAGCCGTGATCCGACGCCAAGACCTAACTGTAACGCAAGACAAAGAACCACCGATCTCGACGTGCTTCTCGACGGCCACGTCGTCACCGCCTTAGTAGACAGGAGCCGATTACTCCGTCATGAGTGGACCCATCGCCGCCCAGTCGAAGAAAGCTAAGACTGCATAGGAAGACCCTCAAATTCGGACCGCTGGAGGACACTTCATCACGTCGACTGGAATCTGCACGGCAAGAATTACCGTTCATGACCGGACTTACCCTGCCACCTTCATTATCCTCCAACAGTGTTTACTAGACGTCATTGTCGGCATGGGCTTCTTGAACCAACACGGCGCAATCGTCGACCTGAAGTCGAGGTTGATTACGCTGTCGGAAGATGCGCTGGATACCGCCGGAGAGCTCTCGTAGTCACTATAACTTGAGTATGCTCGAAGATCAAGTGAACGGCCCGCCTCACTCCAGCATTGTCATTTACGTCGGCACCAAAACACCTGCCGACGCAGAAGGCGTAATGGAGGTGACCAACGTCTACTGCTAGGCCGTGAAATTTGCGGCGCAAGAGGGATCGCTCGACTGCACGGAGTAAAAACGAAAGTGTTGGTGGCAAATTTCAGCCAGGAGTTTAAGTACATCAACAAGGGCACGACGATCGCGTAAATCGAGGAAATTCTGGAAACCAGCAATGCCTTTGTCCTCTCGGATTCTCCCGCATCTACCCCGACGACCATAGTTCCCGAACCAGGCTTCGACATAAATCCAAGTCTTCCCATAATTAAGCAGCAAGAGCTCAGAAGTCTGCTCCGACGATACAAAGACTGGTTTTCGACGTCAACAAGGATTCGACAAATACCAGTCGCAAAGCATCGCATAATCACCGAAGAGCGCGCTCGACCACTACGCCAGAACCCTTACCGAGTTTCGACGCGAGAACATAAGAATATAAGCTATAAGAGAACAAGTCGACAAAATGCTGCGCGACGACATCATCCAGCCATCGAAAAGCCCATGGACATCCCCTGTTGTCTTGGTGAAGAAAAAGGACGGAAGCTTACATTTCTGCGTTGATTATCGTCGACCGAACAAGGTCACAAAGAAAGATTTATACCCCATACCACAGATAGACAACGCATTAGATCGGCTCTGCAATGCTAAGTACTTCTCGTCGATGGATCTCAAGTCTGCCTTCTGGCGAATAGAAGTCGACGAGAGAGATTGCCAAAAGACCGCCTTCATCACGCCAGACTGCCTCTACGAGTTCAAGGTCAGGCCATTGGGACTGTGCTCGGCATCTTCATTGTTCCACCGCGTCATGTACATGGTGTTAGCAGGATTGAAGCGGCAGACCTATCTTGTTTATTTGGATGAATTCATCGTCTTTGCCGGAAATTTTGACGATCACCTTAGGCGGCTTGCAACAGTACTTAGAGGGCATGAAATCATCAGGGCTCACTCTGAAGCCGGAAAAGTGCCGCTTCGCTTACGATGAGCTTCTGTTCCTAGGCCACGTCATCAGCAAGTCTGGAGTCCACCCCGACCCACAGAAGACTGCTGCCATCGCAATGTCCCCACAAGATGGCAGTGCGTCGATTCCTTGGCATGTCTGCCTACTACAGGCGCTTTGTCAAGGACTTTTCACGCATCACTGAGCCGCTGACAAATCTAACTAAATGTGATGTCGAGTTCAAATGGGAAACGCCGCAGGCCGACGCATTTGAAGAACTCAAACGACGCATGCAGTCGCCCCCAGTACTTTCGAACTTCGACGAGGACGCCGATACCGAAATCCACACTGACGCAAGTAGCCTAGGCCTCGGTGCCGTCCTAATCCAGAGGAAAAACGGACTTTAACGGGTGATATACTACCGGTCGCTGTCGAAAGCGGAAGGCAATTATCAGTGTCCAGTCACAACTACGCGATATGGCACCATGGAACCACTTTGTGGCCTCTCAGCAACCTGCAGGACCTCATGAGGAATAGCATAAGTCGGGCAATATTCCTCACGTCGTAAGTTGCCGAATCAGTTTCGGTTTATTTCTGTAGTGTGCCCATGAGTTACATTGTGTTACGATGTTGTAGCATGTATGTTGTGGTGATGACCGAATTCTCAGTACATGGGCAAGTGGAAGTAGTGCTCTGCGTTGCTGTCATCATCATCATCATCATAAGCCTGGTTACGCCCACTGCAGGGCAAAGGCCGGGATTTTGGTATCGACCTCCACTGCCTTCTCTGAGGCGCTGGATGATCGATAGCCAGGCGCGGGGACCCGCATCTCGGGCCTTGGCATTCGGTTTAGCCTTGGGACCTGCAGAAGAGCTGTCTTCAGGGCCGTCTTCGGTGATGGTGGAGCAGCCCTGACTGCTGCCAGCAATGGGGCAGATCGAGTTGCTACTGGACCACTGACTGTGACCCCTGTAGACTCCTGTGACCGATGTGGTACTACCCCCTGCCGCGCCACATTGGCATAGCTTATTTCTGGTAAGAGCGAAAGCCTTTTCCTCGCTTCCAATAATTAAATATTTTACTGTGAGGGCAATCAACACTTTCTTTCAACAGGGACATGATCGTGAATAGGATGGATGATCCCCTTTGGAGTTTACACAGCGTAGGGGAGCGTTGCAGTTTACAGTCGGATGGTCGTCGGCACTGCACTTCGCGCATGTTTCTTTGCCTCTGCATGATTGTGATGCATGGTCGAACTTCTGGCACTTGAAGCACCACCTTGGGTTCGCTACCTATAGTCTGACATGGGTTTTTACATATATCCTGCGTCGAGAGAGGTGGGGAGAATGCTAGTACAAAAAGTAAGAATCTCATGTTTGGTGGGGAGTTCATTGTTGCTTTAAATTGTAATTCTTTGAACTTTGATCACATATTTTTGAACCCCTCCTGGAGATCCTCGTCACTCAAGCTGACAAAATATTCCTCTGAGATAACGCCCCTGCAGGTGTTTAGAGAGCGATGGGGGAAAATCGTGACTTTAATTTCAGCAATACTGCGAGATCTGACAGCTTTTGCACTTGTTCTCTGTATATTATTTCTATTACAAGGTCTCCACTGGTCAATTTCGAGGCATTGTATTCTTTACCAATTTTTTTCTACGAGGCATTTCGTTACAAAGAAAGGGGATAGCTTATGCATACTTGTTTCTTCACTATGCAAGACGTGGTATCGTGGGAAATTGTCTAGGTCGGTTCGCAGGGTGAATTAAAAAAAGTACATGGGCGCGGCCTCTTTCCAGAGGCCCATCCTGAAGTCGGGGGCGCTTCTGCAATAACACGCTTTCGAAATTTGGCGACGTTGGTAGCCACCATCCACCGAGCCCAACAAGGTGACGCTGCAAGTTCCGAGAAACCTGCAGACGTCAGCTATGCACCGCCACTATAACTTAATGTATATACCCAGCACTGGATAAACAACAGACGGTTGACCCTTACCACCAGGAACTTCGGAAGTAAGAAGTGAAAAGAAGACAGGAAAGATGAAAAGGCTAGAGAAAAAGACGAATATTGGAGAGGAGGATAGGAAAAGGCGACTGCCGATTTCCTCCAGATGGGTCAGCCTGGAGGCTCCGTCTATTTGAATCAGATGCCAAAGGTATTTTTTAACACAGTGCTGTTGTTTCTAGCTCCGATTTATTTCTGTGAAAATCTAAGTGCATACGCTGGCCCTCGCTCCCTGCTCGGTCGTGATGGAAATGGACAACCCCGCACGTCTGCCGGTGACGGCGGCGTTAGCGGCGGCTGCCTCCAGGAAGCTGATTGGTCAACAAAGCGAGAGCGACAGCGAGGACACATATGTTTACTCCCTCAGCAGTGAGGAGACTTCGCTCACGAATTCCAGCTTGTGCAGAGCGAAGAGAAGGAACACCAGGACGTATTCATCGTGAAACACGCAAACAGGAAGACACACGCAGAGACCGGACGCCAATACCATCATATTTGTGCCCGTGCTTCCTACCATCAACATGAAGCTACTTAACAGTCAGTCTGCGTCAATGTCACTGGAAGCCTTGGTGCCAAACGAAATATCGGACATTCGACTGAACACCTGAAAAAAATATACTGGCGGTTGATGTCCGCTCTATGCATCATAACAGACCTCGATGGAATTCAGGTGCGCTCTTACATCCCTCTGGGATCTGATGTAGTCACTGGAGTTACCTACGACGTAGACGCGGCCATCCTTAATAAAGACTTGCCGATGCTTGTCAAGCCAGCAAATGATGAGGCCATTGTTGATGTTACTCGGCTAGGCAGTTGAAGCTCGGTGAAGCTTTCATTCAAGGTTAAATGTATACCCTCGCATGTTAAGGTGGGACACTTCAAACATGCTACGTGGTGTTTCATTCGGAAACCTCTTCATTGCCGCAAATCAATGAAACTGGGACACGTTAGCAGTGTCTGCGAAAATCAGGCGGCATGCCCGCGCTGCGTCGAGCCCCTCGCTGCAGATACATGTGGCGTTACTATAATGAGGTTTTCGAACTGTGGTGGGTCACAAGAAGCTTCATCGAAGAATTGCCCACATATTAAGAAGGAAATGGCCGTCTTGAAAGAGATGGTGACAGATCATTCATCTTATCGCGAAGCCGCGGATAAAATCAGGAAGCGACTTTCCCGTAGCCGACGTTCCTCAAGGAAGGCTGTTGCCTCGGCGACGCGCATGCCACTTCCTACAACACCACCTCTTCCTCTGCTGCCTAGGCCAGGCACTGTGGAAAGGACCACAAAGAACAAGGCCACTGAGAAGACCACATCTTCCGAATCTTGGCGGGCTATACAAAAACGAGATCAATCACCAACAGAATCACAGCAAACTTTTCATGCACAACCTCCGGCGTCTGCTGTCGGTGATTTGTGCGATCAGGACACGCAGGTGGCTAAGTGTTGCACTCGCTAATTAATACAATCCGCATGATACTTAAAAGGCTGCAAACACCAGCAGCTCGAAGTGCTCTGCAAACATTGAATGTACTGAATCCGGTGCTTGCTAGCATCGTTTAAGCAGCATGCCTCGACCAATAGTCCCATTCCGCACTGAACTTAAAGGTACGCGTCGATTTTTCAGTGGAATGTCGAAGGTCTCAAGGCTCGTATAGCAGACTAGCCTATTCGTTTTTACAAATCGTTTTCCCAGACTGGTCATTTGCGAACCAAATACATCAACATCAACTTCACTCAGGGTGTCTGGTTACGAATCTTTCGTCTCATCCACATGCGGTGCGCGCACCAAAGTAATCATTTACACACGGACGGAGCTTATATATGTCGCTAACGCAGTAGAGTCTCAGGACGACAACCAATATGTCTGCCTGCATGTCGAAAAGAAGGCTGACGTCTCATCTGCACTAATTGGAGCCTACATATCCCCAGCGGGTTACTTTGACGACAAAAGACTTAAGGAAATATTACTAAGGGCCAATGGTGTGTGGCTTATCACAGGTGACTTTAACGCGCATCACCAGCTATGGGCAACCACTAAAACTGACTCGAGAGGCAGGAGTTTTGCCTCCTTTGCTGCCGACCATGATATGCGCTGTGTGAATGACGGCAGCCCTAGATTTCTGCGAGGCACGACCTAAAGTAGCTGCTTCGAATTAACTTTGGTGTCACGGCGCTTTGCCTTGCGCGTCCAGTAGTTTACGGACATAAAAACACATGTAAGCGACAATATTCCCACATACATAATTATTAGTGGAATTAAGCAATGCTCCTCTACTCTCTTGCGTACAGTTGATTGGTCAAGGTTTAATGGATGACGCAAGCGAGAAGGCCTTTCACACAATATCGAAGATGCAATCACAGAAGCAACGAAAACATTCATCGGCTCACTTACAAGGTCAGCAAGGCGAACAGACTTGGATATAGAACTGGAGAGGATGCATGCGGCACGCCGACAGGCGGAAAGGAGGTATCAGCGCACGAAGTCTGTTTTGGATCTGAGTGCTTCTCGACGCATACAAAAGAAATTCCAGCGTCGAATGAATTGGAACACAAGCGATGGAAAACTTTATGTCAGTCGCTTCATTCCCGAAGATCGCTATCACACATATGAAGAACGGTTAGGTGTCTTAGCTCATGTCGGCATCAAAGAAAGCCCTTTGCTGCTTTGGCCCTCTACCAACACCGCTCGCAGCTTGAAGTGGCTGAAGAGTTCTGTGCTCGGGTTGCTGGGCCCGTGGTCATCCGTACTGACGCAGCACTGAATGACATCCCTGAAGCACATATACCAGAAATGAACGTGCTATTTTCACTTGAAGAGCCCGATGCTGCGTTGGCGACCTACAAGCGTTCTTTGTCACCAGGACCAGATGGCATCACGTAAAGTGCCCCATACCACCTTGGACATGACCTACGTGGTGAGCTGCTCAACTACCACAATGAGCCTTGCCACAACGACGCCTTCCTAAACAACGGACATTGAGCCACTTGATCCCAATTCGGAAACCTAGAAAGCCTCTGCTTGATCTATCATCATATCGTCCGATTGCGCTTTCCAGCTGCGTCGGCAAAGTGATGGAAAGAATCACCCTTGCTCGCTTGGAATGGCACCTCGAGCGATTCAATATCTATCCGGACGCCATGGAGGGCTTTCCTCGAGGTCCTTTGTCCATCGACGTCATTTACATGGTTACCTGGGTTCAAGGACAAGAAAACCTCAAATGCGTATCAGTGACACTTTTTCTAGATGTCAAAGGAGCATATGACAACGTCGCCCATGAGGCCATACTGAACTCACTTGAGGCTGTGGGAGTTGGTGCCGGATGTATCAATGGATTCGGGACTATGTGACTCAGAGGAGATTTTTTCTTTCTTACAGACCGGAACATTACATCTTCATCAGAATCGTGATGAACCCCCGTCGAAACGTCAATAAATCGCCTCATAGGCGCGTCTACTTCAATATATATATCTACATGGTGTTTCAGTGCACACTTTCAAAATGTTTTAAGGGTTGCCTGTGGCAGATAGCTCAGATCTAATTTATGAGCCGGTCTACTCGAAGCGGCGTACTCTATTTGCACAAAAATTGAAATCCAAAGTCGACTAATTAACAAGAATCCGCTAATTAACTGTTTAGCTAATTATCTTATGACCCATATTGAAATTTACAAATTCTAGCAGTGGACTTCGCAAGCCGGATCCACTTGGAACGAATTCTCAGGACGACACCAGTTTGGAGATATAAATTCCCTAACTTTGCGGAGAAATGCATTGGCGTTCCAGTTGTGAGCTTCAGTGCATGAAACGACGTTTTGTTAACAAATTAACTGGAGTGCCAGTGCATTTCTCCGCAAAGTTATGGAATTTATATCTCCAAACTGGTGTCGTCCTGAGAATTCGTTTCAAGTGGATCCGCCTTGCGAACTCAACGGCTAGAATTTGTAAATTGCAGTATGGGCCATTATGTAATTAGTTACAAAACCTAATTACATAATTTTTATTAATTAGTCGATTTAGCCTATCAATTTTTTGTGCAAGCATTGTCTGCCGCTTCTAGTAGATCAGCTCATAAATTGCAGTTGTGATATCTGCCACAGGCAGCTTTTAAATATTTTTGAAAGTGTTCGCTGAAACGCCCCGGATATATTGCAACGGACAGTTCATCATCATCATCCTCATCATCATCGGCCTGGTTACGCCCACTGCAGGGCAAAGGCCTCTTCCATAATTCTCCAACTACCCAGGTCACGTACTAATTGTGGCCATGTTGTGCCTGCAAACTTCTTTATCTCATCCGCCCACCTAACTTTCTGCCGCCCTCTGCTACGCTTCCCTTCCCTTGGAATCCAGTCCGTAACCCTTAATGGCCATCGGTTATCTTCCCTCCTCATTACGTGTCCTGCCCATTTCTTTTTCTTGATTTCAGCTAAGATATCAGTAACTCGCGTTTGTTCCCTCACCCAATCTGCTTTTTTCTTATCCCTTAACGTTGCACATATCATTATTCTTTCCATAGCTCGTTGCGTCGTCCTCAATTTAAGTAGAACCCTTTTCGTAAGCCTCCAGGTTTCTGCCCCGTACGTGAGTACTGGTAAGACACAGCTGTTATATACTTTTCTCTTGAGGGATAATGGCAACCTGCTGTTCATGACCTTAGAATGCCTGCCAAACGCACCCCAGCCCATTCTTATTCTTCTGATTATTTCAGTCTCATGATCCGGATCCGCAGTCACTACCTGTAGATGTATTCCCTTACCACTTCCAGTGCCTCACTACCTATTGTAAACTGCTGTTCTCTTCCGAGACTGTTAAACATTACTTTAGTTTGCTGCAGATTAATTTTTAGACCCACCCTTCGGCTTTGCCTCTCCAGGTCAGTGAGCATGCATTGCAGTTGGTCTCCTGAGTTACTAAGCAAGGCAATATCATCAGCGAATCGCAAGTTACTAAGGTATTCTCCATTAACTCTTATCCTCAATTCTTCCCAGTCCAGGTCTCTGAATACCTCCTGTAAAGACGCTGTGAATAGCATTGGAGAGATCGTATCTCCCTGCCTGACGCCTTTCTTTATTGGGATTTTGTTGCTTTCTTTATGGAGGACTACGGTGGCTGTGGAGCCGCTATAGATATCGTTCAGTATTTTTACATACGGCTCGTCTACACCCTGATTCCGCAATGCCTCCATGACTGCTGAGGTTTCGACTGAATAAAACGCTTTCTCGTAATCAATGAAAGCTATATATAAGGGTTGGTTATATTCCGCACATTTCTCTATCACCTGATTGATAGTGTGAACATGGTCTATTGTTGAGTAGCCTTTACGGAATCCTGCCTGGTCCTTTGCTTGACAGAAGTGTAAGGTGTTCCTGATTCTATTTGCAATTACCTTAGTAAATACTTTGTAGGCAACGGACAGTAAGCTGATCGGTGTATAATTTTTCAAGTCTTTGGCGTCCCCTTTCTTATGGATTAGGATTATGTTAGCGTTTTTCCAAGATTCCGGTACGCTCGAAGTCATGAGGCATTGCTTATACAGGCTGGCCAGTTTCTCTAGAACAATCTGCCCACCATCCTTCAACAAATCTGCTGTTACCTGATCCTCCCCAGCTGCCCTCCCCCTTTGCATAGCTCCCAAGGCTTTCTTTACTTCTTCCGGCGTTACTTGTGGGATTTCAATTTCCTCTAGACTATTTTCTCTTCCATTATCGTCGTGTGTGCCACTGGTTGTGTATAAATCTCTATAAAACTCCTCAGCCACTTGAACGATCTCATCCATATTAGTAATGATATTGCCGGCTTTGTCTCTTAACGCATACATCTGATTCTTGCCTATTCCTAGTTTCTTCTTGACTGCTTGTAGGCTTCCTCCGTTCCTGAGAGCATGTTCAATTCTATCCATATTATACTTCCTTATGTCAGCTGTCTTACGCTTGTTGATTAACTTCGAAAGTTCTGCCAGTTCTATTCTAGCTGTAGGGTTAGAGGCTTTCATACATTGGCGTTTCTTGATAAGATCTTTCGTCTCCTGCGATAGCTTACTGGTATCCTGTCTAATGGAGTTACCACCGACTTCTATTGCACACTCCTTAATGACGCCCACAAGATTGTCGTTCATTGCTTCAACACTAAGGTCCTCTTCCTGAGTTAAAGCCGAATACCTGTTCTGTAGCTTGATCTGGAATTCCTCTATTTTCCCTCTTACCGCTAACTCATTGATCGGCTTCTTATGTACCAGTTTCTTCAGTTCACTCCCCAGGTTTAGGCTAATTCGAGTTCTTACCATCCTATGGTCACTGCAGCGCACCTTGCTGAGCACGTCCACATCCTGTATGATGCCAGGGTTAGCGCAGAGTATGAAGTATATTTCATTTCTAGTCTCGCCGTTCGGGCTCCTCCACGTCCACTTTCGGCTATCCCGCTTGCGGAAGAAGGTATTCATTATCCGCATATTATTCTGTTCCGCAAACTCTACTAATGACTCTCCCCATCTATTCCTAGTGCCTATGCCATATTCCCCCACTGCCTTGTCTCCAGCCTGCTTCTTGCCTACCTTGGCATTGAAGTCGCCCATCAGTATAGTGTATTTTGTTTTCACTCTAGCCATCGTCGATTCCACGTTTTCATAGAAGCTTTCGACTTCCTGGTCATCATGACTGGGTGTAGGGGCGTAGACCTGCACGACCTTCAATGTGTACCTCTTATTAAGTTTCACAACAAGACCTGCCACCCTCTCGTTAATGCTATAGAATTCCTGTACGTTACCAGCTATATTCTTATTATCAGGAATCCGACTCCTAGTTCTCGTCTCTCCGCTAAGCCCCGGTAGCACAGGAAGTGCCCGCTTTTTAGCACTGTATATGCTTCTTTCGGCCTCCTAACTTCACTGAGCCCTACTATATCCCATTTACTGCCCTCTAATTCCTCCAACAGCACTGCTAGACTCGCTTCACTAGATAACGTTCTAGCGCTAAAGGTTGCCAGGTTCATATTCCAATGGCGGCCTGTCCGGAGATATATGAGCGGACAGTTAAGGGAGTCCAGATACAACTATTTATTGTGGGCTAACTTGTGCCCTGGGGGTAAATAAAAAGCACTGTCGTGTTCTAAACAGGGTATCAGTAATGCCTTCTTCTCTCTCGAACGTCGCTTCACTTTGTCTTCTTCTTGTAGGCGCTGACAACGGCCACCTGCGATGCGAGTGCGTGCGGCGAAAACACGTGCCATTATTTCGTCGTCTTTTCCTCCAATACGCCGTTGTCCTCTTGAGGGAGCGCACGAACCTGCGCTCGTTGTTTAAATATGTTTCTGCCTTGTATCATTATCCCCCCTAAAAAACGCATCGTCCCGATGCGTAAAACGACGAAATTGTTCACAAGCTGTTGTCCATACTAAAGTGGTATATGGCACAGAATAGATGTTTGGTTGAATATTCACTGCCTGTCATAATATGACTTCAGTCTGACCACATGTACAGTTTCTGTGCGACGCCGGCATCGTGATGAGCTCACTTGTCCTTCTGGCATAACTTCGTAGTTCAGGGGACTGATGCGGCGAAGTACTCGGTAAGGGTCGAAATAACGGCGCCAAAGCTTTTCGTACAGGCCGCGCGTCCGCACGGGAGTCCACACCCATACTTTGTCGTCTGGTGCATACTCGACTTCCCTGCGCCGCAGGTTGTATCGGTCCGCGTCGATGCGCTGTCTTTGTTGAATGCGATTTCGCGCCAGATGACGTGCTTCTTTGGCCCTCTGTGTAAAGTCGCTGATGTCAGGGTTCTGTTCTGTACTGTCGATGACAGGCAGCATTGCATCCGAGGGTGTGGCAAGTGTTCGACCAAAAACAAGTTGGAATGGGGTTACTTGAGTGGTCTCTTGCAATGCGGTATTGTAGGCGAATGTTGCATAGGGTAGGATCTTGTCCCAGGCACGGTGCTCTAAGTCTACGTAAATTAACAACATATCGGTCAGCATCCTGTTCAATCGCTCGGTTAGCCCATTTGTTTGAGGGTGATAGGCAGTTGTTTTCCTGTGGCTGGTATGAGTCAGTTTTGTGATGGATTGCGTCAAATCGGCTTCGAACGATGTTCCTCCGTCCGTGATAATAATTGCAGGGGCACCGCATCGTAATACTATCTTGGTGACAAAGAATTCAGCCACTTCAACGGCCGTTGCACTAATTAGAGAGGATGTCTCGGCATATCGGGTTAGGTAATCCGTCGCTACTACAATCCATCGTTTCCCTGATGACGATGTGGGAAAGGGACCGAGCAAGTACATTCCTAATTGTTCGAACAGGGCTCCTGGGGGTTCTATTGTTTGAAGGAGGCCTGCGGGTTCTTATGGAGGCGTTTTGCGTCTTTGGCAATCCCGACATATTCGTACATAATGCTGTACTGAATTCAATAGCTTTGGCCAGTAGTACTTAGCATGAATTCGGGCGAACGTTCTGCTCACTGCGAGGTGTCCTGCTGATGGGTCATCGTGACAGGCTTCCAAGATTTCGGATCGCAAAGCTGAAGGAACGACGAGTAGAAATTTCTCTGTGCTGTGCTCAAAACTTCTTTTGTACAGGACGCCATTTCTCATCACATACGAGACAATCCCCGGCAGAAAACTCGCGGAACATGGACGGGGTGTCCCTTGAGGTGCCTGATCAGTAGGAGCAACTCGGCGTCAGATTGCTGGTATTTGGCCATCTCAGATATGGTCACGGCTCCAAGAAACGGAAAGTCGTGTCCATCTTTCACAGGAGCAGATTCGACCGGCGCACGTGATAAACAATCAGAGTCACTGTGCTTGCGACCTGACTTGTACACGACCGTTATGTCGTATACAGGCAGCCTCAGGCTCCATCTAGCAAGTCGTCCAGAAGGATCTTTCAGGTTTGCAAGCCAGCACAATGAGTGATGGTCGCTGATTGCTTGGAACGGTGTACCGTATAAATATGGTCGGCATTTTCCTATGACCCATATTACTGCGAGGCATTCTTTTTCTGTGGCTAAATAGTTGGTTTCAGCCCTCGGAAGAGTGCGGCTAGAGTATGCAATCACTCTTTCCTCTCCATTTTGCCATTGAATGAGGATGGCAACGAGTCCTAAATTGCTGGCGTCTGTCTGGATGTCTGCTTCCGCTTCCTCATCAAAGTGCCCAAGGACCGAGTGGTTTTGAAGTCGCCGTCGCAACTCATTGAATGCATCTTCTTGTTAACTGTGCCAAACGAAAGGCATATCTTTTTCCTTAATCGCGTTAACGGCTCGGCAATCTTCGAAAAATTTTTGACGAAACGCCTGTAGTAGGCACAAAGTCCTAGGAATCGCCTAACGACCTTTTTATCGGTTGGTCTAGGAAACTTTTCTACTGCTACGGTCTTCTCAGCCAGGACAGATGCCTACGGAGGTAATCACATGGCCGAGGAAAAGGAGCTCATGGAAGCCGAGGTGAAATTTTTGTGGCTTTGTCGTCAGCCCTGCTGAACTAATAGCTTTGAGCACAGTACGTAGTCGTTCCGCATGCTGAGCAAAGGTGGTTGAAAAAATCACGACATCGCCTAAATAAACCAGACAGGACTGCCACTTCAACCCGGAGAGCATAGTGTCCCTCAACTGCTTAAAGGTGGCAGGTGCGGAACAGAGGCAGAACGGAAGTACCTTGAATTCGTATAGTCCGTCTTGTGTGACGAATGCTGTCTTCTCACGATCCCGTTCGTCGACTTCTATTTGCCAGTATCCACTTTTGAGGTCGCGAGAGGAAAATAATTTCACATCCTGTAGTCTATCGAGGGTGTCATCGATCCTCGGAAGTGGATAGACATGCCGTTTTGTGACGACGTTTAGCTTCCGATAATCAACGCAGAAGCGCAAGATCTGATCCTTTTTCTTTACCAGCACCACAAGCGAAGCCCACGGGCTGGTCGATGGTTGAATTACGTCGTCTCTAAGCATTTCTTCGACTTGTTTGCTGATGATCTCTCTCTCCTTGGGTGACACTTGGTAGGGATGCTGGCAAATAGGCCTCACAGCTTCGTTGACAATGATACGGTGTTTGGCGATGGATGTTCTCTGGACTTTCGATGTCGTTGAGAAACACCAGGCGAATTCTCGTACAAGGTTCTCTATTTGCTGCTTCTGGCTCGGTGATAGTGCTGCTTCGATGTTGACAAATGCGAGTATGGACTCTACGTTGTCAGACTGCAGTAGTGCAGCATCGGAAGGGTTCAAATCCGTAATCTGTTCATAATCATTAGGGCAGTCAATGACGGTTCCCTTCGAATTATGCTGTACTTCATTTCCAAGATTAGTCAGGAAGACATTTGAACACCAGTCACGCAGCCATACAGATTCCTTTTTCGAGTAAGAGCCCAGTGTTACTGTCTGCTATTCCTTCATAGTCGCTGAATACGGTGCTTCTTACGGCGACAGCTATGCTGGATCTTGGGGGTATCGTGACGTCGTCGTCTATAATCTGAAGCGCATCGAATTGTTCTTCACATTCGAACTTCGCGATGGCGTGCTTCGTTTAGAACGACACACAGCATTCCTGCAAGTTGATAACTGCACCGTTCGCCTGCAAAAAGTCCATTCCAATAATTAAATCCCTTGAGCATTCTGATAGGACAATGAAACTGGCGACGTATGTAAAGCCGCGCATTCCGATTCTGGAAGTGCACTTGCCCACCGGGTTGATAAGGTGTCCTCCGGTGGTTCGAATTTGCGGTCCTCTCCAAGGAGTCAGCACTTTTTTCAGTCTTCTGGCAAGTACTTTACTCACAACGGAATGGTCTGCGCCTGTGTCTACTAAAGCAGTAATTTCGCAGCTGTCTACAAATCGGAAGTTATGTCACTCTTTTCGCAACTGCTCTCGCGTCCGTCGTCATATTTCAGAATCAGCGCTGGAGGCTGTGTTCTTGTGTCGACAGCGTCCTCACCTCCACAGGTCGCCGGTATTAGTTTTCCCGACGTGGGCTTTGGGGGCGTCGCCTTGGGGAGCTTGAGGATGGACTCGGGCTCGGTGATCGATACCTCAGCGGCACTATTGACCGAGGTTGGTGTTGGTGTGAAGTCTGCGGGCTTTGGCGCGTTGACAAGTACTCCTGGATCTCGAAAGGGCGTTCACCGTTTCTTGGGCAAGGAGCGTTTACGGAAAACCACCGAAGTCCCGCTCTGCGGTATTCGCACATCCTGTAGAGGTGACCAGCTTCGCCGTAGCGTTAGCACAGTGGGATTCTATCAGGAGTGCGCCATATGTCAGCCTTCCGGAATCTCGTCTCCGGCGGAGACGGCAAGAACCGAGGTTCGGGTACATACGTAGTTGCCGCAGCGAAAGTACGTCCAGGAGATCCTCTGAGTACCTCGGCGTACGATACCGTAGGCCGTACCGGTGAGGACGCTTGCGGCTGTGCTGGCCGGTGCTGTTCGCGGACTGCTTGTCTCACTTCTTCGCGAACCACTTCTGCTAACGAAGAGACCGCTGTGGGGCCGTTGTTCAGCTGTAGCCTCTGGAGCTCTTCTCGAACCACAGATCTTACGAGTTCTCGTAAGACCTCGACGCTGTTCCCGAACATTGCCGACATTGCATCCATAGAGGCGACATTCATACCGTGGTTGTAGAGTCTCGCACGCTGTTGAAGAGTCCTTTCCATAACTCGCCTCGGAGTGGAATTCGGCGACGGTGCGTGGAGGGCTGCGAACCAAACCAGCAAAAAGATCCTGCGTCACACCGCGCATCAGGTGCCGAAGCTTTTTGTCCTCGCTCATGCTCGGATCGGCCCGACGGAATAAGCGGGACATATCTTCGAGATACATTGCCACGCTTTCGTTGTTTCGTTGGCTTCTTGCTTGCAAAGCGGCTTCAGCTCTTTCCCGGCGGTCTGTGCTCGGATACGTGGCCAACAGCTCCCGTCAGAAGTCATCCCACGACCTGAGGACAGCTTCGTGGTTTTCAAACCAACGCGAAGTAAACGTTGCGTAGCTTCCGGTTTTCGTCCCATCCATTGTAGTCAGCGACGCGCTCGAAGCCTTCCAACCACTCCTCGGCGTCTTCGAAGGTGTCGCCGTGAAAAGGCTCGGGTGTTCGTGGCTGATCAACAACGATGCGGGTTGAGGCGGTCTGGGATGTCATTTCAGTACTGTTTGCTGCTGCTGTTATAGTTTGCTCAGGCAAAAGAGGAAACTCAGGCGGCTCACCACGTAGGCGACGGCTCGTGCGCTGGTGGACAGACGTGAGCTCGTTGCGTCTGAGATGGCGTGGTTCCGGGCTGCTTTCTCCAACTCGAATTGGGCTGGAAATCATTACCCAGCACCTCAACCAGAATTGTAACGGACAGTTAAGGGAGTCCAGATACAACTATTTATTGTGGGCTAACTTGTGCCCTGGGGGTAATTAAAAAGCACTGCCGCGTGCTAAACAGGGGATCAGGAATGCCTTCTTCATCCCTCTCGGGCGTCGCTTCACCTCGTCTTCTTCATGTAGGCGCTGACGACGGCCACCTGCGATGCGAGTGCGTGCGGCGAAAACACGTGCCATTATTTCGTCGTCTTTTCCTCCAATACGCCGTTGTCCTCTTGGGATGCGCGCGAACCTGCGCGAGTTGTTTAAATATGTTTCTGCCTTGTATCAATATATAATGATGATGATGTGTAGTTTTATGGCGCAAGGGCCAGGTTTGGCCAAAGAGCGCCATGACAAGTGGTAGTGTTAACGATGTATTATGGAAGATGCGACTTGGCTGTAAAGTGGCCTAAAAATAGTCGCTGTAAAGTGCGTAAAATCTACGTGCTATAAAATTATGGCGATGATTAATGACAAATACTATGAACATTAAAATCAATCGTAGGAGAATGATGCAAAATAGAAAAATATAGGATGGTAAAATTACTTGGAGCACTGCTGCCTCGCCAGAGCCCTTGAAGCACAAGAGCCTAGAGGCATGTGCTGTATGAAAGAGCTATCACAGCGGCATCCTCTGAAGGGAGGACCCGCTACGAACATGTGGGGCTAACAACATGCAAGACAACATCTTTCAGAAAACTTAGGACTGTGTTGGTGTTAAATAAAGGTTCTGGGCCGAGTAGCATTACGGGATGTAGGGGGATGTGCTGCCGGTATGCTAGGGAAAAATGTTTCCTTCTCTCAGATTCGGCTGCCCGACACTCCAGGAGGACATGGAGGACGGTCAGCCTCTACCCGCATCTACCGCAGGTTGGAGGCTCGTTTCCCGTGAGTAAAAAGTTATGTGTGCCAAAAGTGTGTCCTATTCTTAGACGGCAGAATAGGACATCTGTCCGGCGGGATATTGTTACAGGAGGCCAGAAACCTTATTGTGGCTTTATTACATGCAGTTTATTATTTATTTCTTCGTCCCACATGCGTTGCCAGCGGTTTCGTAGTTTCCTTCTTAACAAAGGCTTCAGGTCTGTGACAGGGACCGAAGCAGTAGGGTTAACTGCATGCAATGAAATTGATGTGGCCATCTGGTCGGCGAGAACGTTTCCCTCGATGCCCCTATGTCCAGGCACCCAGCATATAATCACATGTTGGTTAGATATGTATGCTTTACATAGTGCGGAGTAGAGTTCAATAAATACTGGATTTTTGTGATTACAGAAAGACATCAAGGCCTTCACAACACTGAGGGAGTCCGTATATATAACTGATTTCTGGAGTTGTGATTTATTTATATGCTTTACGGCCGACAGCAGTGCGTAGGCCTCAGCCGTAAAGATACTAGTTTCCGGATGCAGTACGTCGGATTCCGAGGAGGATGGACCGACGGCTGCATAGGACACCCCGTAGTGTGACTTCGATGCGTCTGTCTAAAACTCCGTGCAGGAGTATTTGTGCTGGAGTTCTCGGAAATGCATTTGGATTTCAATCTCTGGAGCGTGTTTTGTAACTTCCATGAAGGATATATCGCACTGTATCAGCTGCCACTCCCAAGGAGGTAGCAGCTTGGCTGGATGCATTGGGCGAAGCTCGAGGATTGGGACACGCATTTCATCACTAAGCTCCCTCACACGCAACCAGAAAAGCTGTCTTATGGAGGGACGATTATGAAAGAGTGTAGCATATGTCATCTCGTTAACGGCAGTATAGCAAGGATGTTGAGGATTAGAGTGGACTTTAAGGAGATATGTAAAGCTGATGTATGATCTCTGTAGGTGGAGAGACCATTCATAAGATTCGGCATATAAGCTTTCAATCGGGCTTGTTCTGAAAGCGCCCGTGGCTAAACGGATACCTAGATGGTGAACAGGGTCTAGCATCTTTAGCGCGCTCGGGACGGCAGAAGGATAGATCACGACACCATAATCTAATCGTGACCGAATCAGGCTCTTATAGAGATTCATTAAGCACGTCCTGTCACTACCCCACGTAGTCTGCGATAGGAGTTTCATTAAGTTCATTTTTTCAGACACTTTTCTTTAAGATGTTTAATGTGTGGGACGAAAGTGAGTCTACTGTCAAGTATAACACCTAGAAATTTGTGCTCTTTGTTTACAGGTATCTGTTGTCCACACATTTCCAAGCAAGGATCCGGAACCAGGCCTCTCTTCCTTGTAAACAGCACGCAAGAACTCTTTTGAGGATTGATTTTAAAACCATTTTTCTCTGCCCACCCTGACACCTTGTTCAAACCATGCTGCACCTGTCTGTCGCATACTGCGAGCTTACAGGATTTGAAGCCTATTTGAATGTCGTCCACATAGACAGAGTAAAAAATGGCCGGTGGTAAGGAAGCACGAAGCGTTGTCATCTTAACAATAAAAAGTGTGCAACTGAGCACGCCTCCCTGGGGTACACCAGTTTCTTGTGTAAAAGAACATTGCCGACTTTTACCCGGAAGGTACGATTGGACAAGTAGCTTTTTATTATGTTTAGCATGTTACCGTGAATGCCCATTTCTGACAAATCTCTCAAGATTCCGTAGCGCCATGCTGTATCGTACGCCTTCTCCATATCGAGGAATATCGATAAGAAAAACTGTGTACAAACGCGTCACGAATATGTCCTTCAATACGTACAAGATGGTCGGTTGTGGAGCGCCCTTCTCGGAAGCCCCACTGATAGGGATCAAGCATTTTGTTTTGTTCAAGGAAATGGATGAGTCGCCGGTTTATCATTTTTTCAAATACCTTACACATGCAGCTTGTGAGGGCTATCGGGCGGTAACTTGCCACTGAGGAAGGGTCTTTCCCTTGTTTCAAAACAGGGACCACAATGGCTTCTTTCCATGCCGTTGGAAGGTACCCTGCGCCCCAGATAGTGTTGAAAAGTGTAAGTAGTGTATCTTGCGTGTCATTGTGTAAGTTTTTGAGCATTTCATACATGATTCTATCAGATCCCGGTGCAGAGCTCTTGCATGCGCTGAAGGCAGCTCTCAACTCTGCAATACTAAAAGGACGGTTGAACGGTTCGTTCTGCTCGAACTTTCTTATGAGTGGCTTGCATTCTTCTATTTATTTATGTTTGAGAAAGGATTTTGAATAATTGGTGGAACTTGAAACGCTCTCAAAGTGTTCCCCAAGTGAGTCTGCCTGATCTTGCAGTGTATCGCCCTGTGTATTTACCAGAGGGAGTGAATACGTTGGTCGTCCTCTAATTCTATTTACCCTGTTCCAGACTTTAGCCTCATCTGTAAAAGAGTTAATTCTCGATAAAAAGTTCTGCCAACTTTCTCTTTTGGCCTGTCTGCGGGTTCTCCTGCCGTGGTACTTTACTTTCTTAAAATTGATAAGATTCTCTGCCGTGGGGGAAGCGCGTAGCAGCCCCCACACTTTGTTCTGTTTCTTACGAGCGATCCTACATTCGTCGTTCCACCACGGGACGCGCCGTTTGCATGCGAAACCACTTACTTCAGATATGCATTTTGATGCGGCATCTATTATAAAGGCTGTAAAATACTGAACGGCAGCATCAATTCCTAAAGAGGACATGTCATTCCATGAGATCCTGGTGAGAGTTCGGAATTTCTCCCAGTCGGCTGTATCGATTTTCCACCTAGGAGCCTGTGGTAGACATTCGTTTTCTTTATATGATCTTAGTAGTATAGGGAAGTGGTCGCTCCCGTAAGGATTGTCGTTAACTTCCCATTCTAGTTCAGACAGTAGTGACGGGGAGACTAGGCTACGATTTATTGAAGAAAATGTTCTGTTTGCAAGAGAATAATATGTCGCTTCCTTCTTATTCAGAAGACAAGCACCAGAAGAGAAAAGGAACTGTTCAACAACACGTCCTCGCGCATCTATACGAGGGTCGCCCCACAGGTAGTTGTGTGCATTGAAGTCGCCAAGAACAACATAAGGTTCTGGCAATTCATCTATAAAGGACTGAAATTCATGTTTAGTTAATTTGTCATGTGGGGGTATATAAAGCGAGCAAATAGTGATGAGTTTGTTTAGCAGAACAATTCGCACCGCCACTGCTTCAAGGGGCGTTCGTAGCTGTAAAGGTTGACGTGCTATACTTTTATGAGTGAGAATCGCAACACCACCCGATGATGCGACGCCATCATCGCGGTCTATGCGAAACGTAACATACGTACGGAGGAAGTTTGTGTGTCTGGATTTTAAGTGAGTTTCCTGTAAACACAGCACTTTTGGATCATGTTTGTGGATGAGTTCTTGCAAATCATCAAGGTTTCTAAGGAGACCTCTGATGTTCCACTGAATAATTTGTGTATCCATATTTAATGTATTTGTATTTGGATCCATATTTAATGTATACTGGATTGCGAAAACACTTATAGTTTATACCGATATGACCGCGACATTCGATCAGGAGGGGGAGTTCTTAACGGTGTCAAAGATGCTCTTGTTTCTCACATCATTCCGATTACATCGTCATTAGAACTTGTGTGTGTACGGGTTGTCATTTCCAATCGCGAGTTTATTTTCTGTGCCTGTTATAGACCACCCGCTGCCCCTATTTCGTTTTGCCTTGAACTTCATGATGTGATTAATAACCTGATTGTTAGATACCCCACATCACCCTTGTTTATACTAGGGGACTTGAATTTTCCCAATGTTGTGTGGTCGAAGGATGACGTAGTTGTGAAACAGAGTTGTCCTCAATTTTTAGAATTTTTGGACCTGTGCCGCGATTTTAACCTTATTCAACTTGTGCACTACCCCACGCGCACTGCACTGACTTCTGCCAATATCCTGGATCTCATTCTTACCACTGCCCCCAACTTGGTTTCACCTCTAACGTTCCTGCAAGGTATAAGCGACCATGTAATGATCCACTTCACTCTTAACGCGCATGTTACTACTAAAAAAAGCTCAAAGATTATACTAGATTACAACAGAGCTGATGCCTCGTCAATAACAGCCGAATTTGAGTCTTTCATTACGAGCTATTTAATGAACTTTTTGCAACGAACAGTTGATGAAAACTGGTCTCTCTATAAAAACAAACTTCTATCGATAATTGACCGCTACATACCTAAAAGAAGAGTGCCTTCTAACCCCCGATCACCATGGTTTAATAATGCACTAAAGCGCCTGCGCAAAAAAAAAAAGAAAACGGGTGTTTCGCCGCGCTAAAGCTACAAATCATCGTGATCATTGTTCTCGATATCACCGCATTACCAGTGAATATTGTTCGGCAATAGCCAGTGCCAAAAACACATTCCTAAATAATACTCTGCCCTCGTTTCTGGTTTCTAACCCACGGAAGTTTTGGTCTATTGTTGCAGGTACTAAAAAGAATGTTCTTCAATTAATCCAATCAGACGTGCCAGTTCCAACTCACGAGTGCTGCGAAATTCTGAATAATACCTTCTCGTCATTTTTTCAGCGATCAGTACAGCCAAATTTTCCATTCTTATCGTCCCCAAGTTTTCCGCCTATGGATCCTATTTCGCTTGACTGGATTGGCATCGGCAAACTTGTCAGAAATCAAAAAATTTCTTCATCTTGTGGTCCCGACTTCATTAATTCAAGAATGCTAAAGTGTACTGAAGTTTTTTTAAGTGTTATTTTATCAAAGATTTTTGACCAGTCCCTACAGCTTTCTACCTTGCCCAAAGACTGGAAGGTGGGAAAGGTGGTTCCGGTCCATAAATCAGGTGACACTCATTCCTCCAATAATTATCGACCAATTTCATTGACATGCATTCCAAGTAAAATATTAGAGCACATAATTCATTCACACCTCATTAATTTCCTCGAGATGAATTCTTTCTTTAACAACGCACAACATGGATTTAGAAAATTCTTTTCCTGCGAAACCCAACTCTTGTCTTTTACCAATGACTTGTTTATTAATGTAGATCAGCAACTTGATACTGACTGTGTATTTCTGGACTTCTCGCGAGCTTTTGATTCTGTTTCTCATGATTTACTTATTTTCAAACTTTCTCTTCTGAATATTGACCCAAACGTATTTGCATGGATTAAGGATTTTCTCTCTAACAGGACCCAGTATGTAACCGCTAATGATTATACCACTAGACCTTGTTCAATTACTTCCGGTGTACCGCAAGGATCCGTACTGGGGCCCCTGCTTTTTCTCATCTATATTAATGACCTTCCTGACTGTATCTCTAACTCAATCATTAGGCTGTTCGCGGACGACTGCGTCATCTACCACAAAAGAACTAACCTTAATGATTCCAGTAAGCTTCAAGATGATCTGGTTAGTGTATCAAATTGACGTAACAAATGGCAAATGCAGCTTAACACAAATAAATGCAAACATATGCGTGTCTCCTGCCGCTCTACCCCTTCTGATCCGCCCCCCTATTCTATTAATGGTACTGTCCTGTCGGTTGTTAACTCTTATAAGTATCTTGGCCTGCATATTACTAGCAATCTTTCGTGGAACATGCATGTAGAATATATCACTAACAATGCTAACCGAACATTAGGTTATCTAAGACGTAACTTTGCATCCGCTCCGACCTCACTAAAGCTTACCATGTTCAAAACGCTCGTCCGTCCAAAATTAGAATATGCGTGTGCCATATGGGACCCTGCTCATTCCAATCTCATTAATTCACTTGAAAGCATTCAGAACCGCGCAGCGCGCTTTATCCTCCCTAATTATTCACGTCATTCTAGCGTAACATCCACGAAAAAAACATTAGATCTACTTGACCTTTCACTACGTCGCAAGCATTCTCGCCTTTGTCTTTTTCATAAAATATACTACCTCAATCCTTTCCTGAAAGAAAATCTCTTCACCAGACCCAGTTACATCTCATCTCGCATCGATCATCAACACAAAGTTGAAGTGCCATCTTGCCGCACTAATTTATACCATTCTTCATTCTTACCAAGAACCGCCACTGCATGGAACCGCCTTCCCGCCTCCTTAGTCACCATTTGTGACAACACCAATTTCAAGCTTGCTGTTCAACGTGCCTTATAGTTCCTTCATTATTTTATTATTTTTCTCTCGTTCTGCAAATAATGTACTCTACCACTCCTTTCTGTTGTGCCTGCCGGCCTTGAAAGTATGTACAATAAATAAATAAATAAATAAATAAATAAATAAATAAATAATGTAAATAAATGCTGTGTGTACGGAAAGGGAGGTGATGCCTTAGGTTACGGAGCTCTTTCTCGAGGCCCTGTAACGGGGGTTCTGCCCTTTCTAGAGCGTTCGAGGGAGCCTCGACGCTCCTTAGGCGTTTGGTGCGCTTTCAGGACAGGTGTAGTGTCCATTGCCTCTTGTGAAGCGCCGGACACGTGCTCTTGCGAGCGAGAAGTTACAAGGGAGGGTCCTGCCTTGTAGGGCAAGACCCCTGCGCCCACCAGCACGGAGGTCGATGGGGCACCCTGCGGGATTTGGCTGCGCCGGCTGTTGCCAGCGCTGGAAGGGGCCGGGGAGGTTGGGGCAGCCTCGGCTGCGCCCACCTTCGGGGTCGATGGCCCCGTTTGCTGAGTAGGCGGAGCAGCGCTAGCTGCAACCACCGTGGGGGCAGATGGCGTAACTGCCGACTCACTGCCTGTGGGTCGGACAGCCGCCGGAGACCGTTGTGGCGCTGCCCCCTGACGCGCCACTTCGGCAAAGGTGTTCTTTGGCAGGAAGGACACCCGCCTGCGTGCTTCCTTAAAACTTATATTTTCCTTTACTTTGATCGTTACAATCTCTGTCTCTTTTTTCCAAGATGGGCACGACCGCGAGTACGCGGCGTGCTCCCCATCACAGTTCACGCAGCGGAGAGTGTTTTCACACGATTCAGCGGAGTGCTCATGAGCACTGCATTTTGCACAGGTTTGGCGGCCGCGGCAGTTCGATGAGCTGTGGCCAAATCGCTGGCATTTAAAACATCTCAGAGGGTTTGGGACATATGGTCTGACCCGGAGCTTCACATATCCTGTCTCAATACTCTCAGTGAGCACACTAGAACCAAAGGTAAGAATTAGATGTTTTGTTTTGATCTCTTTTCCATCGCGCCTTAGCAGAATTCTCTTAACATTGATTACGTTGTGATCGCTCCAGCCTTCTAATAATCAGGTCATCATCCGAAACTACACCACGGGTGGTGTTCATCGTGCGGTGCGTGGTAAATGTGACTGGGACATCTCCAAATGATAGAAGGTTAGGCAGTTTCTCGTGTTGTTTTTTGTCGCGGAGCCCCAAAAGGAGATCACCGCTAGCCATCTTCGATGCTTTATAACCTGGTCGAAATGCCTGAGTTAGGGTTTTTGAAACAACAAAAGGTGAGATTGTTATTGCTTGTTTTCCTTGTTTTTCAGAGTGGATTACATGAAATCGCGGGAAAGTTTCTTTTTTCACGTCCAAAAAATTCAAAGATTTCTTCGGTGCGCCCCCTTTTCAGGGAGCGATCAGATAGTGGAGGGAAAGAACTAGCCATAAGTGGGAGTGTATTTTTCGGTAGTAGCGCCAGCCACCCACCATGGAGCCCAACAAGGGGACGCTGCAGGGTTTGTAAAACAGGGCCTACAAACGCCAGCTGTACGCTACCACTATAACCAAATATGACGTAACCCAGGTTGGCTACTCACACAAGGTTAACCCTTGCTGCCAGGAACATCGGAAGTAATAAAGAAATGAGAAGGAGACAGGAAAGATGAAAAGTCAGAGAAAGACGAAGGCTGGAGGGAGAGAGAGACAGGAAAAGGCAACTACCGATTTCCCCCGGGTGGGTCAGTCCGGGGGGCCGTCTATGTGAAGCAGAGGCCAAAGGGGTGTGTTGCCTCCGCCGGGGGGCCTTAAAGGTCCAAACACCCAGCATCAGCTCAACCCCCAGGATTCCCCTTTCCCCAGACACGGCTAAGCCGCGCACGGCTACACGCGGGAGGGTCCGACCCTCATGTGCTCGGGTCCGTGGTGTCGCAACACACCAAACGCCTGCTGACGCAGACGCCCCTGCGGGGATCAATATATATATATTGGAAATTAAAGTGGATGAAAAAACAACTTGCCGCAAGTGGGAACCGAACCCACAACCTTCGCATATCGCGTGCGATGCTCTACCGATTGAGCTACCGCGGCGCTGTTTTTCCGTCCACTTTCTTGGGCATTTGTGTGTCCTAGTAGAACCCCGGGAGTGTTAGCCACTCTCACAGACCTTGGCGGCGGACGTGGAACGTCCTTTTTGCCGCAGGCGTCACGAGAACGTGATCTTTTAGGTCTATATATATATATGTATATATATATATATATATATATATATATATATATATATATATATATATATATATATATATATATATATATATATATATACCAACAGTTCGACTTCACCTACCTGCTCAACAGCCGCATTCGTCGTTCTAACTAATAACTAAGCAGGTTACAGTTAAATTCAAATTGTCACACATGACTACATCTACGTCGGCAGAACATGCAGCTGTCCACGCTGCTATGACGTACGCCACCGCAGAGCCGACAAAGAAATGGGTCGTATTTTGTGACTAAGTATCAAATCTGAATAGCATCACAGAGCTGAAGAGCAGGTGATATGCGATATCAGGGAAGTGAACCACCACGCATTGGAAACAAGGCACAACATAATCATTCAGTGGATCCCTGCTCACTGTGGCATCGTTTCAACGACATTGCTGACAGGGCTGCCCGGTTTGTCCACGAAGACACCCAGACGCGTCCCATACCTTTGGCGAGGTCGGAGGCTGCCGGAGAACTTCACCTGCTTGCACGAAAAAGTCACAAGATTTCTGGAGTTCAATGCAATCCATTGCCGATTGGATAAGCTGAACCTCATGCTACGGCTAAAACTGCCATTGAGCCTTTCCCGCGGCGAAACAACCTTGCTGTGCCGCTTGTGGCTGGGAGTGGCGTTCACGAACGCTTACTGCTATCGTATGGGAATGGACGAGAGCCTTATGTGCGACTCCTGTAGCTGCGAGGAAACTATCGCGCACCTATTATGTACCTGCCCTTGTTACAACATACAACGCCTCTCTCTGCAGACAACTTTAAACCGACTGGACTCGAGACCGTTCTCCGAGTCATAGATACTCGGACCGTGGCCACACCCGTCACTGGCACGAAAAGCGATTCGTGCACTAGTATACTACTTGAAGTGCACCGGCTTAAGAGACCGCTTATAGTAGTCTCTTAAACACTCAGTGCTCACTTTCTCCCTATTTTCCTCTTTCTATTCACCTTTACATCATCCCCAATGTAGGATAGAAAACCGGGTGTTCGTCTTGGCTGACCTTCCTGCATCTCCTGTACTTGCTCTCTCTCTCCCTCTCCGCCGGGGGGCCTTGAAGGTCCGAACACCCGGCATTTGCTATACCCCAGGATCCCCCTTTCCCCAGACACGGCTAAGGCGTGCATGGCTATACGCGGGAGGGTCCAACCCTCACGCGCTCGGGTGAGTGGTGTCCCAACACACCAAACGCTTGCTCACGCAGAGGCTCCTGCGGAACTGTCCAGAAGCGACACCGGTTCCTCTCGGCCACTCTAGAAAATGTGCGTTCGCGAATACGACGCAACCATGTAGGGCAACTGTGGACTGACGCAGTTCCGCCACGACTACAGCCTGTAGTACGGCACACCGCCGTCTGGGTCCTTGTGCATGCTTCCCAGCGGGTATTCTACCCTCTACAATATACGCAATGGATGCTGCTCTACGATGGCGACTCGACGGACGTGGTGTTGAGGATCACACGGGAGGGAAGCCTCAGTGTGCACGTTTGGAACTATAGCTCAGCGGTGGTTTCGCCTTGAGAATAAGTTCCAGCTTGGCCTGCGACGTCCTGGCGTGTAAGAATTGTGCGCTGATTTACGATGTGACGATTCTGAAAAAGGTCGTTTAGGCGCCGTGGAATACAATGCACCACTGTTGGTTCACATAAGTTTAAAGACGCTGGTTGTACGAATATGCGATTAGCATACGCGGCGCCTTGGAACCTTTGTTAGCCAACAGTGACCCATTATATTCCACTGCGCCTAAACGACATTGCAATGTGATTGCTTGCTCGCATCACCTGCTTTATCGCTATTTCAATTCCTCCTTTACCAATTTACAAGGGGCACATTTCCCATAACATATATGCAGAGCATAGCTTTGCGTGGAGCGATGTGAACGGGCAGAAGGAAGCCACTCCATGCATGAAAAGAAAAGCGTCAAAGCAATGACAAGTTCCATGTTTTGTCCCTCTTTCTTTCTTTTACCGCTATGTGTGGTTTTTCTTTGTCTTCTAAACATGCAATACACAAACGCCTTAAAACGTGGCAAAAGCGCAGGTGTTGCCTGCGTCTGGACTGTACACACGTGTACGGATCAAGCTGTCTACAACGAGTTCATCCGTAACGAGGATCCGCGTCACTCCAGGAAAACAATGCACCCGCAGGTTTTTTTTTTTCTTTTCTTCTTTTTCTTGCGTGTCCGAGATTCGCTCCCTGTGTGTCGGCGCCGCACAAGCTGCGTCGAAAATACGGCATAGAGAAACGTCGAGCGCTTCCTTCCCGCCGAATGCGCAGCTGTTCACTGCGGGTGGCCTTGTCGACTCACGACTCTCCGAGCAGGCATGCAGAGAAAACGCGGCAACAGTCGTGTAGTACACACACAGACACGACGCATCGGCGGGCGACTGTGTAATGCTTCTCGTTAATAATAGTTCTCCACGGAGCAAGGTGCTCATTGCTAGCCGCCTATCGTCCGCAGCTATTTGGCTACCGCTGTGTCCAGACGAGCAGCCGTCGCGAAGCGAAGATGGTCCGCGCAGTGCGGTCACTTCTTTGTTTATTGCTCCTGCCAGTGACGGCATTGGGATCATGGCAGACACCGGTTGTGTCGAGTTGCTTTGGAGCTGACGGCAGTAAGTATATTTGGTTGAGTTTTGATGAATCCATTGCAGTGCAAATAATATAGTCACAAACTATGGGACACTACGGCCCCTATAGTGCCCTGTCTTTTGTTCTTTCAGTCTATTTCATTGGCGCCACAATTGCTTGCACAAGTATCAACCGACTTTCCCGGCAACAATTCTTGGTTGCGTTTTCTGGCGGCAGAGCATGTCCTCCAATCAGCGATTGAAAAGGTTGTTAGCTTTGCTTTGCGTTGACTCTTAAGCACTGCTTTCACGTGATCGTCACTACCGTTTGGAATGCCTGGGGGAGAGCCGAGAGCTAAAGCCAAGCAAAGAAATCGGCTAACAGCAGAAACACGTGAAACGCGGTCGTTAGGGTAAACTATTCCTTCTAAAATGGTCTCCCCACCGGTAGAGGCGTCATGAAGTCCCAGCTCGATATTCGTATTTAACTCAGGAAATTGTAAAAATCTATGTGCATTTTAAGACAACGCTCTGTGTGCGTCGTACACCTTGCGTTTCGTTCCTTTGGCGCCATACAGATATACCTACATTTTACAGCGAGAATGTTAGTGCGACTAGAAGTGTTCAAAAATGTCATAGATGCGTGTTCCCCTAGTCTGCTCACAAAAATAAGCGATGCACCGAGATAAAATGTGGAGAAAATGGGTTGAAATGTTCGGCGTGATGTGCGGCAAGATACTGAAATTTTATTAGGGGAAATCGCTAAGTGAAAATTTCTGAACACTCCTTTTCTACTTGTTGGAGATGTTATAACAAACGCTAGAATGCTCCCTCGGTGTCCTGCGAGATCCACATGTAGCAGAGACTTTATACAGACAAGACACAGGGGGGAGGGGGAAATTATTGGTGATGTGCAACTAAAGTTTAAAGCATTCAGGTTAATAAATGGTTTTCTGAATAATTAATAAATATTTATTTCCTTCTCGTTCAGATGCGTTATACGAAGTGCATTCCTTCTTTACTCGGTATGCCGAAAGAAGTAAACATAGCCCCGAGTTTAAATCTGGTGAAATTCCGGGGCACATTACGACCGACGTGTCTGTAAGATGACGACGTTTATCGTGAATTACCTGTGTGAGTGCTCGAAAGCGTTATGCTAGCAGCGGTTATGCGTGCTGTGTCCCAGTGTTTAGGGTCAACTAAGGGAGGCACCCAGTTTGCTCTGCAGAAACAGGGCGGGGGGGGGGGGGGGGGAGGGAGGCTTGGTGTGGGTTATCAGGGTATAAAGTTTAATGCCTGTGTTAATTACGGCCTTTACAGGTACTTACTGAATACCCGCTTTCCCCCTATTTTTCAGGCGTTATGGAAGGCACGTAGAAGATTTCCCTAATGTCCTCAGTAAACAAACCTGTCAGCTTGTTCACATTTGGTGGAAGTGCAGGATAGGTTATGGGTGTTTAGAAAAATACAATGTTGGGCTATTTGGTGAATAGCTGTCGACGTTTGTTAAAGGACGCCAAATGGGCGCTCTTTCTGTCCAGTTTTTAACATTATTAACCTTTCCGCCACAAATATCGATGGGTTATGGGTGACACGTACATCCAGATCGCCCTTGAGTAGCTTTTCGAAAGCGTTAATGCAGCCGTTATGCGGCAGTATTGTGGGATGTGTAAACGACGCACCGTTACCATTTTTGATAAAAATGGAGGAAATGTTATGGCTAATTTATGGCAAATATTAAGGTTTGTGGGGTACTTGCAAGATTTTCAGTAAACTGAGTAATTTACAGCTTGAAAGCGTTACGCAAGCGCAATATACGCCTGTTCTCGCGTTGTCCTCGGTGAAAGAAATCTGATGTCTAGTTAAAATTTGAAGGAAATGGCAGGCAGTCTATTTTCGGAAGTGTGAATTGTGTAGATAATAAATAAAGAAAAAAAAAGATTCTCCGACGATTACGATGCTCCCTAATGCGAAACTTGAGCGCAGCTCCACACGTGTGTTTTCAGTTCGCGATGTATTCGCTGGCGCGGGCAATCTCTCCCGTGCGGCACATTTGCAAATGGAGCGAAGTGCGGCACGACTGCCTCGCTAGTCTGGAGATCGCGAGAGCCAGCACGTGGGCGACGCGTGGGCGCGATTTACAGCAGCCGCCGCCGACAGACCTCCCAGACGGCGCGCGGTACTCTGGCGTCATGTCGTAGCTATTGTCGCCGCACTACGCTTTTCTTGGCATGCTTTCGCCATACCCTCCACTGCTTTGCGTCTCGTGGTTCCGCTGCTCCCCCCTCACCGCTCACCTGGGGCGCGATCGGAGATATTTTGTTCGATGCGCGTTCTGTTCAGTTGCTGCAACGTCACAAAGTTGCAGTATGTAAAATTTGTGACAGCGGGGCGGAGAGAGAAGCCAATCAGGAAGCGGTGACCTCCCCGGAAGTTTACCTCCGTCGTTTGTCGTCTGCTTGCAAACAGTATACTACAAAGCCAAATATTTCTCGTCTTCCAATTGAATGAAATCTTTATCTAAAAAAATGTAGTTTTTCTTCTCAAGCCCAAACACGTTTTCAAATAGTAGTACGTGTGACTACTGCAATTTATAACTATTAGGTTCTTTGCGTCGTCCCTAGGTGGTGTCGCGCAGAGCGAGAAGGAAAAAAAAAAAAAAAGACGGGAAGAGTGGCGCACTTTTCAAGAGGCAGCGACAACATCCCAGTGGCTCGCAGGCACCGATGATGTTGTCGATTTCTCTGTACAACCAACGAATTATTTGTTTCGAGAAACAAAAACGACGCCGGAATTCACTTTCTGCCATTTCTTCAAACGCGTTTCGCACCGCCACCCGCTCTCCTCCTTCCTCTAAAAACGCCAGCGCAACAACCGAAGTTTCCAACGGAAGCGCCATTTTCTAGAATTAAACTATGAATTGGATTCAAACGTGCCATACCGCAGCCGAAAAGGCCGCCTGTTGGATCCAATCCAATCCACCAGACGCGCCATGCGAAGCCGTATGATCGCTCCAAACTTCTCAACTCCTGTCGCGTTCGGACGAAATGCTCGGTGGGCGGATGATTGACAGGAGCGTGTCGTCATTTTGACGTCACTAAAAAGGGGGCGGCGCCCCGCGGCTGGCGACGTCGGCGCGGAGTAGGCCAATCGCGCGCGCCGGTAACCGAACGAACGCGCCGAACAGCCATCTCCGATCGCACCCCTGTTCGCGCCTTTCATCTCCCCGCCGTGCTCCGCATTCGCCTTCATCTTCGCTGTGCTCGTTCGCTCGGTTACGCCGACGCTCGCTGCAAGAACGGGCGCCTAGGAGCTGCGCTCTAATTTATGAATACGGACACGAGAAAGCAAGTGGAACACACACACGCAGCGCTATCTTTAGTAACAGTCAAAAGCGAGCTGTACTACATGCTTATTGCAAACCGCTTCCCAGATCACGTACAAGTCAATTTTCTCCCCCCCTTCCCCCCTAAAAAAGTATTTAAAAAATGCAACTAAATACAAACAACCTTAAATTCCTAAAGTCACAATCTTGACAAAAATACCTAAAAATGTCGTCACATGCGCAGGAATTACCGTTTTGCCAGGTGTCAACGCAATCGGGGAATTGCGATTAAGCAAACCATCCATATCGTTGTATACTACAGAGTTGGAATTGAGTGCCGACACCGCGACTGACAAGATGGGTCGCATGGCTCTGTCGTGGGAAATCTTGTAGCGCATCTGGCGTTCCAAAACTCAAATGAGTAAAGAGCGCAGGCACGGGCAGCAGCAAAACTATTCGGAATGTGTTTGCTATTCGATTCAGTTTGTTTCTGCCACTATTCGATCCCTAATCGATTAAAAAATATTCCAGCATCCCCTATCCAATCTGAACCTGAATTTGTACAGCTTTCCTCAAGATAGAACAGTCCGTAAGAGTACCTGACAGCCAATCGCGCTGTTGGACGTGCTGTTAGCGAAGTCGAGCGGCCAAAACAAACAGCCCTTATATGAACCACAGGCTTCATTAACTTCGTCCTAGAGCTTCGCGGCAACAAATTTTTACGGGGCTTATTGCACTGACCTACCTACAAGTCCGGTTACGCGCAAAATTTTTGTTCAAAACGTTCGACATCATATCGCAGTGATATGCCGCGGCTTGTGTCTTGGTATATCCCCCCTTCCTACATTGCCCTCGATATCTTCCTGCTTGTAAACTATCTCTCTATGGCCACGAAATCACTGGTTTGAAATCCCCTCCGCCAGTACAGTTCCTTGTGTGTTAATAAATAATCGTCAGATAATGCTGACTTGGTTTTTCCGCCGGCGGAATATTTCTTCAAAGATGATAGTTGTTTAAGTATTCTGTGCATGCTTCACGGGGAAGTTAAAGATATAAATTTCGTCAGCGAGCACTGCAAATGTTCCTCCTTGATTTCTTTTCAGGGGAAATGCGTATCAACTTTTTGCAGAGGGATTGCTTTTATCATTTTACACTGGTCGTGACCTGTTTAGAATCCTAACGAAATTCATAAGCAACGCTTGGCCGAGCTTTACAATCCTTTAATACTCAGTGCCTAAAATAGTAAAGCCAAGCCTTGAGATTTCTTGAAATAGATAACCCTGTGTGACAACTAAGCTCGAGCTCCGTACAGTTGCAGAGACAGGTGCTTTGCCATAAATGGGAAACTATTAGTAACCAGCGAGGCCATTGTCAGGATGTAAGAAGGCAATACCTTTTTGTTTAAGAGAACACCGCCTGCACGCATTTTATTGTCCGCACATGTTCTGGCTTTCCAGGCACTTATCCGGTTCGGTTCAGTGCAGTGAGGGTATCGAATGTCATTTATGGTCAGGAAATGACGATGACGTTCACAATAACAAGCGACGACGAGCTCGGCGACCAGCCAACGGCGACGATAGACGTGCTGAAGCCCTCCGCCTACGATAGGTCCTGCCAGAAAAACTTCGGTTCATGGTAAGCAGACGAGAACTTCAGAAGGCTCAGAACTAAAGCTATTCACGGTGGTCTTCTCTTTTAGCCCCGCAAAGAGCAATCGTAAGAATGCGGTGTACGTATTCGGTTCCTTCTAGTATAGCTGCTGCTAGTGTAAGTTCACCAAGCGTTCCCATTTAGGTGAGACAGGTCGTCTCACTGCCCGGACCAAGCTGTGTTTTTTGACACGCTCCCGTTGTGCTGTCGGCACCAAGCTACAGAACAAGGCATGTCTGTAGCCAGCACGGTTATGGCTTGTTGCTTCACTGCACCCGAACGCAACTTCTGGCGTCGAACCCTTCGCGTGATTTCTTTCATGGGGTGTATGTAACGTACCAGATATATATACTAGGGCTACGAGATAGAAGGGGTGGGGGTGGGGGGGGGGGTTCTGGATTAATTTTGAGAACGTGTGGTTCTCTCTCCTGAACCTAAGTCTCGATATACACGAGTGGTCGCTATGGTTTCTCTTAGAACCCGCGACCTCGTGCTTAGCAGCTTATGATGCCATAGCCACTGAGCCAACACGGCCGGTTGAGTGCGCCAAATGGGCGATTGATTTTGCGCCGCTGAATCGCCAGCGTGGGTAACGTATGTTATCCAGGGCGCATTAGAGCAACGGACAAACACAGGATAGGCGAATTCGCACATTGTTCGTACGCGCCGTATAAATATGTGTGCATTCGTGTCGTACCGTGCAACCAACCTGTCAACGTCAAGCCAGCAAGTGGTTCACGAATCTCATTCCCATGGCCGACTTGAAGGCATCGATGAAGCCCACACTCTAGCCTCTTTTCGACCAATCATACCAGCAGCCCGCTTCGCCAGACGGTCGTGCCCTCGAATTTTCGTTCGTGGAAAACACATATGCGTCATGCCGCAAGTAAACGGGTTTCACACCTGCTTAGGCGCGTGCATACAGGGGCCGCATTCTGCACCAGGTCGCTTTGGAACCGGTTCGCTCTCACGAACGCCATTGGTCGGTCGGCGCTTCGTTGTCGTCATCCCTAGTGGGTGTGGCAACAAATTTTGTTGTCGTCACACAGGTTGTCAATCATCTGAAAAGGAACCCGGCGTCTGCTACGAGAGGAACCACGGAGAAGTGGTTCGCTCGAGGTTCGCGCGCGGTGGCGAGCATGATTTTGAGGGTTGCTGGGGCAACCGTGGCGGTCAGCTAGTCTCGCGCTGGCCGGCGCAACGAGAGCGACGCTGATATCGGCTTTTTTGGTTGTGTTGCTGGTGAGCGTTGGCAAAAGACAGCGACATGACCAGAGGCAACGGTGCGAGGCGTACGAGATGAGCGAAGGCGAGTTCGGAAGGCATTTTAGGCGCCCCAAAAACCGTATGCGATTAATTTGGCGACGAGCTCGATTATCACGGACCACAAGAGTTAGCGTTGACACTGCGACGTAAGTGCTGTGCGCGAACCTTATTATTTTTTTAATTATTTTTCTTTGCTACGGGTTGTTTTCAGCAGTGCGTCTGGAATGTAGAAGCTATTAGGTTGTCGCAACCGTCAGTCAGTCGCATCATTACCGCCGTCGCTATGGCCATTGCGGCTGAGGGAAAAGAAAAAGGGTGTGAGATTTCTCTCCACGCTGCAGGAGAAAGCTGCAGTCAAGAACGCTTCCTTGAGCGCGGCAAGGTTCTCGATGTTGTGGGATGTGGACGGAACTCTCGTCGCAATCATCCACCCTAAGAAGCATAATCTAACCGCGCAAACGACAACGGACGAAGAAGGAAACACACTGGACAAGCGTGCTTGTCCACTGTGTTTCCTTCTTCGTCCGTTGTCGTTTGCGCGGTTACATTATGCATTCTATTATCGACCACCAATTAGCTCGCCTTTTTTGTTACATCCTACGAAGCTCAGCCGCGGCTAAACGAAATCCTATTACAGCCGAGGCCTACACACAGAGACCCGTTTTGATTGCTTAATGTATGGTGCACCTTCTAGCGACAAAAAATAAATAAGGAAACGCAGAGAAACTGAAAACACTAGCTGTCTGCGTCGGTAGCTCAGTTAATACCACTCTTTCTCCGAGTGTCGTCACCTCGACGTAGCAGCCAGACCGAACCGGTTCCAAAGCGAACCGTTACAGAATACGGCCCATGTAATTTCCTCATTGCATTCACCATGCAAAACATTGTGTCGATGTGTGCGCTTGCGTGTTTTATGTGCGTGTGCATGTATGAAGAAAAAAGAAACGTAACATAAAATTATAAAAAGATGTGACAAATGCTCGCTTTACCGCACACACAAAAAATGTCTTGTATATTACGTGCCAAAACTACAATCTGAATATGAGGCAGACAGTAGTGGCAGAGTCGGCAATAATTTTGACACCATGGGGTCCTTTAGACATCCACTCATATCTAAGCACGCGAGTGTTTCTTTTTTTTTTTTTTCATTTCGCCCCACCGAAATGCGGCCACCACTGCCAGGATCGAGCCCGTGACCTCGAGCTCATCCGGTTTAACCGAGGAAGATTGTGTGCGCTATTAATAAACCTCTGGACATTCTATCTTCTCATCTGAACTCTTTGTGTTTCAAGCTATCCAAACTGTCCGCGTATGAACTGAATGAGGATCAACGCGTTTTGCTCTTCGTTCTTTATTTGGTAAATACTTTGTAGCAGCGGCTTGTCATGTTTCTGACTCCGTAACTAAGTTCTTCAGTGCGGTCACTATCTGATTAGTTTCTGACTAATCGCTCTCGGGTGTGCTTAGTTCCGATAGAGTTGGCCTTACTGCGCAAAAGGCTGGAAACGTAGCTTTTCTGTGCACTTTAATACCTTGTAGCAAACATGTCGCTAGTAACTCGCTAGTAACTCGCTACTCTTGTGGACCGTGACGAAACATTCAGCTTCGACCGTTCGTGTGCTGTCGCTGTAATCCGTCATTTATTGCATGCATAAAGTGCGCACATATTCAAGTCTGCACGCATTCACTTATGCTTGATATGATGGCGACAGAGTGGGCATAAATTTGCATGCCAGTCGGGGTAGATGTGTGCAGATAACGTGCGCGAAACTTACTATGACAGGAGGCGGCGCTGCTCCCTTTGTCATTGCTTAACGAGCGTTACTTACTCTTGCCGACGTTCTGCGGTTGAAGTACTTTGTAGTTTAGCGATACAACGCTGGCGGGTGTGTGCAGTATTCTATTCTCGGGGAAAGTCGTGCATCGCGAAGGGCCGGCAACACAAGCTGTCCTCATGTAGCAGCGGTCCGTGAGCTTGGTTGCACAAATTCATTTCATTCCTTAATATGCCAGCCACTATTTTCGCAGCCAACTACTGCATACGTCTTAAATCCACATGATTAAGTCCACCGCATGATTGAAGCACAGTACGTTAGCGAAAACTTAGTTGCATTTCCGACAGCTGATCGCACAGAAGCAACGTAGAAGCTAGCGGTTTGTTGGGCTGCTGAGCACGAGGTCGCGGGATCGAATCCCGGCCACGGCGGCCGCATTTCGATGGGGGCGAAATGCGAAAACACCCGTGTGCTTAGATTCAGGTGCACGTTAAAGAACCCCAGGTGGTCGAAATTTCCGGAGTCCTCCACTACGGCGTGCCTCATAATCAGAAAGTGGTTTTGGCACGTAAAACCCCAAATATTATTATTAAGCTAGCGGTAATGGTTCCGTATGCGTGTGCTGCCGCTGAGGCCACGTGCGGCGCGCCGCCGAAATCGCCATCTCGTTTCTCTAGAACAAGCTGCTCCCCGAAAAGAGCCAATGAAGTCAAAGCACAGAACACCTATAAAATCGTCGCCGCGCGCCGTATGCTGTATGTGCGGGTGAAGGTGTGCGAGGGTGAGTCGACGATTTATGTGAGGGAGGGAAGGGGGGAGGAAGTGGGCCGTCCTCAATCGAGCGCAACGCTCCGGGGGGAGGGCAGGGAGGAGGGCGTGTTCTACAACTCCGGGCTGCGCGGGAGGCCGCTCGCGCCCGGGCCGTTGTATCTTGAATAGCCACCTGCGACGGGGACAGAGTCCGCCGCGCACTGTTTTCGCGGCTTAATTCGAGTTGATGCGAGACGCAGCACGAAGGTCAATTCGCTCGCCGCTGCTGCTGCGCTTCCTCACTCCAGCGTTCTGACAGCGAGTTTCCACGGTCATCGAGTGAGATGTGTTCGTGTTTTCTTGTGCGCGCGTGACACCATGCTTGTTAATTCAGTTAGTATGCCTATGTTTACAAGTTTATACGGCCGATAAAACTGCTATCCTTACTTCGTATAGATGTCCACTAATTTTCTATCGTAATCCCAATCGATGCTTCGCCTTTTAGGGCGAAACTGCGACTTTTTTATCCTCGAGGAAAGCCGTGCATCACGAAGGCTGGCCGGCAATACAGGCAGTACTTATATACCAGCGGTCCGTGGACTTTGTCACACAGGTTCATTCCGTTCCTTAGTATGCCAGCCACTATTTTTGCAGCCAACTATTGCACGCATCCTCCCTCTGCCGCTCAGCATTTAGCAGCATGAATGGAGCACAGCCCGTTGGCGAACAGCCAGTTGCATTTTCAACAGCGGATCGCTCAGTAGCGAGGCAGAAGTCGTAATGGTTTTGCATTAGTGCGCTTTCACTGAGGCAACAAGCGGCGCGCCACCGCAAGCGCCATCTCGTTCTTTTGGAGCGGTGCACTTTTGAAAGGTGGCGTGGGCTGGGTCAAAGGGTGACCCCACCCTGAATGGCGGCGCTGGTATACTCGCGGACAACTTTCTGTGTCTATGAAGGGAAAACTACGGGGGCGGAGCTTCTGCACATGTGTTACCGCGCCAAGTAGACCGCCAGCGTGTGACAGTGCTTTTGGTTGCCCGGAACAGACGCTGAATCGACGCAGCTTCCACGTGCGACGGCTTCGCATTTGCCCAGACGGGGAAGAGAAAAACCGCAAAATAAGTAAACATTTACATTCAGTGGTGTGATTTGTCTTATTTAACTGTTGCTAATAAGGTGTCCACGTCTTCTCTTCCCCTGCTTAAACTAACATGGATGAAAACGCGGGACTCTTTTCCAAAGCGCTCTCACTTGTGCGCGCTTTGCCTCTGCAACTTTCCCTTCATAACCGGAGAAAGTTGTCCCTGAGTATAGTGAGGAATCCTAATCTTTCTAGACACGCTGCGCCAACTAGTGCCGCTGCCGAGAAATTCCCGCGCAGCATCTGAGACTAGAGGCATGGCGCGCCGATGCCTGCAAACGCTGAGAATTGTTCCCTCGTTTGCCGCACACCCAGCTTCACATACTCAGTGACCCAAGTTGACGAAATGTTCATTGAAGAGCGTCACATGCCCAGTGGATTCATGGCGCAGCTCCCTAAAGCGTTGGCGTGAAACACGTCTCATGTGCATCTATGGCGCAGCCAGCTAAAGTTTCGGGTTGGTGTCTTTGAGGAACCCTTGCGACGTGGTTCGATTCCACCCAGCGTCGGATAAATTTAAAGGAAAGTTTTCGTCATTCATATAGGAGGTTGAATGACGATGAATGACGAATACTTTCCTTTAAATTTATCCGACGCTGGGTGGAATCGAACCACGTCGCAAGGGTTCCTCAAAGACACCAACCCGAAACTTTAGCTGGCTGCGCCATAGATGCACATGAGACGTGCTTCACGCCAACGCTTTAGGGAGCTGCTCCATGCACCCACTGGGTATGTGACGCACTTCAATGAACATTTCAATGAACAGGCCGCCATTGGAATCTGAACCTGGCAACGTTTAACGTTAGAACGCTATCTAGTGAGGCGAGTCTAGCAGTGTTATTGGAGGAATTAGAGGGTAGTAAATGGGATATAATAGGGCTCAGTGAGGTTAGGAGGACAAAAGAAGCATATACAGTGCTAAAAAGCGGGCATGTACTGTGTTACCGGGGCTTAGCGGAGAGACGAGAACCAGGAGTCGGATTCCTGATTAATAAGGAAATAGCTGGTAACATACAGGAATTCTATAGCATTAACGAGAGGGTGGCAGGTCTTGTTGTGAAACTTAATAAGAGGTACAAATTGAAGGTGGTAAAAGTCTATGCCCCTACATGCAGTCATGATGACCAGGAAGTCGAAAGCTTTTATGAAGACGTGGAATCGGCGATGGGTAAAGTCAAAACAAAATACACTATACTGATGGGCGACTTCAATGCCAGGGCAGGCAAGAAGCAGGCTGGATACAAGTCAGTGGGGGAATATGGCATAGGCTCTAGGAATAGCAGAGGAGAATTATTAGTAGAGTTTGCAGAACAGAATAATATGCGGATAATGAACACCTTTTTCGGCAAGCGGGTTAGCCGAAAGTGGACGTAAAGGAGCCCGAATGGTGAGACTAGAAATGAAATCGACTTCATACTCTGCGCGAACCCTGGCATCATACAAGATGTAGACGTGCTCGGCAAGGTACGCTGCAGTGACCATAGGATGGTAAGAACTCGAATTAGCCTAGACTTGAGGAGGGAACGGAAGAAACTGGTACACAAGAAGCCAATCAATGAGTTAGCGGTAAGAGGGAAACTAGAGGAATTCCGGATCAAGCTACAGAACAGGTACTCGGCTTTAACTCAGGAAGAGGACCTTAGTGTTGTAGCAATGAACGACAATCTCATGGGCATCATTAAGGAGTGCGCAATAGAAGTCAGTGGTAACGCCGTTATACAGGAAACCAGTAAGCTATCTCAGGAGACGAAAGATCTGATCAAGAAACGCCAATGTATGAAAGCCTCTAACCCTACAGCTAGAATAGAACTGGCAGAACTTTCTAAGTTAATCAACAAGCGTAAGACAGCGGCCATCAGAAACTATAATATGGATAGAATTGAACAGGCTCTCAGGAACGGAGGAAGCCTAAATACAGTGAAGAAGAAACTAGGAATAGGCAAGAATCAGATGTGTGCGTTAAGAGACAAAGCCGGCAATATCGTTACTAATATGGATGAGATAGTTCAAGTGGCTGAGGAGTTCTATAGAGATTTATACAGTACCAGTGGCACCCACGACGATAGTGGAAGAGAGAATAGCCTAGAGGAATTCGAAATCCCACAGGTAACGCCAGAAGAAGTAAAGAAAGCCTTAGGAGCTATGCAAAGGGGGAAGGCAGCCGGGGAGGATCAGGTAACAGCAGATTTGTTGAAGGAGGGTGGTCAGATTGTTCTAGAGAAACTGGCCACCCTGTATACGCAATGCCTCATAACCTCGAGCGTACCGGAATCTTGGAAGAACGCTAACATAATCCTAATCCATAAGAAAGGGGACGCCAAAGACTTGAAAAATTATAGACCGATCAGCTTACTGTCCGTTGCCTACAAAGTATTTACTAAGGTAATCGCAAATAGAATCAGGAACACCTTAGACTTCTGTCAACCAAAGGACCAGGCAGGATTCCGTAAAGGCTACTCAACAATAGACCATATTCACACTCTCAATCAAGTGATAGAGAAATGTGCAGAATATAACCAACCCTTATATATAGCTTTCAATGATTACGAGAAAGCGTTTGATTCAGCCGAAACCTCAGCAGTCATGGAGGCATTACGGAATCAGGGTGTAGATGAGCCATATTTAAAAATACTGGAAGATATCTATAGCGGCTCCACAGCCACCGTAGTCCTCCACAAAGAAAGCAACAAAATCCCTATAAAGAAAGGCGTCAGACAGGGAGATACGATATCTCCAATGCTATTCACAGCATGTTTACAGGAGGTATTCAGAGGCCTGGAGTGGGAAGAATTGGGGATAAAAGTTGATGGAGAATACCTTAGCAACTTGCAATTCGCTGATGATATTGCCTTGCTTAGTAACTCAGGAGACCAATTGCAATGCATGCTCACTGACCTGTAGAGGCAAAGCAGAAGGGCGGGTCTGAAAATTAATCTGCAGTAAACTAAAGTATTGTTTAACAGTCTCGGAAGAGAACAGCAGTTTACGATAGGTAGCGAAGCACTGGAAGTGGTAAGGGAATACATCTACTTAGGGCAGGTAGTGACCACGGATCCGGATCATGAGACTGAAATAACCAGAAGAATAAGAATGGGCTGGGGTGCGTTTGGCAGGCATTCTCAAATCATGAACAGCAGGTTGCCACTATCCCTCAAAAGGAAAGTGTATAACAGCTGTGTGTTACCAGTACTCACATATGGGGCAGAAACCTGGAGGCTTACGAAAAGGGTTCTGCTGAAATTGAGGACGACGCAACGAGCTATGGAAAGAAGAATGATGGGTGTAACGTTAAGGGATAAGAGAAGAGCAGATTGGGTGAGGCAACAAACGCGGGTAAACGACATCTTAGTTGAAATCAAGAAAAAGAAATGGGCATGGGCAGGACATGTAATGAGGAGGGAAGATAACCGATGGTCATTAAGGGTTACGGACTGGATTCCAAGGGAAGGGAAGCGTAGCAGGGGGCGGCAGAAAGTTAGGTGGGCGGTTGAAATTAAGACGTTTGCAGGGACAACATGGCCACAATTAGTACATGACCGGGGTAGTTGGAGAAGTATGGGAGAGGCCTTTGCCCTGCAGTGGGCGTAACTAGGCTTATGATGATGATGATGATTCGTCATTCTAGAGTGGAAAATTCCCAGGGGCGTATACCTAGTTGCCCAAGTTGGTGTCAACAATGTTCATAGAAGAGTGGCACGCACATACTGGCACATTCACGGTGCTCCAAGTGGGTGTCATAGAGGTTCATTAAACAGTGGTACCTACACAGTCCCGCATCTGTAGTAACCCATATCGACGTGAAATAGGTTCGTTGAAGAGCGGCACATGTTTACACATTGTCGCAGACTGGTGACCCAAGTTTGTCGGACGGTTGGTTTCGAACCATGTTCCCTCAACACAGCAACCAGATACGCTACCCATTCGACCATGGAGTGCCGAGTTACCAGCTGAGCGGGAGAACTGCTAAGCCTGTTTCACATGCAAGCGAAAATGTTCGCTATTCCTGCCGCCGCGACAGCACTAGCGGCTAGAGCAGCGAGGTTCGGGCAAGTTGGAATTTCATCGCGGCGGCAGAGCGGCAGCACCGCTTCCGAACCAATGACGGCCCGCCTCGCCACGTGACCAGTGGAGGACTGGTGCGGGAAAGCCTGCGCATAGGACGATGTTTATTTACTTGCTGCTTGCTAATATCAACTGTGGGGATTCCCACTCTGAATGCCAGGGAGACATCCTGAATTTGTATCCCCGATGTCATGTACCTGGAAGAAAGCGCAGGAGTAAATCTGGCGTACTCGGATCAGCGATTTATCAATGAAAGGCGGCGGACTACCTAGTACCTAATAGTGACTGCAAGTCTTGCGCGTGGCGGTATGGGTTCCCGCACAACGAAGGACTTCGTGAGGGGCTGTTCAACAAAGGCATGGAGCGCCTCAAACTTTTCTGCCAACATCTCATAATACTCCTGAAAACAGTCGGTGTCGGCGTTCATGAGCAGCGGCATCTGTACAAAAATATTGCAGAGTAAAGCACTATTTCCGTGCAAACACAACCCACCGCGGTGTGGAACTCGGATTCCCCCTTCCAATTCTCCCAGATAGGTCTCACCCATCAGCGCTGTAATTCGGAGTTCGAGCAAAGCCTTCTTTTTTTTAAAGGCGAGCAAAAGGAGATGCGTGTAAGAATCATCTTGTGGCGCACATAAATCCATCTCCGTTGACACCATGATCGTGGTTGACGTGCACGCTAGCGTTTGTTATGTCAGAGTTTGCGCGCCGCATATGCGCATTTTTTTTTTTTTTTACAAAAACAACACAAAAGATGAAAAGTAAGCATGATTTAGATACTTAGAAAGCAGGATATGTATCTATAAAATAAATATTTGAGAAGTAGGGACGAAACAATGCTTATGTTGGTAGTCGCAACTACTGAAACTGGCTGAAAGTCCCGCGTTTTTTGCCAGCAACATTGATATTCACAGCGGCGTAAAACGCGCGGCGTGAATGCGTGTGAAACGAAACCTAGCGAAAAGCTTCGCAGCACCGCGCCACTGTTCGCTCCATTCGCTCAATCGCTTGCATGTGAAGCAGGCTTTAGAGACAAACATACGAAGATAGCTAGCCTAGTAAGTGCGTGAAGTACCCTAAAATGCTAACGAATTGAAAGAGAACGGAAAGCCATACATGTTCCTCATTTTTATTCGTTTATTTCACAATGCTTAGTTATCATTAAGGTAAAACCCGACTGTAGAACGTTGATTCATTATTGTTACTACGCATTGTAATAAAATGCAGCAGATCCACCGAGTTGGAATCTATATACAGCGAAGCTTTGTGTCAATGCAGAAAGAGTCAAAACACAAGTAGAGATACACCAACACACGCGCGCACAAACACACACACAAGTGCGGACCAGACAAATTATACCGAGCCGTTTCTTAAGCGGAGTTACTGACTGCTAGTGAGCACGACGGTCGCCTTGAACGCATCATGGTTTCAGAGGCAGCGTGCGCATACCTACGTGGCACAATTTGAATCCTTTCTATCCGCAAGGAGCGCTTACTTCCTCATTACTCTGGAGCCCCGGAATCGCGATGGCGAGCTTTCTGGTTCGTTTGTTTTATTTACCCCCGCACGGCCGGAGCCAATGCGGTTGCGTGGAGGCGAGATTCATCTGCTGGTGCTGCATGGAAACCAGCGGCGCTGTGGTTAGTTGGCCCATTCGGTAAAGGAGCAGCTTTTTAGGAACAGCCAGACCGCAGCGCCCACGGTCACAAAACCAAGCGAGGTTCGCAAAGAAAAGCTTCGCGTTTAAAACGTTTTACCCCTAAAACGGGCTAGTTTGTCCCATGGCGAACACCTTAACTCTAAATGAGTGCTTGCATGATATTTTTGAACGTTCATTTCTTTTAATGCGTTAGTATTCTTAGGGTACCCCGCGCACTTTCCAGGAGGCCATCTATCTGTCTGTGTGTTTGTATCTATATGTTTGTATCCGTTTTCCCGCGTTCCTGAGTCACTGGGCGTACCCGTCCGTGTGCAAATGGCTGGCGCATCGTGCTGCTGTGCTAAGGTAAAAGGGTTCGAAACCAGCCATGGAACCAACTTGGGTCACTGAGTATTCGGCAATGTGTACATACGTACCGCTCTAAAACGGATCTCTTTCACGCCTACATGGATCACTGTAACATGCAGAACTGGGTAGGTACCATTGTTCGAAAAAACTATTTGATGTGAACCACTGGGTATATGCCACTCGGTCCGTGCTGGTGTTCATGAACCTCTTCGTTGCCAAAGTTGAGTGATTGGGTATATGCCAGTCGGCCTTTGCAGCCCTTCAATGAAGGTTGTGTTGAATTTCCTGGCGACGCATCGAAAACGACGGCGAAGCACGTTAAATATATGCAAGCACGTGCGCTCGTGCAGTGAAGAAAAATAGAAGACAAACACCTACGAATAAACAAGCGCCACAACAGAGCGCTTAGCGAATAGGAAAAATTGCAGGACGCTTAAGCTTCGCCTTCAAGAGTGGAACGCGACAGCGTTCCCGTCGACCCGCCAAGGGGTGCAAGACAATGGGCTACGGCGCAGCGACTACGCGCCCCGCATCGGACACGGTGAGCGTCGAGCAACGCAGCGTTCGGCGCGACAACTAAATGTGCACCTGAGCAAGCGACGCACGCCTGAGCCTTACCCCGCAGGGGCGTCTGCGTAAGCAGGCGTTTGGTGTGTTGCGACACCACGTACCCGAGCACACGAGGGTTGGACCCTCCCGCGTGTAGCCGTGCGCGGCTTAGCCGTGTCCGGGGAAAAGGGGATCCTGGGGGTTGAGCCAATGCCGGGTGTTTGGACCTTTACGGCCCCTTGGCGGCGGCAACACACCCCTTTGGCCTCAGCTTCACGTAGACGGCACCCCCGGACTGACCCACCCGGGGGAAATCGATAGTCGCCTCTTCCTGTCTCTTTCTCCCCAAATGTTAGTCTTTATCTCTCACTTTTTTATCTTTCCTGTCTTCTTCTCTCTTCCATTTACTTCCTTTCTCCACGGCGGCAAGGGTTAACCTTGTGTGGATATCCTACCTTGGGTACACCATATTTGGTTATAGTGACGGCGTACGGCTGGCGTCGTGCAGGCTTGTACACAAGCTCTGCCGCGTCCCCTCGTTGGGCTCCGTGGTGGGCGGTCGGCGCTGTTGCCGAACATACACAATTTTCTCATGGCAGCGCAAACCTCTATTCTCTATGATCGGCGTCTGAAAAGATGCCGCACCGAAGCAACGTTCCAGCTCTCTTTTCGGAGCAATGTTCCATCATTTCCTAAATTCTATGTACTGCACAGCGAAAACAACGTACCAGTGAGAAAGCTCTCTCCATTCCTAGTGGCCAAGTGTCTAAAAGAAAAAATCGGACCTACATACAAAGCTTCAAAAATGTCTAGCGGGGACCTCCTCCTAGAACTCAATGACAAAGACCAAGCGCAAAAGCTCACAGAACTTACCAGTATTGGTAACGCAACAGTGACAATTTCACCGCACAGAACATTAAATACAAGCAGGGGTGTAATATCAGAGGAAGATTTTATTGGCTTAAGCGACGAAGAACTGCTGGAAGGTTTCCAGGAACAAAATGTTACCAAAGTCCAAAGAATTGTCATCCGCAGGAACGACCAAGAAATCCCCACAAAACATGTAATACTCACCTTTGGAACGAGTGTAATGCCTACCTCGCTGGATGCAGGTTATGTAAAGGTAAATGTTAGACCATATATTCCGAACCCCAGACGATGTTTCAAATGCCAAAGGTTTGGACATGCTTCGCATGCATGTCGAGGACGAAATACTTGTGCTAAATGCAGTTCGAACGATCACCAAACTGACAATTGCACCTCTTCTCCACTTTGTGTCAACTGCAAGGGAGATCATCCCGCTTATTCGCGGTCCTGCCCTTGCTGGAAAAAAGAAAAAGAAGTAATTGCTTTAACAGTCAAAGAAAAAATCTCGTTCTATGAAGCTAGAAAGCGGCTGTCGTACCTTCCGCGAAGAAGTTACGCCGATGTGACGCAGATGGGGGCAGCGTCACAGCGGCCTCAGGAGTCCTCCGAGCCCACGCGCAGTGGTCCCGCAGTGACCCCTCCCGCCCCCGTGGTGGAAGCAGCCGACGCTGCTCCATCCTCTTCAAATGCCCTGCAGACACCAGTCCCGCAGGGCCCTAAGATCAAGCGAACCCCAAGGCCCGAGACACGTGTCTCGGCGCCTAACTCTCGATCCTCCAGCGCCTCAGAGAGAGCGATGGAGGTCGACGCAAAAACCCCGGTGTCATTGACACCAAAGGACAAGCGCTCTCTTGAGCGCGGTAAGCGGGACAAAATCCCAATAACAACTCAGATTAAGAAAGCGATAACCTAAAGGTTATCGCTCATTTGTATAAGCCTTTTAAATTCCATGTCACCTAACATCTCACCTCTTATTCATTCCATAGTGCCAATTCTTACCTTTCAATTTCAAAATGGCTTTTATTATCCATTGGAATTGTAGAGGTCTCATACACAATTTAGGTGACATCAAAGACATCATCAACACCTTTTCACCAGTTGCTGTATGTCTTCAGGAAACGAATCTCGGCGCGAAAAATAGTCAAATTCTCAAAGGTTTCACCGTTGTCCGAAGGGACCGCGAATGTTCCACCCGTTTGTCAGGCGGAGTGGCTATAGTCGTACAGGGCGGCACTCCTACCCGAAATGTCCAATTGAATACATCCTTAGAAGCCGTAGCTGTCACCATTCTATCTTATAAAACCATCACCATTTGTTCACTGTATATTCCACCTCACACCCACTTCACTACTAAACAGTTAGAAAATTTAACAGAACAATTACCGGAACCATTTGTTTTAGTAGGCGATTTTAATGCTCATTGTACTCTTTGGGGCAGTGTCAAAACTGACCAAAGAGGGCAACTCGTTGAAGATTTTATTCTGTCAAACGATATCTGTCTTTTAAACTCAGGTGCGCCAACTTATTTTTCACCAAGTTCACGCAATTTTAGCTGCCTCGATTTAGCCTTTTGCTCTCCGGACATTTTTACAGATTTTAAATGGGATGTACTCGAGACTTCATATGGCAGTGATCATCTACCTGCCATAATCAACCTCACCTCAACGCTACCCATTATATCCTACAGGCCACGCCGATGGAGGTTACAAATGGCAGACTGGGCTGTTTTTACAGAAAGTGCCAGGCTGGAGGAGCTCACTTTAACAAACTTAAGCATCGACGAAATTAATGAAAAATTTACTAACTGTATTATTTCTGCAGCTGAAAAGGCCATTCCACAATCTTCTGGCGTTGTTCGCAAAAAGCTAAATCCTTGGTGGACACACGAGTGTACCATAGCAAAAAAGCTGCAAAATAGGGCCTGGGGAATCTTACGCAGGTACCCAACACATAACAACCTTCTAAATTTTAAACAAGCCAAAGCGAAAGCTCGATACATTCGGAGACAGGCAGAAAAATCTTCATGGCAAAAATATGTATCAACAATTAATAGCACCATCACATCCAAAAGGATGTGGGAACAGGTCAGGAAGTTTAAGGGGGACTACACACCATACACGATACCCATACTCACACCTTCAGGCACTCAGACAACACTACAAGAACAAGCGAATATACTTGGGGAACATTTCTATAACGTCTCTAGCTCGGCTAATTATACAAACAGGTTCTTAACTTACAAACTATCCGCAGAAAAAGAAAAACTACCAACTACTTGTACGTCAAGGGACGAATACAACGCTCCATTTACGTTACAAGAGCTTAACAGGGTTCTCTGTGCTGGCAAAAAAACTGCAGTAGGTCCTGACCAGATCCATTATTCTATGCTCGCACACCTGTCCCAAGCATCCGTAGATGCTCTCCTTAAATTTTTTAACAAAGTATTTGAATCCGGAAGCATGCCAAAATGTTGGAAAAATGCAATAGTTGTGCCTTTTTTAAAAACAGGAAAATCCCCCACATCCCCAAGCAGCTTTCGACCCATTGCCCTGACAAGTTGTTTGTCAAAATCGTACGAGAGTGTCGTAAATGCAAGGTTAACCTTCACGCTTGATAAACGGAACTCCATTGATTTTCACCAGTGTGGCTATAAGAAAGGGTGTTCAACGACAGACCACCTCGTCCGACTTGAACACGAAATACGTGAAGCATTTTTACACAAACAGCACTGCCTGGCGGTGTTCTTCGACATTGAGAAAGCGTACGACACCACGTGGAGATTTGGAATCTTACGTGACCTCGCCGCGTTAGGAATCCGTGGCAAAATGCTAAACTGTCTCGCTGATTTTATGTCCAACAGAACATTCCAAATACGTCTAGGCACTGTGCTCTCGCGCACATTTATCCAGGAGAGCGGCGTGCCACAAGGTTGCGTACTTAGCACAACACTCTTTATAATAAAAATGAACTCTGTCAACAATGTAATTCCCACCTCTGTTATGCACTCCATATATGTCGATGATCTACAAATAGCGTGCCGCGGCTCTAACTTACGAACATGTGAAAGGCAACTCCAGATAACAATAAATAAACTAATGGAGTGGGCTGAGAAAAATGGCTTCCGCTTCTCTACTCAGAAAACTGTTACAGTGCTATTTTCGCAAAAACGAGGGATGTACTTAGACCCGGTTTTAAGATTGAATGATGTCGCGCTGCCGGTAAAACAAGAATATAAATTCCTGGGAGTAACCTTTGACAAAAAACTAAACTTTCTTGCCCACATTAAAGCACTAAAAATTAAGGCAAATAAAGCATTGAATATCCTCAAAGTGTTATCTCATAAGCACTGGGGTTCCGACCGAACGTGTCTTTTACGTATTTACCGGTCTCTTGTTCGTAGCCTTTTAGATTACGGCTCCATTGTTTACGGCTCAGCCAGACAATCCTACATCCAAAGACTTGATCCAGTACATAACCTTGGACTGCGACTGGCGAGTGGTGCCTACAGAACTTCACCCATTGAAAGTTTATACGTCGAATGTAATGAACCCTCCTTACAGCAGCGCAGAGCATTACTCACTCTTTCCTACGTACTCAGAATTCAGTCATCACCGCAACACATATGCTACAACATCCTCACACAATGCAACTCACGCTTACACTACACGAATAAACCGAACATGATTAGGCCACTTGTCCTGCGGTATGAGCAATACTGTCGGGATTATGACATTCCCCATGAAGTCCTCCAGGTTGCCAAGAAACCACAACGGCTGGCCCCGTGGTACGATTTCACACAGTTGTGCGACTGGACATTGGCACATTTAAAGAAAAGAGATACTCCACGCGAACACATTATACAAGAATTCAATGCTCTTCAGGACAAATATCAAAATAACATGCAATATTACACTGATGGCTCTAAAACAAAAGATCACGTGGGTGTGGGGGTCGTAGCGGAAAATTGGGAAACAAGTATTCGATTACCACAACATGCTTCTGTTTTCACGGCTGAAGTTTACGCTATCTGGGTTGTTGTTAAAAAGATTATAACTGATAAACACAAACATGCAGTCATATACACAGATTCTTTAAGCACACTGAAGGCACTACATCTGAAATCTGAGTGTGAACCCCTGATAGGAGACATTTTAAACATGTTGGTGCTTAACGAATACGGGAGGTCAATTCGTTTCTGCTGGGTCCCGAGCCATGTTGGGATACCAGGTAACGAAGCAGCTGATAGATGTGCATTGATGGCAGCGCACAAAGATATTACAAACACGACACTCCCATATAGTGATAGCATCCGTGCAATTAGAAAAGCCTTCACGGTAAAATGGCAACGCGAATGGGACCATTGTGCTGACAACAAGCTACATCTCACGAAACCCATAGTTGGCGAGTGGAAGTCGTGTTATCATCAAGAGCGGTTCATCGAAGTAGTTTTATGCCGGCTACGCATTGGGCACACACACCTCACACACAATTACTTACTTACGAAAGAAGACACACCAACATGCGAGAAATGTCAACAGCCATTAACAGTTATGCACATATTACTCACATGTACGCAGACTGAAACACACAGACGAACACTTTTGCACAAATTATATCAACTACACATACCTTTACACCCTGCTTTAATTTTAGGTGATGACCCGCTAGTCCCATTATGTGACGTCCGTAAATTTTTAGACGACACTGGATTTTTACATAAAATATAGATTATTAACACAGGCTTTCACTTTATAAACTGTATTTTAGAACACCTCGTGTTTGGCGCAGCATAGCCTTAGCTGCTTTTGCGCCATTAAACCCCATTAAACTAACCTGAGCCTTAGAAACAGCTCGTTTCTAAGGCAACACCGCGTTCACTAGAGGCGCTTTTGTACCGCTTTGAAGCATCGAACTCGTGGCTCAGTGGTAACGTCTCCGTCTCACTCTCCGGAGACCCTGGTTCGATTCCCACCCAGCCCATCTTGCAAGTTGTTTTTTATTCATGAAGTGCCTGCTGGGATTTATCGCTCACGGCCAACGCCGCCGACACCGGCTTTTCTGCGACACGAGCTCCTTAACGCTGTCGCGTTAAAATTACGCGTGGCTCGAGAAGCCTACAGAACTGGATGAGACCACGTCGGCAGACAGATGGAGCTGAGAATCGGAGCAAGGAAGACGCGTTGGCACGGGTCGGACCTCAACTCGGCGTTGGGGAGGCCAACCGCTGTCGGAGGGACCCGGTCGAGCGCCGACGCACGAGGATACGTCTTCCGCTCCCGTCAACCAGCCGACGCAGGAGAGTTCGCTCGTGCATACTCGCACAGTTCATCGAGCGACGCACCACGCCAGGTTCTTGGGACATCAAACTGTGAGTCCGCTGTGGTAGTCGGTCTGAACGTTTTGTAAAGACGCTTGGCATCGCTTGTCCCTGCGTCCACGTGTTTGCGATAGCAATTGTATGGACAGTCCAGGCGCATTCCTGTTCCGTATAAATTCCGTGGGCGATAACGTCGTCGTCGCGCGCCGTTTGCTGTATGTGCGAGTGAACGCGTGCGAGCGTGAGCCGGCGAACGCGGCTCAATCTTGCGTTCGCGAGCGAGGAATGCGGGCCGGATGCGCGCCCTCTCCTCTCGCACACGAGGTAGGGGGGTCAGGCGAGGGAGGAGTGGCATTCTTCTCCGGCTGATACTAAAAGGTGCCTCGATGTCCTCCTCGCGCACCGCTCCGTACAGAGTGGAGTCAAGAATCTCCTTCTCAACCGCAGCGTCTACTACGGCGTTGACACTCGATTGGTGGACGCCGTAGTACACGTCGTAGTAGACGCCTTTGGCGTATGCCGTAGGCGCGCGTTGCCCGCGCTCATATGTTTTGACGGCGATATGCGATGTGGCCAAACTGCGCGTCCAGGCGGGCCTCATCCTCAATGCAATCTGCGAGAGACAGAGAGAGAGAGAGAGAGAGAAATAACGTTTATTTGCACCCGCAAAAAAGAGCGGCGAGGAGTCAAGAGTCTTCCTGTCTCTTCGGCTTGCTCCACCCTTTTCAGCTGGCTGATGCTCCTTGGAGCTCAGCGGTGTCCAGTGACATGCGGATGACTTCTCTTTCATCATCTTCCTTCGAGCTGGTCATTAAAGTCTCCCAGGAGTGTCTATCGCTATCGGGTTTATTGTATCTAGGACATGTCCATATTATGTGGATCATGTCCGCTTTTGCCCCGCAGTGTTTGCAATTCAAGTTCTCAATGCTATCGTGCCATCTCTTCAGAATGTAGGGGTTGCAGATCACCCCCGCTTGGAGTTGCCTCCATGTTATCTCTTCTTGCTTACTTAGTTTCTTATGCGCCGCTGGCAGTGTTTTCGTTCCCATTCTATAATAATCGAGAATATCACTGTAAGTGTTTATGCCTTCTTCTTTTTGTAGGGGCTCCCTGGCTGTAGAGGCTGCACTGGTGTACCGGTAAATAAGCTCTCGGGCCAATGCGTGCACTTTCTCGTTGCCAGGCAAGCCTTCGTGGGCAGGAGTCCATATAAGGTTTACGGATTCTTCTGGAATTGGTCCTTTCTCCAATATGTTGAGGACCTCTTTGGAGATTCTCCCTGCGGTATAATTCCTGATAGCTTTTGGAATCTGACACTATGATTTCGACCCCTTTGTGAGTCAAAGCTAGGGCTATGGCCACCTCCTCTGCAACCTCCACTCTGTTTTGCGGGGTACTGCAGCTCTTTGAGTTCTCACCGTTAGCCTGGGTCGTCACTGAGACAAAACCTGGTCTGCTTTCATATTCTGCTGCATCCGTGTAGAACACCCCTTGCTTTTTATCTAGTGATTTTTGTAATGCTTTAACCCTGTCTTTCCTCCTGTCCTGGTGGTGACTGGGATGCATATTCTTCGGCAGGAGTGGTATGCGTATCCTGTCTCTGATTTGTGACGAAATGGCTCCCGTGTTTCTTACTTTGTTGTTAGTTTTGTATCCTAGTTTCTCTAGAATTCTCAGACCACCTCTGCTTCTCATTAGTCTCTGTTGCTGGGAGACTAGTGCGGCTTCGATCAACTCTTCTAGGGTGTTTGAAATGCCCATGTTTAGTATCCTCTGCGTAGATGTGCATGGTGGCAGGTTTATGGCTGTTTTAACTCCTTTCCTAATGAGAATTGCTATGTTGTTTTTCTCGGCCCTTGTTAGTTTAAGGTACGGGGTTGCGTATGTGATCTTGCTTATCGCGAAGGACTGTACTATCCTTAATAGGTTAGCCTCCCTCATGTCTGCCTTCTTGTTGGCGATTCTTCTGAGGAGTCTACATGTTTGGATTACGCTCATTTCACGCTTTCTAATCGTTTCCGTATTTCTTTCATTGTCCTGAACGTGCATGCCTAGCACTCGTATAGCTTTAACGTTTGGAATCGCGTCCCCATTTAGTGCGAGTTTTATCCCGTGGTTAGGGATTTTCTTTCGCTTTTTCTGTGGACTGATGAAGAGAGCCTCCAACTTCGTAGCTGAACATTTAAGTCCGGCTTTTTCTAAGTGCTCTTCAATTATATTGATGGCATTTTGCAGCGTTTCTTCTATGTGGGCGTCACTGCCTCTATTTATCCATAGGGCGATGTCGTCCGCATAGATCGTATGTTCTTGACCCTGTAAGTCCTTAAGTTTGTGCGGGAGTCCCATAATCACTATGTTAAAGCGAGTGGGTGAGAGCACAGAGCCCTGCGGTGTCCCCTTATTGCTGAGCTCTATCCGTTTCTCTTCGTTACCCCCTAGACTAACCGTTACTGTTCTGTCAGTCGGAAAGTCCTTTATATACTCGTAGGTACGTCTCCCTACGTTTAGGCTACTCAATTTTTCTAAGATTGCCTTGTGGTCTACGTTGTCAAATGGCCACGTCTAAGCCAACGATGGCTTTCGTGTCCTTCGTTTGGTGGTCGATAATTTGCTCTTTAAGCTGTAGCATGACATCGCACGCAGATAGGTGTGCTCTGAAGCCTATCATTGTGTCAGGGTACATGTCTTGGTCTCCCAAGTATCTGCTGATTCTAGATTGAATCACGTGTTCCATTAGTTTCCCGACGCATGACGTGAGGGATATTGGTCTGAGGTTTTCAAGACTGAGCTTCTTCCCCAGTTTTCGAATTAGGACTAATTTAGCCTCCTTCAATTCTTTGGGGATGTTACCCTTCTCCCGACACTCTTGCATAAAATTCGTTAGGTTTACAATTGTCCCGGTCCCCTCTTTTCCTTGAAAAGAAGAATAAACGTCACTTCACTTCACTTGTCGTCTAGGTTCCTCAACATCCGATTGCTGATTGTGTCCGGTCCTGCAGCTGTTTTCGTTTTGAGTCGATTCAGCTCGGCCCTGACTTCTCCTACCGTGACGGGGCTGTCCAAGAGGGGGTTCTCTTCGCCTTTGTAGTCCGGGAATGCTTGTTGCGAACCACATTTAAGATATCTATCCTTAACTTCAGCGAACAATTGTCTATTACTACCTTCATATTTATACACTAGTTTCTGCATGTTTCTATGCGTCTCTGATTTGCTGCTTTGGGGATCTAGCAGGTGCCTCAACAGCTGCCATGTATTTGATTTACCAATTTTGTGATCCATCTGTTCGCATATGTTATTTCAATTTCGTTTCGTGAGTTCAAGTGCATAATCTTCAATCTCTCTGTTCAGGTGCGCTAATGCCCTTCTAATGTTTCTATTGCTTCTGTTCTCTTTCAATTTTGGCTCTAGCTGCCTCTTTTTCCTCCATAACCCGACCATTTTCCGGTCTACTACCTCTTGCGTTTCGTCTGCCTCCACCTTTTCCGTGGCCTCTTCAACCGCTTCCAAGAGGGCTTTGCTGCAGCTGCCTACATCCTTAAGCTCCTCTTTTTCGGCACATTTCTGCCTAAAGAGGTTCCAATTTACCGCTTCGATCTGCTTGGGTGTGGGAGTTGGTGTGCCGTGTTCTACCACCGTCTCTATTATTCTGTGGTCGCTCCCAAAGTCTTCTCCCGTGTTACACCATCGTGCGGTTATGTGTCCCCCTATGAGAGTAAGGTCCGGTGCGGTGTCCCTGGAAACGCTATTTCCTTTTCTCGTCGGAACTTGAGGATCTGTTAGTAGAGTTAGTTCATGCTTGGAGATAGTATTCCATAATTCTCTGCCTTTTTGTTGCTAGGTTTTGTACCCCCAAGCCGTGTGTGGCGCGGTAAAGTCTCCGACTATGACTATGGGGTTGTTCCCTGCTATGTTTTTGGACCTTTCGATGAGCTGATCGAAGCCACAATTCTTCTTTTTTTTTTCCTTAGGAGAGCTGTATACGTTGAGAACGTACAGGCTGCTATCTTTTCTTTTCCTCGGTACTAGTTCAATTAGGACGTGATCAATCCTATTTGTGTCAGTCTCGTGCAGGACTGCTGCTAAGTTTCTTTTAACTAAAATAGCTGTCTGCCGATTCTCTCCTTGCCCAGTGTAGGCTGTGTAGCCGGCCAATTTTGCATTTTTCCTACACTCTTGCAACGCAATAACATCTGGTTTATCGATGTTAGTTAGGAATGTTTGTAGGATTGCTCTCTTTTTCAGGAAGCCCCTACAATTCCACTGCCAGATCGTGTTATTTTGCCAATGCATTTTGAATGTTAATTAATTGTGTTCTAAACCAATCGAATTCCGCTTTTAAAGCGAAGTCGCGTTTCTCAAATTCTGCTTTGAGGGCAATGTCGCGCTTTTCAAATTCCGCTCGAGTTTGTTCCATGAATTGCATCATAGCTCCGTTCATCAGGGTAATATCCTGAGTAACTTTGTCCATCTTGCTGTCTGAGTCTGTCTCTCCCGTTCTCTTCTTTTTGAGCGGGGGCCGATCTGTTTTAGATTCTTTGTCCCTTACACTCTCTTCCTGTCTCGTACTGTTTCCACTCTTCTCTTTTTTCATCTCCTCGATTATCTTTAAAAATTCTTCTCTCTCCTTTTTCCTATCCTCAATCAGTATTCTGATTTGCTCTTCCTGCCTCTTAATAAGCTCTTTTAGCTCCTGGTTTTCTCTATCCTTTTCTGAATCCTGGGAGACTTTGTCTGACCATGTCACCTTGTTACTTGTTTCCTTCTGTTGTGTCTGGTGTTGCGGCGTCTGTAGCCTCGGGAAGGACTCCCAGCGGCTCCTGGTCCTGCTGCTCGATCTCTCGCTTGGCCTGCTTTTACGAAGTTCCTCTTGGTTCGCCTCCTCGGCTGCTTGTTTTTGCTCCCATTGTCTCTCCTTCACGATGTACGGGGTGCGGAATACCTGCACTTCTTATCCCCGGCGACGTGGTTTTTGCCGCAGAGCTGACACCGTGGCTCGCATTGATGTCCTTCTTGTGGTCTGGTTACCCCACAACCTCTACACCTCGGTTCGTCATTGTCACATTCGTCTGATCTGTGCCCGAGTCCTCCACACTTGTAGCATACTTCGTACGTCTTCTTGTATAGGAAGCACCGTAGAATAGCACCCATGAAGAAAACCTTGCGTGGAACTTCCTCGTCGTCAAAAGTTAGGAGGACAGTTCTGGTTTTGCCCATTCTTCTTGCTTCTAGGATTGTAGGGTTGTCTTCATCTTCGTTTAGGTTGATTGCGACTTCTTTGTCGGAGTACATTTCCTCTATGCCGTGAATAACTCCACGCCCACAGCTTTCCGGTGCGTTCACGTACGTGACGACCCCGTAATCTTTGTCTCAGATTCTGATCTTATCTATCTTGCTTATTTTTTTAGCATTCTCCATCGATAATGTGTGGTAGATAATCGTACCTTGTTTGGTGTTTATCACGAAGCGGTCTCCCTTGGCTTCTTGTAAGCTGACGCCCGCGCTTTCTCGCACTGCTCTTCCGAGGCTCACTTCCGGTGCCTTCTGAAGCACCGAGAGGCCTTCTCGTAGTCGTAGAATCACTTTACAGCCCGTGGCAGGTAGTCTCGGTAGGTTCGATGCTACCGATAGCTCCGCTTCCTTCTTCCCTGCTCCCTTCTTGAGCGCGTCGCGCCGAGCGTCCACCGAGCGTCCGAGCGTCGTCTCCGCGCCAGCTGGCACGGTCTTCTGCTTCCTTTTCGCCAAAACGGTGAACCATCCTTCGTTGTCGGGTCCCTTAGGATCCTTTTCGTTGCCTTCCACCGTCACTTCCATGTCGCCGCTTCTCTGGGAGCCGCCGCTGGCTTGGGGGTGGCCGTCGACGCCGTCCACGGCCGAGGCCATGCCGAAGCCGAGGTGAGGCCTAGCGTGGAGTTGTGCTCCGGTCACAGTTTTTTAGCCGTAAAATAACTAAAAAGCCACTCACAGGCACAGACAATTGTGTCCATAGGGTCCTTGTCACTTCTGAAAATCAATTTTAGCACTTTCGCAGATCATTTTGCCAGAAAAACCACCAGAATCCTTGGTTGTTCGCGGAGCCGGCGTAAACACGTCCTCACTCCTTGACGCTACCTGGCGCTCCCCCCGCGATCTGCGATGTTTGCAGAGTGCGCGTAGTGCAAGTAGCTTGGTATGCGCTGTGCTTTCGACGCTTCGTTCGCGTTCATGCGAGAGACGCACGAACCGCTTGCTGCTGCCGCAATTCCTCCCTCTAGGATTTTGACAGTAAGTTTCTGAGCTCATCGACCGAGAGGTGTTCATGTTTTCGTGTGAGCGCGTGACACTGCGCTTGTCAATTTAGTTAAAACACGTCGGCGGGCTAGTTGGTTTGAATCTGTGATATAATGTGCAAGCGGGACTGAACAAGGACGTAGAAAGAAGGAGACACACAAAGACAGCGCTGTCTCTGTGCGTCTGTTTTTTCCTACGTCCTCGTTCAGTCATGCTTACATACATATTCTATTATTTATAATTTCATTAGTAAGCAAATGTTTACAAGTTTATGCGGCCGGCAAGAAAACTATCGTTATTTCGCACAGCTATCCACTAATTTGCTATCGCAATTGGTGCTATGCCTTTCGGGCGAAACTGCGACTTTTTATGTTTGAATGTATGTTTGTGTGCTGTCATTGATGCCATCCCTTCTTTGCTGCCCTCCGGAGGTGTCTCTGAGTCTCAAAGTTAAGCTTGCTTCCCGAACCACTTCGTAACAAACGTCTTTTATTCCAGCTTGTGTAGCTCTAGGTATGCGCCCCTGGAATGTGTCGCTCTAGCATGACGAAAACGATTATTTAAAGTTCTCCGAAGCTGAACGTAATCGAACACACGTCACAAGGATTCCTCAAGAACAGCAATCCGACGCATAAGCAGGCTGCACCACAAATTCACTGGTATGTGCTGCATTTCAAAGAACGACTTTCATGCAAAGCTTCAGCGCGCTGTGCAATGAATGCACTGGGTATGTACCACTCTTCAATGAACCTCTCGCTAACTTGAGTCACTGAGTATGTGTCACTGAGTGTGTGGCAAGCGAGGGAACGACTCATTCTCAGCACTCGCAGGCGCAGGCGCGCCACTGTTCTCGTGTCGGAGACCACGCGCGCACTTCTCGACAGTGCCACCAGATGGTGCAGCTTGCCCCGACAGAGTAGGGTGTCTCGACGTCCTCCTCGCCGATGAGGTCATCGAGGCACCCTACGGCAGAGGCGCTAAAGAGGTGTCTGGTTGCCGCATGACGCGTTTAACAGCGCTCGCGCGTGCCTGCGCACCATACATTTCGTAGGCCAAGCGAAGTCTTCACGGCGACGGCGCTAAACGGCGCCGATTGTTCTTAAGGAAGCGCGAAGTAGTCCCGATGCAGAAGACGCCTCATACATAACTCGTTTCAACGGTGGCAGTAGGTTATGTCGCTATATTGATGCAATTTTAAAGCATTACCGTCGACAGTCATAGTGAGATGGGTTCTACCGCAAGCTGTAAGGCTATATCCGACTAAAGATCCGACTGTTTGCGGACGATTGTGTCCTTTATTCCAGCATAAATCAACACGCTGATCAAGTCAGACCAAATGATTCATTGCATTCAATCAGTGCATGGTGTGATAAATGGGGCTTGAAACTCAATACTTCGAAAACGGCAAGCGTAACATTTAGTAACAAAAAAGAACCTTTACAATTTGCTTACGCCATTAAAAATGCTTATATTAAGAAAACTAGCCAGGTGAGGTATTTGGGTGTTACACTCACAAGTAATTTGAGTTGGGAACCCCATATAGATAATGTTTGCAGTAACGCACTGAAAAAAATGGCATTTTTAAAACGAAAACTACGTCATGCGTCACCTGCTTGAAAGTTAACAGCATACAAAGCACTCATTAGGCCAAAATTAGAATATGCGGACCTAATCTGGAGTCCGTATCAGCAATATTTAATTTAAAAAATAGAAAGGGTGCAGAACATGGCCCTGAGGTTCATCTATTCTACCTATTCGCGCTTCTCGAGCGTATCAATTCTTCGCGATAAAGCGAAGGTGAAAAAACTCGATCATCGCAGATTGGTATCCAGATTAAAATTTATCTATCAGCTTTACCATGGTCACTTTACCATACAGCGTGAACGTCACATAACCGAGCCGTCAATACGCTTTGCCCGTACAAAACACAACAAAACAGTTAGGCAACCATTCAGTCACCTTAACATGCATCAATATTCCCTGTTTCCTCATGCTATTTCATTGTGGAATAAATTACCACAAGAAATAGTTAGCGCTAATACCACACAATCGTTCGTTCATCTTGTGAATGGTTTTTCTTTTGATTAATAGCGTCATGCACATAGGGAAATAAATTAATTAATCATCGTCTGTGTTTTGTAATAAAATTAGGTGAAAATGCTGAATTGAGTGATCTGTTGTGTATACATGGTTTGTCAGTACTTTGTTGTTAAGTTGCAAACTACAACTGTTGTACTTATATCGTATTTATTGTTGATAAGTCTAAATTTCAAAGGCTGTTGTTCCTCTATACTATATTTTATATATTTTTATTATTGTTCTGTATTCTATTTTTTTTTTTTTATTTCCAGCCTTGATTCCAGCCTATTGGTGTAACCACTCCTGCTTAGGTCCGAATAGGGCCTGCAGTATTTGGAAATAAATAAATAATATATATATATATATATATATATATATATATATATATATATATATATATGCGTTCAATTAATCTTCCAGGTCTCGAACCTCAGCAAAAATATTAGCTAGCTTCAGCTGCCAGGAAATTACAGCGCCCTGACGTCCTGACGCAGAAGGTGGTCACGTGAGACCGGCACAATATGATGTTTTGACGTCCGCTAGTGCCCGCTGGGTCGCCTACTATACTGCTACTCATGTGAGGCTATATGTATCAGCATAGCGGGCGACCGAACAAACCAAAGCGATTGCTCTCAACAACCAAAACTGGCTGTTGAGAAGCTAGTGTATTAAATTGTTTACGGCGCTTTGAGGCTTGCTAGCATACATTTCTGTTACTAAGAAGTCCCGGACCTTCATTTCACACAAGATAAATAAAAAGACGAAAATGCCATGTCAGTGAGCCTTAAGGCGGTAAAATATTTCACTGTACACGAGAGTGAGCTCCAACTTGTGGAAAGCTACTGTATTATGAGCACCTGGTGCACACCAAAATTTCCGACCATGAGCTTGACAGCGACGGCTGTTAACGGTTATCTCAAGCAGCTTTCACGTCGTCTGTCACAGCTGTCATCTTGTTTACTTGCCACAACGTGGCCAACAAATAAAACACATTTGTCCGCATTAACGATTCGATTTTACCTTTTTATGTGTAACTCCTTAAGGGTAAGCAAAGGCATTTAGAGTAGGGGCATCTACCCGAAAGGCGTTCACGTGGGCTGACACAGCGAAGGCGTGCCTCCCCCACTTTTTTTGACAAATGTCCCTTGCAAAAGAAAATATATCCGAACTCCCTAGCTCTTCAACAGCACAAATCTTGACGAAACACAACGGACCCTTATATATAGTTTTTAGTGCTCGCGAAAGCGATATTATACTTAGCAGCTAGTAACGCAATTTGAGCATAATAAACTACTTTTTAAAATGTTCTGTCAGTTCCAGTTCAAAGAAGGAGCGCCGTAGCTCTGCTACGCTGCTCTGAAAACAGCTAAAGGAGAAGGCATCGTGCCTAGTATCAGCGGCGAAACTCCGTATGGTAAGGGATTCATCAGCTTGAAAGAAAGGGGTCTGCTCCAAAAAGCTTTAGTTCGCCCGTCTGTCAGGAGTGTTAGCCATGATACAAATTTTTTGCACCATTAAGGGCACGAAAATTTTTACTGTGTACCTACCACGTGACGATTTTCATTATTGAATTGTTATGCGTCTTGTCGGATCATGAAATGTGTCAAGGCTTTAGTATAGCAGCATTTGCTAGTAAGCGCCTTCGCAGTCTCTTTTACTTATGGTTTTCAAGCTGGTGTTCGTAGCGTTGGCTGCACGTTTTTGTGCGTTGTCAAATATAACTGAGCAATGTGAACGTGCTTGCACCAGATCAAATGTCGTAAACTGCACATATCTATCCTGCATATTTTGTAGAAAAGCGCAAGTAAGCATCGTGGTTTTCCTCCAGTGAATATCCTATGTGCGACCTGTCTGGAAACAGGGAATCTAATGACTTGATGGATTCCATGGACACAGAATGTCCGATTCACCCTGGCGTGTACACAGTGACAATCACAGCGACCGTGCCAAGTGCGGTGGACCTTAGAAAACGTTTCAAGGTGAGTGTGAAAAGAAATAAAAAAGAAGCTAAAAGTCAAAGATGAGTTCATTTATTTGCTGCTTTTTTTCAAAGACTTGCAGAGGCGACGAGAAAGGAGATGAGGCTGTCTGTTTGGCTAAAGCCACAGATCATAATGCAGAAAAACTGCGCAGGGTACAACATATAAGGGCAAGTATTATGAACTTCTCACATTTTCGTGGCGTAATGTGCAAGTCATACTTGTAACATAAATCGCACAAGCAGACACAATCGCATGAGTCTTCTTTCTCTTCCTTGTAATTGTGCCTATTTTGGCGCTACCTTCTGGTTATATAGTGTTAAAAGCATGTTGTTGACGTTTTTACACGTGCTGTTTGATAATAACGTTGCGAAAATTTTAACTACTGAGGGCACGTGGCAGTAGCAGACGGATTTTCAGAGCACGGCGCAGAGGGAAACAGATCCGTTGGTTCGTGGCCTGATGGCGCTGGTATTTTGAACCCTCTCTTCTCTCTTTTCTGTGGTGCTCGATTTGTGGTCTGTGTGCCCTAGCGGCACACAGGCCTGTTGTGCCGCTAGGGCAGCACTTCGGAGCCACCGGTCAACAGCACATTTCAGGCCACGGCTCTCGGCTTTGGGTAGCTGCAAACCAGAGCATCTGCTGTAGTGAATGCATATGCGGGGCGACCATTTCTAAGCACGCCGAAATTTTTAAACATCGACTGTTGCAAATGACCTCATTCTTCTCCTTAGCAGCATTTTTCAAAGCGGCCGACATTACTTGCACGAGAAATCGAAACATATCTAAGTAATGTACAATAATTTACAGATTAAGTTAATCAATTTACGCCACATGTTGCAAATTACGAATTCTAGCCGGTCAGTTAGCGAGGCGTATCCACTTGGAAGGAATTCCCAGAATGACACCAATTTTCAAGTGCCCGCCACCAAACTCGCCGTAAAGATGCACTGTTCTTCTACTTAGTTTTTAACAAAAAGCTATGCATTGAAGCTCAAAAGTAACTGAAAAGCCTATGTAATAGGCTATATCTCGAATAATACGTTGAAACTGGTGATATCCTGAAAGTTAATTTCAAGTCTATACGTCTTGCAAACGCACTGGCTACAATTGCAAAATTACAATGTGTTCCGTAAATTAATTAATTAGGAGGTTATATAGTGAATTTTGTTGATTAGTTGAAGATGTGTTTCGATTTCTCTTGACAGTAATGTCCGCCTCTTTGCACATTGCAGCTCAAAGGCAAAAATTACGCTATATGCCACAGACGATTTTTAAAGATTCCGTGAAACTTAGAAATTATCTCCCCGTATAATGCTGCTTCATATTGTGTGCTTGGGTGGAAATATTGTAGAATCACGTATATGGGGGGCTGTGTCGCATGCACTGTACATATACCATAAGCGTTTCAATCGACGTCTGTCTCTAGTTAATGAATATAGGAGAACCTAAGGACAATGACGCTTTTCGCAGGGCAAGATTTGCAACATTGCGCTTACAAAAAAAGCAAAACAAGAAGAAACGAGAAACTTTCGGCTGGATCATTTAGCAGCAGCGTGAACTAACATTCGCTACTTACCTTAACGTTAGTGCGTCAATACGAGTTGGAATTGTTTAGCCAATGGCGAATTTAATAACAAATCGAATTTAATAACGAATAAGCAGCCCTTATTTACCCTACGCTGGCACACAGAGTTCTAATTTAATTGTCAGTGCGAACGCGCACACGCATGCGCACCAGATGATTTTTTTAGATTATGAAACATTTTAAAGATCGCCTATCACAGATAGGAAAATTCTAGTTCTTGAGTTTGATTATAGAAATAGGCTGACATCATTTGCAAGGAGAATATAAATATATAACGAACAACTTATTAAAATTTTTGTGATTACGTATTTTGAAAGAAGTATTTTACAAGACAGCTAAATTTACGTATTTTAACTGGCAAGTCCGCAAAGTGTAACCGCTTGCAACGAATTCGCAGAATGGCACCAGCTTTTGCGATGTTCAATGCGTAGGCATTTCTATGCCTACCCAACGAAGAAACCTGTCCGACGCGCATGACGAATCACGATAAAGAAAATAATGTATAAATCATTGTTTCTATGAAGGTTTTGGTGAAATATTTGGTGATGGTGGAATAAAATCCATCTCCAGAACTACATGCAGAGCCGAGTTGGTGCATTGTAGACATTAGGAAAATTCCTATTTTGTTAAAATTTAAATACAAACACGCCACATCCCCGTTGCGTTTCGGTGGTCAGGTTATGCGCCTTCAATTGGGGCGTTCCTTCAACGACCGTAATGCCACCGATCTTTGAGCGCTCATGCGCTTCACATCGTGCAACATAGACCGATAAGCAGTCAATTAGTTGATAAGGATGATAAGGAGAGATGGCAGGGTATGTGGGTCTCATCACTGTTGACAGTGGTTCTACGCGGATGCATAAGGCGCTAAAAAGCGCTAAGGGCTTGTAATGATCGAATCAAATCTGATAATGTTAACAAGCACTGACAACAGTTGATAACGGTGGGATCAAGTCTGATAAGGGTCGGATCATGTCCAATAATGTTGATAATGATAGGTAAGGGTTGTGATATGCCGCGCACCTAGGCCATGAGGCGTCACAGCTAGGCATGCGCCTTGGCAGCGGCGCAAGCATTATCACCCTTTGGTTGTACTCAAAAAGCGCCGGCATCTAAGCTGGCGCGGAATTTCATTTCTGCAACATAGAGCCGGGCAGTTCGCTCGCCGCTGTAAAGTTGATGGATTGTTTTCGCCCCACCGTTGCGCTGCCCTTCCGTTTGACATTACGTAGACTGGCGACGAGGATGTGATGTTGCCAGCAAGGAACAACCTCCTGCCTGACAGTAACGGAGTTCGCCTTCTGATGGATTACGCTCGGAGAGTAGAGAAGCAGCCGCGTCGGACAGTATGGCGAAGGCGACCACGAGTCTGCAGCTGGGGCAAGTAGAACGTTTCGAGAATTATACGAGCGACTGGACTGGCTACGAAGTGCGTGTGCAGGCTTACCTTCGAGCCAATGATGTCCCGCAGGAGAGGAAGGTAGATGCGTTCATATGCATATTGGGTCCACAGACATATTCGCTTCTCGAGTCGCTTTCCGCTGAAGATTAGCCGTCCTCGAAGTCACTATAAAGCTTGTACGAATTGCTTCGTAAACCTTTGGCCCTCGAACGGTCCGTCATAGGCGAGCGAGTGAAGTTTCATCGCCGAGGGCAGAAGGAACATGAAACGATACCACAGCACGTGGCGGAGGTATAGGCATTGGCTCAAAGATGAGAGTTTGGTGCGTCTTCTGACGAGTCACTTCACGACAGATTTGTGTGTGGTTTGCTCAGAGTCGACAAGGCACTTGTTTTTGGAAGACAAGAATCTAACGTTTCGGTGAGCCATTGACCGCTCAACCACATTAGAAGCTGCACTGGCTAACGCTACAGCTGTTCATTCGAAGCCTCAGAGTTCGAGGTGCAGCTTTTGCCTACCAGCCCTATTGCAAAAACCAGCGCCACTGGGAGCCAGTGCGCCGGATTATGGGCCCAGTGCAGCGCGCTGGACGCTGGGGCGCTGGGAAGGCGCTGGGAAGGCGCGGTGTACTGGGAGCCACTGGCTACTCGTGCGAAAAACAGCTCTAGCGCGTTAAATATGCGGTGCCTGGACACCGTATATATTTTTTTGAATGCAGAAAGCAAGGAAGAGCGCTTTAGTGCAATAAAAAAAAGAAAAAAAGACGTAAAAATAAAACCGCTCTGACAAGGATTCGAACGACCGACCTACAGATCCCAAGCCCGGCACTTAACCACTACGCCACGCCAACAGACGGCAATTCGCGGATAATTTGCCATGTCAAAGCCGAGAAGCACTTTGTTTCGCAGAGCTACGTCTAGTACAGCCATGGTTGATGCGCTATCGCCCAGCAACTAAAACTCACGCCAGTACCAGAAATAAAAAGTTGCTGTCCGTGTTCAGCAGTATGCTTGGACGTGCCACACCATCGATTTTCACTTGCGATTGCTATTTTAACTACCCGCGCCGAGATCGCTCCCCACCGAAGCTTAGGCCTATCGTATCCGCCGAGTCCGTCCTCTGGGCGTGTCTAGGCGCAGGAATCAAGAAATCTAACAACGATAAATCACTCTGTATATCAGCTTTCGCATCGATGTTCTTAAATAAACATTTTTTTTCATGTCTACAGTGCCAGCATAAAAAGCGATGACCGCAGATGTGACGCGTCATAAACACAGGTATGTGTGCTATCGCCGAAGGCTCCCGGCACTAGCCCGCGCTTCTCTGACGAAGATCTATGACTAGCCAGGCGTCTTGACTGAAAGGCACCACTGCACTAAGGAAACGGTGCATATCCTTTACGTGAAAAACAATAAATGGCTATCGAAATCGGCAGTAACAGGCCATACACCATCCCGGGTCCGTGGTTCATTTAGGACTTTTTTTCGAAGTTAAAACAGCAATCGCAAGTGCAAATCGATGGTGTCACACTTCCAAGCATACTGCTGAATACGGACAGCAACTTTTTCTTGCTGGTACAGGCGTCAGTTTTAGTTGCTGGGCGATAGCGCATCAACCATATCTGCATGAGACGTAGCTCTGCGAAACAAACTGCTTCTCGGCTTTGACATGGCAAATTATCCGCGAATATCTGTGTGCTGGCGTGGCGTAGTGGTTAAGTGCCGGGCTTGAGATCTGTAGGTCGGTCGTTCGAATCCTTGTCAGAGCGGTTTTATTTTTACGTTTTTTTTTCTTTTTTTTTTATTGCACTAAAGCGCTCTTCCTTGCTTTCTGTATTCAAAAAAATATATACGGTGTCCAGGCACTGCATATTTAACGCGCTAGAGCTGTTTTTCGCACGAGTAGTCAGTGCCTCCCAGTACGCCGCGCCTTCCCAGCGCCTTCCCAGCGCCCCAGCGTCCAGCGCGCTGCACTGGGCCCATAATCCGGCGCACTGGGTCCCAGTGGCGCTGGTTTTTGCAATAGGGAGGGGAACCACGAATTGCTTCCGCTGTAACTATGCTCACACTGCCAATGCGTGTCTGCACGTCAGTGCGACTGCTTTTCTTTTTTCAAAAACAAGTGGCGTATACAGAACGCCTGCCTAAGGAGGCAAAGAAAATTGCAGCCAAAGCGGAAGCGAACAGTACAGAACGTTTAGGTGTTACAACCATCATAATCACCCCTGCAAAGTGTTGCATCTAAAGAGGTAGAGACAGGAGACCCCGTCATGCTCGGCTTAACCATCGAAGGTATACCCGTGCAACTGGAGCTTGATACGGGTGCCGCCGTTTAGGTAATGTCACTGGGTCAGTTCCGCTCACATTTTTCGACAACACCTCTGAAGGAAACTAAGTGGACGATCAGGACTTGTACGAGCGAACCTGTGAAGCTATGTGGTATTTCTCAGAGTTGAGCACAACGACCAGGGCCAGCGCTTCCCGCTGTAGGTGCTTCCTCAGGATGGTTCAGCTCTGTTCGGGTGCAACTGGCTCCAGCAACTGCACATTGATGGGAAGCAAGTTTGCGGCCTGCAACAGCTACAGTGTGCGCCATGACTCAGCGTTGAACGAGTGCCCGAGCTAAAATCCTTGCTTGGCCGCCACAAAGCCCTCTTCAAGAACGAGTTAGACACCATTTGAGATGAGAAGGCAACACTTGTTTTCAAAGATGGGAAGACGTCAAAATTTTTTAAAGCTCGAAGCGCTCCATTTTCCCTAAAGATTTAAGCTTTGCTAAGCAAAAGTTGACTAGATGGGCATATTAACACCGTTAACGAGCAGCGAGTAAGCCCCTGCGGTGGTGCCTGTTTTGAAGCGGCATGGATCAATAAGAGCATGCGGCTATTTGACCCATCTAGAAGACGTCTACATTTGGGCTTCTCATGTCAAAAGTTTGTCTGCAATCCGGTTTGTACAAGCTGAGCAATAGCCCTAGAACTCCGCAAGCGCTCCTGAAGCCAAGCTAATGTTCCCTCCGTATTCGTTTTGGGGAAGTCTTGACAAGTTGGTGGTTAGACTATGCGTAGAACTCCCGTATGAAGGCTTATTCGCTTGCCCGAGAAAATATGCAATTTGCACTGTAAAAGAAAAGGTTAACTTATGCATATGTTAATCGTGCGCTAATGCAGATCACTGGCACTGGTATGCTTTTTTTGGAAGCAGTGTCATTATTCAGGATTTCTAGTAAATGGACATCTATTGAATACGACTGGTTTTAAGTTAAAAATTAAAGCACGCCAGAATCTACTAATCCGAAAAACATTCAGTATTGTGAGCTAAATGCGTACTTTTGCAAATGCATTAACGGCATACATTATTATAAGCCCCTATTCTACAGTCTGGAATAAAATATGTGAAGGTATAAGAGAGCCTTTGTATGACACGCGGACATGTGCACATATGGCAGTCGTGTCACTTCTGCATCAAAATGAAATTCTTCACGAATGAATAGTTTTGCAACATCATAGCACTTTCAAAGTGAACAGCACTTTAGAAATCTGGGCATAGTGCTAACACAAGAAAAATACATGCAGCACACACAGGTGTCGAATGAGGCACATTGAGAAGACACGTTGTAAAAATACTGTAAAATGCCTTTCCATAGCTAGCATTTCATAACAATGTTTAGAAGGCAAAAAATCTGCAAAATACAAAATTTTATTTTTGGAAATTATGTACATCTGCTTGCCTTGCATTGATTGTGACCAACTTTATATATTGGTTATGAAATACCTGTCGTGTTTTACATTGATTAACTATTACGCATAGTTATGAATGGCATGTCTAAAAAAACTGACCCCGCATCCGCATCCTATGGTACATGAGGAAGGAGGACGAAGAAAGCCATGTCAGATGGTCGCAGGTCCACTGGCTTTTGAAGAACCTGCACCAGTCAAAAAAAGGGAAAACAATTCAGTGCCATTCCACTCCGTGAAGGTGGGTGACCAGCCAAGCTGTTTAGCGAACGACACATAGGTGATCCAGAGTACTGAACAAAGGTACGAACATATTTAATGTCCTAATCTGTGGTCGTAGTGGCGGTATAGGTACGCACGCACATTCGCATGTCACCTCTCTTATTAAATGTGTCCGTCATGTAAGACAATAAATGGCTCATACTCCCTTAAAGCAATGGCGCCTACCCCCGAAACGCGGCCTCCCCATTACAACACGCGGCCTCCCCATTACAACAGAAGTGAAATGTTACACTTCAACAACAGGCAGCGGCAACGAAGCCAGCTGTGGAAGACGACGGCGCTCGAGTCATTTCTGTTGATGGTAGTTTTTTGCACAACAGAGCCAGCTGTGGAAGATAACGACAACGACGAACCTGCGAGCAGTGGCACTAACGCGTTTGCGCGGCTAGCACCGAGAATTTTTTAAGAATCCTTTTTGAAAAAGTTGTACAAAACATTTTTTCAAGGACGTCTGCTCTTGCCCTTGTGCCTGGGACCTATTTGGGTCCCACACGTGACAAAGGTAGATCAAGGGCGCGTTACAGGTCCCCGAGCCCACAGGGGTATGTGCCATTGAGCTTGGACCCTTTCTGCGCTATCAGCCGTATCGGCGGACATGATTTGTTTTTGGTCAGCATCTCGGGGGGGGGGGGGAGGGGGGGGCTCATTTATTTCCAGATCCTAGCCATAGGCAGCTTTACTGTGAAAGGATATTCATTTACAGTAAAACCAGCAAATAAGAGTTGAACGCTTAGCGTAAACATGATTGAGAAATAATCTCTACACATTAAAGAAATAGCGATGACACTATCTAAAAAAAGAGATACTCTTCCAAAATGACAGCTGTCAGGTGTGTATAGCTCTATAGTTTCTCTAATGCACGCACCATTTTCAGGCAATATAGGACTGATTCCATGCTAGTTATGAAATTACAACATTTTAGGACCTCAGTTAGCACTCACGATGCATAGTTGCTTGTTTTAAGCCTCGCTTTTCAGTGGCTGTCCTCGCAAGACTGAATGGCATAAAAACAAGTACAATACTAACAAGCACCATGATTCAGGGACCAAATATATAAAAGTGCAGGCACGAGCATAATGCCAGAAGGCCGGCATAATTCACTCTATAATGTAGAAAGCCTATTCAGGCTCGCCTAAAGGATCTCCCATGTTCTTTTGCTGCTTGGAAGTTAACAGTTATAGCTTTCTCTTCGCATCTCGTTAGCAAGTGACCCTAACACCAATTACAACTGCAATAACTGCATGTATTACTCTAATTGGTGTTACCAAAACTTATCTGGCCATTATGAATAGGTATTTGAAGATCACATGTGTCAGTTGACGCAAGGAGAGTTTAGAACCCAAAGACGACAGATCAATCATATACCATGCACTTATTCTTATGTAGAACCAACAATTTTATTGAGATGTAAACATGCACCACAATTCTGACTCAGTCAATAACATTAGCATAGTTAAAATTTCTGAATAAAGCCAATTGAAAAATAAGCTTAAAGTAACATGCCGTATTCTTACCCTCTCGCAAACTGCAATTCGTCAACCAGGCGACTGGTGCTTGGCAAATGGCATGGGTTGTCGCATTTTCCCACGTGGAATGACTTCGAATGGTTTCTGGAATACCAATTCAAACAATGCAAATAACAAACAGTATCAATAGTTTTGGCTGATATCCCATTCATTGTCACATACAAACAGGCAATAAGTAACATTTGCGCAAATTCATATCTATAGAACTACAAGGGGGAGATGGTTTTATAAAAAAAAATTGGCATCCACCCAACTGTTGCTATTCAGGGTGGATCGCAATTTTCTCTTTAAAATGTGGACATTCTTTTTTCATTCTTATCACCATGAATTTTGGGAGTAAGTCACTGCGCTTATGCCTAGTCAAAGAACGGCCCTCTAAAGTGACCTTAGACATTCAGGTCCTAGGCTGTTTTTCTGCCACTGGCCTTGACGGCTAAAATTTCCACCCAAGCTATCTGAAAGTACGGGGTAGGATACCCGCAGTAAAACATCTTATGTCCCAGACCCCTATAAGAGAGAGCAGTCGTGTGAAAGAAAAAAACATGACAGCAAAAATAATTCAAACCTAAAAGCACTAACATACACAATGTGGCTGTTACAATGGCTGCATTAAGGCAGAAATGAAAGCCCGTAAAGGTAAGGCAGAACAGCATATGGCACTGGATTATTGCGCATTGCAGAAATATTATTGCAGCAACATGCAAGCACAAAAACTGCATCACGTAAACAGCCGTAGCATAAAGAAGTGATAACTGAACCTACTGTGTAGACAACTCAAGAACATGAAGCCACAAAATGTCAATAACATAATGAAGTCCCTTCAGCATGCATATTGGCACGTGAACTCATTTATTTTTTACGGGTGAGCGTTTTTACCGTCTAAGCAATGTGGTCGCTCAGCGCAGGATGCGCCTACATGTATCGGAAGTTTCTTCAATGTTATCGATGCTTCTATCCGCTGTCTGTTGTCGCCGAACCTTGTGTTATCTGATTGCATGTCTGCGCGACGCGAATGGTGTAGAACTTTGTGGAAGGCACGCGGATCCCAGCGATTACTCTCGAACATTCAACGACTGATGTATAAAAGCCGACGCGCTTGACCCGCTGATCAGATTTCGACGATCGTCGACTGTGTTCGCCGCTGTCGCCGTTCTTTGAGCGTAGCCTGTTTTTGTGGGCAAACGTTCGCCCAATAAAAGTTAGTTTCGTCTTTCACAGTATTGCTACTGGGTCCTTTACGGTCACTACCACGTGATATCTGGTGGAGGTGCTGGGTACATGAACGCAAAGCCGTAATACCCTCTCCCATAGATGACGCATTGGATCAGCTCTGCAGCGCTCAATACTTCTCGTCGATGGACCTCAAGTCTGGCTACTGGCAAATAGAAGTCGACGAAAGAGATCGCAAAAAAACCGCCTTCATCACGCCAGATGAGTTCAAGGTTATGCCATTTGGTCTGTGCTCGGCGCCTGCAACGTTCCAGTGCGTGATGGACATGGTTTTAGCAGGATGGAAGTGGAAGACCTGTCTTGTTTACTTGGATGACGTCGTCGTCTTCGCCGGAAGTTTCGACAATCACCTTAGGCGGCTCGCGACAGTGCTAGAGGCCATCAAGTCATCAGGGCATACTCTAAAGCCGGAAAAGTGCCGCTTCGCTTACGTTTCTAGGCCACGTCATCAGCAAACGTGCTGTCCGCCGCGACCCGCAAAAGACAGCTGCCATCGCAAAATTTCCGCACCCCATCAACAAGAAGGCAGTGTGTAGATTCCTTGGCATGTGTAGTTACTACAGGCGCTTTGTCAAGGGACTTTTCACGTATCGCTGAGCCGCTGACACATCTAACTAAATGTGATGTCTTGTTCAAGTAGGAAATGCCGCAGGCCGACGCATTTGAAGAACTCAAAAGACGCATGAAGTTGCCGCCGGTACTTGCGCACTTCGAAGACGCCGATACCAAAATCACAGACGCCAGTAGTCTAGGCCTTGGTGCCTTCCTAGTCAAGAGGAAAGATTGACTTGAACGGGTGATAGCTTACGCTAGCCGGTCACTGTCAAAAGCGGAAGGCAATTATTCTACGACCGAAAAGGAATGCCTCGCCATCATTTGGGCTACAGCTAAATTCCGCTCTTACCTATATGGCAGGCCATTCAAAGCCGTCAGCGACCATCACGCGTTGTGTTGGCTAGCTAGTTTAAAGGACCCTTCAGGACGGCTGGCGCGGTGGAGCCTCAGACTGCAAGAATTTGACATCACCGTAATGTACAAGTCTGGACGAAAACACTCTGATGCCGATTGCCTATCACGCACCCCCACTGACCCGCTGCCGCAAGACGACGAGGATGACGACGCCTTCCTTGAAATAATAAGCGCGGAAGACTTCGTTGAACAGCAACGAGCATATCCGGAGCTAAAAGGCCTCGTCAAGTATTTGGAACAGAATACCGACGTTGTCCCGAGGTCATCTAAGCGCGGATTGTCTTCGTTCAGGCTACAAAACAACCTGCTCGTGAAGAACTCACCAGTGCGCGCCAACTAATTTCTTGTTGTTCCGTCGGCGCTGCGTCCAGAAGTACTGCACGCCTTACAAGACGATCCGACCGCTGGGCACCTCGGACAATCCCGCGCTCTATCGAGGATACAGGAGAGGTATTACAGGTCGCGCCTGACCACTGACGTCGCCCGTTACGTCAAGACATGCCGCGACTGTCACGACAAGGCCAGCGGGATTACTACACCCGATAAAGCCTCCTTACCGACCTTTTCAGCAGATCGGGATAGATTTGTTGGGACCGTTTGCGACGTCAACATCCAGAAATAAGTGGACCATCGTGACGACGGACTATCTCACCCGCTTCGCTGAAACTAAAGCTATGCCGAAAGGTAGCGCAGCCGAAGTGGCGAAATTTTTCATTGATAACATCCTGCTGCGACATGGTGCCCCAGAAGTCCTCATCACCGACAGAGGAACGGTCTTTACAGCAGAGCTAACCCAAGCCATTCTGCAGTGGGAGGACAACTGCCTACCACCCGCAGACGAATGGTCCCACGGAGGGCCTGAATTAGACCCTCGACGTCATGCTAGCAACGTGCGTCGACGTCGAACACAAGACCTGGGATGCCGTTCTGCCGCACGTAACCTTCGCTTACAACACGGCGGTGCAAGAAACAACACAGATGGCGCCGTTCAAGCTAACTTACGGCAGGAATCCGACGACTGCTGTCGTCGCCATGCTGCGGCTCGTCTGCGACGAAGAGAATCTTGACGTCGCCACCTATCTTTAGCGCGCCGAAGAAGCCCGTAAGCTCGCCCACCTGCGGATCAAGAACCAGCAGAGGACCGACAGCCGACACTACAACCTTCGAAGACGCTACCTCGAGTACCAGCCCGGCGACCCTGGTTGGGTTTGGTCCCCTATACGTCGACGAGGACTCAGCGAGAAGCTTTTACGCAGCTATTTGGGACCATACAAGGTCATCCGACGCATTGGCGCACTCGACTATGAAGTCGTGCCAGACGGCATTTCGCTATCACAGCAGCGCCACTGACGATTCGAAGTAGTTCATGTTGTGCTGTTTAAGCCGTTCCACCAGCGCTAATGAACTTTGGCGACTTCGCATAGCTGAACTTTGGATTTCTTTTGGACTGTGTCACCTTGGAATTTTTTTTTCGTTTTGCTACTTTGTTTAATGAGTGTCCTTTTGTGTTGCACTCTCCTGTTGGTAGCATCGGGACGATGCCTTTTGAGAGGGGGAAATTGACACGTAAGCTCGTTTTATCGCTCAGCGCAGGATGCGCCTAGATGTATCGGAAGTTTCTAGAATGTTATCGATGCTTCTAACCGCTGTCTGTTGCCGCCGAACCTTGTGTAATCTGATTGCATGTATGCGCAACGCAAATGGCGTAGAATTTTGTGGAAGGCACACGGGCCCCAGCAATTACCCTGGAACATTCGACGACTGATGTATAAGAGCCGACGCGCTTGACCCGCTGATCAGATTTCGGCGATGGCCGACTTTGTTCTCCGCTTTCGCCGTTCTTAGCCTGTTCTTGTGGGCACGGGTTCGACAAATAAAGGTTAGTTTCGTCTTTCACAGTATTGCTACTGTGTTTCTTACGGTCACTACAACGTGAGAATATATCTTTATAACATGTACCAGGTGTAACTTCGTAGTTACACTTGGCAAGAGTTATAAAAAATGTGGTCATGTTGTAAATTCGTAAAGCTTTTCTTTACAAGGTGACATCGAAAAGTGGGATCGGAGCTTAACCTGAATTCTAATATCACATTTTCCTAGTTCTCTAAGGGCATGTTATAATCGGCCATTGCTATTGTGCAAGTTTCGTTGTGAACACTGAAAGCTGCTGGGAGCCTTTCAATTTGATGTCTCATATATAGTGTTCCCATTTTTTTTCATTAGTAAGCAAATGTTTGAGAGCACTTGAAAAAGACACAAGTCATAAGCATTTTGACACCTTGGACGGTAGCTAACATGCCGCATGACACGCCTTCAGCATGTATAATTACGCTTTTTCAATCCTGGTGATCCATACTCTTGACAAAAACTGTCATCATTCCCCGTCTGAGATGCATTCTGGCTCGAGACTGTGCTACTGTGGTTCGTATTTTTCGCTGAACCGCTTTTTTCACTGCACCGGGCACCAGTGACCCGGAGGAGCGCTTGTATTGGGCAGGATGTCGTACCTTTGCGGTTCCAAGGCTATGGGGTGCTACAAAAAAGAACAAAAGCGTGTTTTACACAACGGGCAACAACGGCGTTCGCACGAAGCCCCATTTTGTTGTGTTGTGCCATGTTGCTTTTTCTTCTTCACAAAATGAACGCAACGGACACAGTAAACACACTCGCTTAGGTATCGATGCAATTACTCGGAGGGAGGCAGGCATATTACTCGCATCCCGATGCCGTTTTCACACTGTCAACTAAGTAATTTATGTTAACAAACGATATAGCTCACGCTTATATAATTACAACACCATCTTAATATGTAGGCAGTCTTGAAATATGAGGAAACTACGCGGGGTCTTAGCGAAAGTAGGTTCCCGATTAAACAATTTTAGCACGGAGAATCGATACTAATGGCATTGAGTGATCTTACACCAACCAAAATGTAATCTGAACTAGACGAAATCATTAAGTTGTGTCCGCGAGATTGTACATGCAAGTAAGCAAATTCGAAACAATAACAGACATGCACTAAATGATGTGAAACAATTAACCAAGTTTATCATGGTGCTAAAATCGTGCAACAAATCTTCCAAAATAGGTCAAAGGTTTGATAACTTACCCGAATGAAGCCGCGCCTTCAACCCTGCGAAACAAAGAACAGGCGATGCGTGCACGGAAAAAACCCGCTGAACACGTTAAAAAGCACGGTAGTCAAGCGGACGCAATGCACGGGGGTGCCAGCATAGGGAAGTGGCCAAGCCACAGTGGCGCACCTACTGTTTTGCCACGCCATGTTACATTAGCTTATGAAACAATATTCAGATAGCTTTATTAAAGCTTTTACTGGATAAGTAATAACTTCACACATTTTTATTGAAAGTTTTTGTTGTATTGTGATCAAGTCCACACGAAACTTGGCCCCGCCTTTAGGTACAGATGGCGCGGCAGATTTGATGTGGCAGATATTGATACGCACGCTGGCAGTGGTCTTCGAGAAATAGCCTCATGCGCAAGCCTTGTAGTACACTGGTTGATTATTTTGTTTTGTGGAGCACTGTTATATGACGATAACATAGCGATTTAATCATTCCACTGGTGCTGTTGTCGAACGAATCGTTGCAAGCCGGAGGTAAAAAAAAAAATATGCGCGCAAATTTGGATTGTAGGACCTGGAGATCGACTTTAAAAAAGTACTAGAGCGTTTACGTCTGCATCAGATCTCATAGCGGAAATCATGAAGACATCTTAAATAATCTGTACAGAAGACATCTAATTTGGAGCTTAGCACTAGTTGGGCCATGGGGGGCCAATCCGAGTGGAACGCTCGTAGCCGACTTTTGCTTCCTGGGAAGTTTGCCAGCCAACGTAAGGCGTGGTGATCGCCTACCAATTTCAAGATCCTGCCTTATATGCCAAGGTCGAAATTTCACCGTAGCCCAAATGGTCGCAAGGCACTCTCTCCGTAGTAGAATAATTTGCTTCCGCTCTTGACAGGGACGGGCTAGCCTAAGCTATTGCGCTTTCAACTCCGCTCATCCTTTGAACTAGCACGCCACCGAGGCCTACGCTATTTGCGTCGGTGTGGATCTCCGTCTCGGCGTCTTCCTCGAAATGTGAAAGCACCGTCGGTGACTGCCGCCGTCACTTCAGCTGCTCAAACGCTTCGTCCTGCCATTTTTCTCATTTAAAGCCGACATCCGATTTCACGAGATGGGTTAGTGGTTCCGAAATGCTTGAAAAGTCTTTCAGAGCACCTGCAATAGGCACACAGGGCAAGGAATCTGCGCACTGCCTTCTCGTCGACGGGTCTCGGGAACTTAGCGATGGCTGCTGCCTTCTGTGGGCCAGGACTGACTCCAGAATTGCTGATGACGTGGCTAGAAGAGGAAGCTTTTCGAAAGCGAAACGGCACTTTTCCGGCTTCAGGGTGAGTCCAGGGGATTTGATCGCCTCTAGTACTGTCTGAAGCCGCCTTAGGTAACCTTCGAAGTTCGTGGCAAAGACTACAACGTCATCCAGGTAGACAAGCCAAGTCTGCCGCCTCAGTCCTACCAATAGTGTGTCCATCACGCGCTGGAAAGTCGCAGGTGCAGAGAAAAGGCCGTCTCATGGCGTGATAAAAGCGGCGTTCTCTCGATCACTTTCGTCAACTTCAATTTGCCAGTAAGCAGTCTTGAGATCCATCGACGAAAAGTGCTTAGCATAGCAGATTCAGTCTAATGTGTCCGAGGGGGCATATGCCCTTCTTCGATATTTTCTTCAAGCAGCAATAATCGACGCAGAAGCGCCAAGTCCCATCCTTTTTCACTAACACCACAGGAGACGCCCACTCGCCTTTCGATAGCTGGATGATGTTGCGCAGGATTTCGTCGACGTGTTGCCTTATAGCTTCTCGTTCTCGCGTCGACGCTTGCTGAGGGCTCTGGCGCAGTGGTTGAGCGGGTTCTCCGGTTATTATGCGATCCTTTGCAACTGGTGTTTGCCGAATCATCGATGACGTCGAAAAGCAGTCTTTGTATCGTCGGAGAAGACTCTCGAGCTGTTGCTGCTTGCTCATGAGGAGACTTGGATTTATGTGGAAGTCTGGTTCGAAAAATGCGGTCGTTGAGGTAGATGTGGCAGAATCCGAGAGCACATACGCATTGCTGGTGTCAATAATTTCCTCGAGATATGCTATCGTCGTGCCTTTGTTGACGTGTTTGAATTACTGGCTGAAATTGGTCAGCATCACTTTCGCTTTTCCTCCGTGCAGTCTCGCGATCCCTCTTGCAACGCAAATTTCGCAGTCGAGCAGTAGACGTAGGTCGCCCTCGACGATACCTTCTACGTCTGGGGGTGTTTCGGTGCCGACGGAAATGACAATGCTGGAGTGAGGCGGGCTGTTCACTTGATCTTCGAGCGCACTCAAGGTCTAGTGACTACGACAGCTCTCCGGCGGTATCGCTTGATCTACGCACAGCGTTAAGTCTTCGACTTCAGATCGACGATTCCGTCGTATTCGTTCAGGAAGTTCATGCCGATAATAGAGCTTTAGAATAGGGGTCCCTATAGTTTGGGGTCCCAAAGAGCTTTGCGGGTGATAGTGTTGAGGCACACAGGAGTAAAGAGCTTTAGAATAAGACTTTACGTTTGCGGATAGAGTCTTGCGCTGACAGCGCCATTACGGCGTCAAATAAAAGCTATTAAAAATATTACATAAAGCATACGATTTCATCTTAAGAATAGTACTTTCGACTTAAGTGTTTACGCAATTTAGAGGTTATTCTATTAGCAGCAAGCAATTATTTGCGCTTAGTTTTGATTAACTAACTTTACATGCCGTCACCAAGCTAAGCCGTGTTACGCCTACGAGCCATGAAATCTACCAATTCGGAACCAGCGGCGTCCATTGAATCAATCTTCATAAGACACGCTAGTTCAGAGAAAACGATAACCTCAGTCACTTCTCCTAGCTTGCGAACTTCACGCGTTACTACGATCGAACCGAGTTTGGTGCTAGGTTAGAGCCGTCGCTTCGATTGGCTCCATCATGTTTGTCTACGCAAATCTTTTGGAGCAGCTTTTGGGGTTGCTGCTACAAGTGAAATAGCGTGCCCGACGCAAAACCCAAACGCAATTTGTGTCTCGCGCATGCGCAGTGGCTTCGACGCTATTTCTTTGGGGTTCCAAACGCTTCAGGCCCCTATGCTAAAAGTCTGTAATGACGTCTCGTGAGCACTGTTGGAGGATAGCGAAAGTGGTATAGGGTAGGTGCGGTCATGAACGGTAATACTTCCCGTGCACATTCCGGTCGGTGATATTAGTGTCTTCCAGCGCTCCGAATTTAGAATTTGAGGGCCTTCCCATGCAGTCTTAATTTTCTTCAACTGGGCGGCGATGGGTACACTCATGACGGAGTAGTCGGCTCCTGTGTCCACTAAGGCGGTGACTGCGTGGCCGTCGAGAAGCATGTTGATGTCGGTGATTCTATGCCTAGCGTTGTAGTTAGGTCTTAGCGTCGGATCACAACTGCGTCGTGTTGACCTGTGGCTAGGACGTCGCGTTGTGGCGTCTTCTTTTGTCGGCGTATTCTTTGCTTCTAGGCTTCCTCGGGATGGCGGCGAGATAGTATTTCGGCGTCTTCGTCGGTGGAGGAGGATCAGTTCGACGAACACAACCCAATTTCCATCGGTTGCTGCTTTTAGTTTTCCGGATATGGGCTTGGAGACTGACCCCTGGCTGGGCCAGTGTATGGTCGGCGATGCGGCGACAGGTAGCGGCCTGGTGACGGTGACGGTATGGTCGTCGAGGGCTCCACTGAGTGGCGGACAGGTAGTCGGCGAGGTAGAGGGGGAAGCGCTCTACTCCTGGCTGCGCGAGCGGTCGCGTGCGCCCGGGCCCCTCTACTTGAAAGCCATCTGCGACGGGGACGCAGTCCGCCGCACGCTATTTTTACTGCTTAGTACGCGTTGATGCGAAACGCAACCTGAAGGCCAGTGCGCTCGCTTCTGCTGCCGCGTTTCCTCACTCCAAAGTTTTGACAGCGAGTTTCCGCGGTCATCGAGGGATTTGTGTTCATATTTCCTTGTGCGGACATGACACCATGCTTGTTAATTTATATAGTATGGCTATGTTTACAGGTTTATGTAGCTAATAAAACTACTATCCTTATTTCGTATAGCTGTCCACTCATTCCCCATCGCCATCGCAGCTTCACTTTTCGGGTGGAACTGCGACCTCTTTTAGTCGTTTTGTTCTTTTGTGTGCTTTTGTCTTTGTGCGCTGGGATAAGACAAATATATAATCTATGTATGCTTCTCAATAAACATTGAAGTCAGCGCCTGCGACGTGCAGTTCTTTTCTTAGTCTCCGTCTAACTTTAGTAACCAGTCGAACTTGACGCACTTTACTGTGAGAACAAATAAAAGGATAACATTCCGCAAAAATGGTGTATAAATTGGACAAGCATTCAATTTTCACTCATATTGGATGGATCGAATAAGTTTAATGAAAGGTCCTGCGAGCTACGGGGCGCAAGGCCCTATAGAGCGGACTACTCCCACGTTGAGACGTCAATAAGTCAGTATTGCATTCCAAGTAAAAACACGGCATATAAAGCATTTCATGGTCTGTTTGGCTGGAAACTTGTCCAGAAATTTAGAAGTCAGTGTATTTTGTTGTAAGAAGAAAAAAAATTGAAAGCATGAATCACAATAGTGTGCAAACCTATTTATCTTATACGATGTTCCTTTACTTGAGAACTTATTAGATAAAAAGTCTAGCGTTTATCCCCACGCCTTTAACTTGTGTCAGTTTTTGCGATTGTAAACATGCAGTTCAGCAGAAACAAACTAGCGCAACTTATTCGCCTTACTAAATCTATCTCAACCCGCCGTGGTTGCTCAGTTGCTATGGTGTTGGGCTGCTGAGCACGAGGTCGCGGGATCGAATCCCGGCCACGGCGGCCGCATTTCGTTGGAGGCGAAATGCGAAAACGCCCGTGTACTTAGATTTAGGTCTACGTTAAAGAACCCCAGGTGGTCAAAATTTCCGGAGTCCTCCACTACGGCGTGCCTCATAATCAGAAAGTGGTTTTGGCACGTAAAGCATAATTTATTTTTTTAGCTCTATCGCCCTCCCTACACAGTCCGCTGGCCAGCATGTTAGACGGGCTTGTTTCATATACCTTATCCAGACTGATTTCTAAAAACACAGTTGTTTTCCGCAGATTTAAAGTAAAATCTCTAATATTAAGCAGCGGGTGGCGAATAGGAACGGTGGCGGCATTCCGAGCATGGTAATATTTAACCGCAGTGGCGCCAATCACCGGTCTTCTTGAGTGGTGATGGTGTTTGTACGCTCAGATGTCCACGTATTTGTATACATTGTCATCAGCATGATCAGCGTAGCTATGTTCCCGACAGCACTCAGGCCTCTCCCAACGATGTCCAATTACACCTACGTTAGGTTGGCTTAATACATGGTATGCCTGCAAATTTCGTCGCGTCATCACACCACCTAGTTCTCTGCCATGTTGGACTGGGATTCCCTTCCCTTGTACCCATTCTGTAGCTCGAATCGACCGCTGGTTATCTGCCCGACGCATTACATGACGCGTCCAAGTCTATTTCACCCTCTTAATGTCAACTATAGAACATCGGATGGCCCCGCTAGCTCTCTAACACACACCAATATGTCGAGGTCTCTTAATGTTACACCTAATGTTCTTGTCATAAGAAGCCAACAAACATTGACACCAAGGACAACATAGGGGAAATTACTTGCGTTTTAATAAATGAAATAAAGAAACGATAAATTAATGGAAATTAAAGTGGATGAAAAAACAACTTGCCGCAGGTGGGAACCGAACCCACAACCTTCGCATTTCGCGTGCGATGCTCTACCAATTGAGCTACCACGGCGCCGTTTTCCCATCCACTTTCTTGGGTATTTATGTGTCCTAGTAGAACCCTGGGAGTGTTAGCCAGTGCCACCACTCACAGACCTTGGCGGCGGACGTGGAACGTCTTTTTTGCCACAGGCGTCACGAGAACGTGATCTTGAAGGGTGAAGGCAACTGGTCGCGAAATGCCAAGGTTGTGGGTTCGGTTCCAACCTGCGGCAAGTTGTTTTTTCATCCACTTTAATTTCCATTAATTTATCGTTTCTTTATTTCATTTATTAAAACACAAGTAATTTCCCCTATGTTGTCCTTGGTGTCAATGTTTGTTGGCTTCTTATGATATGACTAATAAAAATCGGGCCCCTCGGTTAACCCCCTTTCTTCTCGTTATTACATAACCAGGGTCTCGAATCCGGCAACATTGATGCCTTCAGGTAGCATATGTGGGTTTATTGACCAGTTGCCTTCACCCTAAAAGATCACGTTCTCGTGACGCCTGCGGCAAAAAAGACGTTCCACGTCCGCCGCCAAGGTCTGTGAGTGGTGGCACTGGCTAACACTCCCAGGGTTCTACTAGGACACATAAATACCCAAGAAAGTGGATGGGAAAACGGCGCCGCGGTAGCTCAATTGGTAGAGCATCGCACGCGAAATGCGAAGGTTGTGGGTTCGGTTCCCACCTGCGGCAAGTTGTTTTTTCGTCCACTTTAATTTCCATTAATTTATCGTTTCTTTATTTCATTTATTAAAACACAAGTAATTTCCCCTATGTTGTCCTTGGTGTCAATGTTTGTTGGCTTCTTATGATATGACTAATAAAAATCGGGCCCCTCGGTTAACCCCCTTTCTTCTCGTTACCTAATGTTCTTGGTTATATTGCTCGCTCTGGGTTCCTTAACGTCTCCTCAGGCTTCTTGGTTAACCTCAGAGTTCTGCTCCCTACTTTAGCATGGGTGTAATGGAATGATTGCACTTTTTTCGAGGATAACGGTAAGCTTCCGGTAATTAGTTGTTACTGTCTGCCGCACGCGATCCAACCCGTTTTTATTTATCTGTTATTTTCTTACCATAATCAGGGTCCCCTGTGAGTAACTGGCTCAGATAAACTTAACCATGCATGGATTATAGAGGCTGAATGGCAATCAAAAATAGTCATTCTCTTGCCAGGCTATTGAACATTACATTGTTCTTCTGTTATATCAGTCTTCAGTCTTTTATACTTTGTCGGCCAAGGTCCTAAACCATTTGTTGCGAGTTCACATTGTAAATATACGTTGTAACAACGGTTGAACGAATGATAAGAAATGAAGAGGATCAAGCGAAAGGAAGTCTGACATTATACCGGCTTTTATCTGTCTCTACCAACTCCTGCGCACAATGAACCACTTGTGCAGCTTGAAGTACAAATTTATTTTCAGGAAACGCGTAAGCTCACATCATACGTGCGTAGCAAAGCTATCACGTCAGTGTCGCGACGAAGGAGACACCAGATAGTGCTGTCTTGTTCGATGCTGCAGGGCACTGAGGCCTATAGTAGTGCGCGAAAGGAATCCTTTCAGCCGTGATGGTTGGAAAGACAGTGTGCACTCGCAATTCTCGACAGAGAAAAAGAAAGCAAACAACAAAGCATGAACATTTCAGCTGCGAATGAGCCTGGTGATTTCTGTCGATATGATATACATTATCATTATTTTATCCATTTTTTTCGGCTCTTGCGTGCGCCGCTTATCGCTGCTTTCCAGCGCCTTGTATGTTCCTGTGTGATACAGCACGCGTGATCTCGCAGACCATGGTTCTCGAATGCATTTAGTGCATCTTCGTGTTCAGTGTCAGTTATCCTGTTCTTAGACTTTTTTGCCGTGCCATAGCCTTCGCACAGACCACAACCAGTATTCTGTTAATTCAGCTGGGAGTGTGTGTAGTGGTTTTGTGCAGCTGAATATACTAATTAGTCGTGTGAATAAGTCCGACATGCCCATGCCCTTCATTGTCTTGGGTGCCTGGCGTCCGGTTAGCTAAAGAAGGCCTCGATATCAAAAGTTGCGGAGCAATGCCAAGAAAGGTCTTATAAAAAAAACAAAGCTGCCCTGCAAACCAGGAAAATTTTAGTTAAAAAATAGCTCATTTGTTTCATGCAAAAAAAAAGGGGGGGGGGGTGCTGACAGCATCGCGAGGGTTTCGGATCAGCAAATCTGGGACAGCCCTCGAAGCTGTCTTGAAGAATAATAATTTTCTTTCATGTTTCAAATATTGTGTTGCTCAAAAAGCGGTCGCGCTTTAATTTCTCATTGCCATACCTGCATTTGCAACAGAAGTTTGAAGGTCCCTTTATAACTAAGAAACGATTAAGTAAACAAAAAAATACATCGCACGTAAGAGCTCGTGTTGCTGGGAAAGCTTTGGACAGGCGGGCAAACAGAACAATTTTACAGTGTCTTAGAGAGACGTGCGGTGTTAATCGAGCAGACGTACTGATTTATGGCCCGCGCGGTACTGATAACACGTGCCGCATTGCCTCGCACCGTGACCGGTCATGTATCATTTCAGTGAACTACATAGGCATGTAACTCTGACAAACAAACATGCTTGTTTTGCCACTACCCACCGACTACGCTGCGTTGCTTCGGAAGGACATCTTAAATTGAACTGTATCTTTTTCAGGTCCGCAGCGTGAGCGAACTAAAGAAGGACGAAATGGAAAAAGTGGACGAAGGGAGGAGGAGGACGAGTCAGCTTAAAGGTGACACTCTGGAGGACAGTGGTCAACTCTCACGTCCTGTCGGCTGCGCCATTGTACTAAGGGACGCAGACAGGCTGCCGTCATCCAGAGCGCCTCATTTATTATGACTATTATTCTTTCCTTCCTCCCTTCGTCCGTTGTTCGCATGGTTCCTTTTCAGAATATACTAAAACTCTCAAAGTTAGGTGTTCGCCATTTTGCTCGTGTTCATCTGTTACTATAAACTTTAGATACCTTGCCTTAAATGTGCCACACTAGAAGCGTGCATTATCAATACTTTGTGGCAAACCCCTTTTTAGAAAAAAAGTATGTGTACAAATATCGCGTTTTGGAGCTGGAAGGGCGGGGTTTGGGTGGGATGCAACATAGTAATCGCGTGCCGTGCTTTGGATACAGCGATAACCAGGTTATCGAAATAAATCTCTAACGACGTCCCGCACCCGCAAATAGCTGACGCTACACCACATAATTTAATTTGAGCTTCACCTTTTTCTTTAGGGAAACTCGTGGTTGCTTGAAAACCGGGCATATTTGTTTACAACCCCTCACATGTCTTCAAAAGTGAGTGCTGCTGGTATGGCGACTTCTAACTCTACCTTGTGATGACTTCGTGGTTGTCCAGTTGCACACTAATCTTTCATTTTAAGAGTGATGCTTCTTGGCTAGTTGGAAATGCATGCTGCGCTGGGGCCGCGCGCTTTGAAGACAAGGACCAGACTAAGGCATACAGATAAACACACGGGAGCAATCCCGTATGTTTATCTGTGGACCTTATTCTGGGAGGTCCTCGTCTTCAAAGCAAACCCCGGCACCATTAAACGTTTACAGTAATCTACGGTGCGGCATCCAGATGACCTGACAAAACGTGGCTGTGCCTGTTAATTTTTCAGAACAGTGTCCTTCCTGTCCTGCTGACTCTGCAGAATGGTGGGCAACCGGTCGGATGCAACGTCTTCTATATGACCGTCTCGGAGTAGGGGCTTTACTTCATTGAACAAATACGAAGATACTGCCTTCCTCTGTTCAAATCACCTATACACCAGAACACCGTGAATTCAAAGCGCGCCGCCATATTGATGAGCGCTCGTCGCGCCATCTATCCCAAGCGCCGCGAAGTAGCAGGTCTGGGCTGCCACGCCGGGAGATGCGACCCGGCGCATAAGCGAAACTTGGGCTTTTCGGCTGGGCTGAAGGCGTGTGTCGCGTTTTTTCTAACCTGTAATTTTCGCTGTCTCGATCCAATCAAACTTCAAGACCTCATGCAAGTCCGCAATGGCCACACTGAGTGATGTGCAGGCTGCAGAAGCGAATACAGGCAAGTACGATATTACGTTTGTACAAACCGCGCGCTATTTGCTAGAACACGTGTGAGCTGTAATATCTCCGCATTTTTGGCACGTAACCTGTGAAGAAATATACAGCACTGTGTTGGTGCCATATATTAATAAAGCACGCAGAACATTGTCCTCTGCACTTTCAGTTTGGTCTTGTTTGTCATGGTCACTACAGGGTTGGCCGCGTTTGGCAACCAACTGGCGAGGTCGTATGACTGGGCTTATAGACTGCCTGATTAGCAGACGCCTGCCGTTCACCACCTGCACATTGAAAACAAAATATATGTTATAGTAAGAACGGCTGTAGTTCTTTCCCATGCCATCACTGTTGCGAAGATATAAAGTCCTCTCAAAATGAAAAATACACCAGGCCAATTGTATCGAGCAACCACTTAAGAGTACAGCATTCAGAACACAAGCCTACAGCACTCGAACATGCAGAATACGAAGCTAAACCTGCACTCAATGGAAAATGAGGAACTACAGTAGTTATAATGCTCAACATGTGCAGTCAAAGCCCGTATAACAGGGTCAGCATGACAGATGCAGGTGTTGTACAGCTGCTGCAAAAACCATGACAGGGCACATAAAATTACCATCCCTACTTTAAGCTGCATCATCAGGGACCCCTTTGTACAATACAACAACCGCACCTGCATTAAATTAGCCCCACCAAATGCAGCTACCTGGTATCAGACCTGTTTCGCCTGTGCGAGGCCATATCGGATTGTTGGCGCTCCCTTAGAAAACAGCAAAATAAAAAAAAACTGGCGAGAACGAGCAAAATTTTGTTACAAAATACAACAATAACTAACCACCTTATTTTCCTCGCTATATGAACGGAAAAATCTTGCACTTTACCCCGCATAACAGCCCGCGCGCAGTTTAGAGCTCAGAAAGCTGCAATGAATTCGTCACGAATGGCACCTGCAACACCAGCTCGTAAAAACAGGCGCGCTGCACGAGCACCTTCGGCGACGAGCAGTCGTCTACGTTTTTGTGGACGCATGCTACGTGACGAGCAGACTTCGGTTTACTTTCATAGCAATAACGCTCACCAGCAGGGCAACATTCTATGGCCTACAACTTGTCGTTCACGCTTAATGGTCATGCCGTGCACCAGCTGCAAGTATCGCTAATGTTGCGTTTCGCCTGCGACACGTGGTTTTGCCGGCGCGACTGCGGCGGGGCGGCAGACATTTTGGCCCGATCGTCGTCGCCGCAACACTCATCGCCAGGTGTTTCCAGGCGCGACTGCGGCGATGCGACCGCCTAGGGATCATCCTCTCATTCCAGTTATTGGGCCCGAAACAGGCGATGCCAAAGCAGGGATCTCGTTCCAGTCATTGTGCCCGAAACAGGCGATGCCAAAGCAGGGATCTCATTCCAGTTATTGGGCCCGAAACAGGCGATGCCAAAGCAGGGATCTCGTTCCAGTCATTTTGCCCGAAACAGGCGATGCCAAAGCAGGGACCATCCTCTCATTACAGTCATTGTGTCCGACCGGCAGCGCCACGACAGGGTGCTACGAGATCGTGCTCAACATGGTGCTACGGCAGCGCTACGACAGTGTGCGTCACCATTAGCCCATTGTACATTCACGTGCTCGTCTTTTGAGGGGTTCCTTCTTGCCCTCAACTGCGAGAGTATAAAAACAGCTGCCCCCGGACGCCAAAAGGAGGGCTCCAATTTCTTCTGTTGAGTGAAGTGCTCTCCCGTCTCTCTACTTCGGTCAAACCTGACCACCAACTCTTTGCGATGTTAAAATAAACAAGTTGTTTCGTTGTTACCAGTCGACTCATGCTTTGCCGGGACCTTCGGATGCTTCGAGTTGTACCCCAGGCCGCCAGGCCAACGCTACCCTTGGGGCTTGCGACCCAGGTACAACCACGGGCGTCAGCGCCGAGTTCCCAACAGATCGTACCAGCAGTCAGATCCCAAACATCTGGTTGGCAGCGGTGAGATCGCCTACGACTTCAAACAACTGTCTGCCAGCGGTGAGATCGCGACAACGGAGGCCAGCAGCGAAGAGATGCAGTTGACGGTATGCTGAGCAGCTCAACGACGATCCGGGAGCAGTGCAACGAGCCCTGTGTGACGACTGGTTGCCTGCAGCGGAACGACTGCGCGGAATTCCTGCCTGCGAGGTTTGGTGAGTGCGGGACTTTCTTCTTCTGAGCTTTGCCAGGCTTTTGTTAGTGTTAGAAACAGAGCTGGTAATTGTGGTTGTCGTTGCTGCCGGGTTAGTTTGCGGCAAGACAATAGTAAGCAGTAGAGAAAGCAGCATTCAGAGCAGCCATGGATTTGAAGTCGTTGCGCAAACCGAAATTGTTGGAGCTTGCAAGAGAGTTGGGTCTGGATGTCTCAGACAAACTAAGAAAACCTGAACTGCTAAAGGCTATTCTTGAGTTAGAGGCTGAGGATGACGAGCTGTCGGAATGCCTTGAGACTATTGAGGAGAGGTCAAAAAGACAGGAGCGCGAACTTAAAGAGCAAAAAGAAAAAGAAGAGCGTGAACGTAAAGAACAGAAAGAAAAAGAAGAGCGTGAACGTAAAGAACAGAAAGAAAAAGAAGAGCGTGAACGTAAAGAACAGAAAGAGCGAGAGCAACAAGAGAAAAAAGAAGAGCGCGAACACGCTTTGGAAATGAAGCGTCTCGAGGTAGAGATGGAACGCGCTCGTAATGGAAGTCAGGCACACGGTGCAGGAGAACGCGTATTGTTCAAAATGACGGACCTGATGCGGCCGTTTAAGCTTGGAGAGGACATTGGTTTGTTCCTGGTTAACTTTGAGCGAACGTGCGAGAAGCAGGGGTTCTCTCGGGAAACGTGGCCACAGCGCTTGCTCACTTTGTTACCCGGCGAGGCGGCCGACGTAGTCGCTCGCTTGGATAGAGAGGAGGCAGAGGATTTCGACAAAGTAAAATCGAGTCTGCTAAAAAAGTACCGGCTGTCTGCGGAGGCGTTCCGTCGGAAGTTTCGGGAAAATGAGAAAGGCAGAAGTGAGTCATATACAGAGTTTGCGTATAGGCTTATGTCGAACATGCAGGAGTGGCTCAAAGAAGAGAAAGCGTTTGGTGACCACGATAAAGTTCTGCAGTGTTTCGGGCTAGAACAGTTTTATAGTCGGTTACCTGAGAACGTGCGATACTGGGTCTTGGATAGGCCAGACGTTTGTACGGTGGCTAGAGCCGCTGAGCTAGCCGAGGAGTTTGTGACGCGTCGAGCTCGCGGAGCTAAGGACGGTCAAAAGGGTGAATTTGGCTCGAAGTTTGAGAGGCCGAAGTTCACGCCCATGAGATTAAAGGGGGACACGCGTAGTGCGGATGCGAGCGAAAGCAGTCCGACCAAACGTAAAGAGACGGCGGCAGCCAAACGCAGAAAGCGGTTCGAGATGAGGCGAGCGCGCTTGTGTTATACGTGCCAGAAGCCGGGTCACTTTTCGGCGCAGTGTCCAGAAACAACACCAAAAGTTGTGTTTTTTTCAATAGGCAGCACTGACGAGAACATGAAGCTTCTCGAGCCTTACATGCGAGACCTCCTCGTGAACGGGAAAGAGTGCCGAGTGCTTCGCGATTCCGCAGCTACGATGGATGTAGTTCACCCGTCTTACGTAGAACCCCATATGTTCACGGGCGAGTGCGCATGGATCAAGCAAGCCGTGGAAGCTCATAGCGTGTGTCTGCCGGTAGCAAAAGTGCTTATTGAAGGACCTTTCGGAGCGCTTGAGACAGAGGCGGCAGTGTCATCTATGCTGCCACCCCAGTACCCGTACCTATTTTCAAACAGGTCCGATCACCTCCTGCGCGAGAAGGGGCTTTTGTTTGGTGAAGCTAGTGTTCAGGCCTTAACCAGATCGAAGGTTCGGGAGCTCGCTGCAAAGGCGGTAGTTGCGGGGCCGACGTTATCAAACAACGAAAAAGGGTCAGAGGCGCAGCAAGCTGATATTCCGAGCACGCCCGAACTGAATAAACTTGAGTCTGTAACGTTAAAGGCGCCAGATACTGGAGAGGAAACGCCCGACGCGGGAAAGTTAGAAGAGCTATCTACTGATTTGCTCATCGCGCCGACGTCAGACGGACTTGATAGGTTGCTAAAAGTCAGCCGGACGGCTTTGATAGCCGAGCAAAAAAAGGATGGCAGCCTGGAAAACGTGCGCTGCAATGTCAAAGAAGGTATCGCCAGGAAAACTGCGCGTTTTGTGGAAAGAGGTGGAGTCCTGTACCGGAAGTATCTAGACCGAAGAGGAGTGGAGTTCGATCAGCTGGTCGTGCCTCAATGCTATCGTCAGGATCTGTTGCGCTTGTCACACGGGGGTTCGTGGTCCGGACACCTAGGAGTTAAGAAAACTAAGGACCGTCTCTTGCAAGAGTACTATTGGCCAGGGTGTTTTCGGGACGCAGACCATTTCGTGAGGACATGTGACACTTGTCAGCGGGTGGGCAAACCAGGGGACAAATCGAGGGCGCCGTTGAAATTGGTACCTATCATTACGGAGCCTTTTAGACGGCTCGTTATTGATACTGTGGGACCTCTGCCGGTAACAGCCACGGGGTACAGACACATTTTGACTGTGATCTGCCCAGCGACAAAGTTCCCTGAAGCAGTGCCGCTTAAAGAACTCAGCTCAGTTGAGATAGTCAATGCACTACTGTCCATATTTGCGCGAGTTGGTTTTCCTGCGGAAATCCAATCAGATCAGGGCACAGTGTTTACTAGCGCTTTGACGACAACTTTTGTCGAAAGGTGTGGGGTAAAGCTGCTACACAGCTCAGTGTACCACCCACAGTCGAATTCCGTTGAGAAGCTCCACTCCGTCATGAAGCGCGTGTTGAGAGCCTTGTGTTTTGAACATCAAACTGACTGGGAGCTGTGTCTGCCTGGGGTGATGTTTGCTTTACGGACCGCGCCGCATGCAGCTACGGGGTTTTCGCCAGCTGAACTGGTGTACGGTCGCTCGCTTCGATCTCCGCTTCGCATGCTTCGAGAATCGTGGGAAGGTAGGGGCGACGACCCAGTCGTGGTGGAGTACGTACTTAAGCTCCTCGAACGCTTAAGAAGGGCACAGGAGTTGTCAGGTGAAGCAATGACAAAGGCCCAGCAGAGGGCCAAGGTTTATTATGATCGGACAGCCAGGGCCCGTCGTTTTGAGGTTGGCGATGAGGTCATGATATTGCGCACATCGCTAAACAACAAACTAGACGTGCAGTGGGAGGGCCCAGCGCGAATTGTTCAGAAACTGTCGGACGTTAACTACGTGGTAAGTCTGCCAGGAAAGCGGAAAGCACAGCAAGTTTACCACTGTAATCTGCTCAAACCTTATAGACAAAGGGAAGCAGTGGTGTGCCTGATGGTAAACGTTCCTGAAGAGCTTCCGGTCGAGCTTCCGGGACTAGGCTCAGTGACGAACAGGGAAGACACCGGTCAAGTCATTAGTGACCTTATCAGTAAAGCACCGCTGTCGCCCGAGCAGAAAACCGAACTACACCAGCAATTACAAGAGTTTCAAGGTCTGTTCTCTGAGAGGCCTGGTAGGACTTCTGTACTTACTCATGATATAGAACTTACCTCCACAGAGCCAGTACGATCCAAGGCGTATCGGGTGTCACCCCGCCAGAGCGATATTATGGAGGCTGAGGTAAAGAAAATGCTACAGCTCGGTGTTATTGAGGCAGGTGAGAGTGATTATACCTCCCCTTTGATTTTAGTTGAGGTACCGGGCAAGGAACCTCGTCCTTGCGTCGACTACCGCAGGCTTAATTCCATCACTAAGGATCAAATTTATCCGATCCCTAACATCGAGGAGCGCCTTGAGAAAGTTAGTAGCGCTCAGTTTATTTCCACCCTAGATCTTGTCAGGGGTTATTGGCAGGTTCCACTTACAGAAGAGGCTAGTAGGTATGCGGCGTTCATTTCACCAATGGGAACATTCCGTCCTAAAGTGTTGAGTTTTGGTTTGAAGAACGCGCCATACTGTTTTTCAAGTCTCATGGATAAAGTGTTGCGGGGACAGCAAGAATTCGCTTTACCGTATCTAGACGACGTAGCGATATTCTCCGCATCCTGGTCTGAGCATATGACACACTTGCGGGCAGTGCTAACCCGCCTGCGCGAAGCGGGCTTGACAGTCAAGGCTCCTAAGTGCCAGATAGCACAGGCCGAGGTTGTCTACCTCGGTCACGTGATTGGTCAGGGTCGTCGCCGCCCCTCTGAAATAAAAGTGGCCGCTGTGCGAGACTTTCCGCAACCGCGCACCAAGACCGATATTCGGTCGTTCTTGGGTGTCGCCGGCTACTATCAGAGGTACATCCCTAGGTACTCTGATATCGCGGCTCCCCTGACGGATGCTCTAAGAAAGACAGAGCCTCAAACAGTCGTCTGGGACGAGACCAAGGAAAGAGCTTTTAGCGCCCTAAAGAGTGCCCTAACAAGCCAGCCTGTGCTACGATCGCCAGACTATACAAAAGGTTTCATTGTTCAGTGCGATGCTAGTGAGCGAGGCATGGGCGTTGTACTGTGCCAACGGGAAAATGGAGAAGTAGAACACCCCGTTCTGTATGCTAGTCGTAAGCTGACCAATCGTGAGCAGGCGTATAGCGCCACCGAGAAAGAGTGTGCGTGTCTCGTGTGGGCCGTTCAGAAATTGTCATGCTATCTAGCCGGCTCGAGGTTTATCATTGAGACGGATCACTGCCCTCTCCAATGGCTGCAGACCATCTCTCCCAAAAATGGCCGCCTCCTGCGCTGGAGCCTCGCTTTACAACAATATTCCTTTGAGGTGCGTTACAAAAAGGGGAGTCTCAACGGTAACGCCGATGGCTTAAGTCGAAGCCCCTAACGTAGGAATCAGCCTCAAAATTGTTTGTTACTGATGTTTTTCTTCCTGAGGCAGGATTTTTTTTAACATATTGCTTTTGTTTAGTGTTTCAAAGTGATGATATGCTTTCTAGTGCAATTTTTCAATTTGTGGACGCGTTCTGAGTGATGCTAGACTACTGTAAGGAACTAGGCAGTGGTATAAAAAGGGGAAAGAGCCTGGCAGGGCTTAGTGAGGGTTGTGCCGTGCTTGCTGACTGAGCGGTTGAGTTTCAGCGTAGTTCTAACGCTTGCCGGGAACGAGAACAAAAATGTGAACTCTCCCGAAGTCACTTTGCAGTGTCCCGTGCGAACCTGAACAAGAGAACGAGGCCTTCTCTGTGCGCTGCGCTCAAGAAACGTCAAGGGACGCCCGACTTCGGTTATGAGCATCATCGAGCGACATCCCTCCGGACAGCGGATGCAGTCCCCTGTCCATCGGGATCTCCTTCCCCCGGCGGGGCGGTCTGTTGCGTTTCGCCTGCGACACGTGGTTTTGCCGGCGCGACTGCGGCGGGGCGGCAGACATTTTGGCCCGATCGTCGTCGCCGCAACACTCATCGCCAGGTGTTTCCAGGCGCGACTGCGGCGATGCGACCGCCTAGGGATCATCCTCTCATTCCAGTTATTGGGCCCGAAACAGGCGATGCCAAAGCAGGGATCTCGTTCCAGTCATTGTGCCCGAAACAGGCGATGCCAAAGCAGGGATCTCATTCCAGTTATTGGGCCCGAAACAGGCGATGCCAAAGCAGGGATCTCGTTCCAGTCATTTTGCCCGAAACAGGCGATGCCAAAGCAGGGACCATCCTCTCATTACAGTCATTGTGTCCGACCGGCAGCGCCACGACAGGGTGCTACGAGATCGTGCTCAACATGGTGCTACGGCAGCGCTACGACAGTGTGCGTCACCATTAGCCCATTGTACATTCACGTGCTCGTCTTTTGAGGGGTTCCTTCTTGCCCTCAACTGCGAGAGTATAAAAACAGCTGCCCCCGGACGCCAAAAGGAGGGCTCCGATTTCTTCTGTTGAGTGAAGTGCTCTCCCGTCTCTCTACTTCGGTCAAACCTGACCACCAACTCTTTGCGATGTTAAAATAAACAAGTTGTTTCGTTGTTACCAGTCGACTCATGCTTTGCCGGGACCTTCGGATGCTTCGAGTTGTACCCCAGGCCGCCAGGCCAACGCTACCCTTGGGGCTTGCGACCCAGGTACAACCACGGGCGTCAGCGCCGAGTTCCCAACAGATCGTACCAGCAGTCAGATCCCAAACACTAACCGCAAACTCAACTGTTCCGCTTAACCGTCGGGAGCTCTGCATGACTGAAAACACGAAAAGGTTTGTCTTTTTGTTATAGCCAAGGCGAAGCACCGGCACGGGATTCTGCTCTGTAGGCTTGTTGCCCAGAAAGTGCTCGGAGCAAACCTGCGTGTTACACATATTACGTTCGTAGGGCGCAAAGTTGAACGTGACAGCAAAATATACAGAGATCGAATACTCACTCGTGCATTTTCACTGGGTTGGTAGTTCTTCCTATTCACTGCAGCTATCCACTGGTGGCGCAGCTTGGCATTCTTCGTGGCGGATGGAAATAGGTGCAGGCTGAAAACACCGCACCGGCACGATTCCCTACGTGTGTTGTGCTCTTCGCAAACAGCGCTAAGCAACCTGCTCCTTTTGCACTGGTTGTTTTCGCATCCAAACACGACGCAATGATGCCCAGATGACTTCCTGTACTTTGGATCCGCGTGAACGGGCACATTTCCGCACTTTGCAGTCCTAGAGCTGACGCTCGCCATGTGTGCCGGTCGCCGGCGAACACACTTTGGCAGCCCAGTACAAAATGGCGCCGGTCGATCGGGCAACCCGGGTGCGAGAGTATGCGTTCGGTTAGTCTGGGTGCGAGGCTGTTGTGTTCTGGTCTATACACTATAGCATCCAAGCTGTAGTCACAGTGTACACATTTTTGTACGGGGTCATTTGTTTTCACTATTTCTGTCCAGTAGTGACGAGAAGATAAACAGACAGTGAGCGTGGGTCAAATGATCCCTCTACTTGTCTAATGTGACTTCAGCTCCCAATAAAAATGTCCAGCTTTGTAGTCTCCTCTAAAATGGCATCATCATCATCATCATCATCCTATTTTATGTCCACTGCAGGACGAAGGCCTCTCCCTGCGATCTCCAGTTACCCTTGTCCAGCGTCAACCGATTCCAGCTATCACCCACAACTTTCCTAATTTTGTTGCACCACCCAGTCTTCTGCCATTCTCTACTGCGCTTCCCTTCTCTTGGTACCCATTCTGTCACCTTAATGGTCTAACGGTTGTCTAATCTGCGCATTACATGACCTGCCCAGCGCCATTTTTTCCTCTTCATGTCAATTAGAATATCGTCCATACCCGTTTTATCTCTGATCCAAACCGCTCTCTTTCTGTCTCATAACGTTATGCCTAGCATTCTTCGTTCCATCGCTCTTTGCGCGGTCCTTAACTTGTTCTCAAGCTTCTTAGTCAGTCTCCAAGTCTCTGCCCCATATGTCAGCAACGGTAAAATCTACTGATTGTATACCTTACTTTTCAATGATAACGGTAAGCTTGTAGTCAGGAGCTCACGATGTATGCCGTATGCGATCCAACCCATTTTTATTATTCTGTGAATTTCCTTCTCATGGTCAGGGTTCCCTCTGATTAGTTGACCTAGGTAAACGTACTCCTTCACAGACTCTAGACGCTGACTTGCGATCCTGAACTCTGGTTCCCTTGCCCGGTTATCCATCATTATCTTTGTATGCTGCATATTATTCTTCAACCCCTCTTACTGTTCCTTGTTAAGGTCCTCAATCATTTGTTGTAACTCGTCTAAAGTGTTGCTTATTAGAACAATGTCATTGGCAAACCGTAGGTTGTTGATGTATTCGTCGTCGATCTTTACTCCTAAACCTTCCCAGTTTAATAGCTTGAATACTTCTTCCAAGCGCACAGTGTGGCAAATGGCAAATGATCGCTAAAGAAAGCGGCCCTCTTCGCAATTCATATACGAAACCTTCGCTAAACCGAGTCCCACAGTACGAGGGATTACATACCTTTTTCTTCCTCTTAACGCCTTCAGTCAATAATTAGGTTGATCATGTGGTTTGTGTCAATAATTCAAATATTTTAAAGAAATAACGCGATATGAATGACTGCACACTAAGCCAAAATTTATTTATTCTGTATACGACGACTCAATAACAAATGTGCCAAGGATCGTACTACTACCTCGGCTTTCTTCCAGTGAAGTATGCAGCACTTCGGCATAAAATGATGTAACCTTGAGAAATTTACTTACAGTGCATAATTGAAGGAACTACACTCTAATGAATACTGGAACTACACTCTAATGATAGATGCCTCCCGCCGGTTATTGTCATTTTTCTACGAAAGCGTGAAATGGCTGATTGAGCAAGAGAGCCGCCGTCTATCCTCTGGAGCGTTGAAGCGGCTCCTCAATTCCCATTGGCTGCGAAGTTGCGTCTCGAGCTCGTCTCGACGGCAGTGTGTCGGAAAGAAAACAAAAACGAAAAAAAAAACGATATTTCTGACCTGAACAAAAACGTAACCGAAATGTTATTTATTATTTTATTTGATTTCTCCAATTCCGGCGAGTACACTCGTTGACATGCTGCTTCTGAGATCATAACTGAAAATTAAATTATGGGGTTTTACGTACTACAACCCCGATCTGATGATGAGGCACGCCGTCGTAAGGGACTCCGGAACAATTTCGACCACCCGGGATTCTTCTTTAACGTGCACCTAAATCTAAGTACACGGGTGCTTTCGCATTTCGCTTCTGAGATCATGCTCAATGCGTAATTGACTATGAATTATGAATTCGGAGATCATGCTCAAATTCAAGGCACTGAGCGTGACCTCAGAATATCATGTCAATTACTTGCAGCAATACATATTATGTTTTTATCGTTGCTCTACAACGAAAATTTTAGCATGCAGACAAAAACCGTTATGAGCCGTTACGGATCATTTTTTCCTTTACGGAGCAGAACTGGAATCGAACGTCTTTTTCAGTGAAACGCAACTACATCCAGAATGAAAAACATTTCGTTCCAACACCCTACTCGACGGAGAAGAGTGAGCGAGAGGGAACGCTTGCTGCAACGCTAGCGCGCCAGGTGTTGCGTGAGGGGAGAGTCTCTCGTCCCACTTGATGTCGGTAGCACGCAGCATTGGCCCCGCAAACTGCTGCTGCTTGCTGGCCCGGGAAGCACGTGCTACTATGGCACATTACTCGTAGCGCAAAACTCGAGGGACTGCTCAATGGTGTTCAATTGGACATTAATACTTTCGCATTTACATCTCATGAAAAGTGCTTAGGTGTCCTCGAAGTTTTTTCTTTTTATCTCTATTCGATTTTCTGCATGTGCGGACCGTCCTCCAATTAATAATAAACATTTGTGAGCAAAGGCGCCATCTTGTCTGCGTAATCATGTTTTCGCTTCGAAACAACGACTCCAGCCAGCTGCAAGCTATAATCCTGCAAGCCAATGCTTAGTGTGGCATCTCTTCCCGACTCCGTAGTTTTAAATAAGAGAAACAATTTCGCAAAGGTTGGATCTAACTCGGGATCGCGGAAATACTCCATTCGCCATACCCGCGTGAAAGATAATTTTGTTAAAAACCTCGAGCTTTAGGAGCAGCGAGACACAAAGAAATGTGACATACAGCACAAGCGTTCTAGGTAATTCCTCACCCTCTTTGTATTTCGTGTTTTCCTGTGCTTTATGACTTTCCGAGAATTGAATGCCAGCTTCCTACCGCGGACACAAAGACGTGGAAAGACGGCTCTGGAATGTGCCTGCCAAGTAGCCGAACTATCGTCCCTATGAGGATATTAGAGTCAGTAGGAAGGTTAAAAAGAAGCTGAAATTTACTACTTTAAATGCCTAAGCGCTACTAAATGCTTTATAAAATTACATGAAGAGTTACAAAATGAAGCTGTCACTAATCTATTGATAGCATTGTTGGAAGCGCGCAACAAAAGATACATAGTCAAATAAGGCACAGGGGACCGCGAGATGGCTTGAGCTGTCAAGTTCTCGCCGAAGATCAGGAGAAATATACGAAGGGGACGGCGTTGCGTAACGGAGACAGTGGCTGGCCGCAATAGGTTTACTGAGATGTGTTTGTGGGAGGCGGCGCGGAGGAGGTAGCGGCCGCTGCCACGGTTTAGGACGGCTATCTATGGGGCCGCGGAAACTCGGGAGCGCCGTGTGGGCTAGCGTGTTGTATTCTCACGCTAGCTGGACGAGAGCACTCTTCTTCTTCACCGGCTCCGGAGGCGATAGTCGCGCCGCTGCAAGGCCTTCCTCCTAGTGCGAAGCACGATGGAAGTAGAAGTCCGGGTTAAGAATTCCAACCTTGATTCGGCATATCAACAGTGGAATCAGGAAGAGTGCACACAGGCGTGCCTGACTGCGTGCCTGTCTGGAAACAGTGCCGTGGGCACGCATGGTCCGGACACAGGGCGCATTGTCTTGCGCGTTGAGGACGTCGTGTTGCGTTGGTAGCGTCAGGTTCACGCAGCCCGATCGAGAGCGGTGTACCAGGCAGCACCGACAGCGTAGGTTGTGAGCTAGGCGGAGCCACAGTGATGCCGTAGTGCGAAATCACGACCGGCCGCACGTTCTCGTAGATGCCCAGGACTGATAGGAGTCGAAGCTCCGAAAAAAAAGACCCTCTAGGAGCTCGCGACTTGCGTGGAGATGGAGCAAGAGTTGATCACTCACATTGTTGGCGTAGAAGTGATCCTCGAGCTGGAGAAACAGCGACGCCTGCGAAACTTTGGTAGGCCATGCATTCGCGGAAGGCACGAACACACAACATCGGAAAGCTCGCCTGCTGCTGCTGCGGCGAAGTCGCGAATGCCGATGGCAATAAACATTGTGGTGGTCGCTGAAGGCATTGCGAATGAATGAATGTATGTGGTTTAGTGGCGCAAGGGCCAGATATGGCCAAAGAGCGCCAAGACAGTGTTAGTGATTTCGCGGTGGAATGATGAGTTCTGTGACGAAGATGTGACTTGGCTGTAAAGTGGCCTAAAAATAGTCGCTGTAAAGTGCGTAAAATCTATGTGCTATAAAATTATGGCGATGATTAATGACGAGTACGATGAACATTAAAATCCATCGTAGAAGGATGATGCAAAATATAAAATATATAAGATGGTAAAATTTCTTGGAGCACTGCTGCCTCGCCAGAGCCCTTGAACCACAAGGGCCTAGAGGCATGTGCTATTCAAAAATAATTATCATAGCGCCATGCTCTGAAGAGAGGAGACGCTACGAACATGTGGGGCTAAAAACATGAAACACAACATCTTTCAGATAACTTAGAACTGCGACGGTGTCAAATAGCGGTTCTGGGCCGAGTAACATTACTGGATGAAGGGGGATCTGCTGCTGGTATGCTATGGGAAAATGTTTCTTTCTTTCATATTCGGCTTTCCGACACTCCAGAAGGGCGTGGAGGACGGTGAGCCTCTCCCCGCATCTACCGCAGGTTGGAGGCTCGTTTCCGGTGAGTAAATAGTTATGTGTGCCGAATGTGTGTCCTATTCTTATACGACAGAATAGGACATCTGTCCGGCGTGATTTTGTTACGGAAGGCCAGAATCCTAACTGTGGCTTTATCACGTGGAGCTTATTATTTATTTCTTCGTCCCACATGCGTTGCCAGTGGTTTCGTAGTTTCCTTCTTAAGAAAGGCTTCAGGTCTTTGACAGGGACCGAAGCAGTAGGACTAACTGCATGTAATGAAATTGATGTGGCCATCTGGTCCACTAGAACGTTACCCTGGATGCCCCTATGGCCAGGCACCCAGCATATAATCACATGCTGGTTAGATAAATATGCTTTACATAACACGGAATAGAGTTCAATTAAAACAGGATTTTTGCGCTTACAGAACGATATCAAAGCCTTCACAACACTTAGGGAGTCCGTAAAAATAACTGATTTTCTGAGTTTTGTTTTCCTTATATGCTTCACGGTCGACAATATTGCGAAGGCTTCAGCCGTAAAGATACTAGTTTCCGGATGCAGTACGTCGGATTCCGAGAAGGATGAACCGACGGCTGCATAGGACACCCCGTCGTGTGACTTCGATGCGTCTGTGTAGAACTCCGTACAGGAGTATTTGTGCTGGAGTTCCCGGAAATGCATTTGGATTGCAATCTCTGGGGCGTTTTTTGTAACTTCCATGAAAGATGTATCGCATTGTATCAACTGCCACTCCCAAGGAGGTAGCAGCTTGGCTGGATGCATTAGGCGAAGTTCGAGAAGTGGAACATGCATTTCATGACTAAGCTCCCTCACACGCAGCGAGAAAGGCTGTCTTACGGAAGGACGATTACGAAACAGTGTAGCATATGTCATGTCGTTAATGGTGTTAAAACAGGGATGTTCAGGATTAGAGTGGACTTTCAAAAAATATGTTTGGCTGATGTATGTTCTCTGGATATGAAGTGACCACTCATTCGATTCTGCATATAAGCTTTGTACGGGACTCGTTCTGAAAGCTCCTGTGGCTAAACGGATACCCAGATGGTGAACAGGGTCTAGCATCTTTAGCGCGCTCGGGGCGGCAGAGTGATAAATCACGGCACCATAGTCTAGGCGTGAACCAATGAGGCTTTTATAGAGTTTCAATAAAGTCATCCTGTCACTGCCCCATGTACTCTGGGATAGGAGTTTCATTATGTTCATCGTTTTTAGACATTTTTCTTTAAGATGTTTAATGTGGGGGACGAAAGTGAGTCTGTAGTCAAGTATGACACCTAGAAATTTGTGTTCTTTGTTTACAGGTATTTGTTGTCCACCCAGTTCTAAGCAAGGGTCTGGGATCATTCCTCTCTTTCTTGTAAAAAGAACGCAAGTGCTTTTGTTAGGATTGATCTTAAAGCCATTCCTGTCTGCCCACATTGAGACTTTGTTCAGGCCATGCTGTACCTGTCTCTCGCACACTGCGAGGTTACAGGATTTGAAAGCTATCTGAATGTCGTCCACGTAGACAGAGTAAAAGATGGCCTGAGGTAATGAAGCGCGAAGCGTGTTCATCTTCACGATGAAGAGCGTGCAGCTGAGCACGCCTCCTTGGGGTACACCCGTTTCTTGCGTAAAAGGACGTGAGAGTGCATTGCCTACTTTTACCCGGAACGTACGATTTGACAGATAGCTTTCCATTATGTTAAGCATATTACCGTGGATGCCCATTTCTGACAGGTCTCTTAAGATTCCGTAACGCCACGTTGTGTCATAGGCCTTTTCCATATCGAGAAATATCGATAGGAAGAACTGTTTATGTATGAATGCCTCCCGAATATTTGCTTCAACACGTACGAGATGATCGGTTGTGGACCACCCTTCTCGAAAGCCGCATTGATAAGGATCAAGCATTTTGCTCATTTCAAGGAAATGGATCAGTCGCCGATTAATCATTTTTTCAAATACCTTACAAAGGCAACTTGTGAGGGCTATCGGGCGGTAACTTGCCACTGAGGAAGGGTCTTTACCTTGTTTCAAAACAGGGACCACAATAGCTTCCTTCCATGCGGTTGGAACGTACCCTGCATCCCAGATGGTGTTGAAAAGTGTGAGTAGTGTAACTTGCGTGTCATCGTGTAAGTTTTTGAGCATTTCATACATGATTCTGTCAGATCCGGGTGCAGAGCTCTTGCATGAGCTCAAGGCAGCTTTCAACTCAGCAATACTGAATGGGCAGTTGTAGGATTCACTCTGTGGACATTTTCTTTTGAGTGGCTTACATTCTTCTATTTGCTTATATTTCAGGAAGGATTTCGAATAATGTTTTGAACTTGACACACTCTCAAAGTGCTCCCCAAGTGAGTCTGCCTGATGTTGCAGCGTATCACCCTGTGTGTTTACCAGAGGGAGTGAATATGTTTGTCTCCCTCTAATTCTATTTACGCGGTTCCAGACTTTCGCCTCATCTGTAAACCAGTTGATGTTCGATAAAAACTTTTGCCAGCTCTCTCTCCTGGCCTGTCGGCGGGTTCTCCTGCCTTGAGACTTAACTTTCTTAAAGTTAACGAGATTCTCTGCAGTGGGCGAAGCGCGTAGCAACCCCCACGCTTTGTTTTGATTCCTACGTGCGACTCTACATTCATCGTTCCACCACGGGACATGCCGTTTGCATGCCGAGCCACTTACTTCACGTATGCATTTAGATGCGGCATCTATAATAAAAGCTGTAAGGTAATCCACAGCAGCATCAATTTGTAACGAGGACATGTCATCCCATGATATGCTAGTTATGGTTCGGAATTTCTCCCAGTCGGCTGTGTCGACCTGCCACCTAGGAGCCTGTGGTAGATATTCGTTTTCTTTAAGTGTTCTTAATAGTATGGGGAAGTGGTCGCTTCCGTAAGGATTGTTCGCAACTTCCCACTCCAGTTCAGGCAGTATAGACGGGGAAACTATGCTGAGATCAATTGAAGAAAAGGTATTATTTGCAAGACAGTAATAAGTGGGTTTCTTCTTATTCAAAAGACACGCACCAGAAGAAAAAAGGAACTGTTCAACAAGACGACCTCGCGCATCTATACGACAGTCACCCCACAGGGAGCTGTGCGCATTGAGATCGCCAAGAACAACATAAGGTTCTGGCAATTCGTCTATAAATGACTGGAATTCATGTTTGTTTAATTTGTAGTGTGGGGGTACGTAAAGCGAGCTAATGGTGATGAGTTTGTTTAGGAGGACAGCTCGAACTGCCACTGCTTCAAGAGGCGTTTGGAGCTGTAAATGTTGACATGCAATGCTTTTGTGGATAACTATAGCTACACCTCCCGATGATGCGATAGCATCATCGCGATCTTTGCGAAAAGTTATATACTGTCGGAGAAAGTTTGTGTGTTTTGATTTTAGGTGTGTTTCCTGTAAACACAGCACTTTTGGATTGTGTTTGTGTATGAGTTCTTGTACGTCATCCAGGTTTCTAAGAAGACCTCTGACGTTCCATTGGATAATTTGTGTATCCATATTTATTTTAAATAAGTACTGTGTCTACGGAAAGGGAGGTGATGCCTTAGGTTACAGAGCTCTTTCGAGGCCCTGTAACCGGGGTTTTGTTTTTTCTGGAGCGCTCGAGGGAACCTCGCCGCTCCTTAGGCGCTTGCTGCGCCGTAATTATAGGTGTTGTGTCCATTGCCTCTTGTGAGGCGCCGGACACGCGCTCTCGCGAGCGAGAAGTTTTTCGTGAGAGTCTCACCTCGGAAGGCAAGACACCTGCGCCCACCAGCCCTGAGGTCGATGGGGCTCCCTGTGGGATTTGGCTGCGCCGTCTTTTGCCAGCGCTGCGAGGGGCCGGGGAGGTCGAGGCAGCCTCGGCTGCGCCTACCTTCGTGGCCGCTATCGGTCCTGCGGGATCGCTGCGTGCAGCGCAGGTTTCCGCAGATAACTCTTGTGGGACCGGCAACCCAAGGGTAGCCGGGCCTGGTTGCTGGTTGGATGGAGTAGGCTTACCTACTTCCACCCTGGGGGCAGGAGCCAAAGGTGCCTGCTCGCTGCACGCGGGCATGGCACTTTGGATTGGCCGCTGCGACGCCGCCCCCCGACGCGCCGCATCAGCATAAGGTGTGTTGTGGAAAGGAGAGCACCTTTTACGGGCTTCCTTAAACGAAATATTTTCCTTGACTTTAAGGGTGATTATATCTTTTTCTTTCTTCCAGTTTGGACAGGAGCGTGAGTAAGCGGGATGGTCACCAGTGCAGTTCACACAGTGAGGTGTGCCACTGCAGTTGTCGGAGGGGTGGCCCTGAACTCCACACTTTGCACAAGTTATTTGACCACGGCAGCTCTGCGAGCCATGGCCGAACCTCTGACATTGGAAACACCGTCTAGGGTTGGGGATGAATGGTCGAACATTTAACCTGATGTATCCTGTTTCGATTGTTTCTGGCAGTACGCTGGATGAAAATGTTAGGATAAGATGTTTAGTGGGGATTTCCTTGTTGTCTCGTCTAATTTTAATGCGTTTTACGTCAGTAACATTTTGTTCTTTCCACCCTTCCAGGAGTTCAGTTTCTGTCAAGTCTAGGAGGTCTGCCTCTGACACGACTCCCCGTGAGCTGTTCATTGTACGATGTTGTGAAATAGAGATTGGTATGTTACCAAATGTCACTAGACTGCCAAGCTTCTCGTACTGATGTTTCTGAGGGATCTCAAGAAGAAGGTCTCCGCTAGCCATTTTCGTTACCTTATAACCTGACCCTAAGGCTTCGGTCAAAGATTTTGCTACTGTGAATGGAGAAATAAATCTAGCTTGTTTTTCAGGATTCTCACTGTGTACTACGTGGTATCTTGGGTAGGTCTCTTTCGTGCGGTTGAAACAAGTGCTTAAGTCTTCGGTGCGTCCCCTCTTCTGAGGGTGACGATCAAGTAGGCGGGGAAATGCGGGTGTTCCCATAGTAGTTTTGTATGTTTTCAGCAGCAATGGCGGCCACCCACCATGGAGCCCAACTTGGGGACGCTGCAGGACTTAAACGGGTAAGGCTGCAGGCGCCAACCGTACACTGCCACTATAACCTAATATATTATACCCAAGGGAGGGCACATACACAAGGTTAACCCTTGCCGCCGTAGAGAAAGGAAGTAAATGGAAGAGAGAAGAAGACAGGAAAGATCAAAAAGGGAGAGATAAAGACGAAGGTTTGAGGAGAGAGAGACAGGAAAAGGCGACTACCGATTTCCCCCGGGTGGGTCAGCCCGAGGGTGCCGTCTATGTGAAGCCGAGGCCAAAGAGGTGTGTTGCCTCCGCCGGGGGGCCTTAAAGGTCCAAACAACCGGCATCAGCTCAACCCCCAGGATCCCCTTTTCCCCAGACACGGCTAAGCCGCGCACGGCTACACGCGGGAGGGTCCAACCCTCGTGTGCTCGGGTACGTGGTGTCGCAACACACCAAACGCCTGCTGACGCAGACGCCCCTGCGGGGGGCATTGCGAAGGTTGTTCTTGTGGTGTCGCCCTGTAATGTCATTTGGGGTTGCCTACAAATGCCTCGTTCACATATTGAGAATGAGAACAGTACGTCTCGACTTAGACAATTCATTACCATTGTCAAATTAAATCTCAGTGACAAAAGTTTACCGGCGCCTACTTCACTCTACTGGAAACAATACGCACTGGGTTTTCTTCGAGTAACGCAATCGCTCTTTCTTTAAATCTTAGTGCATGATAGTTGGGACACCTTGTATACATTTATGACCTCTGCATGCAAGTAGCGATGTTTCCATCCCTAGTGAATGTTGTAAATTATTAGAAGAGTTTTTTCATGAGTCCTTAGTATTGCTTACTGGAAAGAGAAGCAATATTAAGATATCCTTCGCGTGTAATCCACACGCCGTTGATAAAAGAATCTGCCAAAGGGTTTACTGAAGTCGGCAGGTTTTTCTCTGGGTCGAAAATGCACGCAAAGTAATTTGAAGCGCGGTGAACATACAGCAACATATTCATTCTCTAGGCATAAGTTATCCATATCTTGAAGAATAATTGTTAATTGGGTACCTCCTCCTACTTCAAAAATATAATAAACTTTGTCCTGTGTGTATATTTAAATATGTTGTGTAGGTGGATGGTCTTACAGTGGAAACTTAAAACAATGTTTAAGTGAGAAAATACGGATGAGGCAGCCGCCGCTAGTGCTTCTAATGCGCTTGTCCACTTATCGTCAGTATTTGCAGAAATAAAGCAAAATTATGAATCAAAAGCCGTGCACGTCCGCGCCAGCAATGATGCAGTAAGCTATTAGTCACAATAAAATTTTAAGTGAGAAGGTCGAGGCAATTCAAGAGAAGCCTGAAATTATTTGGGCGACAAAACTCTGGTAATGCCATTTTAGGTGTGCGTGCGTGTGTGTGTGCGGGGATGGGGGGGGGGACGACAGAAGCTCTACCACCTACGAAAAACTCCGGAGAGAGCTCGGGCCTCGGAGCCCTTCCCGTAGTCGGCGTCAGTGGTGATGAGTGAGGTTTTTCCCAAAGGAAAGCGGATAGCTTGCGGGATCGTCGAAGGAAGGAGAGCGGCGGGTCATAGAAAGAATAGCCGAAAACACTTGCGTTTGGCCCAGTGAATTTGCACGAAAGAACCGTCGCGCAGCTGCCTTTGTGATGGGGAGGGGGCTCACGGACCGAGCAGAGGTTCGATGCTGGCGCTGGCGCGCGCTGATGATCGGCGGGGGTGGACGCAGGCGATGTGGGACAAGATGCGGAATGACGGGCGGTTCGAATGGCGAGAGCTGTTTTGACGGAGCGTTCGAGGTGGCGTAGGGAGCTAGGACGGCTGCTCGCAAGTCCTTGTAGAAGTCGGGGCCGGGGTGCGGCAGCCGGAGCCTGGAACATTGTTGATACGGAACTGGCGGTCTAGCTGGATGACCCGGATGTCCGGCATGTCGATGTAAAATCCCGTGACAACCTGCAACCGCGGGACGTCTCCCGGACCGCGTGAGGCCACGTCGCTCTCGCCTTGGTAGAGTCGGTGCGTTGACGCTGACATGGCTCCGCTCGGTCATCTAGGTCACCAATTTGTGGGAGGCTACGCGAACAGGTGGCCGCTGCGGTAACGGTTTACTTAGGCCCGCCAGCTACCGCGGTCGAAGTGGAGCGCGCCAGCGCCGTCTACTGTCGCGCTACTTGCACGACAGCCCTCTTCTTCACCGGCTCTCGAGGCGATAGTCGCGCCGCTACGTGTAAGTGCCAACAAGTTTTAGTGTAAGATATTACGAGCTACTGAAATATAGGAGGCAGTTCAGTCAACGTTCCAATACTTTACCACATGCAGAGTTTACACATGCGGCTCTAAGAATTAATTGAACGTTAAAATCGTCTGCCGTGTGTCTGACTGAAAATTAAAACGCCCACTGCGCCGACAACTTGAGAAGTACCGTAAATGTGATCCCAAGTAAAAATTTAAAAGAATAAGAATGCAGAAACACTCCCTTGCAAAAAAAATTGTTGAAAGATCATTGATAAGTTTCGTGCAACGTTAACATATGGACTTGAAAGCACATTGAAGTTTTGTTGAAACATCATTGTATAAATTGTTGACAGGTGTTGATAATGGGCCCGCGACATTTTGTAGAAACATTGGGGCCCCTCAATTTGAGAAGTTGTTGATGTATTGTTGAAACCATGTTGGATGTCAATGTTGAAAGCCCGTTGAAGATGTGTTGAAAGTCAAATTGAAAGACCATTGAGGAATTCTTGAAAATCAATTTTGAAACCCCATTGCCATATTGTTGGAGATATGTTGAATGGCAATATTGAAACCCTGTTGTCATTTGTTGGAGATGTATTGAACGGCAATATTGAAACCCCGTTGTCATATTGTTGGAGATGTGTTGAACGGCAATACGGAAACCCCGTTCTCATATTGTTGGAGATGTGTTGAACGGCAATATCGAAACCCCGTTGTCATATTGTTGGAGATGTGTCGAATGGCAATATTGAAACACCTTTGAAATATGCTGCCTATTTTTGTTGAGTACTGTTGAAAACTGCACTCGACTGTTTTTAAACTGCCGCTGAGTTTTGTGTCGCAGCATTACTGTTGATGCCACATTGGTATGGTCCTTGCACACTAGAGGACAGGTGCAAATTTAAATACAGGCACTTCTGTGTTGCAGGCCTGTGTCACCCTGGAATCAGAAGTACACTTTTATATAGCCTGTAATAAATGATATTATAAATCTGCAAGCAGAACCATTATGCCACTTTAACTGGCTTAACACAGCAAGGTCAATGCTTCAGGAAATCAACAGTGCAATATTGATGTGGACAAAGACCATTTTTCTAGATAAAGTGTTTATTTTCGCCAAACATTTGTTAAATGTACAAACACTGGTGGCTTGAGATAAAAGCTTCTCAAAAAGTACTGCAATCTACAAACTGCCTGCAGTTTGATACAATAACGATGTTTTCCTAAAGCAAAGACAATTTCTCAGATAATAAATAAATAAATGCACAGACTGGCATTACAGTAACCAAGATTACTAAAAAGGTACTCTATTTCTCTATTCGTTAGCCAGTGACAATAATCATGGCACAATTTGCATGAGCTCACAGCAGACAGGTATAATCTGCTCTTATTGATTGAATGGCGTGTGCCAATTTTACTAAACATCTAGCTCTGAAAGAACTTGGCAATTGGATAAGTATCGCATGGCAGCAGTTTCTTGCACCATATTGCTTGTCGCACGATGCAGTTGAGTTTTCTGCCATTACTACAAGTTCTTGGGCAGGGCATTCTATGCCAAACTTAAGATTTCGATCTGAAAAATCGTGGCTGTTAGTGACCTGCTGGAAGACGTTAAAAAGTTTTTTTCCTGCGAGTGCCACTAAAGAAGTTACAATGAAAGAATTTGCAAAAAATCTGGTTTCATGCATACATGAAAAGCACATCTTTGTCATTAGCCGAGAGCTTTTGTTGAACTTTGAATTTCAGCAAATTTTTGCCTTTTAATTCTTACTGATCTTCTGGGGGAGCAAAATAAACAATTACTGCGTACTGTCGTTAATATGTAGACTTTCTTAAAACTGCTGACAATGGCATAGATGCCACTTTAACGTGTATGCATGGAACCGAATTTTTCTAAAATTTCTGATTGTACCTACTTTTGTTTTATAAAAAAAATGAAATAGTGTGCTGTCGGGAAAGTTTTGGATAGCTGGATCGTTAGGCATGAAATGACCCAAGATACCTAAGAAACGCAATAAAGGAACACTATTTCTGGTAGAAATATATTAAAAATTAACATAAAGATGTACTAAAACACTACTAAGCACAACACAACGCTTATGTTTGAACCATCGAACCTGTGCTCTTCGGGTGACTAGAAATAAATTAAAATAAAGAAAATGTAGAGGACTACAAAATCACAACACTTGAATCGTCCAACTTCGACTCTTCCGGACACTTCAAGTCCCTTGAAAGGAGTGAGGCCAGCGTGTTTTTGATGTAGGCCATGTTTGTCCCAGGAAAGTTGTGACAGGTAAAGCCTGCAAAAAAAAACAGCATGAGATTTAAACTAACGTTCCACATGTAAGCGCAATACATACATTACACCGTCCTTATATCTGAACTAAATTATTTGCTTTGCTTTATCGAATGGTTTCGTAGGTGCAACTGCTGAGAATGACCAGCTTTCAAAGTGGAGTGGCGTTGGAGGACTCCACTTAGTACAATTTGCGGGAGAAGGCAAAAAGAAAAGCCCACTGTGGCAGAATAACTTTATCAATATTCTCGGTGTGAAAGATGTGAACTTTGCTTGCTTGGGGACAAAATGATAAAAAAGACTTCATGACATCCGTAAAAAAACTTATGGGTAGACTACTGGTAATTAAAATTATTTCTTTCAACCTTCATAATTAAAATGTGCAGCACTTCCATTGCACATTTCCTTGCTCCGAATACTCTCATGTCAGCGGAATTAAGTGTGGCTTCATTTGAATTTACGTCTTTGGAGCTCACATGCTAAAGGAGTGCACTTCTCGCATTGCAATGGCCGTTCTTATGCCTCTCTACTTTAAAAAAAATCCTGCTTGTAATGAAGTGCATTTCCTGCCTCAATGGCTCCGTTGTAATGAGGATTTACTGCAGTTGTGTGCCAACCTGGTTGCACTAACATTGGCAGAACATGACAGCTATACGAAAAACTGATCAGTCTCCTAAGAGAAATATGCAAGTGGTCTAGTTTCATTATCCTGTGAGGGCCACTGCCGTACATATACAGTGGTGGAAACAAATTGTGTGGTCACAGCCATACATATGTGGCAGCAACAGAATGTTTGAAAAAATGTGCCTTTTCAGAACGAAGTGTCACCCACCATAATATTAGATTCTGCAGCTTTCTGAGAAGATTTATAGACAAATTCTTACTGTGCCCTCACCCCTTGGCTTTCGCCAACACTTATTTTTCTATTTGCTTCAAGGCCGATGCCACCACACTAGGTTCAGAGTATTGCTGCTTCACCTAGTTTATAAAGTATAAAGTTTTATTTATTTCATCATTCATCTTTAGCACAGAAGGCCCCGCAGTTACAAAAACTGTCTGGGGGACCTGCTATTAGTAATTTAACAATACAGTAACTAATACGTTATGGCAACTAGCAGTGGCAGACATCAGAATAAACTAGGCTAATGAAGCAAATAATGAAATACAAGAAAGGTGCTCACAATAGTTGAACTTCAAGTCAAACACGAGCAAATTAAATAGATACTGCATATCAGTAAATAAAAATGTAGTAATTGACACATTAAGAAAACAGGAATGACATATACCTAGTTTACCAACGTTTTGGGAATGTCATATTCTATCCCCACACAATTCATTAGATTTCGCCCTCGCCTTTCAACTCAAGACGCTATGTTGCAGTTCAAACATCAAGTACTAAACGACCATTCCCCTAATACGAAAGCCATCCTTGGACTCGACTTCACTCAAGCCTTTGACAGCCTTTCCCACACACCTATCCTTGACCAGGTCTCCCACATCCACCTGGTATAGTGAGCCTAGAATTGCATCTGTGACTTCCTCTGCAATCGCACGGCCACCCTCTCAGCCGGGGATTTACGATCAGACCTGCTTCCCCTTGGCAGCAAAGGCACCCCGCAAGGTTCAGTTATCTCTCCTATGCTCTTTAACTTAGTCATGATTGGCCTTGCCCAGCAACTACGAGTCGACAATATCAACCATACCATCTACGCCGACGACATCACCATCTGGGCGGAACGAGGCAGTGATGGTCAAGTGGAGTCAGCCCTCCAAATGCCGATGAACACGGTTGAAGTCGATCTCCAAGGAACCGGACTGCGCTGTTCGCCGGCTAAATCGGCGCTTCTCTACAAGCCCATTCAGCGGGGACGCCCTCCCAAGCACCAATCTGGTCACCGACCCTGTGACGCCATCACCATATGCCTTCAAGATGGCAGTCCTATCCCACACGTCCCTAGTATCCGGGTCCTCGATCTCACTATCTCTACCAACGGTTCCAATGCCTTGGCTCTCAACAAGATCTGTGCCCAATCTCAAACACCCTACGCCTTCTTAAACGTATCTCCAACCGACCAGGGGGACTCAAAAAAGAAAGCCTTCTCCGCCTTGTGCAGTCCTTTGTCATATGTCACATTACGTAAGTTGCTGCGTACCTCAACTGGTATTGGGCTGAGCAAAAAATTGGAGGACGCTTAAGCTTCGCCTTCAAGAGTGGAACGCGACAGCGTTCCCATCGACCCGCCAAGGGGTGTAAGACAATGGGCTACGGCGCAGCGACTACGCGCTTCGCATCGGACGCGGTGAGCGTCGAGCAACAGAGCGTTCGGCGCGACAACGAAATGTGCGCCTGAGCAAGCGACGCACGCCTGAGCCTTAGAAACAGCTAGTTTCTAAGGCAACACCGCGTTCACTAGAGGCGCTTTTGTACCGCTTTGAAGCATCGAACTCGTGGCACAGTGGTAACGTCTCCGTCTCACACTCCGGAGACCCAGGTTCGATTCCCACCCAGCCCATCTTGCAAGTTGTTTTTTATTCATGAAGCGCCTGCTGGGATTTATCGCTCACCGCCAACGCCGAAGACACCGGCTTTTCTGCGACACGAGCTCCTTAACGCTGTCGCGTTAAAACAAGCTCAACACCCTCAAACGAGGGGTCTACAAGCAAGCACTTGGCCTCCTGCATTACACCAGCACTGAACTCGTCAACCAACTGGGAGTTCACAACCTCCTTGCTGAACTCATTGACGCCCCACAACGCTTTCAGCTTGAATGGCTCACCCATACTGAAACGGGACGCTTTATTCTGTCCACGCTTGGCTTCACTTACCATCAGCAACAGGGCACCAAACAATCGATCCCGACTTACATCCGCAGCTGGATCCACACAGACCCTGCCCCGAGAAACATGCACCCTGAATATAACAGGGCCCGGCGACAAGCTCAGGCCGGAGCTATGAAAAAGCCCTTGCTCACGTACCTGGAATCACATTTGTTGATGCAGCCCAATATTCCCCATGGCACACAATTTGAAGCCGTCGCCACACGCGATGGAGTCCTACACCACACCTCCAGCGTCACTACCCCCACTACCGAGATGGGTGAAGTGGCCATCGCCCTGGCAACTCTAGATCCCACCTGTCACACCATCGCGTGTGACTCTCACTCAGCCGTCACTAACTTCAGCAAAGGCTGTATTTCTCCTCAAGCCCTTCGCATCCTGATGATGATGATATGTAATGTTTAATGGCGCAAGGGCCAGGTTTGGCCAAAGAGCGCCATGACAAGTGGTGATGTTGACGATGTATTATGGAGATGTGACTTGGCTGTAAAGTGGCCTAAAAATTGTCGCTGTAAAGTGCGTAAAATCTATGTGCTATAAAATTATGGCGATGACTAATGACGATTACTATGAACATTAAAATCCATCGTAAATGAATGATGCAGAATAAAAGATATAAGAGATAGTAAAATTACCTGGAGCACTGCTGCCTCACCGGAGCCCTTGGAACACAAGGGCCTAGAGGCGCGTGCTATACGAAAGAGATATCGTAGCGGCATCCTCTGAAGAGAGGACCCGCTACGAACATGTGGGGCTAAAAACATGCAGGACAACATCTTTCAGGAAATTTAGTACTGTGTTGGTGTCAAATAAAGGTTCTGGGCCGAGTAGCATTACAGGATGTAGGGGGATGTGCTGCCGGTATGCTAGGGAAAAATGTTTCCTTCTTTCAGATTCGGCTGCCCGACACTCCAGGAGGACGTGGAGGACGGTCAGCCTCTCCCCGCATCTACCGCAGGTTGGAGGATCATTTTCAGTGAGTAAAAAATTATGTGTGCCAAATGTGTGTCCTATTCTTAGACGACAGAATAGGACATCTGTCCGGCGTGATTTTGTTACGGAGGGCCAAGAACCTAATTGTGGCTTTATCACGTGCAGTTTGTTGTTTACTTCTGCGTCCCACTTACGTTGCCAGTGGTTTCGCAGTTTCCTTCTTAAAAAAGGCTTCAGGTCTGTGACAGGGACCGAAGCGGTAGGATTAACTGTATGCAATGAAATTGATGTGGCCATCTGGTCTGCTAGAACGTTACCCTCAATGCCCCTATGTCCAGGCACCCAGCATACAATGACATGCTGGTTAGACATATACGCTCTACAGAGAAAGGAATAGAGCTCAGTAGTTACGGGGTTTCTTTGTTTACAGTGTGACTTCAAGGCTTTCACGACGCTTAGGGAGTCTGTAAATAAAATTGTTTTTTGAATATTTGATTTTCTAATATGTTTCACAGCCGACAATAGTGCATGGGCCTCAGCCGTAAATATACTTGTTTCAGGGTGCAGTACACCGGATTCCGAGAAGGATGGACCAATGGCTGCGTAGGACACCCCGGCATGCGACTTAGAAGCGTCTGTGTAAAACTCTGTGCACGAGTACTTGTACTGGAGCTCCAAGAAATGCATTTTGATATGTGTCTCTGGCGCATGTTTAGTGACCTCTACAAAGGATGTGTCACACTCTATCAGCTGCCACTCCCAGGGCGGTACTAGCTTAGCTGGAGGCATTAGGCGTTGTTCGAGAATTGGGACATCCATTTCCTTGCTAAGTTCTCTTGCACGCAGTGAGAAAGGAAGTCTCATAGAGGGTCTGTTATTAAAAAGTGTTTCACACGTGAAGTCGTTAATGGTTGTAAAACACGGATGTTCCTTATTAGAGCGAACCTTGAGAAAATACGTTAAGCTGATGTTGGTTCGCTGAAGATGGAGTGGCCACTCATTTGACTCTACATATAAACTTTCAACAGGGCTTGTCCTAAATGCGCCAGTGGCCAGACGGATACCCAGATGGTGTACGGGATCTAACATCTTAAGCGCGCTCGATGCGGCAGAGTGGTATACTACGGCACCATAATCTAACCGTGATCGAACTAGGCTCCTGTAAATATCCAATAAGCACTGTCTGTCGCTACCCCACGTTGTGTGGGATAGTACTTTAAGTATGTTCATTGTTCTAAGGCATTTTTCTTTAAGATGTTTTAAGTGAGGAATGAAAGTGAGCCTGGAGTCAAGAATAACACCTAGGAATTTGTGTTCTTTGTTGACAGGAATTTGTTGTCCGCCCAGTTCTACACAAGGATCTGCGACCAGGCCTCTCTTTCTTGTGAAGAGAACACAAGAACTTTTGTGGGGGTTGACCTTAAATCCGTTTTGGTCTGCCCATTTGGACACTTTGTTTAAGCCCTGCTGTACCTGTCTTTCGCATACTGTGAGGTTGCAGGATTTGAAGCCTATTTGTATATCGTCTACGTATACGGAATAAAAGATGGCAGGTGGTAGTGAAGCACGTAGTTTGTTCATCTTAACAATAAAGAGAGTGCAGCTGAGCACGCCTCCCTGGGGTACACCAGTTTCCTGGGTATAGGGACGTGACAGTGCATTGCCGACTTTTACACGGAAGGTACGATTGGACAAATAGCTTTCAATTATTTTCAACATATTTCCACACATGCCCATTCCCGACAAATCTCGCAAGATCCCGTAGCGCCATGTTGTATCATATGCCTTCTCCATATCGAGGAATATGGAGAGGAAATACTGTTTGTGTACAAAGGCATCGCGAATATGTCCTTCAATGCGCACAAGATGATCTGTTCTGGACCGCCCTTGTCTGAAGCCACACTGATAGGGATCGAGTATATTGTTGAATTCAAGGAAGTGTATGAGTCTGTGATTAATCATTTTTTCAAAGAGCTTACACAAACAATTCGTAAGAGCTATTGGACGATAACTTGCTGCCAAGGAGGGGTCTTTTCCGTGCTTCAGGACAGGAACGACAATCGCCTCTTTCCATGTAGATGGGAGGTATCCCGCAGCTAAAATAGTGTTGTAAAGTGTGAGTAGTGTAACTTGTGTGTCAGCATGTAGGTTTCTGATCATATCATACATGACTCTGTCAGGTCCCGGTGCAGTGCTTTTGCATGTCTTCAAGGCAGCTCTCAACTCGGCAATACTGAAAGGCCGGTTATAGGGTTCATTCTGTCTGGAGTTCCTAATTATTGGCTTACATTCTTCTATCTGTTTATATCTGAGAAAGGACTGAGAATAATGGGTTGAGCTCGACACGCTCTCGAAATGCTCCCCAAGTGAGTCGGCCTGATCTTTCAGTGTTTCACCTTGTGTGTTTATCAGAGGAAGTGAATATGTTTGTCGCCCTTTTATCCTATTAACTTTGTTCCATACTTTGGCCTCATCAGTATAGGAATTTATACTTGATAAGAACTTTTCCCAACTTTCTCTTTTAGCCTGTCGGCGGGTTCTCCTGCCCTGGGAGACGCGCGTAGCAACCCCCACGCTTTGTTCTGTTTTTTACGAGCGATTCTACAATCGTCGTTCCACCACGGGACACGCCGTTTGCATGCCAGGCCATTTATTTCTGATATGCATTTTGATGCGGCATCTATTATAAAGGCTGTAAAATATTCAACAGCAGCATCAATTTCTAACGAGGACATGTCATCCCATGATATACTAGTTAGGGTGCGGAATTTCTCCCAGTCAGCTGTGTCAACCTTCCACCTAGGAGCCTGTGGTGGATATTCGATATCTTTAGGTGATCTTAGTAGTATGGGGAAGTGGTCACTTCCGTAAGGATTGTTGTTAACTTCCCATTCAAATTCAGGCAGTAGTGACGGGGAAACTAGGCTAAGATCTATTGAAGAATATGTTCTGTTTGCAAGAGAGTAATATGTGTGTTCCTTCTTATTCAACAGGCACGCACCAGAAGAGAGAAGGAACTGTTCAACAAGTCGTCCTCGCGCATCTATACGAGGGTCGCCCCACAGGTAGTTGTGTGCATTGAAATCGCCAAGAACAATATAAGGTTCTGGCAATTCATCTATGAAGGACTTAAATTCATACTTAGTTAATTTGTAATGTGGGGGTATATAGAGCGAGCACACAGTGATAAGTTTGTTTTAGAGAACAGCACGAACCGCCACTGCTTCAAGGGGCGTTTGTAGCTGCAAACGTTGACACGCTATGCCTTTCTGAATAACAATGGCAACACCGCCCGATGATGCGACAGCATCATCGCGATCTTTGCGATAAGTTATGTACTGTCGGAGAAAGTTTGTATGTTTTGATTTTAGGTGTGTTTCCTGTAAACACAGCACTTTTGGATTGTGTTTGTGTATGAGTTCTTGTACGTCATCAAGGTTCCTAAGAAGACCTCTAACGTTCCATTGAATAATTTGTGTATCCATATTGAAGGTTAATAAGTGCTGTGTGTATGGAAACAGGTGATGCCTTAGGTTACAGAGCTCTTTCGAGGCCCTGTAACAGGGGTTCTGCCCTTTCTGGAGCGTTCGAGTGAGCCTCGCCGCTCCTTAGGCGCTTGGTGCGCCTTGGGAATAGGTGTAGTGTCCATTGCCTCTTGTGAGGCGCCGGACACGTGCTCTTGCGAGCGAGAAGTTACCAGCGAGGGTCCCGCCTTGGAGGGCAAGACCCCTGCGCCCACCAGCCCGGAGGTCGATGGGGCTCCCTGGGGAATTTGGCTGCGCCGGCCGTTGCCAGCGCTGGAAGGGACCTGGGAGGTTGAGGCAGCCTCGGCTGCGCCCACCTTCGGGGTCGATGGTCCCTTCTCCTCGGTTGACGGAGCAGCGCTAGCTGCAACCGCCGCGGGGGCAGATGGCGTAACTGCCAACTCACTGCCTGTGGGTCGGACAGCCGCCGGAGGCCGTTGTGACGCTGCCCCCTTACGCGCCACATCGGCAAATGTTTTCTTGGGCAGGTAAGATACCCGCCTGCGTGCCTCTTTGAAACTTATATTTTCTTTTACTTTAACTGTTACTATTTCCTTTTCTTTTTTCCAGGATGTGCACGACCGCGAGTACGCGGCGTGCTCCCCATCACAGTTTACACAGTGGAGAGCGTTCTCACAAATTTCAGTGGTGTGTTCTTGGGCACTGCATTTAGCAGCAAGTTTGGCGACCTCGGCAGCTCTGCGAGCTGTGGCCGAAGCGCTGGCATTTGAAACAACGGAGTGGGTTTGGCACGTACGGCCGGACACGGAGCTTGATATAGCCTGCCTCGATTGACTCGGGCAAGAAACTTGAACCAAAGGTGATTATTAAGTGCTTCGTCTGAATCTCTTTACCATCTCGCCTGATCTTTATTCTTCTAACATTGATAACATTTTGCTCACTGAAGCCCTCCAGGAGTTCTGCTTCAGTCAGCTCAAGCAAGTCATCGTCTGACACAACGCCGCGGGTGGTATTCATTGTACGGTGCGGGGTTACTGTTATGGGGGTCTCTCCAAATGACACTAGTTGCGGTAGTTTCTCATACTGTTTTAAATCACGGAGCTCCAAGAGAAGGTCGCCGCTTGCCATCCTCGACACCTTGTAACCTGGACCAAAAATATCAGTTAGGGACTTTGAAACAAGGAATGGTGAGATGTTTCGCACTGCTATGTTTGGCTTTTCGGAATGAATAACATGGAAGTGGGGAAAGTTCTGGGTTTCGCGTCCAAAAAACTTGAAGACATCTTCGGTGCGCCCTCGTTTCTGAGGGCGATCAGTAAGGGAGGGGAAAGAAGTTTCCATGAAAAAATGTATGCATTCGGCAACAGCGCCGACCGCCCACCACGGAGCCCAACGAGGGGACGCGGCAGAGCTTGCGTACAAGTCTGCACGACGCCAGTCGTACGCCGTCACTATAACCGAATATGGTGTACCCAAGGTTGGATAGCCACACAGGGTTAACCCTTGCCGCCAGGAGAAAGGAAGTAAAAAGAAGAGAGAAGGAGACAGGAAAGGTCAAAAAGTGAGAGATAAAGGCGAAGATTCGAGGAGGGAGAGACAGGAAAAGGCGACTGCCGATGTCCTCCAGGTGGGTCAGCCTGGAGGTGCCGTCTATGTGAAGCCGAGGCCGAAGAGGTGTGTTGCCTCCGCCGGGGGGCCTTAAAGGTCCGGACACCCAGCATCGGCTCAACCCCCAGGATCCCCTTTTCCCCAGACACGGCTGAGCCGCGCACGGCTACACGCGGGAGGGTCCAACCCTCGTGTGCTCGGGTCCGTGGTGTCGCAACACACCAAACGCCTGCTCACGCAGACGCCCCTGCGGGGCCCTTCGCATCCTCTGCCAGGCACCACACTCTAAAGACAACGTGATCTCCCTGACATGGATCCCACCCGATGCGGGCCCTCTCTACACCACCCCCCCCCCCCTACCTCAACGAGTTCACCTACTCCATTGTGCGAGGCCTAGTCAACCGCGCAGGAGTCACTGGAGACGAGTCGAACACCAGAGACAATCTGACCACTTGTAACGACTCTCATTAAGGCCTTTTATATCGCTCGCCGAACCTTCCTTCCACCTCACCCCCAGTACAGTCGGGTGCAGGCTACCACCCTGCGTCTGCTACAAACAAACACGTACCCTTCACCTGCCCGCCTCCAAATTATATTCCCACACGTTTACACTACCCCCAACTGTCGGTGCTGTGGCATTGACCCGGCTACGCTTCCGCATATGCAGTGGGAATGCCCAGCACAGTACACACACATTAACACCTTGACCCTCATCGAGGTTGCGTGAGGCTCCGCGGGGCTCCGCCCTCGACGACCAAACCTGGGCGACCCAGCACGCCCGTGAGGAAAGCCCTCGATATCCCCTCAAGGGACGCTTAGGCCCGGCCATCATAAAGTACTGATTCTATAATAAAAGTTTATTCCTCCCCCTGTCATTATATTAAAGTAAGTCTTATGCTACATTGTCCTGCATGCCACAATAAACAGGGTGTAAAACTGAGGACACTAGAAAATTTTTGTCACTTTGTCACCTAAAAAATTATTTTCCCATTTTTTTTTCTTAAAAAGTCAACCTGCAGAACCTAAATCCACAATAAAAAAATATAACCCTTAAATTGGGGGACATAGTTCCCCCCAAAATGTGATCCTGAATTTGTAACACATTCATTTTTTCAATAAATGTAAACCCATAGTACTTCAGCAATCGTTTATAACCCTGTAAACAAGCAAGGAAGTAAGCAAGCAGGAGCCACTTGCAACAATTTCTGAATGGGAGCTGTGAACATGTCTCATAGTCTAAGCTTTAGGCAGCTGCTAGGGGCCTATTAAGTGCAGTTCAATTTATTTAAAAATGTAGGAAAAGGTCACACAAATGTGTTTTTGCAACATCCTAGAATGCAAAGTGATAAATTGCATGTTAATAAATAGATTGCGTGTCTAGAATCAATAGATGTTTGCTAAACATAGCAGTGTTGACAAGGATGCTGGCAACTGTCCCCTATTGCTGCTTTGATTGAAACAACCAATCAAAAATGCCACGTAACTTAAGCTCCCTCTGCTGAAAGGCTGCTGTGTGCCACCACATGACCTCCTTCAAGACAGGAGCAACTATAGTTCAATGTGGTCTGGTAAAATAGGTGAAACCTGTGTTTTGCCTCAGAGAACCGAGAGGGCCATTTTGATTGCTGAAGATTGGTGGCAGTGCTGCCCCTCGAATTGAGCAGTAACTGCACTTAATCATAGCTTTTTCACAATTCCAATAATATAACACTTTCAGGCTCCTTAAGCATATCTCCGATGCCACTAGATGGGTAGCATGCTTCACGAAGAACTCTTCATTGCAATCACACTCAGATAGCCCTACCAATGTGCAAATGCAAATTTTGACTGGTGCGATCAACTTCTAGCAGTTGAGGCAGCTTTTAAAGTTTAGGAGCATTCCAGTATGGATGGATTAGCCCCTTTAGCTCATATGAAGAGCCATTCCAAATGGTAGGCTATCGTAGCATGCAGTTGCAGACACAGGCTACTTGAAAGTCATTTGCTATGCTAACGGCAAGTTGCTAATTTAAGATACAAACAGTGAATGAAAGAATGCAATGGGAATGCATGTAGGGTACTTGCCTATCACTGCGTTCACTCTGATGGGGTCAAGAGCCTCTTTCTGCCCCTTTGAGTCCTTACTTCCAAAGAGCGAGCGGCCCATCAATTCCTCTTCACTGAAAACATGCCGCAGCAACGCCCTGGCAAATTTGCCTGGCCCACCATGGCAGGCCGTTGTGAGCTGTGCCAGGACTGTCTCCTCGAATAACACGCCTCTGCCAATGTCAATCTGCACATTTTAAGCAACTGTTAGCATGGTAGTTTTTAGGCTTTTCAAGCATGTTTAGACGACAGCCATACAGTAAACAGAGAATGCTAATCTTACTTGACTAGTTTCATAGCTTCTTATGCTGTTTGGATGTCACATGCTTCAGAAAAACAAGGTTCTCTCCAGCACAAAGAAGAAAATAAGTACATCAACGTATCCAAAACATTCAGAAAATTCAGTTATTCTTAGGATACTTCACATACTTTCGGGTGCCTACGCCTAACCGTTTTCCTGCCAACCTGAGTCGCTGGATAGTCCATTGTCTAATGGGTAGACCATCGTGCTGCTATGCTGAGGGAAGCTAGTTCGCAACCAACCATTGGACAAGGTTGAGCCACTGGATACGTGACCCTGGGTATGTCCCGCTCTCCCATGAACCTCTTTTGCATCAACTTGGGTAACTGCTGCTTGTGTTGGTAAACACCAGTAGGAGATGAAAAGGCAAATGACTGTCGGCATTACTGCAATTACTACAACACATCGGACTCGTTTGCTGTGCCCCAGACGTAACCTGCGAGGTTCTACTCAGCTGTACGAAATGTACGTCAGCCACAAGGGCAGGGTCAGCGAACCACCACCTCATCCAACCAAATTAACTGACTCATCAAGCGCAGGCTGCTCCAGATTGTTGTGGAGTGGACACAGGAGCTTAAGACAAGCATAACTTTAAGAAGCAAGTAATCCTCACCAATGAATCGGAATTCCGTCTTGTTAGTTCCGTCATAAACAGCCTCATCACGTATCACTAATTACACACTGATCGTAAGAAAGAATGGTAATCGCATAACATCGCCAATCATCTCCAAAGGATGGTTGATTTGCCAATTTCCTTGATGTGAAAATAAACACTGCTGAAAGTGAAGACCATCTGTGGTGCAATACTAGATAAGGCCATGCTAGTAGCTATATCTCAACTTTTATAGAAACTTATATCTACTATGTTTGTTAAAACTTTATGGAGAACACTTTGAGGCAAGTTTTTGCAGAGACAATGAATGTTACAGCTTAAAGGAGCCCTAAATAGAAATTAAATTCTGGGATTTTATGTGCCAAAACCATGCTCTGATTACGAGGCATGCCATAGCGGGGAATTCTGAATTAATTTTGACCACCTGCGGTTCTTTAACATGCACCCAATGCATCGTACATGAGTGGCTTTGCCTTTCGCCTCCATTGAAATGCGGCCACCGCAGGCAGGATTCGATCCCATGACCTCGTGGTTAGCAGTACAATGCCAAAGCCACTAAGCAACCGTGGCGTGTCATCACTAAGGAGAATTCCAGATGCATTTGTAAATTACTTTCTACAATACAAATGTATTCCCTTGTACTGTGACAACAGGCACAATAAACTAAAAGGCACAAGTCAAAAGATTGGTGGCACTGCTGCCTTGAAGTTCCCGCACCAGCTTGCAGTGACATCACAGATTTTTGATGGTGGCTGCTTGGGCTTAGGTAATTTCTTTTTTCACAAATAAAGCCGCTTATCATTGTACTCTAAAGGAGCCAACTTGAACATAGAAAGCTTCAAGAACTTTTACTGAGTTAAACGACCCCAGTTCATAAAAACATGTGAAATCTATGATGTCAAATGAGCTAGAGCTTAGAGCAAAACTCGGAAAATTGCACACTGAGCATTTCCTCATCTAATAATCAACCTACTCCCGTGAAGTAAACAGAATTAGAGACCTGAAAGAATGCTTTATCAGTTTAAATTGATATAGCGCGTCTTTAGTGTCCCCTTAATACAAAACAAGGATTACACTTGGCTCAATAATAGGATAACATGCACCACCGATTCTCATTAAGATTGGATTGCCAGTATCGCAGATGGCATCCACTGGCAGGTCCAGATGGGGGAGCCTTGCCTGAATCTTACAGGGTAGTCAACATATGATGTGTGGGAAACAAAAAATTTTCAAGTTCTGTACTAAATGAGTACTGGCATGAAATTTTCTTCGTTTCATTTTTGGGGCTAAATGAAGGTCCTAGACCCCAATAACACTAGCACCGCATAATAATTTCGAACTCTGCAACCTGAATAATTTACTATAATAGCTTTTGGACGAACAGATTTGTTGTTTCCCAGGAGGTGTACGTGTTCTGACGTCACGACACAAAAGGTGGCCCTGTGGGAGCAGGGCATTGCGATGTTATGACAACCACTTCAACTCGCTTTGTCTGCTATGCCGCTTTGCGCAGCCAGATGTAGCAGCATAACGAACTACCGAGTGAGCTAAAGAAGGTGCCAAACTGCTGCAATGTCCTGCTCCAATGTAACCACTTTCTGTGTCAAAATGTGAGCAAACTTGTATCTACTGGGAAACAAACCAAAACTGGCTCAGGAAATTACAGTAAGTTATCTGGGGTGCTTTGACACTTGCCAATTTATCTCCAAGGTTTTAAGCGCATTCACCTCACACAAAAAATGAAAAACTTGAAAGCATCATGCAAATACTTCTTTAAATAATAACTAGCATATTGAGTTGTTAAAATGCACACGACAAAATTGAAGTGCAAGCAGCAAGAACAAGATAACCTTCTATTATCAGAGAGAGTAATGAAGCATTTCTGTAGAATCCACATATCTAGGTAAGGCTGATTCATAACATAGATAGTACCATTTGTATAATTACACAGGACCATTCTGTTAATCTTTATCTAGATATAATTCTGTGAAAATGGCACAGAAAAGGTTGCTGTGTATTATTATGCAGCAGTCCTTTCAGTACTCCAAATATGTGCACCATCTTCCATAAACAGAACACAACAGCTTCAACAATACAACACGGTTTCTAAGCTACAATTGTACTGCACGCACAGCATGGCACATAAGGGTGATGTATGAATAGGTGCATTACTAGGTGTAAGCCTCTGGCTGGCACTATGAGAAATACAAAAATTCTACATACAAAGATCCTAAAAGTACAAATAACCTACCCTTCCGGGTATGCTGCTGCAAATGATTGAAGTTCAATTTGTTTAAAAAGCCTTGTCTGCTTGCAGTTGAATAAGAAAAAAAAATTGTAGCTAAGCTGTTGAAATGCAGTTCTGTTTTATTCCTGTACACTCACTCATGTGCAAAGCAAATGACTACAAATGCACTTAAAGTATTGGTTACCTTAACACTGGGCACCACAACTTGCTCTCTCTCTTTTTCTGTCATGCATTTCAATCGCTTCACCATTTTGGCGGCATCTGTAACAGAGAAATTGAACAATCGCTATTATTGAAGAAAAATTAGCTTGCAGCAGTGCAGCTGCTGGCATAATTTTCATGCATTTGCAAAGAACACAAAGAGCTTAATATAAGTACCACTGCACTAACAGTTATTAAAACCCCAATGCAACAAAATTTTCAGCCACACAAAATCTAGCTTTATAGCATTCTCCATGCAAAATTGTTTTAAATATGAGTAGAGGCATCGCAAAAGGCTTTCAAAAGTAGACGTTATTGATACCGATACTGAAAAAAATGCTGCCACTATCACTAGCTGAAAGCCAGGCATAATTAGCAGCACGTGATTCCTTGGCATAACCCTTAAGATTAGGTGCCACCCATGTTGCAATGAAAAATCTCGGCGGTAACGCACAAGGATTTGCATATATGCTATCCACAAGGTGCTTGCATCACATGCTTAAAGGGGGGGGGGGGCTGACCCACCGTTTACAAAAGTTGAGAAATGCATTTGAAGTTAAAAGAGACTATTTCAGAAGTACTTTGTCACAAAAAGTACTTGAATGCATTTAGCATGAGCAGAGTTACTGGCAATGAAACATCCCTTTTGTGGTGCTCCTGCTCCTTCTTCAATGCCTTGCACTGCGAAGGCTCCACCTAGCGAACGTCACTGCGACATGCAGTTAAAATTTTATCTTGGATGTTCACGTAGATGCCACTACTTCCAATTTTGGTGCCTACGACATGCCAAATGCAATAGCCCTCAGTGAGCTGCATTGCGCTCATTGCAGTGAGCACTCATATGAACACCTCGTAGCCTTGGTATCTACCCTACATAGACAGACTACAGCGACATAAAACTGTAGTGCGTATGCGCAGCATTTACTTAGTGCACGACAGGTGCTCATATGCTCCAGTCTGGCCTTGCTTCGTAATGCGGGCCGGCTTCGTCCTGCTCCAGTTTGATCGAGATAGTTGCCACATTAAACTTGCACATTTTGAAGCGAAGTCTGCCAAGGTGTCTAACCAGGAGCGGCTAGGAGTGAGCGCACTGGCAAGAGCTTATAACACTAGAGTAAGTATATGACCTGACCTTAAGTTTCGCATTGTTCGAGCCTAGTTGAGTGTTCAACACTAATCGAAGTTAGCAAGAGCAAATGGCTACAACAACGATAAGCAGGGTGGCCAAAGTTTAATTCCTACACAGGTGGCTGTGGCTGCCCGTGTAGACGATAGCTGGTTTCTTTGGGAAGTACGTAACCATCGAAATTCGAAAGCAGATTTTTGTTTACTTCAGCCTGTTTATTCAAATGCATCATTAACTATACACAGTAACAGTAGGAAGTAGTGCACTAATCCAAACACCCTTCTTGATTGATGTCAGCTATTGGCCAATGGACCTTTTCACAAATTCCGCCGCGCCACCAAGCGGCCGCGCAAAGCACTCTGGGAAAACGGAGCGCCGCCGCGCCGCGCTCGCGTCTTTCCGTCCGCCTCTCCGACTGCGCCCGGCCACCGAAGTTGTTGACACCTAGTTACAAGCTCTGCAGCCCTTGCATGGTAACGATGTGCTGCCTCTGATGCTGGTCCCATGGAATACGTATGGTCGTAGTCTGGAATGAAGCAATTTCAAACAAATATGGTAGGCTGCATTTAGCAAACAGTTTTTATATGATAGCAAGGTCAGGTGGGAAAAGTGAAGCCAGATTTATATGAAATTGTTTATAGTAAAAATGAACATGCAAAATCAAATAAAATGACAGAAACAAGCCATAGGCAAGAGCTTAAAAGCAGGCGCAAAACACAATACCAGGATTTTGTCTCCGTGCTCTCATTTCCAATTCCTCAATCTATTCCATTCTAGTTGCATTCTTCAATAGGTCTTGCTGTACATATACGGAACATTTCATTGCGAGGTTACCTGCTGGTAGCTGGGGATGGATGCTTGATGGAGAAGCAGCTGGAAGAAGCACAGGTGAAGTAGCTGATAGGTTGTCTGCAAAGACAATTTCAAAATACTTTAACAGCGCGGCTGTAGCTGCAACACAGTACCTGAATTTAAATAACCTGAATGAGCGGAATAACGTTCCCTGTAAAACGAACTCTTTAGTAACAGCTGTAGCAGAGCCAGCTCATAGAAAGGTATAAATGTACAATCTCTAATAGCGAGAAAGCCTACTGCCACCCCCCCGAAAAAAAGTCATTGCGTCTGCTGGTCACGGCGAAACGAATCCAAACCAAAAGTCAATGATAAGACAGCACTCCGTTTGTAATGCAGACCAAATCCCATCTGTGTGTGCCTCCCTTTTCACTTGCGCCTGCTATGCAGTGTCAAAATTCAACAAGTCCGTTTACTTACCGACCATTAAACCCGCTCCCTTCCTTCTAGCGAAAGAAAGTAAAGCACTATAGCAGCGACTGGTTCGCTTTCCACATTCGAAGCACATTAAGCTTAAATGCAAAAGAAAAAAGGCTGTTACGTACGTTGCTGAGATTCCACTTCAACCGTGCCGCAGATGCAGAGTTCGTCCTGGATATAGGCCTCCTGCGACATCGCCACGACGCGCTTTATACGGCGTGGTTTCCCAGCGCCTGGCAAACATAAGGAAGCATTAGCAGCAGGCAACTATCTGCTCTCAAAGTGGCAGTCTTACCCGTAACCACAGCAGGTGTCCGTTCTGCATACACTCGGTGTGGAAAGATCGTGGGGAGACGATCCATGTATCCCTTGCGCCCGCTAGTGTTGAAATGCGCACCACATATTTTGTGGTGCTTTGAAGGCTTCCAGAAGGTAAGTCGCCCTTCCGAGCCTTGCCGATTTATCCTGCGCATCCATTCTTGCTTCAGCTTGTTGTCCTTGGGGAATCCGTGGAATGATATGTTTTTGTCCTTTCTTGTGTTGTTGCTACAGCCGGGCACGCAACATGTTTGACCGCCACCGCGATTCTCCTTTGCGGACATGTCGAACGACTAAAAAGCACCACAAAACTGCAGAAAGATTAACAGCTAACCTGCACTACAGTCCACTGCTAGATATTACTAAGAAACACCAACAACGCGCACGAGAAGACGCACAAGGCCAGAAAACTGTGGCAGAACAACGCAACACGTGACAGCAGCCGGCAGGCGAGCATAGAAAAAGGGGGAGACAATCGCTCCGTTCTCCCATCATGCTTTGCGCGGATCCGCTAGGGGATGGCGCGGCGCTGCAATCTGTGGAAAGGTCCATAGCAGCCACGCATGGGAATCTGCTATATTACAAGTTACATTATGCAAAAAAGAAGTGAGGCATGCAGACAGGACACAAGAGAAGTCGACGACACGAACGCCGACTATCAACTAAAGGGAGCACTGAGGCGAAAAAAGAAACACAAAACTCATCTGCGCATGCTCAGGAAAGGTAACACCACGTGTCAGTCGGGTACACGTGCTGGTCTACGTGAGAGATAACTGTTAAGGCACTTAATCTCTTCCTTATATAAAGTAATCGAAGGCTGACTTACGCACGCACTTCCACCATTATAGATATGCCATGCCTCTCCCATAAGACGCATATCTTCATTCTTATGCCTGTACAAAATCGCGCATTCATCTAACCCTGGCGTGCAGTTACAATCCCGGCAATGTAGCGAAAGATTAGAAGGCGATCCACCGGTTAACGACCTTTTATGTTCCATTAGCCTCTGATTGATACACCGTCCCGTTTTCCCTACGTATAACTGGCCACAGCTAAGGGGAATTTTATAAACCACACCCACACGACAGTCAGTAAAAATGTTGTTCTTATTGTGCTTCACTGGACAAATATCTGTTCGTTTTTTGCCTTTTACCCGCTCCTTTTTATTCTGTACGGCAGCGCATATCTTAACTAGCTTATTGGGAGCAGTGAAAGCAACATTAACATCATATCTACTTGCAAATTTTTTAAGCCTGTGCGACACTGAATGAATATGCGGAATAGCCACTACTCTTTTTTGCTATTACTACTTTCTGTAATCACGTCCGTCCCTCTCGAAACAGACTTCTTTAGGCGCTCAGCCACTGTGGCCACTGCTGCACTAGGATAACCTGCTTCTAATAGGCGCCGGACCTGCGCATTGAAACTGGCGCTCATTTTGTGGCTGCAGGATCTGGTGAGGGAAGATTTAGCTCAACAGGGTCTTCTTTCCCCGCTGATTTTGCCAAGCCCGTTCCCTTGGCTGTGGTTTCGCTAGATAGTAGATAGGGACAGTGGGAATCTCGTTAATCCATTCATGCGCGTCACTAATTATATGACGAGGCATTTGGATATTTTTTTTCCCAGCCTGGTCTTGACTGGCCGAGGTACGTCCTAAGGGCGTGTACCGTTGTACGGAAACTTCCTTTCCCTCGGACGCAGCCAAGATTCCAGGCGTGGAACGTTGTCATCTAATAGGTAGATGGACCAAAAATAATGTCGCGACTTGCGACTAGAAATGTGGTGCGATGTCTATACTCCCCTCAAGTTCCCATCCCTCCTCACGGAGGTCATCTGTTGGTGAGTTCTAAACGACCTTAGACCCCCTTGCAAGCATCGAATCGTCATTATCTTGAAATCATGTATACCAAGTCCTATATATCTTTTAGAATCCCCACTGACTGTGTTGCCCAGACACCTCTATAAGACATCGTTACTGAAGACACTGTCGGTCTAGGGTCCATGGACATCAGCAGTTCTGGGATCTTATATTTATTTTTCTTTGCTTCATGGGCCTGTGTAAGACCTACCCTTGTCCCCACCACCTGGACATCAAGGATCAGAGCCTGTGAATCCCTTTTGATCACCAGGTCTGGAATTCTCGTGCCTTGTGATGTGGCATAGTGAGGCTCCACTTTCACGTGCCAGCCCAAGTCATGCAGTCTTTTGGACAGGTATTTCACTAAATTGTTGTGTCTTTCTATTCTTGTGTGCTGCGTCCGGTGGCACCTTTGTTGAATGTGGCCCATTGATTCCTCCGACTCGCTCCCTGCTCTACACTTCTTCGGCACATCTCTTCCACGCTTTAGCCGGGTCAGATTGGGCATCGCACCAATATGGAATTTAGTAAGGTCAATGAACTCCCTGCCCTTGAGAAACGATGTACCTTCTCTTAGCCAGTACGTTGAGCCTTTCGCATTTTTGCATCCTTGCAATGATCTGCCGTCACTCGAGGCGTGCAACTGTGATGACCAAAAGCGGCCGGATTCTTTCGGATTCCGAAGGGTTTGTCCCTTAAAGACACACAAGCCTTCCGCTTGATGAATAGAGTCCGTCACTGTCCTTCTAGTTGCTGCAAAGGTGCAGGCTGAGTTTGACGAGTGCGTCATCTTCGCGAATCTTCGGAGCCGTAAAGACGGAATGGTCGTCCTCAGGCAGGTTATCCCCAAACCCCCCTGCTCGATTTGCGCATAGAAGAATCCCATTGGGACATCCAGCGGTAGTGCCAACCATATTCGTATGTTTGATCGTATAGTCCTATCAATTGCCGTTAACGTTTTTGCTGAAATCGGTCCCAAGGTTAACCGATGCGTCAGTCTGGGCATGAGGTAGTACCGTAGGACCACCAGTCTTTGTTGTGGTTTCAGGGGAGCGCTGGATACTCTTTGGAGTAAAGCTGCCAGCTCGTGCCTTATAGGTCCCTGTATTCTCCCAGTCGCCGAGAAAGTCACACCGAGATAGCGCCAGAGAGATGTGCAATTTTGCGAGGTCATGTCTTTCTCGTGAATCTGAAATGTTATGTTGGGGCAGATTTTGGACTTGTGGTCTCTGCCGGATGGCAGCATCACCAATGTCGAGGACTTCTCTGCGTTAGCTCGTAGTCCTCTCTGTGATAGAAAGTTTTCAAGTTTCCTAATGTGCTCTTTCAGCCCATCTTTTGTACTCGCCGCCAGAATGAGATCATCGGCAAAAGCCATCGCTGAGACCTGCAAACCTTACATCGGAATGCTAGCTCAGGGTTGAGCCCTTCCAGAAATTCATCGATCACAAGATTGAAGAACAGTGGCGAGAGGGGATCCCCCTGCCGTACTCCAGCAACTGGGTGGACCAACAACGAGTTCTCTCCGTATGTTAGAATTGTTGATGCTGTCGAGTAGAAATCTTTGATGTATCGAATAAAGTCTTCGCTCACCCCTTTTCGTCTCAATCCCCGAAGGATTGCTGGGTGTACAACTTTGTCGAAGGCTTTTGCTATATCAATAGAGGCCATCACAAGAGGAACACGTGAGTGCCTGGCCTCGTCGATCATCGTCGCCAGAAGCAAGATGTTCTCCGTACATCCGTCCACCGGAATGAAGGCTCTCTGTCGTTCATCAAGTTTGAGTTCGGCTATGAGTCTGTTAAAGTAAATCTTATGAAGTAGGCGAACCAGAACATGAGAGATTGTAATGGGCCGATGTTCTGATGGAGTAGAGGCCTCAGGTTTCTTGGGTATGAAGATTGTGCGGGCTCGGCGCAAGATTGGGAGTCGCTTCTTCAACATCAGCAAATTAAGCAAAACCCTCAACACCACCATCGGGACGGTTTTCAATCGCCTAGCAGTAAAGCCGTCCGGTCCAGATGCCGAATTTTCTTTTGGAAATGCTGCCTTTATTTCAGCCGCCGTGATCACCTGCTGTGGGTCAGTTGCCTCCTGTGGTCTTGCCACATTAGGGTCCACTGATGCTTCTTCCATTGTTTCCATTATGGCACGCCACTCCCGCCGTTTACCCGCGCTTTTCTGAATTTCTTCACGTTGACATTCAGAGCACTGGGCAGAAATCACATTGCGTCAGCACCGTCAACGGCCCTCGCAATGCTTTGTTTTAATTAGACAGTCGGATTGCCCCGGTCCGTGCCAGTTCTGAGTTGGCTGTTTTCTGCCGGCCGAAGCAAGAACCTCAGGCGCGAAGCCCACGGAAAATGCACAGCTGTGGCTTTCCACAGGAAGGTCCCGACGCTGGTCCGGGCTCGGCCGCACCGCTTTTTACGGCGGCGAGGCTCGCCCAGTCCCGGTGCAGTGCCGTTCCTGCTTCTGGACCCCAGCCCGACCGGCTCAGCCCTCAGAGCCAATCCTTTTCCCAAGGTTACGGATCCGTTTTGCCGACTTCCCTTACCTACATTGGTCTATCGACTAGAGGCTGTTCACCTTGGAGACCTGCTGCGGATGTGGGTACGGTCCGGCACGAAAATCACACTCCCTCACTCGGATTTTCAAGGGCCGACAGGAGCGCACCGGACAGCGCAAGAGCCGCAATTTAATCTGAAGATTGGTTTATAAAACCAATCTGCAGATTATGCAGCAGAGACTCTATGCCATTAATGCTAATAAGAACATCATCCATACCACTCACCACCGGCTGGAAATTCAAGGTACTCATATCATGTCTCTGTTGCAATGCACAGCTGAAAACAGAGCTAAAATACGTATTAATGAACTCAGCTTTTCCTACGTCATCATCAATAAAGCTGTTACCAGACACAAGCGGTGGTATAGTCCCAGTGACTTTTCCATTTCTCTTTGCATGTTTCCAGAATTCCTTCGGATTATCCTTTAATTTCGACTCCATTGAAATTCCAAATGAATGCTTTGCAGCTACGACTGCAACTTTAATTTTTTCGGTAGTTTCATGCAGCTTCAACCAATGATCACGTGTCGGCTTTCCTTTGTATTTACTGTAAGCTAGTTGCCTTTTGCGTGTTAGACTGCGTAACTCTCGAGTAAACCAAGGTTTACTTTTACTTCTTCTTTTCGTTAATGTTCACGCCGGAACAAAGCGCTGCCTCAGCTCAAACATCTTCTCCTTAAATATAGGCCATAATTCAGTTACTCCAGTGTAGTCGGCATATGTTTCAAATACCGTCCGGTACTCATTCAACGCTTTATTTATCTCGCATACATTTGCTTTTTCGTAGTTATATACTCGTCTGTTTGCTGTTCCAATGCTTCTTAAATGTTCAACATTCATTTCACAAAGCACAGCATTATGATCGCTTATTCCAGGTAGCACGTGAGTAGACCGGACGAATTCAGGTTTATTTGTGAATAACAAATCTAAGATATGGTTCCCACGTGTCGGTTCCAATACAGTTTGACGTAACTCAAAAAATTCAACCAAGTTAATCAGTTCCTGACTGGACCGACCCGAAAAAGAGTGAAAGTGAGGTTGATGACTCCAATCAATATTAGGCAGGTTGAAATCACCTCCAACTACCATGAAGTCTGTTTGAACTGCGTCAACTGTCACTGCCAACTGCCTAACCACATCAACGGATGAATCAGGCGGGCGGTAGAATGAACACACAGTTAAAACTTTGCTATTATTAAGCGTCAGTTTGCACTATACAGCCTCACATTCATCGGTGCCAGCATTTATCTGAGAAGAAGAAATTTCAGAATCCACAAGAATAAATACACCTCCACCATGCAAGTCTCTGTCCTTTCTATAACACTTAAATCGATCTGAGAAAACTTCATCAGCAACTTCATTTGCTAACCATGATTCAGTACCGAGAATAATAGACGGCTTTACCATGTCAACTAGAGATGCAAATTCATCAACCTTGTTCTTAATGCTTCGGCAGTTAATTACAAGAAAGGAAATATGCGTTGCATTATGCCGACGCCGTCATCCGATCGGTTCTACTCCCTTTGTAGCATCTGCTTTGTCTTTTACTACTGGTACCACCTCCTTTGTATTATCATCAAACAAGTACTTCTGACCATTTATAATACGAGTGTCGTACTTAAGACTGATCTTGTCGCCACTTTGTTGTCGCGATTTCGCGAACTGCCATAGATGCTTTCTCTTTCTACGCGAATCCCCAGAAAAGTCCTCTGAAATACTGACATTGCTTCCTTTTAATTTATAAGCACTTTTTAAAACATTTTGTTTTTCAACGTAGGAAGCGAAAGTCGCTATTAAAGGACGATTGCTACCAGACTTGAATTTGCCTAGCCTGTGAGCATTTTCCATGTTCACTGATTGGATACCCAATTTTGATTTGCACACATCAATTACACATACTCCAGAGTCCTCACTTGACTCGTTTGGTTTTGTATCTTCAACACCGAAAAAAAGCAAATTACAACGCCTCCTCTGGTTCTCGAGATAGTCTACCTTCGCCATAACTGAACCCAGCATACGCTGGTGTTCTTCACATTGTTTCTTACATTCTTTAACTGCGCAGTTAATTTGGTCAATACTAGATATTTTAGATTCTATAGACGCTACACGGGTGCTGAGATCATTCATAGCACGTTTACTTTCAACTTGGGTTAGTTCTATTGCATTTAACTTGGCCTTAATGCTATCTTGACCATCGAGGAGCCTCTGCAGCGTTTCGGCAGTGGTCGGGCCAGGGTTAAGCTCAACTTAAAACTTGGTTAAACTCAACTTATCTGTTGTCGCCACTTAAAAGTAGCAGCAACAGATAAAAGGAAATACGACGCAATAATCGAAAGCGATGACGCGAATAATCTTTCACTTGCGAGTGAGTTTTCAGGCAAGCAAATAACATTTGGGGTGGAACCGGCAAAACAAAATGCGTGCGAAAGCAATGCAAGTTCGGATTACTAACCTGCAACAGCAGCAAGAAAAACGTGAGCGGCACCGCTTCTGCCATGCCGGTTCCACGCCTCTCTGGGTGACTGCCAGATCCCGGTATTTGTAGGCTGACGATAAGGCGAACACTGCACTAGTGTTCCTTGATCGGCACAGTACATCGGCCGAAGTCAGCGGCTATGCTTGTCGATTCGTCGTCGTGAGCAGCAGACGAAGTTCCATTCGCTGATCCATCAACGCACATCCCAGACCAAAAGGATGAACTCGTAGTTGACGTACACGAAACGGCGTCGCCAAAAGACTGCTTCAAAGCTGAGATGCCATGTGCCTTGCAAAAGCAGCAAGAAAAACTTGAGCGGCACCGCTTCTGCCATGGCGGTTCCACGTAGTTGACTCGTAGTTGACGTACATCTTAGTTGAAATAAAGAAAAAGAAATGGGCATGGGCAGGACATGTAATGAGGAGGGAAGATAACCGATGGTCATTAAGAGTTACGGACTGGATTCCAAGGTAAGGGAAGCGTAGCAGGGGGCGGCAGAAAGTTAGGTGGGCGGATGAGATTAAGAAGTTTGCAGGGACGACATGGCCACAATTAGTACATGACCGGGGTTGTTGGAGAAATATGGGAGAGGCCTTTGCCCTGCAGTGGGCGTAACCAGGCTAATGATGATGATGATTCCACTCCTCCGAACACGAATGGGCTGCAATCATAGCTCTATGCCGCCCTACCCTCCGAAACACAAATGGACAGCGCCAACTGCGCCGCAAGCTGATTGCGCTGAACCGTGGTCCCGCACTCGACATTCATTTGAGGGATTGCCAGCCGTTTGTGTACAGACCCGAGTAAGAACGGGCATGAGAGAGGAAATCTCGAGGCTTTTGCTCCTCGAATGTATGAGTCTGCCTAGGCACTACGAAGGACGTTTCTTAACGCGTGTTATATGCGTTTGTCCTCTAGACATGCCGGCATTGCAGAGTGCGTTCAAGTTGGTTTACGCTCCGCCACTGGCTGCCCGCGCGGTGAGCCAGGGGGCACGGGCGCCCTATTTGGTGAAGAGCTCTCTCTGAAGGGGCAAGGTTGTGACTGGTGTTGTATAAGTCGTGGGTCGCTTTGCTGTTGCAAAACAACGACAGATTGGATTTTTACAAGCACTGCTCCAGTTGGGCACATGTAACCGGCAAACGGAGGTCTCAGGAGAGCACCTGAGGTTATAATAAAGCAGGGGGCGCAGGATCTCCAGGGCACCCAAGGGGTAGCGGGGAGATCAAAGCTGGAATCAGGGCAGCCCGTGGGTCAGGGCCGCGGAAGCCGAAGCGTGCCAGGGGTTGGTCGCATAAAGAAGTGGCTGTCTACGATAGCGGACAGCCAATTTTTTATGCGAACACCCCTGGCACACTTCGGCCTTCGCATCTGGTGCCTTTATCTGCAAAGCCATATCATTGAAAACCCACAATTTAAATATAGAGGGCGTCACTTGGGTAATTGGAGATTTCAAGGAGATGCCTTCATTCTGCAGTGGACGTCTCAGGCCGATGAAAAATTGCAGTTCTGGGCAATCTTCCTCATCTCGACAATGCATGATGTCTACACGGACTCCTCTCCTTGTTGCTTGCGATAGAATATAATAGAAAAACTTGAAGCTCTCCTACATCTCATTAGGTTTTGGGTAATAATCATTTAACGTACCTACAACTTCGTTGTAGCTGAGCGAGTTCGGCTTACACAGTGCTACTTTTGCACACGAGACTTCTATCGTATTAGACCCCAGCACCGCTATTTATAAAAGACCTATCGTATTAGACCCCAGCACACAAATTTATAAAACAAGTTTTATAAATTTTGTGCTCAGTCTGTTGCACCGTACTTGAAGATTATTTTCGAAAAATCGATTGAGGAATCCTGCCTTCCAGATGACTGGAAAATCGCAAGCGTAGTGCCAATTCACAAATCTGGTCCTCGTGACACCGTCTCAAATTATAGGCCAGTATCACTAACTTCAGTTGCGTGCAGGACTCTTGAACATATTTTGTATACTAGTATAGTAGCACATATGGACGCACATTCATTGTTTAATCCTAGGCAGCATGGTTTTCGAAGGGGCCTATCTTGTACTACGCAGTTGACTGAATTTGTGCACGAGCTGGCAGAAGCACTGGACAGGCGCCTTAGCGTGGACTGTGTGTTCTTGCATTTCGAAAAGGCATTTGATACCGTGACGCACTGTTTACTAATAAAAAAATGGCTTTTTACACTATCAGTCCTCAAGTAAGATCATGGGTAGAAGATTACCTACGCTTACGTCAGCAGTTTGTGGTGGTGAATGGTACTCAGTCACAGAAGGTGCAAGTTGTGTCCGGTGTTCCGCAAGGCTCCGTGTTGGGGCCGCTATTGTTCTTGCTGTACGTGAACGACATTAGTGACGGAATAGTGTCTCAAATGCGGTTATTTGCGGACGACTGCGTTCTCTATAGAGTAGTCACTTGTGACCGTGATGCTGAGATCTTTCAGGAAGACTTGAACAGAATCTCAGAGTGGTGCGTCAAATGGAATATGAATTTGAATTTGTCTAAAACTGTTCATATGAAATTTACAAGAAAGAAAAACCTTGATATGCAACCGTATGTTATTAGGAATGTAATGTTGGAACAGGTATTCGAATTTAAATATTTGGGTGTTTATTTTACTCCCGCTTTGAATTGGCGCCGTCAAGTCGATTATGTCACTGCTAAAGCATGCAAAATCCTGGGATTTCTTCGCCGAAATGCAAACACTTTTCCACAGTCATGTGGGGACATCTTGTACAAGACTTATGTGAGGTCAATTCTGGAATACGCGTGTACGGTTTGGGACCCGCATACTCGTAGAGATAAAGATAAGCTTGAGCGGGTGCAGAACATTGCCGCTCGTTTCGTATCTGGCATACGCGGGGCTCAATACAGTGCATCGCGTACGAAGGAAGCACTCAACTGGGAATTACTAGACATGCGCCGTAAGAAGTTGAGGCTGAAGTTTTTCCATGCTATTTATTATCCAGCTGTTCGGGTTGATCGCGAAAAGTTTGTGCGAGAGCCTTTTTATAGATCCGATCGTGTTGACCATGATTTTAAGGTCCGTGAATTTGCGTCAAAAACTGAATTGTTTAGAATGTCTTTCTTTCCTAAAACCATTAGGGAATGGAATAGACTGCCGAGTGATGTTGTGAGGGTTGAATGAAATGATGCTTTCTTTTTGATGTTGTAGATTGTAGATGTGCATTGCTAAGGGCATTGCCTTTTTTTTCGTTTTTCCTCTTTTGTTATCACTTTTAACACTGTACAGGAGCAGAGGTGTCGTATGTATTTCTTCTTGTCCCCCCCCCCCCCCACTGTAATGCTTTGGCGCTGTGGGTTCCTTAATAAATAAATAAAAATAAATAAATAAGATGTCATTAACTCGCGTTTGTTCCCTCACCCAATCTGCTCTTTTCTTATCCCTCAACGTTACACCCATCATTCTTCTTTCTATAGCTCGTTGCGTCGTCCTCAATTTGAGTAGAACCCTTTTCGTAAGCCTCCAGGTTTCTGCCCCATAGGTGAGTACTGGTAAAACACAGCTATTATACACTTTTCTCTTGAGGGATAATGGCAACCTGCTGTTCATGATCTGAATTAATGAATGAATGTTTGGTTTTTATTGGCGCAAGGGCCAGGTATGGCCAAAGAGCGCCAAGCCAGTGTTGATGAATTCGCAATGTAGTTATGAGTTCAATGAGGTTGATGTGACGTGGCTGTAAAGGGGCCTTAAACATAGTCGCTCTAGAGTGCGTAAAATCTATCTGTTATAAGATTATGTCGATGATAATGACATGTTCTATGAGCAATAAAATCCATCGTGAGAGAATGATGCATTATAAAAGATATGTGAGATAGTAAAATTACCTGGAGCACTACTGCCTCGCCAGAGCCCTTGAAACACAAGGGCCTGGAGGCATGTGCTATACAGTATGACTGTCACAGCGGCATCCTCTCAAGAGAGGAAGCGCTACGAATGTATAGGACTAATAACGTGTAGGACAACATCTCTGAGGAAACCTAGGACACTGTTTATATTAAAAAGCGGTTCTGGACCGAGAAACATTACAGGATGAAGAGGAATGTGTTGGCGGTATGCTAAGGAAAAATGTCTCCTTCTCTCAGATTCGGCTTTCCGACACTCCAGGAGGACGTGGAGCACGGTCAGCCTGTCCCCGCATCTGCCACAGGTTGAAGGGTCATTTCCGGTGAGTAGAAAATTATGGATGCCAAACGTGTGTCCTATTCTGAGACGACAGAATAGGACATCTGTCCGGCGTGATTTTATTGCAGAAGGCCAGAACCCTAATTGTGGCTTTATTACGTGCAGCTTATTATTTGTTTCCCTGTCCCATAGGCGTTGCCAGTAGGTTTGCAGTTTCCTGAGCAAGAAGGGCCTTAGATCTGTGACAGGGACTGCAGCAGTAGGATGAACACAATACGATGCAATTGATGTGGCCATCTGGTCCGCCAGAACGTTACCTTCGATGTCCCTATGACCCGGCACCCAGCACACGATGACATGCTGGTTACATATATACGCTTTACATAGGACGGAATATAGTTCATTGATTACTGGATTTTTGTGCTTACAAAATGACATCAATGCCCTCACAGCGCCTAGGGAGTCCGTATATATAACAGATATTTTGAGTTTTGTTTTCCTTATATGCTTTACAGCCAACAGTAGTGCGTAGGCCTCAGCCGTAAAGATGCTTGTTTCCGGATGCAGTACATCGGATACCGAGAAGGATGGGCCGACGGCTGCATAGGACACCCCCTCGCGTGACTTCGATGCGCCTGTGTAGAACTCTGTGCAGGAGTGTTTGTATTGGAGTTCCCGGAAATGCATATGGATTTCAATCTCTGCAGCGTGTTTTGTAACTTGCATGAAAGATATGTCGCATTGTATGATCTGCCACTCCCAAGGAGGCAGCAGCTTAGCTGGAGGCATTAGGCGATGTTTGAGAATTGGGACATCCATTTCAACACTAAGCTCCCTCACACGAAGTGAGAAGGGCTGTCTTACAGAGGAACGATTACGAAAGAGTGTATCATATGTCATATCGTTAAGGGTATTAAAACACGGATGTTCAGGGCTAGAGTGGACTTTCAGGAAATATGTTTGGCTGATGTATGTTCTCTGGAGATGGAGTGACCACTCATTTGATTCGACATACAAACTTTCAATGGGACATGTTCTGAAAGCGCCAGTGGCCAGTCGAATTCCTAAATGGTGAACTGGATCTAGCATCTTTAGCGCGCTCGGGGCTGCAGAATGATAAATCACGGCACCGTAGTCCAATCGTGATCGAATGAGGCTTTTGTGAAGATTCATCAAACATTTTCTGTCGCTGCCCCATGTTGTATGGGATAAAATTTTCAGTAAGTTCATTGTTTTGAAGCATTTCACCTTGAGATACTTTATGTGTGGAATAAATGTTAGTTTAGAGTCAAGTATGATACCTAAGAACTTGTGCTCTTTGTTCACAGGGATTTGCTGGCCATACATTTCAATATTGGGATCTGCAACGGGGCCTCTCTTTCTTGTGAAAAGCACACAAGAACTTTTGTTCGGGTTCACTTTAAATCCGTTTTCGTCTGCCCATTTATAACCTTTGTTCAGGCCCTGTTGTACTTGCCTCTCACACACTGCAAGGTTGCAGGATTTGAAGCGTATTTGTATATCATCTACGTAAACAGAAAAAAAAATGGCTGGCGGTAATGAAGCACGAAGGCTGTTCATTTTCACGATAAAGAGTGTGCAACTAAGCACACCTCCTTGAGGTACACCATTTTCTTGTATGAAAGGTCGCGACAGTACATTGCCGATTTTCACGTGGAAGGTACGTTTGGACAGATAGCTTTCTATTATGTTTAGCATATTTCCACGAATGCCCATCCCCGACAAGTCTCGCAAGATCCCGTATCGCCACGTCGTGTCGTACGCCTTCTCCATGTCGAGGAATATCGATAAGAAGAACTGTTTATGTACAAATGCATCGCGGATATTTGCTTCAATGCGTACAAGATGATCAGTTGTGGACCGCCCTTCTCTAAAGCCACACTGATAGGGATCAAGCATATTATTCAGTTCAAGGAAATGTATTAGTCTGCGATTAATCATTTTTTCGAATAGCTTACAAAGACAACTTGTTAGAGCTATCGGACGATAACTTGCCGCCAAGGAAGGGTCTTTACCCAGCTTCAAGACGGGAATAACAATAGCTTCCTTCCATGAGGATGGGAGGTATCCGGCAGCCCAGATAGAGTTGAAAAAGTGCCAGAAGTGTCATTTGTGTGTCTTCATGCAAGTTCTTAATCATGTCACAGATGATTCGGTCAGCTCCCGGTGCAGAGCTTCTACATGTGCTCAATGCAGCTTTAAGCTCGGCAATATTAAAAGGACGGTTATATGGTTCATCTGGACGGCATTTACGATCAAGTGTCTTAAGTTCAGCTAATTGTTTATATTTGAGGAATGATTTTGTGTAATGTGTGGAGCTTGATACTTGTTCGAACTGTTCGCCCAGAGCGTTCGCCTGGTCCTCCAAGGTAGTCCCTTGGTCGTCCACTAAGGGCAGAGGGTGGATTTGTTGCCCCTTTATCTTTCGTACGCCATTCCATACTTTGGACTCTTGGGTGTAGGAAGTGATGCCCGAGAGAAACCTCTCCCAGCTAGCCCTCCTTGCCTGTCTCCGTGTGCGCCTTCCTTGTGACTTTGCGAGCTTAAATTCTATGAGATTTTCTGCTGTCGGGGAGCGACGCAGCAAACCCCACGCTTTGTTTTATTTCTTTCGTGCCAGTCTACACTGTTCATTCCGCCAGGGTACCCGTCTTTTACAAGAGAGACCTTGTGTTTGGGGAATGAACTTTTGAGCTGCGTCGATTATAAAACAAGTAAAATATGTTACTGCATTGTCTAAGTTAAAATCAGTGATAAAATCTCGTGATAAGTAAGTTGCTTCCTTAAAATTATTCCATTCGGCGGAGACTAGTTCCCATAGGGGTGTATGTAGGGGGCATTCATATTGAGACGTTGACTTTAACATTACAGGGAAGTGGTCACTTCCATAGGGATCTTTTATTACGTGCCATTGCAATTCCGGGTAAATTGAAGCCGAGCCAATAGACAGGTCTATTGATGAATATGAATTATTATGAATATTATAATAAGTTGGCTCCTTCTTGTTGAAGAGGCATGCACCGGAGTTCACAAGAAAATTTTCGATGAAACGACCTCTCACGTCACATCGCGAGGACCCCCACATGGTGTGGTGTGCATTAAAATCGCCTGCGAGTATGTAAGGGTGCGGAAGCTGGTCAATTAGTTTATAGAAACCACTTTTTTCCAGATGGAAGTTAGGCGGTATGTACATGCAACATACAGTGATCAATTTATTAAAAAGAATTGCCCGAATTGACACTGCCTCAAGGGGCGTCTGAAGGGCGACCTGGTGACAAGCTACGGACTTGTCTACAACTATTGCTACATCGCCAGACGAGGTATTCACCTCGTTGCGGTCTTTACGGTAGATGGCGTACTGACAAAGAAAGTTTGTTCGTGTGCATTTAAGATGTGTCTCCTGAACACACAGCACCTTTGGGTTATGTTTGTGTAAGAGTTCTTTAATGTCATTGAGGTTGTGCATAAGGCCTCTAACGTTCCAGTGTAATATTTGTGTAGCCATATTGTTCGTGTTTTTATGCTGCGTGTCAAGAGGAGTTAAGTTGGAGAGATGACTTACGGAGCCGTTTCAGGCCCCGTGATTATGGTACGGGTTTTGTCTTCATTGGAGCGGTCGCGAGACTCGCGCTGCTCCCGAGGCGCTGGATGCGCCTTCTGGCTCGGGGTTGTGTCCATCGACTCCTGGGAGCCGCTGGACTTCCGCTCACTAGAGCGGGGTGTTTTCAGGGTAGGCCTTGTCTCGAAAAGCAGAGCCTTGGAGGCCACCAACCCGGAGGTCGATGGGCCCTCCTTTAGAGACGGCGCAGCAGCGCTCGCTACTGTCGCCTGGGGGGCTGAGGACACTGCCGTGGCCACACTCTTTGTGGGCCGGGCTGATGCCCCAGTCTACTGCGGTGCTGCCCCCCCACGCGCCGCACCAGCATACCCTGCGGTATGGAGGAAAGAAATACGCTTTCGCGCTTCTTGAAAAGAAGTTCTCCTTGATCTTTAATGTTCCAAGAAGGACTTGACCGAGAGTATGCAGGGTGGTCACCCTCGCAGTTTGCGCAGCGGTGTGCCTTGGTACAATTATCGGCAGGGTGTTCGTTTGAAGCGCACTTTGCACATGTGGTACGGCCCCGGCAGCTCTGAGAGCCGTGACCAAATCGCTGGCACTTAAAGCAGCGCCGCGGGTTCGGAATGTAGGGTCTTAGTTTTATTTTCATATAGCCTGTTTCAATATACTCTGGTAAAGTGCTTGTGCAGAATGTCAAAATTAGGTGTTTAGTGGGGATCTCGTTGTCATCCCGCCTGATCTTTATTCTTTGGACATTTGTCACGTGCTGTTCCTTCCAGGCTTCAAGCAGCTCGGTTTCACTCAGATCAAGGAGATCTTGTTCAGATACGACTCCGCGTGTGCTGTTCAAAGAACGATGCGGATTTATCGAGACGGGGGTACTATTAATTTCAACAAGTCCAGATAGATTCTCGTGCTGTTTCTTGTCATTAACTTCGAGCAACAGATCACCGCTGGCCATTTTCGTGACCTTGTAGCCACGACCTAGTTTCTCAGCAAGAGACTTGAATGAATGAATGAATGTTTGATGTTTTGTGGCGCAAGGGCCAAGTATGGCCAAAGAGCGCCATGTCCGTGTTAATGGGCTTGCAGTGAAATTATGAGTTCGATGAAGTTGGTGTGACGTGGCTGTAGAGGGGCCTTAAAAACGGTCGCGCTAAAGCGCGCAAAATCTGTATAATAAGATTATGGCGATGACTTATGACGTGTACTATGAACATTAAGATACATTTAAATAGAATGATACGATGCGTAAAATATCTAAGGTTATAAGATATGCTCGAGCACTACTGCCTCCTTAGAGCCCTTGAAAAAACAAGGGCCTGGAGGCATGTGCTAGGCAAAACTTATCGCAGCGGCATCCTCTGGAGCGAGGATGCTCTACGAATTTCTTGGGCATATAACGTGTAGTACGACATCATTTAAGAAGCTTAGGACTGTCTTGTTGTCAAAAAGCGGTTCCTTACCAAGAAACATAACCGGGTGTAGAGGGATGTGATGTTTGTAAGCAAGCGGAAAATGTTTCTTTCTCTCCGTTTCGGCTTCCCGACACTCCAGGAGCACGTGGAGGACAGTAAGCACCTCACCGCATCTACCACAGATTGGAGGTTCACTTCCAGTAAGCAGATAATTATGGGTGCCAAATGTGTGTCCTATTCTGAGGCGACAGAATAGGACATCTGTTCGCCGAGATTTTGTTGGGGAGGGCCAAAAACCTAACTGCGGCTTTATAACGTGCAGTTTATTATTTATCTCTGCGTCCCACATGCGTTGCCAGTGGTTTCGCAGTTTCTTTCGTATGTAAGGTTTCAGATCTGTGAGAGGCACCAAATCAGCATTATTAACAGCAGGGAGTGCAATTGACGTAGCCATCTGGTCTGCCAAGACGTTACCTTCGATTCCCCTGTGGCCGGGTACCCAGCATATGATGATTTGCTGGTTAGATAGATAAGTTTTGCATATGTCGGAATAGACCTCAGTAAGTACAGGATTTTTATGTTTGTAGGGTGACATTAAGGCCTTCACCACACTTAGGGAGTCTGTATATATTACGGCTTTTTGGAGTTTTGTTTTCTTTATATGCTTTACAGCCGACCATATAGCGTAGGCCTCTGCCGTAAAGATACTTGTTTCTGGATGCAGTACATCGCATTCCGAAAAAGAAGGACCGACGGCTGCATAAGATACTCCGGCATGTGACTTGGAAGCGTCTGTGTAGAACTCTGTGCACGAGTGTTTGTACTGAAGTTCTAGGAAATGCATTCGAATTTCTACATCTGGAGCCTGCTTTGAAACTTTTAGAAAGGATACGTCACATTCTGTGACCTGCCAGTCCCAAGGAGGTAATAGCTTGGTTGGGCGCATTAAGCGGTGCTCCAGGAGTGAGACATGCATTTCATCGCTAAGCTCCTTCACACGCAGCGAGAAAGGCTGTCTTATAGACGGACGGTTGCGGAAAAGTGTAGCATACGTCATATCGGTAATGGTATTAAGACATGGGTGTTCAGGAATGGAATGCACTTTAAGGAAATAAGTAAAGCTGACGTATGATCTCTGTAAGCGGAGCGGCCACTCATTCGATTCGGCATATAGGCTTTCGATCGGGCTTGTTCTGAAAGCACCAGTGGCTAGGCGGATACCTAGATGATGGACAGGATCCAGCATCCTTAGCGCGCTCGGGGCGGCAGAGTTATACACTACGGCCCCATAATCCAATCGTGACCGTATTAGGCTCTTGTAGAGATTCATTAGACACTTTCTGTCACTTCCCCACGTAGTCTTGGATAGAAGTTTTATTAAGTTCATTGTTTTTAGACATCTTTCTTTGAGATATTTGATGTGTGGAATGAAAGTGAGTCTTTCGTCAAGTATAATACCTAGGAATTTGTGCTCTTTGTTGATAGGAATTTGTTGTCCACACAGTTCTAAGCAAGGATCCGGGACCAGGCCTCTCTTTCGTTTAAAAACTACACAAGAACTTTTGTGAGGATTGATTTTAAATCCGTTTTTCTCTGCCCATTTTGATACTTTGTTTAAACCATGCTGTACCTGTCTCTCGCACACTGCGAGGTTACAGGATTTAAAAGCTATTTGAATGTCGTCCACATAGATAGAGTAAAAAATGGCCGGAGGTAATGAAGCACGGAGCGTGTTCATCTTCACTATAAAGAGCGTGCAGCTAAGGACGCCTCCCTGGGGTACACCAGTTTCTTGTGTAAAAGGACGTGACAGTACATTGCCGACTTTTACACGGAATGTGCGATTGGACAAATAGCTTTCTATGAGGTTTAGGATATTACCATGAATGCCCATTTCTGACAGGTCTCTTAAGATTCCGTATCGCCACGTTGTGTCGTATGCCTTCTCCATATCGAGGAATACGGATAGGAAAAACTGTTTGTGTACAAATGCGTCACGGATGTTTGCTTCTATACGTACAAGGTGATCAGTTGTGGAGCGCCCTTCCCTGAAGCCACACTGATAAGGATCAAGTATTTTGTTCTGTTCAAGGAAATGGATGAGGCGCCGATTTATCATTTTTTCAAATACCTTACACATGCAACTTGTGAGGGCTATCGGGCGGTAGCTTGCCACTGAGGAAGGATCTTTGCCTTGTTTTAAAACAGGGACCACAATGGCTTCTTTCCATGCAGTCGGAAGGTACCCTGCGTCCCAGATAGTGTTGAAAAGTGTAAGTAGTGTAACTTGCGTGTCATTGTGTAAGTTTTTCAGCATTTCATACATTATTCTGTCCGATCCTGGCGCAGAGCTCTTGCATGCGCTCAAGGCAGCTCTGAACTCTGCAATACTAAAAGGACGGTTGTATGGTTGATTTTGACGACATTTTCTGTTGAAAGGCTTACGTTCTTCTATTTGCTTGTATTTGAGGAAGGATTGTGAATAATTTGATGAACTTGACACGTTCTCAAAATACTCCCCAAGTGAGTCTGCCTGGTCTTGTAGTGTATCGCCCTGTGTGTTTACCAGGGGGAGTGAATGTGTTTGCCGCCCTTTAATCCTATTAACTCTGTTCCAGGCTTTGGCCTCATCCCCAAACGAGTTAATACTTGATAAAAACTTGTGCCAGCTTTCTCTTCTGGCCTGTCGGCGGGTTCGCCTGCCTTGGGACTTTATTTTTTTAAAGTTTATAAGATTCTCTGCAGTGGGAGAAGCGCGTAGCAACGCCCACGCCTTGTTCTGATTCTTACGGGCGATCCTACATTCGCTGTTCCACCACGGTACACGTCGTTTGCATGCCAGCCCACTCACTTCGGATATGCATTTTGATGCGGCATCTATTATGAATGATGTTAGATACTCTACAGCAGCATCAATTTCTAGAGAAGACATGTCGGCCCATGAGATGTTAGTGAGAGTTCGAAATTTCTCCCAATCTGCTGTGTCTACCTTCCACCTAGGAGCTTGCGGAGGATATTCGTTTTCTTTAGATGTTCTTATCAGTATGGGAAAGTGGTAGCTCCCGTAAGGATTCTTCGTAACTTCCCATTCGAGTTCGAGCAGTATAGACGGGGAAACTATACTAAGATCTATTGAAGAAAATGTTCTGTTTGCTAGAGAGTAATATGTGGGTTCCTTTTTATTCAGCAAGCACGCACCGGAAGAAAAGAGGAACTGTTCAACAAGACGACCTCGCGCGTCTGTACGAGAGTCGCCCCACAGGGAGCTGTGCGCATTGAAATCGCCAAGAACAACATAAGGTTCTGGCAATTCGTCTATAAATGACTGAAATTCATGCTTGTTTAATTTGAAGTGTGGGGGTACATAAAGCGAGCAAATGGTGACGAGTTTATTTAAAAGAACAGCTCGAAGCGCCACTGCTTCAAGGGGCGTTCGTAGCTGTAAACGTTGACAGGCTACACTTTTTTTAATTATAATTGCAACACCGCCCGATGATGCGACAGCATCATCGCGATCTTTCCGAAACGTAACATATTGTCGAAGAAAGTTTGTGTATTTTGATTTTAAGTGTGTTTCCTGTAAACACAGCACTTTTGGATTGTGTGTATGGATGAGTTCTTGCACATCATCAAGATTCCTAAGAAGACCTCTGACATTCCATTGAATGATTTGTGTATCCATATTTAAAGAAATATAGGTGCTGTGTTTACGGAAACGGAAGAGATGTCTTACATTACAGAGCCCTTTCGAGGCCCTGTAATAGGTGTTTTGTTCTTTTTGAAGCGTTCGAGCGAGTCTCGACGCTCCTTAGGCGTTTGGTGCGCCTTGGGGACAGGTGTAGTGTCCATTGCCTCCTGTGAGACGCCGGACAGGCGCTCTTGCGAGCGAGAGGTTTTCAGAGGGAGTCCCGCCTTCGAGGGCAAGACCCCTGCGCCCACCAGCCCGGAGGTCGATGGGGCTCCCTGAGGGATTTGGCTGCGCTGGCCGTTGCCAGCGCTGGAGGGGGCCTCGGAAGTTGGGGCAGCCTCGGCTGCGCCCACCTTCGGGGTCGATGGATCCGTCTGCTCGGTTGGCGGAGCAGCCCTAGCTGCAACCACCGTGGGGGCAGATGGCGTAACTGTCGACTCACTGACTGTGGGTCGGACAGCCGCCGGAGGCCGTTGTGACGCTGCCCCCTGACGCGCCACATCGGCAAAGGTTTTCCTGGGCAGGTACGATACCCGCCTACGTGCCTCCTTGAAACTTATATTTTCCTTTATTTTTATTGTTACAATTTCCTTTTCTTTTTTCCACGATGGGCACGACCGCGAGTACGCGGCGTGCTCCCCATCACAGTTTACACAGTGGAGAGTGTTCGCACAAGCTTCAGTGGCGTGTTCAAGGGCACTGCATTTGGCGCATGTTTGGTGGCCTCGGCAGCTCTGCGAGCTGTGGCCAAAACGCTGGCATTTGAAGCATCTTAGGGGATTTGGCACATATGGTCTGACACGGAGCTTTATGTACCCGGCCTCTACAGACTCGGGCAGAATACTTGAACCGAATGTGAGTATCAGGTGCTTTGTTTGAATTTCTTTTCCATCCCTTCTTATCTTAATTCTTCTCACATTGACAACATTCTGATCACTGAAGCCCTCCAGGAGCTCAGCCTCTGTCAGCTGGAGCAAATCGTCATCCGAGACAACGCCGCGGGTGGTGTTGAGCGTGCGGTGTGGAGTCACTGTTAATGGAACATCTCCGAATGATACTAGACTGGGCAACTTATCGTACTGTTTCTGATCATGGAGCTCTAGCAGGAGATCACCACTTGCCAGCCTTGATACCTTGTAGCCTGGACCAAGGACATCAGTTAAGGACTTGGAAACTAGAAAAGGGGAAATGTTTCGTACTTGTTTGTCGGATTTTTCTGAGTGGATCACATGGTATTGTGGGAAGTTTGGTGTTTGTCGTCCAAGGAACTGAAAAACTTCATCGGTGCGCCCTCTTTTGTGAGGGCGATCAGGAAGCGGAGGGAAGGAGCTAGCCATAAAGGAAATGAATTTTCGGCAACAACGCCAGCCACCCACCATGGAGCCCTACAGGGGGACGTTACAGGGACTGTAAAAACAGGTCCTGCAAGCGCCAGCTTTACGTTATCGCTATAACCAAATATGAGATAACCTAGGTTGGTTATTCACACAAGGTTAACCCTTGCTGCCTGGAAAAATTGGAAGTAAGCGGAAGCTAGGAGAAGACAGGAAAGATTAAAAGTAAGAGAAAGACGAAGATTAGAGGAAGAGAGAGACAGGAAAAGGCAACTACCGATTTCCCCCGGGTGGGTCAGTCCGGGGGTGCCGTCTACGTGAAGCCGAGGCCAAAGGGGTGTGTTGCCGCCGCCGAGGGGCCGTAAAGGTCCAAACACCCGGCATTGGCTCAACCCCCAGGATCCCCTTTTCCCCGGACACGGCTAAGCCGCGCACGGCTACACGCGGGAGGGTCCAACCCTCGTGTGCTCGGGTACGTGGTGTCGCAAGGCACCAAACGCCTGCTTGCGCAGACGCCCCTGCGGGGCAGCAAGAGACTTTGCGACAACAAATGGTGATAGAGTTCTTGCTGTTTTATCAGGGTTTCCACAACTTAAGACATGGTACTTTGGATAAATTTCTTTGGTCTGCCCAAAAAGTTTCAGGGAGTCATCGGTGCGCCCTCTCTTGGAAAGAGGGCGATCAGGGAGTTGGGGGAACGATGAAAAAGCCATCAAAATAAATATCACTTCTGTAGCTATGCCAGCCGCCCACCACCGAGCCCAACAAGGGGACGCTACGAAGCCCAAAAGCTACGAAAACGCCAGCTGTACATAGTCACTATAACCTAATATACGATACCCAAGGTTGGATAACTACGCCAGGTTAACCTTCGCCACCTGGAAGTAAGAAGAAGTGAAGAGAAGACAGGAAAGATTGAAAGTGAGAGAGGAAGACGAAGATTGAAGAGAAGAACAGGAAAAGGTGACTGCCGATTTCCTCCAGGTGGGTCAGCCTGGAGGTGCCGTCTATGTGAAGCCGAGGCCAAAGAGGTGTGTTGCCTCCACCGGGGGGCCTTAAAGGTCCAAACACCCAGCATCGGCTCAACCGCCAGGATCTCCTTTTCCCCAGACACGGCTAAGCCGCGCACGGCTACACGCGGGAGGGTCCAACCCTCGTATGCTCGGGTACGTGGTGTCGCGACACACCAAACGCCTACTGACGCAGACGCCCCTGCGGGGGACTGAGGATGGCTGACGATTATGTCACTGTGTTGCGGAAGCATTTGACGTCATCATCCGGTCAAGGACTGACAACTTGCAAGCGCATCAACTACTCTAATCATCTAGATTATAGTTCATGGAACAACCACCAACGGATTGTGAGCAACGGGCGAGTGTTTTATGTGATGGAACAATTTTATGGGCTTCCAAATATTTTTTATCGGACTCATGACTTTTTCCAATCTTCCTGGATATATTATGCTGACAGATTTAATGCACTTGACATTAGTGATGGTGATGTGCCCTTTTGTTCTGAGAACCTGTACTTTTGGAACGGGCCGGCCGGAGGCTTGGAGGGATTGCGTCAAAAAGGGTGGACGTTGGTTAACCTTTTGGTGATTCTTCGTGAGTCACGAGTGCGGGACACCAAAGTTACAGTACTGGCACAGGGTGACAGCCAGGTCATCAATACAACTTACTTGTTACCTGAGACGAACACAGAGGAAGAGCTGATGAAGAGCCTGGAACAGGTTTATCAAAATAACTCTCCCATTATGAAGGCCATTCATTCTGGAACACAGAAATTAGGACTGAAAATAAACCGGGAGGAGACCATGCAGACGTCAGAGTATTTGAATTATGGAAAAATCTCGGTGTTACGAGGACAGTTCTATCCACTAGAAACCAAAGGTCCTGGACAACCTGTTACCAATGAACAGCTTCCTTCATTCGGAAATGTCATGTCATCAGTTGGTACAAACGCTCTCACTGTTGCACAGTCCAGCCCATCAATTGTACCTGCTTGTATCAATTATGTCTTTTTCAGCCTTTTCTGTAGTGCTATTCTTGCTTGCCACAATATTTTGCTACAAGGCTACAGCGCAACCGGACAATTAAATCAAGAGCAGTGGGAGCTCTTTTACGCAAGATCTGTTTATCTAGACCCGTCCTTTGGACGTATTTCGGCTATGGCTCTCACTCGATTTCTGGTCCGGCAGTTTCCAGATCCTGAAATTAAATCACTTTGTTTCTGGCAATTTTTGTATAAAACAGCCAGATCCCCTCTAATAAAAAAAAATGGCTCTCACGTCGGAACCCGAGACTTCCGAAAGTTGTTGGAATAGCCGAACTCTTAGAATCTACCAAGAGGACTGAGCACCATCACCCTAGTCCAAGAACTCGTTCGGAAGAACCTAGCTCAGAACTCTCACAATATCACAAATGCTCTATTCAAGGAAGGCGCCGAGAACATCAACCGAGAAGACTATTCTTTGTTACAATTTTTAAGGGAGATCAAACCTGTCTTTCCCCGCTTCTTGGCCGAGATTAAGGCGGTATCTTGCAGGTATCAGCGATTCTTTGATAGGATTGTTTCAGAACTCTCGTACGATTCGGGCACAATTAAGAGAACCTTTTCAAGGGAAGTGGACATTCTACTAAGAAAAAGTGAACAACTCGCTACCAATGTATCGGTGAACCCCTTAAATCCTCGTGCCCAAGCATGGAAGTGCTCATCCGAACACGCTGATTAGCTTATAAGCTTGTCCTGGGCCACACCATTAGTGGGTGCGACAATTCCCTATTCTTTTGAGTACATGAGTCAGCCAATTGAGTGGAATTCTCGATGTAAGAGGTGTGTTGCCGAGAACTCACTGGTACGCGACAAACTGCTGATGCTAGTGTCGGGACCAATACGTTTAAGCTTAGAGGAGTGTGGACCTCTCGCTCCATACCTTGGCTCCACAACCTCAGAGGCAACAACCTTATTTCATCCGTGGGAGAAAGAAGTGAAGATTCCACCAATAAATCGAGCCTCCAAACTGCGTTCTGCCATGGGATGGTTCATTTATGCAGACTCTCCTTTTGCAGCTTCAATCATGAGCGATCTCGAGCAGTTGACCGGACTAAATTGGCGCAGAGGATCTCTTAAATTGGATCGAACAGGAACCGCTGGCCACCACTACATCTCTCCACGTCAGAGCGCCAGGGGCTTCGCAAGTGTGCGTCCTAATGGTTTGCGATTTTTTTCGGTGACAGGTGACGAAATGACATCTTGTAAGGGCAAGGAACTGGGATTTCAAGTACCAGCCTACTCGTTGTTTGGTCAATTGACTGTTCTAGAATGTGAATTGTTTGCTAAGAAAGGATGTGTTCATTATCACATGCACCCATCATGCCAAGGTTGTTTCTGGGAGGTTGAACACCTTTCCTTGGTGTGTGATGAAGAATATTCTCCCCAGGATTGTTCTCCTGTCTTAAAGGAAATGATCTTAACCTGTGAGAAGACGGTAATCTATGAGCGCGTTCCACCTCCCATTCAAAGAGGCAATTAGAACCATCTCAATCCATGCGAGCAATCTTGATGATGATGATGTGTTGTGTTTTGTGGCGCAAGGGCCAGGTTTGGCCAAAGAGCGCCATGACACGTGGTAATGTTGAAGATGTATTATGGAAGATGTGACTTGGCTGTAAAGTGGCCTAAAAATATTCGCTGTAAAGTGCGTAAAATGTTCGTGCTATAAAATTATGGCGATGACTTATGACAAATACTATAGATTAAAATCCATCGTAGAAGAATGATGCAAATTATAAAATATATAAGATCGTAAAATTACTTGCAGCACTGCTGCCTCGACAGAGCCCTTGAACGACAAGGGCCTAGAGGCGCGTGCTATACGAAAGACCTATCACAGCGGCATCCTCTGAAGAGAGGACCCGCTACGAACATGTGGGGCTAAAGATATGCAGGACAACATCTCTCAGAAAACTTAGGACTGCGTTGGCGTCAAATAAAGGTTCTGGGCCGAGTAGCATTACGGGATGTAGGGGGATGTGCTGCCGATATGCTAGGGAAAAATGTTTCCTTCTTTCAGATTCGGCTGCCCGACACTCCAGGAGAACGTGGAGGACGGTCAGCCTCTCCCCGCATCTGCCACAGGTTGGAGGATCATTTCCAGTGAGTAGAAAGTTATGCGTGCCAAACGTGTGTCCTATTCTGAGGCGACAGAATAGGACATCTGTTCGCCGTGATTTTGTTACGGAGGGCCAAGAACCTAACTGTGGCTTTATTACATGTAGTTTATTATTTACTTCTGCGTCCCACATACATTGCCAGTGGTTTCGCAGTTTTCTTCTTAAGAAAGGCTTCAGGTCTGTGACAGGGACCGAAGCAGTAGGACAAACTGCATGCAATGAAATGGATGTGGCCATCTGGTCCGCTAGTACGTTTCCCTTAATGCCCCTATGTCCAGGCACCCAGCATATAATCACATGTTGGTTAGCTATATATGCTTTACACAGTACGGAGTAGAGTTCATTAATTACAGGGTTTTTGTGGCTACAGAAAGACATCAAGGCCTTCACAACACTAAGGGAGTCCGTATATATAACTGATTTCTGGAGTTTTGATTTATTTATATGCTTTGCGACCGACAGCAGTGCGTAAGCCTCAGCCGTAAAGATACTAGTTTCCGGATGCAGTACATCGGTTTCCGAGAAGGATGGACCGACGGCTGCATAGGACACCCCGTCGTGTGACTTCGATGCGTCTGTGTAGAACTCCGTGCAGGAGTATTTGTGCTGGAGTTCCCGGAAATGCATTTGGATTTCAATCTCTGGAGCGTGTTTTGTAACTTGCATGAAGGATATATCGCATTGTATCAGCTGCCACTCCCAAGGAGGTAGCAGCTTGGCTGGATGCATTGGGCGGAGCTCGAGGATTGGGACACGCATTTCGTCACTAAGCTCCCTCACACGCAGCGAGAAAGGCTGTCTTACGGAGGGACGATTATGAAAGAGTGTAGCATATGTCATATCGTTAACGGTATTGAAACATGGATGTTGAGGGTTAGAGTGGACTTTCAGGAAATATGTTTGGCTGATGTATGTTCTCTGCAGATGAAGTGACCACTCATTTGATTCTGCATATAAGCTTTCAATAGGACTTGTTCTGAAAGCTCCAGTGGCCAGTCGGATTCCTAGATGGTGGACCGGATCTAGCATCTTTAGCGCGCTCGGGGCTGCAGAATGATAGATCACGGCACCGTAATCCAACCGTGATCGGATGAGGCTCTTGTAAAGATTCATTAAACATTTCCTGTCGCTGCCCCATGTTGTGTGGGATAATACTTTGAGTAAGTTCATTGTTTTTAAGCATTTAACCTTGAGGTACTTTATGTGTGGAATAAACGTTAATTTCGAATCAAGTATGATGCCTAAAAACTTGTGTTCTTTGTTCACAGGAATTCGCTGACCATACATTTCGATACTGGGTTCTGCAATGAGCCCTCTCTTTCTTGTGAAAAGCACACAAGAACTTTTGTTGGGGTTAACTTTAAATCCGTTTTCTTCTGCCCATTTGAACACTTTGTTCAAGCCCTGTTGAACTTGCCTCTCACATACAGTAAGGTTGCAGGATTTGAACCCTATCTGTATGTCGTCTACATAAACAGAATAAAAAATGGCTGGCGGTAATGAAGCACGAAGGGTGTTCATTTTCACGATGAAGAGCGTGCAGCTAAGTACACCTCCTTGAGGTACACCAGTTTCCTGTATAAAAGGTCGCGACAATACATTGCCGACTTTCACGCGGAATGTACGGTTGGACAAATAGCTTTCTATTAGGACGAGCATATTGCCACGGATGCCACTTCCCGACAAGTCCCTCAAGATTCCATAGCGCCACGTAGTGTCGTACGCCTTCTCCATATCGAGGAATACGGATAAGAAATATTGTTTATGTAGAAAGGCGTCGCGAATGTTTCCCTCAATGCGCACAAGGTGATCGGTTGTGGACCGCCCTTTTCTGAAGCCACACTGAAAGGGATCGAGCATATTGTTGAGTTCCAGGAAATGTACAAGTCTACGGTTAATCATTTTTTCAAAAAGCTTACAAAGACAATTTGTCAGAGCTATCGGACGGTAACTTGCCGCCAAGGAAGGGTCTTTACCCTGCTTAAGAACAGGGACCACAATCGCTTCTTTCCATGTGGATGGGAGGTATCCCGTAGCCCAAATAGCGTTGAAAAGCGTGAGTAGTGTAAGTTGGGTGTCAGTGTGTAAGTTTCTGATCATTTCGTACATGACTCTATCAGGTCCCGGTGCAGAGCTTTTGCATGTGGTCAAAGCAGCTCTCAACTCTGCAATACTGAACGGCCGGTTATAAGGTTCATTCTGTCTGGATTTTCGTATTATTGGCTTACATTCTTCTATTTGTTTGTATTTCAAAAAGGATTGCGAATAATGGTTTGAACTCGACACGCTCTCAAAGTGTTCTCCAAGTGTGTCTGCCTGATCTTTCAGTGTTTCATCTTGTGTGTTCACCAAAGGAAGTGAATATGTTTGTCGCCCTTTTATCCTATTAACCCTGTTCCAGACTTTGGCCTGATCTGTATAGGAGTTGATACTAGATAAAAACTTCTGCCAACTCTCTCTTCTGGCTTGTCGGCGTGTTCGCCTGCCTTGGGATTTTACTTTTTTAAAATTGATAAGATTCTCCGCAGTGGGGGAGGCGCGTAGCATCCCCCACGCTTTGTTTTGTTTCTTACGAGCGATCCTACAATCGTCATTCCACCACGGGACACGCCGTTTGCATGCCAATCCATTTACTTGTGATATACATTTAGTTGCGGCGTCTATTATAAAGGCTGTAAAATATTCCACGGCAGCCTCAATTCCTAACGAGGACATGTCATCCCATGATATAGTAGTTAAGTTTCGGAATTTCTCCCAGTCTGCTGTCTCAGTCTTCCACCTAGGAGCCTGTGGTGGATATTCGTCTTCTTTAAGTGTTCTTAATAGTACGGGGAAGTGGTCGCTTCCGTAAGGATCGTTCGTAACTTCCCATTCTAGTTCAGGCAGTATGGACGGAGAAACTATGCTCAGATCAATTGAAGAAAAGGTATTGTTTGCAACACAGTAATATGTGGGTTTCTTCTTATTCAGAAGGCACGCACCAGAAGAGAAAAGGAACTGTTCAACAAGACGACCTCGCGCATCTATACGAGAGTCGCCCCACAGGGAGCTGTGCGCATTGAAATCGCCAAGAACAATGTAAGGTTCTGGCAATTGATCAATAAAGGATTGGAATTCATGCTTCGTTAATTTGTAATGTGGGGGTATGTATAGAGAGCTAATCGTGATGAGTTTGTTTAGGAGTACAGCTCGAACCGCCACTGCTTCGAGAGGCGTTTGTAGCTGTAAAAGTTGACATGCAATGCTCTTATGGATAGCAATGGCAACACCGCCCGATGATGCGACAGCATCATCGCGATCTTTGCGAAAAGTAATATGCTGTCGGAGAAAGTTCGCGTGTTTGGATTTTAAGTTGGTTTCTTGTAAACACAGCACCTTGGGATTGTGTTTGTGGATTAGTTCTTGAACATCATCAAGGTTTCTGAGGAGACCTCTGACGTTCCATTGAATTATCTGTGTATCCATGTTGGTAGTAAATAGGTGCTGTGTGTACAGAAACAGAAGTAGTGATTATGGAAAAAACAGATTAGATTACAGAGCCCTTTCGAGGCCCTGTAACGGGGGTTCTGCCCTTTCTGGAGCGTTCGAGCGAGCCTCGTCGCTCCTTAGGCGCTTGGTGCGCCTTGAGGATGGGTGTAGTGTCCATTGCCTCTTGTGAGGCGCCGGACACTTGCTCTTTCGAGCGGGAAGTTACCAGCGAGGGTCCCGCCTTCGAGGGCAAGACCCCTGCGCCCACCAGCCCGGAGGTCGATGGGGCTCCCTGGGGGATTTGGCTGCGCTGGCCGTTGCCAGCGCTGGAAGGGAGCTGGGAGGTTGAGGCAGCCTCGGCTGCGCCCACCTTCGGGGTCGGTGGTCCCCTCTCCTCGGTTGACGGAGCAGCGCTAGCTGCAACCGCCGCGGGGGCAGATGGCTTAGCTGCCGACTCACTGATTGAGGGTCGGACAGCCGCCGGAGGCCGTTGTGACGCTGCCCCCTGACGCGCCACTTCGGCAAAGGTTTTCTTTGGCAGGTATGCTACCCGCCTTCGTGCCTCTTTGAACGATATATTCTCTTTCACTTTGATGGTTACTATTTCTTTTTCCTTCTTCCAGGAGGGGCACGACCGCGAGTACGCGGCGTGCTCCCCATCACAGTTTACACAGTGGGGAGCGTTCTCACACGTTTCAGTGGTGTGTTCTTGGGCACTACATTTAGCACAAGTTTGGCGGCCTCGGCAACTCTGCGAACTGTGACCGAAGCGCTGGCACTTGAAACAGCGGAGTGGGTTTGGCACGTACGGCCTGACACGGAGCTTGATGTACCCGGCCTCCACAGACTCGGGCAGAATACTTGAACCGAATGTGAGTATTAGGTGCTTCGTTTGAATTTCTTTGCCATCCCTTCTCATCTTAATTCTTCTGACATTGACTACGTTCTGCTCACTTAAGCCCTCCAAGAGCTCAGCCTCTGTCAGCTGGAGCAAATCGTCATCAGAGACAACGCCGCGGGTGGTGTTCAGAGTGCGGTGTGGAGTTATTGACAGTGGAACATCCCCAAATGACACTAGACTGGGCAACTTTTCGTATTGTTTCTTATCATGCAGTTCTAACAGGAGATCACCACTTGCCAGCCTTGATACCTTGTAGCCTGGACCAAGGGCATCAGTTAAGGACCTGGAAACTAGAAAAGGGGAGATATTTCGGACTTGTTTATCGGATTTTTCAGAGTGGATGACATGGTACCGTGGGAAGTTCGGTCTTTGACGACCAAAGAACTGAAATACATCTTCGGTGCGCCCTCTTTTTTGAGGGCGATCAGGAATTGAAGGGAAGGAACTTGCCATAGAAAAATGTAGTTTTCGGCAATAACGCCAGCCACCCACCATGGAGCCCTACGAGGGGACGCTACGGGGACTGTATGAACAGGTCCCGTAAACGCCAGCTGTACGTCATCACTATAACCAAATATGAAATAACCTAGGTTGGCTATTCACACAAGGTTAACCCTTGCTGCCTGGAAAAATTGGAAGTAAGCGGAAGCTAGGAGAAGACAGGAAAGATGGAAAGTGCGAAAAAGACGAAGGCTGGAGGGAGAGAGAGACAGGAAAAGGCAACTACCGATTTCCCCCGGGTGGGTCAGTCCGGGGGTGCCGTCTACGTGAAGCAGAGGCCAAAGGGGTGTGTTGCCTCCGCCGGGGGGCCTTAAAGGTCCGAACACCCAGCATCGGCTCAACCCCCAGGATCCCCTTTTCCCCGGACACGGCTGAGCCGCGCACGGCTACACGCGGGAGGGTCCAACCCTCGTGTGCTCGGGTCCGTGGTGTCGCAACACACCAAACGCCTGCTGACGCAGACGCCCCTGCGGGGCGCGAGGGCGAGCAATCTTACCAATTCGGATTTGCCCAGGGGTTGACAATTTGGATTTTCTCAATTGAAGGAAGACGAGGGGAGCAAGATCACAAATTGTTTTCATTGATATTCCGAGGGAAGATTTCAGTGCGAGATTCCCTGGTGGTGGCTTACTGAAAGCAATCATGAGTGCAGGTATTTGTAGGTCCACGCATCACTACAACATGATGACAAAAAAGAAACCAATCATTGTCATCAATGATTGCACAGATCGACTTGTTGAGCATCTGCTGACAAACGAAGGATTCCTATCTTTTGTAAATGACGGATTTGTGTTGAGCGCTCTCACTCAGACACGAAGGAGATTTGCACAGACACTTCCTTCAATAAATCATGATGCAAGCCAAACTGTGGTGGATCACCTACACAGTCTCTTGTCACAGGTTTATCTTCAGGCACCTTACAAAGATTAGTCCAAAACCCTCTGGGTGTTTTCTGACTTGCAAGGACCCAAGATGATGACACTTGCAGTGTGTTGGCAGCGTCTGTACAGATTGTTTGTTGGGAAACTCTACGAGGGCCAATTTCAAAAGCAGGTTGCATCTTTGAAAGCCATCCGAACTCACTACTCCATTAAAGTCCAGGGGGATTCAGAAGACCGCCGCAAGTTCTCAGAGATCTCGACTGTTCACCCTATGTCAGAGACGTCTACTATACCCCACAAGACATACATTTTGCAGGATCCTGTCTACCTCTTTTGCCTGGGTCCCTGTCTGTGGAGCCCAGTCCATGGGAAGAATATGTGTGCGCTTCAACAAGTGTGCGAATTAACTTTGCCGCGACGAGGTCACCTTCATTATCACACTTGGTAATGGTTCACTTGGACGTACCACTGGTTTCTGGGCTAAGATTGGCTCAACTGGCGACAGGTGCACATTATAAAATCAGAGGGGTCTTGGCCATAGTTTCCTGGAAAGTTGACGTGTTGTGTGGCGGAGACGGCTCAGGGGGATGACCGCGGCCATTCTGAGACTGAATCCTACCTGCAAAGCCATTTTCAACAGTTTGGTTGGTCTGACTCACTGAAATCTCCGCGGTGTCAAACCAGGTCCGCCGTCTGCATTGATCACGATGCCCGAATGTGTCAAGAGAAGGTAATTAGCAGTCTTGTGCAATGTCACCATCCAATTTGGCTAGAGAAGAGACATGGAATTATTTCGACGACTTGATTGCAGAACATTGTAGTCTACTCGGACTATGTGTGCTGGACATGCAAATGAGAAACTCAGGCGAGTTTGAACACATTGTTTGGTATGCACTCAAATACTTGGAAAAGTGGCTGATGCCAGACGGGGTCCTTGTGTTCAGACCTATGCATCATTTTTGCTGGACACTGATTTTGAATTGCTGAGTAAATTCGGGAAACTATTCTATACCATCGAAGCAGTGACAACTGAATTGAGCAGTTCTCATTCCTCTGAGGTGTACATGGTTCGCCAAGGTATGAAAAGAGAGCCAACACCAGATGTTTACCCTACTTTACTGTCTGAGACCCAGCTAGCAGACCTGTGTGGTGCCAGACAAACTATGGGAGACGAGTTGCTCCGCGCTGTTAAGCTGAAAGCGCGAAATCTACTCATAGGGGTACCCCTAGAGTTCACACCAGAACCTCGACAGGAATTAGTCCATTTGTTAGTATCCTTTGGTGAGCCGGCGCGAGATGCTATCAATATTGAAGGTCACCTGCACTTCAAAATCCATGTTAGGCACTGGAATCTAGCGCTAATTTTATGTCTAAATGCTCTGATCAAGAACTGCCTTGTTAACACAAGAGGACATCTTGCTTATTGTGCTCCCCCTTCAGATCAAAGAATTCGACAACTCATGACTTGGAACTTTGCTACTTGGTATCTTGTTCCATGGATTACCGAAAGTCAACTACTCTACGAATCATGTGTCCAACGTGCCCAAGAAACCCTCTTCTACTCTTGTGAATCGGTTCGAGCCACAATAGGCCAATCGCAACTCTACCATTGCAAGTGGCAGTGGAACCACGGTTTGAAGATAAAAAAAATGCTTTACAAAGTAAAGAGTTGGGGACAAGTTGCATTCATAAAGAGAACCCTAAGATTATGGCCGGACAGTAAAGTAAGTGCCGTTCTCCCGTCACTGTGTGAGATGGCAACACCGGTTCAGACGTTAACCACGAATTGGAACAAGAACTTGACTTGGAAGCACATCTCCAAGCACATACAAGATTTAAAGGTTACATACAAAATATCATACAAAATTTAAAGGTTACAGGAGCAGGTCTGGACGAAATCAGTTCTATTAATATTAAATTAGTAGCTCATCTTATCGCTCGCCCGTTATCTCATGTTATCAATTTGATCTTTGACTGGAGTATTTCCTAGTCAACTAAAAAAAAAACAAAAATTATTCCAGTATTTAAAAAGGGTGACCGCTCCTACATTTCTAATTATCGCCCTATTGCTATTCTTCCTTTCTGTAGCAAGATTATCGAAAAATGTATTGAAAAATGCTTAACCAAATACTTCTCAAAATTTAACATTCTTTCGCCAAATCAATTTGGCTTCAGGGTAGGATCCTCGACTGATTGTGCTATACTTTCTTTCACGGATAAAATAAAAGACGCTATAGATGCCGGTTTCTACGCAGGATCAATTTTTATCGACTTATGCAAAGCATTTGAATCAGTAAACCACGTCATCTTACTTACTAAACTACGAGCAGTAGGCATCGATGGCCCAGCATTAGCACTTATAAAAAGTTACCTAACAGATAGACAACAAGCTGTGTATTTTAGTTGCTCACTTTCTAATTTCAGAATAACCAATAAAGGGGTCCCGCAGGGGTCTGTACTTGGCCCGCTACTATTCCTGCTATATATAAATGATTTACCCGGTTGTTTAACAGAAACTGAGGCCTTTCTTTACGCCGATGACACTACATTACTTGCAACCGATCGTTCACTAACTTCCCTGCCTACTAAGCTAAACACTGATCTGAAAAATATTTTAACGTGGTGCCAGGTTAACTCGCTAAGCATAAATCCTACCAAAACGTCTTTTATGCTTTTTCATTCGAATCATAGGACACCAGAGTTCATTCCCACTGTCAACCTAAACTTTCTTAACATCAGTGCAGTTAATGAATGCTCATTTCTTGGAATAATTCTTGACTCAAACTTAAAATTTACGAAGCATATTGCCTATTTGAAGCGCAAAATTTCTCCCGGTATTAGAATTTTACTTAAATCTAGATATTATTTTAGCAAACCAACATTGCTGACCTTGTATTATTCTTTTATTCACAGCCATCTTAATTATTGCATTACAGCATGGGGTAACACATATCCAACTCATATTGCACCACTACAGCATTTGCAGAATCAAGCCATACGGATATTGTCATTCAGCTCATACAACTGCAGTGCTTCTGATATGCTTTTCAACCACAGAATACTTTCAGTAAAAAATATTGTTAAATATAAATTAGCCATAACGTTATTTAAGGTAATACGTAATTCTTCTCCAGTAAATATATTTTCTGCGGCTACTTTGGTTAACTTGAACCGCACAAGGTTTGCAGCTAACAACAATTTCTTATTGCCACTAATACATACTAATTATGGAAAACAATCTGGATATTTCGCAGCATTATCCACTTGGAACAGCCTCCCATTAAATGTCAAGCACTCTTCGTCTTTGAGTTTCTTCAAGAAAACATTATTCACTTTTCTACTAGATAGCCAAAATAATCCACATATCTAAGCTATTCACCTCACTCCTGCTCATTTCCTTGCCGTTTTTCTTTTTCTCTCATTTATAGCCTCTATAAGTATTTTGGTTTGTTATGTTGCGAATACCCTAAACTACTGTTTTAATTGTACGACTAGCTATTGATTTTATATTACTTTACAGTTTGTACTTATACTTTGAATAATCTTCCTCATAGTGACTACTGTATTGCTGTTTTATGCCTTGTATTTCCTTTAATGTATATATTTTCTGACAGGAGGTCCCCTTTCAGCCACATGCTCTGGGACCTCCTTCTGTATACTTATGTAAACATGTATGTCTCCTCCTTATTAAAGAAATAAACTGAAACTGAAAACTGAACCGATCTATGGGTGTTTTTTGAAGATTATGTAGTTGCAGAAACTGCAACTGGGTCCGCTGAAGCTGTTGGTTCCCAAGAGGCCACACCTGATCAGTCCCCTCCAGAGCTCCAGGAGGCGTCAGCATTAAACCTACCTACTGATCCAACTGGCTTCAATAGAGAATTTGCTATACAAGATGATTCATGAGCATTGGCGGTGTTCAGGGTTAGTCAGAAATAAGGAGACGGCTTTATTTTTAACAATAACAAAACCATATGATTGGTTAAGTCAACTTGCCTGGTACGGCGGCTACGGCACTCTCCCCGACATCCAGACAGGAGCCAGCCACTCGGTCGCCGGATCCACGGCCTTAATGGCCAAATACCGAGGATTAGAATGAAAAATTCGAATCGAAGCACTAAGAGTAGTAGGATATTGTCATTTTGCCCTTCTTGGGGCCGACACCCAAGAACGGTTACGGTGAAATCTTGCGGAAGACAAGTCAAGTACAGTTGAGAAACACGGATGTTCGTTATTCGATTTACATTTTAAAAAGTAGGAGAAGCTTAGACATGTTCTGCGTAGGTGTAAGGACCACTCGATCGTCGTGACATAGACTTTCCACAGGACTTGTCCTAAATGGGCCTGTTGGCAGCCGTATACCTTGGTTGTGGACTGGGTCGAGGATTTTGAGAGCACCATCCGATGCGGATTGGTACAGCACGGCTCCGTAGTCGAGGCGCGAACGTACAAGGGTCTTATACAGGCTAAGCAAACACCTCCTGCCACTGCCCCTGTTTGCTCGAGAAAGTACCTTAAGCAGATTCACAGTCATCAGGCAATTCGCTTTAAGATATTTCAAGTGGGGAATAAAATTAAGTTTTGTGTCTAAGATAATACCTAACAATTTGCGTTCAAGGCCGACCGATAGTCGTTCTCCATTAAGGTCATTAGCTGGTTCTGGTGATACGCCTCTTTTCTTTGAGAAGAGAACACGTGTGCTGTTTTGTGGTTTACATTTAAAACCATTTTCTTGTGACCACTTTGAGAATTTGTTTAGTCGAAGCTGTAGCTCTTGCGCAAATGCTGTTAAGATTGCACGACCTAAAAGCTATCTGTACATCGTTTACATAAACGGAATAAAAGAGTGTGCGAGGTATAAGTATGTAAGGAGTTCATTTTCGCAGCAAAGAGCATACAGCTCAGCACTCCACCTTGCGTTACAACTGTCTCCTGTATGAATGATCGAGACTACACATTGCCAACTCTAACACGAAACGTTCTGTCAGACAGGTAGCTCTCAATAATGGTCAGCAAGTTGCCACGTATACCGATTCCAGAAAGATCCCGAACGATCCCAAAGCGTCACGTAGTATCATACGCCTGTTCCATATCAACGAATATAGGTACGACAAGCTGTTTGTGGGTAAAGGCTTCCCGGATGTACATTTCCCTGCGGACAAGGTGGCCTGTCGTCGATCTACCTTCCCTGAAACCGCATTGGTATGGGTCTAATATTTTGTTGGTTTCACGATAGTAGAGCAAGCGTTTGTTGACCACCTTTTCAAAGAGTTTGCATAGGCAGCTTGTCAATGCTATAGGCCTATAACTGTTTGCAAAGGAATGTCCTTACCATGTTTCAGAATGGGAATTATAATGACCTCTTTCCACAGAGAGGGAATCTGGCCGGATGACCATATACCATTGTAAAGAAGATGTTGATGTTCCGTTTAACGGCGCATAAGCAACTAAGGCCATCATGCGCCAATCGCAAGGTATAATGTAGCAAAAAGCTGGGTAACCTCAAAAGGTCCTTTTCTAATAGAGGACACCGAGGATTCCAACAATATCAGCGTATCAGCAAAGTTTCGTCATATCAGCAAAGTTTCATCGCCTGGCCGTATGACACGTGCTGCTGGAGGCCTGTGACGTAACCTGGACAGTAATTCCCATTGGCTCTTCGAGGAGAAGACTACTACAAAAGCTGCGAGCGCTCCCGCTCAAGGTTCATTTTGGCAGCAGCGGCAACGGAAAACAGCGACGACGTACTCACAATCGTGTGCTTCTTCCACGCAGGTCTGTGCTGCACTGTTTTACTGAATTTATTTTTTTCATTTGGTTTCCTGCTGTTGCTGCTGCTGCCACGGTGTATTTTGCATTGCCATGTCTAAAGAAATCAGGGCTCTTTTCGAGGAACTGAAACATGAACTTCATGCAGAGTTCAAAGATTTTAGAGATACATTCGAGAGAGATTTTCGGAAAGAAATGAGGGAGGTGAAGAACAGCCTGACGTTCATTAGTAAAGAGTATCATAGAATGAAAGTGGAGAACAAAGAACTGAAAGAGGCGAATGTTCATCTTGAAAGTCGGTGCAGTGCCCTTGCACAGCAGTTGAAGGCTCATGACAGTCTTCTCCTCCATGCCGAACAATACTCTCGAAACACAAATGTTGCAATTAAAGGTGTTCCTTGCAACATGCCAGAGAACCTAACAGAGATAATAGGTAGAATTGCAGCAAAAGTGAATGCCTCTACTTTGCCAACTGACATTGACATAATTCACCGCGTCCCGACAGCGAACTCGGCAGTAAAAAATATACTTGTACAGTTCAATCGGAGGCAAGTCCGTGACGCTTTTCTTCAGAAAGCGCGCGCTGCAAAATTGGTATGCTCTGACATTGGTCTTGATTCTGACATGCGAATTTTTGTTAATGAGCACCTTTGCCCTGAACTCAAGCGCATTCTGGGTGAGGCAACTGCGCAGAAGCGCCAAGCCAAATGGAAGCATGTTTGGGTGCGCAATGGTAAAATCTTTGCTCGTCAAACCGACGATACGCCCACAATCAGAATTACATGCAGAGAGGACATTGCGAGGCTCACTGCGTCATCAGATAGTGACTAAAGCAAAAGGTGTCACTGGCTCAGAAAAGGTAACCTTTGAAAATATGTCGCATGTCTATGCTTCTGAAACCAAGCGCACTTGCAGTGCAACATGTTTATTCTGTAGAAGTTTTGTCATACCCTCATACATCCCTTGTGAGTATATTATACCCAAAATGAATTGCGACATGTTACGCTGTTGTGTCCCCGTGCTTAAGGTTGTGGCACTAAACAGTTTCAGTCATGATGAAGCATCCAGTTTGATTGCCCAAGTTTATATCGTACAAACTAACAGTCCCACGTGGTTATTGTTACTGTACCAGGGATATCTGCATATGTCAGCAAGAACTCGGCCTTGCAGTTGCACATGTTGCGTTTGCACACCATTTTCCGTATGGTCACGTACTTTATTCTTATCATTTCTTGATGACAGTCAATCGGTATTTTGAACGTGTTTGCCCCTGTGAACTGGGATCTAGTATGAAAAAGAAAGGCTTGTTCTCAGCGTTGCATTTAAACGTTCACTCAATGTGGCATAAACACGAACAACTAGATCAGCTGATACATAATCTTCCGGTATCTTTTGATTGTTTTATGTTTACTGAAACATGGTCTCATGATCTCATTTCGATGGAATCATTCTCGCGCTTTTTCTTGAACAGAGGGACCCGCGGGGGCGGCCTGGCAGTTTATATTAAATCTTGTTACGCATTCGAGCTTGTTGATGAATTTACAGTTATAACAAATGACTATGAAATTCTCACATTACGTCATAACCATCATATCTTATCGGTAGTGTATAGGCCCCCGAGTGGGAACAGTGACCAGTTTCTCAATTATGCAAACAAATTTCTAGAATTCTGTTCTAGTAACCGTTATATAGTGGTCATGGGTGGCGATTTCAATATAAATATAGCTGAAGATAATTACACGTCACTTAGTCTTGCCAACATAATTGAATCCAATGGTTTTACAAACGTAATAGTGTCTCCCACAAGAATTACGGCTTTCAGCCAGACAACTATAGATTTATACGTCGTGAATGCAGACACTACTGTCGAATACGCTGGTACATTGTCGTCCGACCTTAGCGACCACTGTCCAATTTTTGCGTCAATTGTACAAAAACCTTCAACTTTCACTAGAAAAGCCCTTACTACCTATCAGTCAATTAATGACACAAATCTTAATAAATTCAGAGAAATGATAAACAGTGCTGACTGGTCCGAAATTTATACTTATAACAGCGCAGATGAAGCGTACAATATATTTATAAATAAATTTCGTGAAATATATGATGCATGTTTTCCGTGGTCCACAAAGCGCCAATCTAAAAAAATGAGAAAACCATGGATTACGCCGTCTCTTTATAAACAGATAAAAAGAAAGACAAGATGTTTCAAAAATTTTTATCCAGCCGAGATTTGGCCGATCTGACTGCCTTCAAACAGTTCAGAAATAAATTAAACAGCGAGTTGCGGAAGGCGCGTAAGGAATATTATACGAATATATTTGAGAAAGACGGCCGCTGTGATGCAAAATTAGTTTGGAAATCAATAAACGCAGTCCTTAACATGCCCAAGCCCTCCAATTCTATGGGAGGTCTTACAATAAACGGTGTAACCTTAATGGGTACTGAACTAGCGGATAGCTTTAACAAACATTTTATCGGTCTCCCTAAAACAGACTACAACAAATATGCTACCTGCCTACTTTCTGTACAGACACCTGACTCCTTTTTTCTCCACCCTACGCACCCATCCGAAGTTTTTGCTACACTAATGGCCTTAAAGAATAGCTCCAGCCTTGACGCAGAGGGTCTGTGAGTAAAACCAATAAAATTTGTAGCTGACCTTCTTGCACCTCACTTATCGTATATATTTAACCTATCAATATCTTGATCTGCCTTCCCAGACAGACTAAAACGAGCCAAAGTGATCGTTATCCATAAATCTGGGACGACACAAGACATGGGCAACTATCGACCAATATCGATTCTGCCAATTTTCTCGAAACCACTAGAAAAAATTTTGCTTAAGCGTTTGGAAATTTACTTTAACGATAATCGCCTTTTTACAGATTCCCAATTCGGTTTTAGACAAGGCTTATGTACGGAATCTGCGCTACTTAAACAAAAAGAACTGTACTGAAGGCACTGGGCAGCGGGCATGGTGCTAGTGGATGAGAAGACGACGAGGTGTGCTTGCTTCCCCGTTTCGAGATAGCACCGACCTGTTTTAAGCCTACCGCTGCAACCTAGAGCTAGTGCTGCTAGGCGAACACCCCCCCGTTGCATTTGGTGGAGCTGCTGGGTTTCTCTTCAACATCCTGGAACTCCGCAGTCGGACGCTACTACCAGCTGTTACAATGGATGAACCGGGACCGTCCCAGGCTGCTGCTCCCGTGCCCCCGGCCATCGTCTGCTCTGCTGTTACCCGCCAGCGCGATCCGGCTATATTTAGCGGCACAGACAACCACGACGTGGAAGACTGGCTCGCCGAATATGACCGTGTAAGCGCCTATAAGTGGGACGACCGCGCCAAGCTCACAAATGTCATATTTTACTTGACTGACGTGGCCAACCTATGGTTCCGCAATCACGAAGCCGATTTTACCACCTGGTCGGCTTTCACGGCGACTTTGGCTGAGGTCTTCGGCCGTCCCGCAGTTCGCCGGCTTCGCGCTGAGCAGCGCTTGCGTGGTCGAGCTCAACGCCAGGACGAGACCTTCACCAGTTACATTGAAGACGTGCTCTCGCTCTGCAAGCGCGTCAACTCATCCATGGATGAAGCAGACAAGATCAAGCACGTCATGAAAGGCATCGATGAGCATGCCTTTCAAATGCTCGTCGCGAAGAGTCCCCGGACGATTGCCGAGCTCATACAGCTTTGCCAGCAGTACGACGAGCTGCGCAAGCAACGTGCATCAACACGCGCTGCTCAGCAGGACACTGCGGATCTATCCCCGTTGGACTTCGGTCGCGACGCTGCCGACATCTCTGCTTTAATGCCGGAGATAAAGCAGTTCATCCGCCAGGAAGTCGCACGCCAACTCTCTCTGGCGAATAGCGCACCCGAGCAGTCGACAACCCTGGCTCCTTCGCTTCGTCACGTCATTCAGACGCAAGTTGCCGCGGCGCTGCCATCTGCCCCTCCTCCGCAGCCTGCAGCTGATGATGATGATGTGTGTGGGTTAGTGGCGCAAGGGCCAGATATGGCCAAAGAGCGCCATGTCCGTGTTAATTTGTTTGCAGTGAAATCATGAGTACTAAGAAGTTGGTGTGCCGTGGCTGTAGAAGGGCCTTAAAAATGGTAGCGCTAAAGTGCGTAAAATCTGTATAATACGATTATGGCGATGATTTATGAAGTGTACTATGAACAATAAGACAATTAAAAAGAATGATATGATGTCTAAAGATATATCAGGTTATATAAGATATGCTAGAGCACTAATGCCTCCTTAGAGCCCTTGAGACACAAGGGCATGGAGGCATGTGCTATTTAAAACAATTATCGCAGCGGCATCCTCTGGAGCGAGGATGCTCTACGAATTTAATGGGCTTATGACGTGTAGAACTACATCTTTTAAGAAGTCGAGGACTGCCTTGGTATTAAAAAGCGGTTCATGACCAAGAAACATAGCCGGGTGCAGAGGGATGTAATAACGGTATGCTAGCGGAAAATGTTTCTTTCTTTCAGGTTCGGCTTTCCGACACTCCAAGAGGACATGGAGGACGGTCAGCCTCTCACCGCATCTACCACAGGTTGGAGGATCGTTTCCCGTGAGTAAAAAGTTGTGGGTCCCAAATGTGTGTCCTATTCTGAGGCGACAGAATAGGACTTCTGTTCGCCGAGATTTTGTTGGGGAGGGCCAGAAACCTAACCGGGGCTTTATAACGTGCAGTTTGTTATTTGTTTGCGCGTCCCACGTGCACTGCCAGTGACTTCGCAGTTTATTTCGTACGAAAGGCCTCAGGTCTGTGACAGGCACATCAGCGGTAGGGTTAACAGCTTGCGATGTGATTGACGTGGCCATCTCGTCCGCGAGAACGTTGCCTTCGATTCCCCTATGGCCAGGGACCCAGCATATTATGATATTCTGGTTAGATGAGTACGCTTTACATAATGCCGAATACAGTTCATTGAATACGGGATTTTTATGTTTGTAGAGTGACTTTAAGGCCTTCACGACGCTTAGAGAGTCTGTATAGATCGCTGCTTTTGAAAGTTTTGATCTTCTTATATGCTTCACGGCAGAGAGTAATGCGTAGGCCTCGGCCGTAAAGATGCTTGTTTCGGGATGCAGTACATCGGATTCCGAAAAGGATGGGCCGACTGCTGCATAGGATACCCCGGCATTTGACTTCGAAGCGTCTGTGTAGAAATCTGCGCAGGAGTGCTTGTACTGTAGTTCTAGGAAATGCATTCTGATTTCGATCTCTGGTGCGTGTTTTGTTATTTCTAAAAAGGATATGTCACATTCTATGACCTGCCACTCCCAAGGCGGTAACAACTTGGTTGGATGCATTAGGCGAAGCTCGAGGAGTGGGACATGTATCTCATCACTAAGCTCCCTCACTCGAAGCGAGAAAGGCTTTCTTACAGAAGGACGATTATGGAATAGTGTAGTGCAGGTCATATCGTTAACAGTGTTAAAACATGGATGTTGATGATTGGAGTGTATTTTTAGGAAATATGTAAGGCTTATGTAACTTCTCTGAAGATGGAGCGACCATTCATTTGATTCCGCGTATAAGCTTTCAATCGGGCTTGTTCTGAAAGCACCAGTGGCTAAGCGGATACCTAGATGGTGGATAGGATCTAGGATCTTTAGTGCGCTCGGAGCGGCAGAGTTATATACGACGGCACCATAGTCCAATCGTGATCGAATTAGGCTCTTATAAACATTCATCAGACACTTCCTGTCGCTACCCCATGTTGAGTGGGATAGAATTTTAAGTAGGTTCATTGTCCTTAGACATTTTTCTTTAAGATATTTAATGTGCTGTATAAAAGTAAGCTTGGAGTCTAGTATAATACCTAAAAATTTGTGTTCTTTGTTTATGGGTATTTGATGTCCACACAGTTGAACACACGGATCTGGAACCAGGCCTCTCTTTCTAGTAAAAAGAACACAAGTGCTTTTGTGGGGGTTGATCTTAAATCCGTTTTCGTCAGCCCACTTGGAAACCTTGTTCAGGCCCTGCTGTACCTGTCTCTCGCATACTGCGAGGTTGCAGGATTTAAAGCCTATTTGTATATCGTCGACGTATACGGAATAAAAAATGGCCGGTGGCAGTGAAGCACGTAGTGTGTTCATCTTAACAATAAAAAGAGTGCAGCTTAGCACACCTCCCTGGGGTACACCAGTTTCCTGCGTAAAAGGACGTGACAGTGCATTACCGACTTTTACTCGGAAGATACGATTGGACAAATAGCTTTCTATTAGGGCGAGCATATTGCCACGGATGCCCATTCCCGACAAGTCTCTCAAGATTCCGTAGCGCCACGCTGTGTCGTACGCCTTCTCCATATCTAGGAACACGGATAGGAAATATTGCTTATGTAGAAAGGCGTCGCGAATGTTTCCCTCAATGCGCACAAGGTGATCAATTGTGGACCGCCCTTCCCTGAAGCCACACTGAAAGGGATCAAGCATTTGGTTTAATTCCAGGAAATGTATGAGCCGCCGATTAACCATTTTCTCAAACAGCTTACAAATGCAACTTGTGAGGGCTATCGGGCGGTAACTTGACGCCAACGAAGGATCTTTACCTTGCTTCAGAATGGGAATCACAATCGCTTCTCTCCATGCAAGTGGAAGATACCCAGCAGCCCAAATAGTGTTAAAAAGTGCAAGTAAAGTCAATTGTGTATCAGTGTGTACGTTCTTAATTATGTCGTACATAATTCTGTCAGGTCCTGGAGCAGAGCTCTTGCACGTGATCAAGGCAGCTCTTAGCTCGGCAATGCTAAAGGGACGGTTGTAAGGCTCATTCTCTCGACCTTTTCTTGTTAATGGCTTACGTTCTTCTGTTTCTTTGTATTTGAGAAAGGATTGTGTATAATTTGTTGGACTTGACACGCTCTCAAAATATTCCCCAAGTGAGTCTGCCTGGTCTTGCAGTGTATGTCCCTGTGTGTTTACCAGGGGGAGTGCATGTGTTTGCCGCCCTCTAATCCTATTTACTCTGTCCCAGGCTTTGGCCTCATCCCTGAACGAGTTAATACTTGATAAAAACTTGTGCCAGCTTTCTCTTCTGGCCTGTCGGCGGGTTCGCCTGCCTTGGGACTTTACTTTTTTAAAGTTCATAAGATTTTCCGCTGTGGGAGAAGCGCGTAGCAACCCCCACGCCTTGTTCTGATTCTTACGGGCGATCCTACATTCGCTGTTCCACCACGGCACACGTCGTTTGCATGCCAGACCACTCACTTCGGATATGCATTTTGATGCGGCATCTATTATGAGTGATGTAAGATATTCCACAGCCGCATCAATTTCTAAAGAAGACATATCGGCCCATGAGATGTTAGTGAGAGTTCGATATTTCTCCCAGTCGGCTGTATCTATCTTCCACCTAGGAGCTCGTGGAGGAAGTTCATTTTCTTTAGATGTTCTTAGTAATACGGGGAAGTGATCGCTCCCGTAAGGGTTTCTCGTAATTTCCCATTCGAGTTCGAGCAGTAAAGAGGCGGAAACTATACTAAGATCTATTGACGAAAAGGTTCTGTTCGCAAGAGAGTAATATGTGGGTTCTTTCTTATTTAGAAGGCACGCTCCAGAAGAGAAAAGGAACTGTTCAACGAGGCGACCTCGCGCATCGATACGAGAGTCTCCCCACAAGGTGCTGTGTGCATTGAAATCGCCAAGAACAACATAAGGTTCTGGCAATTCATCTATGAAGGACTGAAATTCATGTTTGCTTAGTTTGTAGTGTGGGGGTATATAAATCGAGCAAATAGTGATAAGTTTGTTTAGCAAAACTATTCGAACCGCCACTGCTTCAAGGGCCGTTCGTAGCTGTAAATGTTGACATGCTATGCTCTTTTGGATTACAATTGCAACACCTCCCGATGATGCGATTGCATCATCACCATCTTTGCGAAAAGTAACATACTGTCGGAGAAAGTTGGTGTGTTGTGTTTTTAGGTGTGTTTCCTGTAGACACAGCACTTTTGGATTGTGTTTGTGTATGAGTTCTTGTACGTCATCAAGGTTCCTAAGAAGACCTCTAACGTTCCATTGAATAATTTGTGTATCCATATTGAAGGTTAATAAGTGCTGTGTGTATGGAAACAGGTGATGCCTTAGGTTACAGAGCTCTTTCGAGGCCCTGTAACAGGGGTTCTGCCCTTTCTGGAGCGTTCGAGTGAGCCTCGCCGCTCCTTAGGCGCTTGGTGCGCCTTGGGAATAGGTGTAGTGTCCATTGCCTCTTGTGAGGCGCCGGACACATGCTCTTGCGAGCGAGAAGTTACTAGAGAGGGTCCCGCCTTGGAGGGCAAGACCCCTGCGCCCACCAGCCCGGAGGTCGATGGGGCTCCCCGAGAGATTTGGCTGCGCCGGCTGTTGCCAGCGCAGGAAGGGACCTGGGAAGTTGAGGCAGCCTCGGCTGCGCCCACCTTCGGGGTCGATGGTTCCTTCTCCTCGGTTGACGGAGCAGCGCTAGCTGCAACCGTCGCGGGGGCAGATGGCGTGACTGCCGACTCACTGCTTGTGGGTCGGACAGCCGCCGGAGGCCGTTGTGACGCTGCCCCCTGACGCGCCACTTCGGCAAAGCTTTTCTTTGGCAGGTATGCTACCCGCCTTCGTGCCTCTTTGAACGATATATTCTCTTTTACTTTTATGGTTACAATTTCTTTTTCCTTCTTCCAGGAGGGGCACGACCGTGAGTACGCGGCGTGATCCCCATCACAGTTTACACAGTGTAGAGAGTTATTACATTCTTCTGTTGCATGTTCAAGGGCACTGCATTTCGCACATGTTTGGCGGCCTCGGCAGCTCTGCGAGCTGTGGCCAAAACGTTGGCATTTGAAACATCTCAAGGGATTTGGCACATACGGTCTTACACGGAGCTTGATGTACCCGGCCTCGATTGATTCGGGCAGGACACTTGAATTGAAGGTGAGGATTAGGTGCTTGGTCGCAATTTCTTTACCCTCGCGCCTTATCTTGATTCTTTTGACATTTATGACATTTTGATCACTGAAGCCCTCCAAGAGTTCAGCCTCAGTGAGCTCAAGCAAATCATCATCTGACACAACACCACGGGTGGTGTTCATTGTACGGTGCGGGGTTACTGTTATGGGGGTCTCTCCAAATGATACTAGTTGCGGTAGTTTCTCATACTGTTTTACATCGCGGAGCTCCAAGAGGAGGTCGCCGCTTGCCATCCTCGACACTTTGTAACCTGGACCAAAAATATCAGTTAGGGACTTTGAAACAAGGAATGGTGAGATGTATCGCACTGCTTTGTTTGGCTTTTCGGAATGAATAACATGGAAGCGGGGAAAGTTCTGGGTTTGGCGTCCAAAAAACTTGAAGACATCTTCGGTGCGCCCTCGTTTTTGAGGGCGATCAGTAAGGGAGGGGAAAGAAGTTTCCATGAAAAAATGTATGCTTTCGGCAACAGCGCCGACCGCCCACCACGGAGCCCAACGAGGGGACGCGGCAGAGCTTGCGTACAAGTCTGCACGACGCCAGTCGTACGCCGTCACTATAACCGAATATGGTGTACCCAAGGTTGGATAGCCACACAGGGTTAACCCGTGCCGCCAGGAGAAAGGAAGTAAAAAGAAGAGAGAAGGAGACAGGAAAGGTCAAAAAGTGAGAGATAAAGACGAAGATTCGAGGAGGGAGAGACAGGAAAAGGCGACTGCCGATGTCCTCCAGGTGGGTCAGCCTGGAGGTGCCGTCTATGTGAAGCCGAGGCCGAAGAGGTGTGTTGCCTCCGCCGGGCGGCCTTAAAGGTCCAGACACCCAGCATCGGCTCAACCCCCAGGATCCCCTTTTCCCCAGACACCGCAGCCTGCAGCTGGTCCGCTAACGTACGCTGACGTTGTCGCGCGGCCTTACACTCCTCCGGCTCCTGATTCCTACCGGGCCACCGGCACCTTCCATGTACCGCCGCCACCTTCGCGTCCGATAGTCGTTCCTTACTCGGCTGCTGGAGCCCCTGTCGTCAACCCGTGGCGAACACCTGATAACCGGCCAATATGTTATTCATGCCATTTTCCGGGCCACGTAGCACGATTCTGCCGACGTCGCAGCCCCCGTTTACCTGACAGTGGGGGTGCCTCAAGCTACAGGCCTGCTCGACTTCCACGTCAGGACCAATCTAACCTTCCTCCGGACACCTCTTACAGTCGCCTCCCCTTCGATTCACGCCGGTCGCCTTCCCCACGTCGCCGATCCATTTCCCCGATGGTTCGCCGACCCAGCCCAGCCCGAGAGGAAAACTAGCAGTCTCAGTTCCAGAGGCAAGAACTGCGTTTCCGTCGAACATTTCAAGGCCTCATTCTGCGCCGGCGAACGAAATTGAACTGTCCGTAGACGGCGTCACCGTACACGCACTTATCGACACCGGAGCCGCCGTTTCTATTATTAGTGAGAAGCTCTGCCGCAATTTGAACAAAGTGACCATTCCCCTTACCTCTCTTTCTCTGCGTACGGCAACCTCGCATCGCGTTCAGCCTTCAGCGTCGTGCACAGACCGGGTTGTCATTCAAAGCGTTATGCATGTTATCGAATTTGTCGTCCTGCCTCGTTCCTCGCACGACGTTATTCTTGGTTGGAATTTCCTATCTGTAAATCAAGCTCTTATCGACTGCGCTCGTTGCGAACTTACGTTATCAGTGCCGTGTTTTGACCCTGACAACCATTATTCTTCTAAAGTTGTTGCCGCCTCTGACATCCATATTGCACCTTTCTCCGCCGCTCTGGTTCCTGTGTTATGTAGCTCTGCTGCGAACTCATCTGTCCTTTTTACGCCGTCGACCACTTGTGCGCGCCGCGGGAACTTTCTGCTTCCGTTTGCTGTCGTCACTTTTTGCGAAGGTTCTGCTGCCCTTTACGTGTGCAATCCGTCCGCCTGCCCATCATCCCTACTCCGTGACGAGTGCCTGGGTACCGCTGAAGCTTTCGATAGCATTCTTCCGGCCACCATGTTTGGTGATACGGCATCACTTCCGATTTGTGCCGTAACTACTCCCGCCGCGACCGATGCCCCTGTAGACGTCTTCGCTCGTGCCGTCGACGCAGAACTCACACCTGCGCAGCACACCGAAATCATCAAGCTCCTCCAGCGTTTTCGTGCCTCATTTGACATTGGCCAACCATCCTTGGGCCGGGCGTCCGCAGTCGTTCACCGTATCGACACCGGCCAACAAACACCATTGCGCCAGCGTCCGTATCGTGTGTCGGCCGCTGAACGCCGTGTCATCGACCAGCACGTTGACGACATGCTGGAGCGTGGCATCATCCAGCCCTCTAACAGTCCCTGGGCATCTCCGGTTGTCCTGTTAAAAAAAAGACGGCTCCATTCGGTTCTGCGTCGACTATCGCCGCCTTAACCGAATAACGCGCAAAGATGTCTATCCTCTGCCACGCATCGACGATGCCTTGGACAGTCTGCAGGGAGCGGAATTCTTTTCCTCGCTGGATCTACGCTCCGGGTATTGGCAAGTGCCAATGGCAGAGGGCGATCGCCAAAAGACAGCCTTTGTAACTCCTGATGGGCTATATGAATTCACCGTCATGCCGTTCGGCCTCTGCAACGCGCCTGCCACTTTCGAGCGAATGATGGATAGCATTCTTCGAGGGCTGAAGTGGAAAACGTGCCTCTGTTATTTGGATGACATTGTGGTTTTTTCCACCGACTTTGCGACGCACCTCAGCCGCCTCGAGCAAGTCCTTGCGTGCCTCTCCACTGCAGGACTGCAACTCAATCTGAAGAAATGCCACTTCGGCGCTCGCACACTTACTATTCTCGGTCATGTAGTTTCCAAAGACGGTATCCTCCCGGACCCCACGAAACTTAGCGCCGTAACCAAGTTCCCCAAACCATCCACCATGAAAGAGCTTCGCAGTTTCATCGGCTTGCGCTCATATTTCCGGCGCTTCATCCGTAACTTTGCCTCTATCATCGCCCCCTTGACGCAGCTTCTCACCGGCAGTTCTGACCTATCAGCCTGGTCACCGGCATGCGACGACGCATTCCAAGAACTGCGACGCGTTCTCACCTCTCCTCCAGTACTGCGACACTTCGATCCATCTGCACCAACTGAGATCCATACGGACGCTAGCGGTGTCGGGCTCGGCGCTGTTCTTGCACAACGCAAGGATGGCTTCGAAGAGTACGTCGTCGCGTATGCCAGCCGCACCCTTACCAAAGCCGAGGCGAACTACTCGGTTACTGAAAAGGAATGTCTGGCCATCATTTGGGCAATCGGAAAATTTCGTCCTTATGTGTACGGGCGTCCATTTGACATCGTGACCGACCATCATGCCCTATGTTGGTTATCTTCATTAAAAGATCCAACTGGTCGGCTCGCTCGTTGGGCATTGCGCCTGCAAGAGTACGACATCCGCGTTGTTTATCGCTCCGGCCGAGAACATTCAGACGCAGACGCTCTATCCCGGTCACCCCTGCCCTCCGGTCCTGTCCACTCGTCTATTTCCACACATGGAGCCTTCGCCTTCAACATTACCGACATGCCATCAGAGCAGCGAAAGGACCTATGGATCTCTTGGCTTATTGACTTCCTGTCTAGCCAGTCGCCAGCGCCAATTTCTCTGACGCTCCGTCGTCAAGCCGCGCACTTCATCATTCGGGATAACCTGCTGTACCGCCGCAACTACAATTCGAGCGGTCGCAAGTGGTTGCTTGTTATACCCCGACACCAGCGCCCTGACATCTGCGCCACGTTCCACGACGATCCCCAATGCGGCCACGCTGGTGTCTTAAAGACTTACTCTCGCATCCAGCTTCGGCACTACTGGCGCGGTATGTACCGCTTCGTTCGCCAGTACGTCCGGTCCTGCCTCATATGCCAACGACGCAAGACGCCACCTCAACATGCCACCGGTCCCTTGCAACCTTTACCATGCCCCGCGCGCGCGTTCGACCGCGTCGGCATTGACCTATACGGTCCGCTTCCCAACACTCCAAGTGGCAACCGCTGGGTTATTGTCGCTATCGACCACCTCACGCGGTACGCCGAAACTTCAGCCCTAGCATCTACCACAGCAAAAGACGTCGCCAGTTTTATCCTTCGAAACCTGATTTTACGCCATGGAGCACCTAGAGAATTACTAAGCGACCGCGGTCGCGTTTTTCTCTCCGACGTCATTGCAGCATTGCTAAAGGAGTGTCGCATCATTCACCGCACCACCACGGCATATCATCCTCAAACTAATGGGATGACAGAGCGTTTCAACCGCACCCTTGGCGACATGTTGGCCATGTATGCTTCATCTGACCACTCGAATTGGGATCGCATTCTGCCTTTCGTCACCTACGCTTACAATACCGCCACGCAAAGCACCACTGGGTTCTCCCCTTTCTTTCTCCTTTACGGACACGAACCTTCATGCACTATGGACACGATTCTGCCTTACTGACCAGATGCTTCGGAGTGCACGACTGTTTCTAGAGCGGCTGCTTACGCCGAAGAATGTCGCCAGCTCGCTCGTTCGTTGACATCCCAGGACCAGTGGCGCCAAAAGCATCGCCATGATTCATCTACTGCGGCTACGTGCTTTGCTGCTGGCTCGCTGGTCTGGTTGTGGGTGGCCTCTACTCCTCCAGGCCTTTCCTTTAAGCTCCTCTCCAAGTACCACGGTCCTTATCGGGTACTGAAGAAAACATCCGCGGTCAACTACCTCATCGAGCCAACGGAAGCGCCTTCCGACCAGCGTCGTCGCGGCCAGGAAATTGTGCACGTCTCCCGGCTCAAGCAGTGCATTGACCCTTCTGTGTTTTCCTGCCCTTAGGTCGCCAGGATGGCTACTCTTTCGGTGCGGAGTGATTGTACTGAAGGCACTGGGCAGCGGGCATGGTGCTAGTGGATGAGAAGAAGACGACGAGGTGTGCTTGCTTCCCCGTTTCCAGATAGCACCGATCTGTTTTAAGCCTACCGCTGCAAACTAGAGCTAGTGCTGCTAGACGAACACCCCCCCGTTGCAGAACTAATATTGCAAAACATTGAAAATAAGCTTCTAACATTAGGCATTTTTGTCGATTTCAGCAAAGCATTTGACTGCATTAATCATAACATTCTTTTAGATAAACTTTATGCATACGGTATAAGAGGCAATCCGCTTAAGTTGATAAAGTCATACCTTGAAAAACGGCAGCAATCCGTATTTGTTGATGGTTGTAGCTCCAGTTTTGAGTATATAAGATGCGGAGTACCGCAGGGCAGTATCTTAGGTCCGTTCCTCTTTAACGTATATATAAACGATCTCGTCCATATTTCCAAGGCGGAATTTATAATATATGCCGACGACACTAGTTTATTTTTATCTGGAAACTCATCGAATGAACTCCTCTTTGAAGCGAACGTCATATTGGAAAGCCTCCATAACTGGTCACATGTAAACAGTTTAAAGATTAATCATAATAAAACAAAGGCGGTTATTTTTCGTTCGATAAATCGGAAAGTAACCATATCAATCCCACTGCTTATTGGAGAGTACGCTATCGAAATCGTAAGTAAATATAAATCTCTTGGCGTAATATTTGACGAACATCTTAAATGGGCTGATCACTTCCGTCATCTTTCTTTAAGCTTGTCGAAATCTGTAGGAGCTCTTTCACGAGGTCGCGACTTTTTTCCCGTGAAAGTTAAAAAATTAATATATTATTCAATATTTCACTCTCAAATAAGCTAATGCCATCTTGTGTGGGGAACTGCGGCTCGCGTGCATCTAAACCAACTAATACTTCTGCAAAAAAAGCTATCCGCATAGTTTCTGGCTCAGATTACCTAGATCACACCAGACCACTGTTTATTAAACATGGAATATCTCCCATTCATCATCTAGTGTCATTTACCATTCTTCGCGCCTTGAATAACTTCAGCTTGCCTCGGGCTAAGTTCATAATCCAACTCTCATCGGTGACACAAACGCACACTCATACAAGCACCAGACGCAAAGAGAAATGGCATCTACCCCGACTTCGCACGACGCATGGCTCCCAAATGTTGCATTTCCTGGTTCCGAACACCCTTAACACAAACAAATGGTACACAGAAAATATGAACCTAAACAGAAAAACAATTGTTCAGCAATTTTTTGAGAATGTGGTGGGTTCAAACCCAAATTAGGCTAATAGTGATTTTTTTCCATTGTATAAAAAGAAATGCTGCTATGTATTGTTTGAACTTGATATATTATATCGCAATGTTGAAATGCAATTACGTTTTACTCCTTCTGTTTCTGCTATAACGCTGTATTATGCTTTTTTGTTACTTCTCAGTGCATTGTATATTTGAATTTTTACCTTGTATTGCATTAGGCTTAATTGAAATTCTACATTGTGTTCCTTGATTCGTGATGTATGTCAAATTGTACTTTTTTCCCTTCACTGCTGCCATTTTGTAAACGGGCCCCGGACCCCGTCAAGTTGCTTCAAGGCAGCTTTTTGTCCCCGGCCTTTTTCTCTTGGAGCAATAAAATGAATCTTGAATCTTGAAATTAAATAGACACCTCAGCATTCTTCTCATACATGAGAAGGTGGATGAGGTGAAATGAATAAATGTGTGGTTTTTATTGGCGCAAGGGCCAGGTATGGCCAAAGAGAGCCATGCAAGTGTTAGTGATTTCGCAGTGGAGTTATGAATTCTGTGAAGTTGATGTGACGGGGCAGTAAAGGGGCCTAAAATATAGTCACTGTAAAGTGCGTAAAATGTACGTGTAATAAAATTATGGCGATGACAAATGAAGTGTACTATGAGCATTAAGGTGCATTGCAAAATAATGATACGATATAAAAAATCCACAGGTTTCTAAAATTAACTAGAGCACCATGCCCTCGTTAGAGCCCTTGAGACACAAGGGCCTGGAGGGCATGTGCTATATAAAACAACTATCACAGCAGCATCCTCTGGAGAGAGGATGCGCTACGAATTTATTGGGCCCATAACATGTAGGACAACGTCATTTAAAAAATTGAGGACTGCTTTGGTGTTGAAAAATGGTTCTTTACCAAGAAACATAGCTGGGTGAAGAGGTAGGCAATAACGATATGCAAGAGGAAAATGCTTCGTTCTTTCACGTATGGCATTGCGACACTCCAACAGGACGTGGAGGACGGTCAGCCTCTCACCACATCGACCACAGGTTTGCGGTTATTTTCCAGTAAGCAGAAAATTGTGTGTACCAAATGTGTGCCCTATTCTGAGGCGGCAGAATAGGGCATCTGTTCGCCGTGATTTTGTTAGGAAGGGCCAAAAACCTAGCTGTGGCTTTATAACGTGCAGTTTGTTGTTTATTTCTGCGTTCCACATGCGTTGCCAGCGTTGTCGCAGTTCCTTACGCAAATAAGGCTTCAGATCTGTGACATGGACAGCAACTGTAGAAAGAGTGTTCAATGATGTGAGTGATGTGGCCATTTTGTCAGCCAGTACATTAACCTCTATGGCCAGGTACCCAGCATATTACTACATGTATATGCGATATATAAATACTGCATAAGAGGGAGTAAAGTTCAATGAAAACAGGATTTTTAAGCTTTTGTAATGAAATAACGCTTTTACGAGATTGCCGAGTCTGTGTATACAATTGCTCTGTCAAGTTTTAATTTCTGTATATGTCCTACTGCAGACAGTACTGCATAAGCGTCTGCAGTGAAGATACTTGTTTGCGGGTTCAATAAGTCAGATATGGAAAGAGAGGGACCAACAGCAGCATAAGATACACCAGCATGTGATTTACACGCGTCTGTGTAGAATTCGGAGCAGCTGTACTTCGATTGAAGTTCACGGAAATGCATAGCGATTTCAATGTCAGGTGCGTGTTTTGTGACCTCTACAAAGGATACGTCACAGTCTATCACCTGCCACTCCCAGGGTGGTAATAGTTAGTTGGAGGCATTAGTCGATGTTCGAGAACAGGGACATCCATTTCCGTGCTAAGTTCTCTTGCACGCAGTGAGAAAGGAAGTCTCATGGAGGGTTTATTATGAAAAAGTATTTGACACGTTAAGTCGTTAACAGTTTTGAAACACGGATGTTCTTTGTTGGAGCGCACATTGAGAAAATAGCTAAAGCTGATGTACGTTCTCTGAAAATGTAGTGACCACGCGTCTGACTCTGCATATAGACTTTCCACCGTGCTTGTTCTAAATGCGCCAGTGGCCAGGCGGATACCCAGATGACGAACGGGGTCTCACATTTTTAGCGCACTTGGTGCAGCAGAGTGATATAATACGGCACCATAATCTAACCGTGATCTAACTAGGTTCCTGTAAAGATTCAACAGGCACCTCCTGTCGCTACCCCATGTAGTGTGGGATAGAACTTTAAGCAAGTTCATGGTTTTTAGACATTTTTCGTTAAGATATTTTATGTGTGAAGTGAAAGTGAGCCTGGAGTCGAGAATAACACCTAGAAATTTGTGCTCTTTCTTGAAGGGAATTTGTTGTCCACCCAGTTCTACACAGGGATCAGATACCAGGCCTCTCTTTCTTGTGAAGAGAACACAAGAGCTTTTCTGCGGGTTGATTTAAAATGCATTTTGGTCTGCCCACTTGGACACCTTGTTTAAGCCCAGCTGTACCTGTCTTTCACACACTGTAAGGTTGCGGGATTTGACACCTATCTGTATATCATCTACGTAGACGGAAAAAAAATGGCCCGTAGCAGTGAAGGACGAAGTGTGTTCATTTTAACGATAAAGAGAGTGCAACTGAGTACTCCTCCATGGGGTACACCTGTTTCCTGTATAAAAGGTCGCGACAATACGTTGCCGATTTTCACGCGGAAGCTACGATCCGACAAATAGCGTTCAATTATGTTCAGCATATTTCCTCGGATGCCCATCTCCGACAGGTCTCGCAAGATCCCGTAACGCCATGCCGTGTCATGCGCTTTTTCTATGTCAAGGAATATCGATAGGAAATACTGCCCATGTACAAATGCATCGCGGAGATTTCCTTCAATGCGCACCAGATGATCGGTTGTCGACCGCCCTTCTCTGAAGCCACACTGATAAGGATCGAGCATATTGTTGAGCTCAAGGAAATGTATAAGTCTGCGATTTATCATTTTTTCAAACATCCTACACATACAATTTGTTAGAGCTATCGGACGATAAGTCGTTGCCAAGGAAGGGTCTTTTCCCTGCTTTAGATAAGAACCACAATCGCTTCTTTCCATATGGATGGGAGGTATCCCGAAGCCCAAATAGTGTTGAATAGTGTAAGAAGCGTAACTTGTGCGTCAGTATGTAGGTTTCTGATCATGCCATACATGACTCTGTCAGGTCCTGGTGCTGTTTGCTTTTGCATGTGTTCAAGGCAGCTCTCAACTCGGCAATACCGAAAGGCCGGTTGTACGGTTCATTCTGCCTGGATTTTCGTATGATTGGCTTACGCTCTACTATTTCTTTATGTTTAAGAAAGGATTGGGAATAGTGCGTTGAGCTCGACACTCGCTCAAAATGCTCCCCAAGTGAGTCTGCCTGGTCTTTCAGTGTATCGCCCTGTGTGTTTACCAGAGGGAGTGAATATGTTTGTCGCCCTCTTATCCTATTAACCTTATTCCAGACTTTGGCCTCATCTGTATAGGACTTTATACTCGATAAAAACTTCTCCCAACTTTCTCTTCTAGCCTGTCAGCGGGCTCTCCTGCCTTGGGACTTTACTTTCTTAAATTTAATAAGATTCTCCGCAGTGGGAGAGGCGCGTAGCATGTCCCACGCTTTGTTCTGTTTTTTACGAGCGATCCCACAATCGTCGTTCCACCACGGGACACGCCGTTTGCATGCCAGGCCATTTACTTCTGATATGCATTTTGATGCGGCATCTATTATAAAGCCTGTAAAATACCCAACAGCAGCATCAATTCCTAACGAGGACATGTCCCATGATATACTAGTTAGGGTTCGGAATTTCTCCCAGTCAGCTGTGTCAGTCTTCCACCTTGGAGCGTGTGGTGGATATTCGTCTTCCTTAGGTGATCTTAGCAGTATAGGCAAGTGGTCGCTGCCGTAAGGGTTGTCGGTAACTTCCCATTCAAGTTCAGGCAGTACAGAAGGGGAGACTATGCTAAGAACTATTGAAGAATAGGTTCTGTTTCCAAGAGAGTAATATGTGTGTTCCTTCTTATTCAACAGGCATGCACCAGAAGAAAAAAGGAACTGTTCAACAAGACGTCCTCGCGCATCTATACGAGGGCCGCCCCACAGGTACACTCTAAGCCAAAAAGGACTAAAAAGGGTAGGGGGGTTAGTCTCTTTGGGGAGCAAGTGCATTGCCACAACCATTAGTCCCTGAAGGGCGAAGCATTCGTCCCTTCGAGAGTAACTGCAAAAGCACGAACTGTTCCTCCTGTAGCAGTTGCTCCCAAGGGGACTAACAGATGCTCCTTACACATGCTCCCACAAAGGACTACATGTTCATCCTTCAAGATGCTCCCCCTCAGGCTAACAGTTCGTCCTGTAGGACTAAACATTCATCCCTGTACATACTCCCCACAAGGACTAAGTCTTCATCCTTTCCTATCCTCCCCCTCAGACTAACAATTTGTCTAATAGGACTAATAGTTTATCCTCGCAGATGATCCGGTGGGGAGTACCACTTTCTCCCATAGGACCAACTTTTACACTAGCTTTGCACTGCCAGGGATGAATTGTTCCTCCACTGGGGATTAATGTTTCATCCTCAAACGTTGCATATAGAGCCTTCTCAGTGTCCGCATTGGCTGAGGGTTGCATGCTGCAACTTGGTCAAAACAGTGTCAAAACGGAAAATTGGGGTAGGGGTGTGAAAAATAATTTATTTTTCAAGCATCATAAATGCTATGCAACATTACTGCTTCGGCAAGGTCTGTGCCACACGGACAAGTGGTGTCGCTTTAATGCCACTGCTTACACCAATCAGGCGGCACAGCAGGTCAAAAGTTTTCTGTGCTTTTGCATAAAAAAAATGTCAAAAGTCCAGTACAATGCCATTTGTGTGGCGACAGCTTGTAGTAGGTTGGGCGCCTGGATCTCCAGCGCTTCCAGCTGGACCGTAAACTCTGGCAGCTCCAGAATGTTGCCGCTGTAGGTGACAGTTGGTACAACATGCACCACTTCAGGCTCCTGGAAGAGTGATGCATTGCAAGTGGCCTTAGGAGTAATATTCAGAAAAAGCAATATGTATTCAGAATAAGATACATGACGGGTTCAGGGTTTTTAAATTTTTTTTTCCCAAAATCTGGCAAACATTTTTTTTTCATTCTGCTAATTTCTACCCCAAATATTCTTTTCAGTGAACAAATCTCATCAGATGAACTTTCAATGGCTTTTTGATCAGCTCACTAATGTTATATATGCTGATATGAGCAGTTATAATTTCATAATTTGCACTTGTAAGTTTTACAGTGCCCAGAAAAATGTATTGAGAAGCAGCCTTGCAAGAGTACACTAACACAAACAGAATTGCCACCTATTTGGAAACGTTATGCAAGTACATGGCTGGAACAAACACTGCAGAAAGTGCATCGAACTTGCACAGTTCAGCCACCACAGAAACTTTAGCATAACAAGTGCACAGCCCCATGCTCCCCAGCTGTCTGCATAATTTACTGTCTCCGCTGAATTTATTTTTGAGAGGACGTAAAAAATGTAAACTTTAGTAAAAAGAAGTAATGATTGCTAAGGCAACAGGGGCTGACGAGTGGTCTCGAATTTGCTAGGAGCCTTTTGTATCAGGCACACTCAGTTTATACGGATTCATAGGTGCCCATGAATTGCTTTCTTAGTGCTCAGATTGTTTTAGAGATGCTTTTCTGCTCTAAATAAATGCTGCAAAAATTTTCTGCACTTTCACATCAATCGCATAGGCACCTTAGGTATAGTCATGTTGCTTTTTCAAATCAAGGCATTTTCTAAAATGAGTGATTTATAATAAGCATAAAATGCGTACTTTATGCCTATTCCACAGTTTAGGAAATGCCCTATTAATGAGACATCAAGACATCTCGTTAAAATAATGAATGCAAAAGTTGCTTCCCCTTGCACTGCTGTTTATTTCATGTATCTATTTTGCTGCTGCTGTGGGAATATGCATATCCTGAACTTCAGAACAGGCATAAAATAGGCCTTTTATGCTTATAATAAATTACTGGGTTTAGAAAATGCCTGGCATTTGAAATATCGGACACATGGCTATACCTAAGGTGCCTATTCTATGCTCATACACCATTATCAACCTTGATAGCCTGTTTACATACAAAGGTACAACCGGACATGGCAAAACCATTGCACCTTACAGCAGCTGTGAGCATTCTAATGTGTTCCTAAAAGAATGAAAGAACTCACGCGACTGCACACAAACGCCTCAACCCGTTCCTTCACCAGGCTGGGCAGCACAAATATGGCCGCGGTGAGCATCAAGTCTGAAAAATAACAAGGTGGTAAAAAGAAAGATTAATAAATACGGCAAATATGAAAGATGAACTAGCCTCTTGCCGCATACTGAAGTCGAACATCCTGCTTGCTCTCTTTTGTTTGCATTATATACTATATGCACAGCAGTTTGTATCCCCTAACTTTGAATATACAAAACCTAAAACTCTAGTAGCCACAGGCTTTTGTTCATTCTGCTCTTTAATAATGGTGGTAACCACAAGCAGGGGTGCCGATGCTGAGATATAGTGTTTGCCCCCTGCCTCAAGCTTGGGAAGCATGCACATGACTAAGTCACTAAGCACCGTTGCCACAGTTGCAGGCACACTACACGCTTTTAATGGATCATAACCAAAACATTCTGTGCTGCTGAGTCCTTGTGCAGGACCACTACGTGCATGTCTCTTGTAGAAACGGAAGCAGCTGATTGTCACTACACTGATGCGTGGTCAGGAGTACAGCACGTATGAAAAAACCTTACTGCACAGACACTCTCAAGGCATACGCGTACACATTGTTCTCTCGCCAATGACAGCATGAGCTTAGTAGGAAACGCACTGCACACAGCTCATTAAAAATATTTCACTCTAGGTGACAGCAGGTGCTGCATTTCCATGAAATAGCACTGGTTTTCACTCAGTAGCAGATTGCTATACGGTCATTTCATACAAAACATCCGAGGCACCTAAAGCGACCATCAGCGATTTTCTTGAAAAAATTGGGCTAGATGGCTATTGTGTGCATAAGGTTTCACCAAAGTATTTTAGTTGCAAAAAATGTTTTGAACATGTGAGCGCTGAGATCTCCGCAAGGAAGCAAAAGTTGGTTGCAAGTACATATGTTTTAATCAGGTCCGAAACTAGGTGCAATAGCAAATTTTATTTTAGACCATTGTATTGGCATCCTTCTTTCATATGACGTCATAATTGAATGCATTTTACAATTTTCCATGTTTATTTGGCTCAGTAAAATGCAATAAAAGTAGCATTTTCTTAACTTTTTTCAATAAACTGCGTTATTTTTTCAGCTACTATAATTTTTCTCCCTTTGTGCCTGTTGCTATAGTGTATGCTAAATATAATTTGGAATTATTAATAAATATATCTTTTAAAAAGAATACCTCCAAAGTTGGCAGGAAATGAATTTTATGCAATATTCAAGCCAAATTTAAGCATTAAGGCTCTCCTGATAAAAGCATGTCAGATAGCTCAATATACGCACCAAGCTCTTAGCTTGAGATTCAGAAATTTTCGTTCGAGTATATTTTGCCTGAAGCAAGAAAACAATATTTGAAGTCGACATCCAACATCACCAGCAGGCACTCTGTACATGCCGCTGCTCTCGTCGTCTGCGCGTTGTCTGCTCTTTTCCTTGTCATCTGCCGCCCAGCAGACTACGGCTAGTATATGGGGTGATCGTTTTTCAGTTTTATGGAATTTTTCAAAAATCCCGTGTTGCAGATACCACTATTCTAGTCCTTGGGCTAAATTATTCAGAGCTGGACATGCACCAAAAATCAAAAAACCATCTTCAACAAATTTACGAGCGCTCACTAATGAACTTCCTAATTAGTTAATGTACGGCACATATTGATTGTCAGACCTATTCATTTAGAATGAATTTCCAGAATGACACCGATGTCAAAATACTTCCCAAAGTATGGGATGAAATAGTTACTCTTGTACTTCAATGCATAAAAGCATTTTGTTAAAGAAAAGTAAGCGGACCAACAGTGAATCTTTACGGAGAGTTTGATGGCGCATATCGAAACTGGTGGCATTCTGGAAATTCATTCAAAGTGGATATGCCTGTCAATCTCACCAGCTACATTGTGTAAATTTCAATACGTATTTCAATTAGGAAATTGATTAGCAAACATTTGTTATTTTGTTGAATATGTGTTTCGATTTTTGATGCAAGTAATGTTCACCCCTCTGAACAATTCAGCTCAAGGACTAGAATTATGGTATCTGCAGTAGCCAATTTATAAAGGTTAAATAAAACTGAAAAATGATCACCCCGTATGCTAGCTGTTGAGTGCTGGGTGGCAGATGAAGAGAAGAGCAGACGACAACACACAGACGACGACAGAAGTGGCATGTACACAGTGCCTGCTAGTGATATTGGTTGTTGACTTCAAAAATTGTTTCCTCGCTTCAGACAAAATTTACTCAACCGAAAATTACTGAATCTCAAGCTAAGAGGTCGGTGCGTATATTGAGATATTTGAAATATCTTGATCTGGAGTGTCTCAATGCTTAAATTTGGCCTGAATATCACAAGAAATTAAATTTCTTGCCAACTTTGCAGGTATTTTTCAGAAAAATGATGATGATGTGTGTGGTTTAGTGGCGCAAGGGCCAGATATGGCCAAAGAGCGCCAAGACAGTGTTAGTGATTTCGCGGTGGAATGATGGGTCCTGTGAAGGAGATGTCACTTGGCTGTAAAGTGGCCTAAAAGTAGTCGCTGTAAATTGCGTAAAATCTACGTGCTATAAAATTATGGCGATGACTAATGATGAATGCTATGAACACCAGAATGTATTGGGAAAAATGATCCAATGTACAAAATATGTGAGATGCTAAAATTTTCTAAGAGCACTACTGCCTCGCCAGAGCCCTTGAACCCAAGGGACGAGAGGCATGTGCTATACGAAACAACTATCACAGCGCTATCCTCTATAGAGAGGAGGCGCTACGAACGTATGGACTAATTACATGTAATAAAACATCTTTCAGGAAACCTAGGACAGCGCTGGTATCAAAGAGCGGTTCTGCACCGAGTAACATAACAGGATGAAGGGGGATGTGCTGCCGGTATGCTAAGGGAAAATCTTTCTTTCTTTCATATTCGGCTTCCCGACACTCCAGCAGGACGTGGAGGACGGTCAGCCTCTCCCCGCATCTACCACAGGTTGGAGGCTCGTTTCCAGTGAGTAAAAAGTTATGCGTGCCAAATGTGTGTCCTATTCTTAGACGACAGAATAGGACATCTGTCCGGCGTGATTTTGTTACAGGAGGCCAGAAACCTAATTGTGGCTTTATTACATGCAACTTATTATTTGTTTCCAGGTCCCACAAGCGTTGTCAGTAGTTTCGCAGTTTCCTTCTTAAGAAAGGTTTCAGGTCTAGGACAGGGACTGCAGCGGTAGAATTAACAGTGTGTGATGCAATTGATGTGGCCATCTGGTCCGCTAGAAAGTTACCCTGGATGCCCCTATGGCCACGCACCCAGCATATAATCACATGCTGGTTAGATACATATGCTTTACATAAGACGGAATAGAGTTCAATTATTATAGGATTTTTGTGCTTACAGAACGACATCAAAGACTTCACAACACTAAGGGAGTCCGTATATATAACTCATTTTTTGAGTTTTGATTTCCTTATATGCTTCACGGTCGACAATATTGCGTCGGCCTCAGCCGTGAAGATACTAGTTTCCGGATGCAGTAAATCGGATTCCGAGAAGGATGGACCGACGGCTGCATATGACACCCCCTGGCATGACTTCGATGCGTCTGTGTAAAACTCCGTGCAGGAGTGTTTGTATTGCAGTTCCCGGAAATGCATCTGGATTTCAATCTCTGGAGCGTGTTTTGTAACCTGCATGAAATATATATCGGACTCTATCATCTGCCATTCCGAAGGAGGTAGCAGCTTAGCTGGAGGCATTAGGCGGAGCTCGAGGAGTGGGACATGCATTTCATCACTAAGCTCCCTCACACGCAGCGAGAAAGGCTGTCTTACGGGGGGACGATTGCGAAAGAGTGTAGCATATGTCATGTCATTAACGGTATTAAAACAGGGATGTTCAGGATTTGAGTGGACTTTCAGAAAATATGTTTGGCTGATGTATGTTCTCTGGATATGAAGTGACCACTCATTCGATTCTGCATATTGACGCATGTACTTATCTTTATCGGGCGACCACGTTTCGCCACCTAACAAATGTAATCGCACAGCGCGGGATGCGCCTGCATGTATCCGAAGTTTCTGAAAAGTTATCGATGCTTCTATCCGGCTGTCTGTTGTCGCCGAACCCTGTCTTATCTGATTTCATCGCGTGACGCGAATGGTGTAGAACTTTGTGGAAGGCACGCGGGTCCGAACGATTAGTCTGGAACATTCGACGACTGCAGTATAAAAGCCGACGCGCTTGACCCGCTGGTCAGATTTTCGACGATCGCCGACTGTGTTCGCCGCTATCGTTGTGCTTTAAGTGTACCCTATTTCGTGGGCACAGGTTCGCCCAATAAAAGCTAGTTTTGTCTTTCACAGTACTGCTACTGTGTTATTCAGCGTCACCACCACGTGACATCTGGTGGAGGTGCTTTTGGTCCATGTACCGGACGCCCCCGACAAGCCGTGATCCATGCCCGGACCGTAAAGAGAGCACCAACGTAGTCGCGGACCATCAAGTAAGCCGTCGTCTACAACAGCTGCCCCCGGAGCACGGACTTCTACCTGAGAAGACCAAGAAGATTGTGGCCAAGACAGCCACAATGGCTGCCCCAGTCTCACCCATCGTACTTCAACGACCCAGAGAGCCCCCTACCTTCCGTGGAACTACGTCGGAGGATCCTGAAACCTGGCTCGAAACCTTCGAAAGGATCTCGACCTTCAATCACTGGACCTCTGAAGATAAGCTACGATACGTGTACTTCTCCTTGGAAGATGCCGCGAGGACTTGGTTCGAGAACCGGGAGTCCACCCTAGCAACATGGGACCTGTTCCGCAGTAACTTCCTGAGGACGTTCACGAGCGTTGTCCGAAAAGAAAGGGCCGAAGTTCTGCTGGAAACCCGAGGCCAACTACCTAATGAGACCATCGCTATCTTCACAGAAGAGATGACCCGACTTTTCCGGCACGCCGACCCGGAAATGTCCGAAGAGAAAAAAGTGCGTTTCTTGATGCGAGGCGTAAAGCAAGAACTTTTCGCCGGACTAATCCGAAACCCACCGAAGACCGTAGCCGAGTTCCTGACAGAGGCTACGACGATTGAGAAAATGTTAGAAATGCGCACTAGGCAATATAACCGCCAAGTGCTCACGCCTCAGTGCGCCATCCAAGCGCTGGGCTCCGTTTATCTCCAAGAGACCATAAGGGCCATTGTGCGCGAAGAACTCCGCAAGGTCTTGAATTCGTCGCAACCTCAAGTAGCCTCGATTGCTGACATCGTGAAAGATGAGGTTCAGCGATCACTGGGAGCTCCTGAGGTGCAACCTGAATTACCGCAGCCCCAGCCAGAAGCGATGACCTACGCCGCCGTCGCACGCCGTCAAGGGCCCCCGCCGCGACCGCTCCAGGGCCCTGTCACGCCGCAGTTCCGTCGTCCGCCGCCGCCGCCAGCACGACCACCCGTCGCCCAGCGCACCTACGCGAGGAAGACGAACATTTGGCGCACCCCCACCACCGCCCGCTCTGCTACCACTGCGGCGAAGCCGGCCACGTCTACCGACGATGCCCATACCGGGAGATGGGACTGCGAGGTTTCGCCGTCAACGCTCCGCGCCCGCAGCAAGGTGAACGCCCTCGCGATATCGCCGACTACCTTGCCGCTACTCAGTGGAGCTCTCGACGACCGTCGCGTTCACCATCACCAGGCCGCTACCTGTCGCCGCAGCGCCGAGCATACACTGGCCCAGCCCGGGGCCGATCCGTAAGTCCATATCCGGAAAACTAAAAGCAGCAACCGATGGAGGTGCGGTTGCTGTTCGTCGAACTGACGAAGATCCTCCGCCGCCAACGAAGACGCCGAAGACGCCGAAGAAACTACCTCAACGACATACCGACACGCCGCCGTCCCGACGAAGTGTGAAAGCAAAGAATACGACGACGAAAGACGACCTGACGACGTCCCATATCAGCCACAGGTCAACGCGATACAGCCGTGATCCGACGCCACGACCTAACTGTAACGCAAGACAAAAAACCACCGACCTCGACGTGCTTCTAGACGGCCACGCAGTTACCGCCTTAGTGGACACAGGGGCTGATTACTCCGTCATGAGTGGACACATCGCCGCCCAGTTGAAGAAGATTAAGACTGCATGGGAAGGCCCTCAAATTCGGACCGCTGGAGGACACCTGATTACGCCGACTGGAATCTGCACGGCAAGAATTACCGTTCATAACCGGACTTACCCTGCCACCTTCGTTATCCTCCAACAGTGTTCACGCGACGTCATTTTCGGCATGGACTTCCTAAACCAACACGGCGCAGTCATCGACTTGAAGTCGAAGTCGATAACCCTGTCTGAAGATCAAGCGATACCGCCGGAGAGCTCTCGTAGTCATCATGCCTTAAGCGTGCTCGAAAGTCAAGTCAGCATCCCGCCTCGCTCCAGTATTGTCATTTCCGTCGGCACAAAAACACCTGCCGACGTAGAAGGCGCCATCGAGGGTGACCAACGTCTACTGCTAGACCGTGAAATTTGCGTCGCAAGAGGGATCGCTCGACTCCACGGAGGGAAAACGGAAGTGATGCTAACCAACTTCAGCCAAGAGTTCAAGCACATCAGCAAGGGCACGACAATCGCGCACATCGAGGAAATTGTGGAAACGAGCAATGCCTTAGTCCTCACAGATTCTGCCGCATCTACCCCGCCGACCATAGTCCCCGAACCAGACTTCGACGTAAATCCAAGTCTCCCCATAAGCAAGCAGCAAGAGCTCAGAAGTCTTCTCCGACGATACAAGGACTGCTTTTCGACTTCATTAAAGATTCGACAAACACCAGTTGCAAAGCATCGCATAATAACCAAAGAGTGCGCTCAACCACTCCGCCAGAGCCCTTACAAAGTTTCGACGCGAGAACGTGAAGTTATTAGGCAACAAGTCGACGAAATGCTCCGCGACGACATCATCCAGCCGTCGAAAAGCCCGTGGGCATCCCCTGTGGTCCTGGTAAAGAAAAAGGACGGAACCCTGCGTTTCTGCGTCAATTACCGTCGTCTGAACAAGATCACGAAAAGGACGTATACCACCTCCCACGAATAGACGACGCATTGGATCGGCTCTACAACGCTAAATACTTCTCGTCGATGGATCTCAAGTCTGGCTACTGGCAAATAGAAGTCGACGAAAGAGATCGCGAAAAGACCGCCTTCATCACCCCAGACGGCCTCTACGAGTTCAAGGTTATGCCATTCGGACTGTGCTCGGCGCCTGCAACGTTCCAGCGCGTCATGGACACGGTTTTAGCAGGATTGAAGTGGCAGACCTGTCTCGTTTACTTGGATGACGTCGTCGTCTTCGCCGGAAATTTTGACGATCACCTTAGGCGGCTTGCAACAGTACTAGAGGCCATCAAATCAACAGGGCTCACTCTGAAGCCAGAAAAGTGCCGCTTCGCTTACGACGAGCTTCTGTTCCTAGGCCACGTCATCAGCAAATCCGGAGTACGCCCCGACCCGCAGAAAACAGCTGCCATCGCAACGTTCCCGCAGCCCATTGACAAGAAGGCAGTGAGTAGATTCCTTGGCATGTGTGCCTACTACAGGCGCTTTGTCAAGGACTTTTCACGCATCGCTGAGCCGCTAACGCAACTAACCAAATCTGATGCCGAGTTCAAATGGCAAACGGCGCAGGCCGACGCATTTCAAGAATTAAACGACGCATGCAGTCACCGCCGGTACTCGCACATTTCGACGAAGACGCCGATACCGAAATCCACACTGACGCCAGTAGCCTAGGCCTCGGTGCCGTCCTAGTCCAGAAGAAAGACGGACATGAACGGGTGATATCTTATGCTAGCCGGTCGCTGTCAAAAGCGGAAGGCAATTATTCTACGACTGAAAAGGAATGCCTCGCCATCATTTGGGCTACAGCGAAATTCCGCCCATACCTATATGGCAGGCCATTCCAAGTCGTCAGCGACCATCACGCGTTGTGTTGGCTAGCTAACTTAAAGGACCCTTCAGGACGGCTGGCGAGGTGGAGCCTCAGACTGCAAGAATATGACGTCACGGTGATCTACAAGTCCGGACGAAAACACTCGGACGCCGACGGCCTATCACGCGCCCCCATCGATCCCCCGCCGGAAGACGACGAGGATGACGACGCCTTCCTCGGAATAATAAGCGCAGAAGACTTCACTAAACAGCAACGCGCAGATCCGGAGTTAAAAGGCCTCGTCGAGTATTTGGAAGGGAACACCGACGTAGTACCTAGGGCATTTAAGCGCGGATGATCTTCGTTCACATTACAAAACAACCTGCTCGTAAAGAAGAACTTCTCACCAGTCCGCGCCAGCTTCCTTCTTGTTGTTCCGTCAGCGCTGCGTCCAGAAGTAGTGTACGCTCTACATGATGATCCAACCGCTGGGCACCTCGGATTCTCCCGAACGCTGTCGAGGATACAGGAAAGGTATTACTGGCCGCGTCTGACCGCCGACGTCGCTCGTTACGTCAAGACATGTCGAGACTGTCAGCGACGCAAGACACCACCGACAAGGCCAGCAGGATTACTACAGCCGATCAAACCTCCTTACCGACCATTGTTGGGACCGTTTCCGGCGTCATCATCCGGAAATAAGTGGATCGTCGTGGCGACGGACTATCTCACCCGCTTTGCTGAAACTAAAGCTCTACCGAAGGGCTGCGCAGCCGAAGTGGCGAAATTTTTCGTCGAGAACATCCTTCTGCGACATGGTGCCCCAGAAGTCCTCATCACCGACAGAGGAACAGCGTTTACAGCAGAGCTCACCCAAGCAATTCTGCAGTACAGCCATACAAGCCACAGGAGGACAACTGCCTATCACCCGCAGACGAATGGTCTCACGGAGCGCCTGAACAAGACCCTAGCCGACATGCTAGCAATGTACGTCGACGTCGAGCACAAGACGTGGGACGCGGTCCTGCCGTACGTAACCTTTGCTTACAACACGGCGGTGCAAGAAACACAGATCACGCCGTTTAAGCTGGTTTACGGCAGGAACCCGACGACGACGCTCGACGCCATGCTGCCGCACGTCACGGACGAAGAGAATCTTGACGTCGCGACCTTTCTACAGCGCGCCGAAGAAGCCCGACAACTCGCCCGCCTACGGATCAAGAACCAGCAGCGTATCGACAGCCGACACTACAACCTCCGATGACGCTTCGTCGAATACCAGCCCGGTGACCGTGTTTGGGTTTGGACCCCTATACGCCGACGAGGACTGAGCGAGAAGCTTTTGCGTCGCTATTTCGGACCGTACAAGATCATCCGACGTGTTGGGGCACTGGACTATGAGGTCCTGCCAGACGGCATTTCGCTATCACAGCGGCGCCGCTCACGACCTGAAATAGTCCACGTTGTGCGACTCAAGCCGTACTACCAGCGATAATGAACTTTGGGACTTCGCGTAACTGACCTTTGGACTTTGTTTCTTTTCGTTGTTTTGTTACTTATGTTTTATAAGTGTCCTTTTGTGTTTCGCTCTCTTATATTTGTAGCATCGGGACGATGCTTTTTAAGAGGGGGGTATTGACGCGTGTACTTATCTTTATCGGGCGACCACGTTTCGCCACCTAACAAATGTAATCGCACAGCGCGGCATGCGCCTGCATGTATCCGAAGTTTCTGGAAAGTTGTCGATGCTTCTATCCGGCTGTCTGTTGTCGCCGAACCCTGTCTTATCTGATTTCATCGCGTGACGCGAATGGTGTAGAACTTTGTGGAAGGCACGCGGGTCTGAACGATTAGTCTGGAACATTCGATGACTGCAGTATAAAAGCCGACGCGCTTGACCCGCTGATCAGATTTTCGACGCTCGCCGACTGTGTTCGCCGCTATCGTTGTGCTTTAAGCGTACCCTATTTTGTGGGCACAGGTTCGCCCAATAAAAGCTAGTTTTGTCTTTCACAGTACTGCTACTGTGTTATTCAGCGTCACCACCACGTGACAATATAAACTTTGTACGGGACTCGTTCTGAAAGCTCCTGTGGCTAAACGGATACCTAGATGGTGAACAGAGTCTAGCATCTTTAGCGCACTCGGGGCGGCAGAGTGATAGATTACAGCACCATAATGTAATCGTGAACGGATCAGGCTCTTATAGAGATTAATTAGGCACTTCCTGTCACTACCCCACGAAGTATGGGATAGAAGTTTCATTAGGTTCATTGTTTTCAGACATTTTTCTTTAATATGTTTAATGTGGGGTACGAAAGTGAGTATAACAGTATAACACCTAGAAATATGTGCTCTTTGTTTACGGGCATTTGTTGTCCACATAGTTCTAAGCAAGGATCTGGGATCATTCCTCTCTTTCTTGTAAAAAGAACGCAAGAGCTTTTGTTAGCATTGATCTTAAATCCATGCTTGTCTGCCCACATTGAGACTTTGTTCAGGCCATGCTGTACCTGCCTCTCGCAGACTGCGAGGTTACAAGATTTGAAAGCTATTTGTATGTCGTCCACGTAGACAGAATAAAAGATTGCTGGTGGTAATGAAGCGCGAAGCGTGTTCATCTTCACGATGAAACGTGTGCAGCTGAGCACGCCTCCTTGGGGTACACCCGTTTCTTGCATAAAAGGTCGTGAAAGTACATTGCCGACTTTTACCCGGAAGGTACGCCTGGACAGATAACTTTCTATTAGGTTAAGCATATTTCCATGGATACCCATTTCTAACAAGTCTCTTAGGATTCCGTAATGCCACGCTGTATCATAGGCCTTTTCCATATCGAGAAATATCGATAGGAAGAACTGTTTATGTATAAATGCGTCCCGGATATTTGCTTCAACACGTACGAGATGATCGGTTGTGGAGCGCCCTTCTCGGAAGCCGCACTGATAAGGATCAAGCATTTTGATCTGTTCAAGGAAATGAATGAGTCGCCGATTTAACATTTTTTCAAACACCTTACAAATGCAATTTGTGAGGGTTATCGGGCGGTAGCTTGCTACTGAGGAAGGGTCTTTGCCTTGATTCAAAACAGGGACCACAATGGCTTCCTTCCATGCGGTTGGAAGGTACCCTGCATCCCAGATGGTGTTGAAAAGTGTGAATAGTGTAACTTGCGTATCATTGTGTAAGTTTTTGAGCATTTCATACATGACTCTATCAGATCCTGGTGCGGAGCTCTTGCATGCGCTCAGGGCAGCTCTCAATCCGGCAATACTAAAAGGACGGTTGTAAGGCTCATTCTCTCGACATTTTCTTGTTAATGGCTTCCGTTCGTCTATTTGTTTATATTTCAGGAAAGATTGCGAATGATTTGAACTTGATACGCTCTCAAAGTGCTCCCAAAGTGAGTCTGCCTGAACTTGCAGTGTATCGCTCTGTGTATTTACCAGAGGGAGTGAATATGTTTGTCGCCCTCTAATTCTATTGACCTTGTTCCATACTTTGGCCTCATCTGTATAAGAGTTTATACTCGATAAAAACTTCTTCCAACTTTCTCTTCTAGCCTGTCGGCGGGTTCTCCTGCCTTGGGACTTTACTTTCTTAAAGTTGACTAGATTCTCTGCAGTGGGCGAAGCGCGTAGCAAACCCCACGCTTTGTTTTGATTCCTACGTGCGACTCTACATTCATCGTTCCACCACGGGACATGCCGTTTGCATGCCCAGCCACTTACTTCACGTATGCATTTAGATGCGGCATCTATAATGAAGGCTGTAAAGTAATCCACAGCAGCATCAATTTCTGACGAGGACATGTCATCCCATGATATGCTAGTTAAGGTTCGGAATTTCTCCCAGTCTGCTGTGTCAATCTTCCACCTAGGAGACTGTGGTGGATATTCGTTTTGTTTAAGTGTTCTTAATAGTATGGGGAAGTGGTCGCTTCCGTAGGGATTGTTCGTAACTTCCCATTCGAGTTCAGGCAGTATGGACGGGGAAACTATGCTCAGATCAATTGAAGAAAATGGTTTGCAAGACAGTAATATGTGGGTTTCTTCTTATTCAGAAGGCACGCACCAGAAGAAAAAAGGAACTGTTCAACAAGACGACCTCGCGCATCTATACGAGAGTCGCCCCACAGGGAGCTGTGCGCGTTGAAATCGCCAAGAACAACATAAGGTTCTGGCAATTCGTCTATAAATGACTGAAATTCATGTTTGTTTAATTTGTAGTGTGTATATTTAGAAGAACAGCTCGAACCGCCACTGCTTCAAGGGGCGTTTGTAGTTGTAAACGCTGACAGGAAATGCTTTTATGAATAAAAATGGCAACACCGCCTGATGATACGATAGCATCATCGCGATCTTTGCGAAACTTGACATACGGTCGGAGAAAGTTTGTGTGTTGTGGTTTTAAGTGTGTTTCCTGTAGGCACAGCACTTTTGGATTGTGTTTTTGGATAAGTTCTTGTACGTCATCAAGGTTCCTAAGAAGACCTCTGACGTTCCATTGGATTATTTGTGTATCCATATTGGAAGTAAATAAGTGCTGTGTGTATGGAAATGGAGGTGATGCCTCAGGTTACACAGCTCTTTCGAGGCCCTGTAACGGGAGTTCTGCCCTTTTTGGAACGTTCGAGGGAGCCTCGCCGCTCCTTAGGCGCTTGGCGCGCCGTGGGGATACGTGTAGTGTCCATTGCCTCTTGTGAGGCGCCGGACACGTGCTCTTGTGAGCGAGAAGTTACCAGGGAAGGTCCCGCCTTGGAGGGCAAGACCCCTGCGACCACCAGCCCGGAGGTCGATGGGGCTCCCTGGGGAATTTGGCTGCGCCGGCTGTTGCCAGCGCTGGAAGGGGCCAGGGAGGTTGGGGCAGCCTCGGCTGCGCCCACCTTCGGGGTTGATGGTCCCTTCTGCTCGGTTGGTGGGGCAGATGGCGTAACTGCCGACTCACTTCTTGTGGGTCGGACAGCCGCCGGAGGCCGTTGTGACGCTGCCCCCTGACGCGCCACATCGGCAAAGCTTTTCTTTGCCAGGTTTGCTACCCGCCTTCGTGCCTCTTTGCACGATATATTCTCTTTTACTTTTATGCTTACAATTTCTTTTTCCTTCTTCCAGGAGGGGCACGACCGCGAGTACGCGGCGTGATCCCCGTCACAGTTTACACAGTGGAGAGAGTTCTTACAAACTTCAGTGGCGTGTTCAAGGGCACTGCATTTCGCACATGTTTGGCGGCCCCGGCAGCTCTGCGAACTGTGGCCGAAATGCTGGCATTTCAAACATCTTAGGGGATTCGGCACATATGGTCTGACACGGAGCTTGATGTACCCGGCCTCTACAGTCTCGGGCAGAATACTTGAACCGAATGTGAGTATTATGTGCTTGGTCGCAATTTCTTTGCCATCCCGCTTCAGCTTAATTCTCTTGACATTGACAACATTCTGCTCACTGAAGCCCTCCAGGAGTTCAGCCTCTGTCAGCTGGAGCAGATCATCATCCGAGACAACGCCGCAGGTGGTGTTCAGAGTACGGTGTGGAATTACTGTCAAGGGAACATCCCCAAATGACACTATACTGGGCAATTTTTCATATTGTTTCTGATCATGCAGTTCTAAAAGGAGATCACCACTTGCCATCCTTGTCGCCTTGTAAACTGGACCAAGGGCCTCAGTTAAAGACTTTGATACTAGAAATGGGGAAATTGCACGCACTTGTGTGTCTGACTTTTTCGAGTGAATCACATGAAATAGTGGGAAGTTGGGTCTTTCACGACCAAAGAACTTGAACACATCTTCGGTGCGCCCTCTTTTGTGCGGGCGATCAAGGAGGGGAGGGAAGGAACTAGCCATAGAATAATGTAATTTTGGCAATAACGCCAACCACCCACCGTGGAGCCCTACAAGGGGACGTCACAGGGACTGTAAAAACAGGTCCTGCAAACGCCAGCTGTACGTTATCACTATAACCAAATATGAGATAACCTAGGTTGGTTATTCAGACAAGGTTAACCCTTGCTGCCTGGAAAAATTGGAAGTAAACGGAAGCTAGGAGAAGACAGGAAAGGTGGAAAGTGAGAGAAAGACGAAGGCTGGATGGAGAGAGAGACAGGAAAAGGCAACTACCGATTTCCCCCGGGTGGGTCAGTCAGGGGGTGCCGTCTAAGTGAAGCAGAGTTCAAAGAGGTGTGTTGCCTCCGCCGGGGGGCCTTAAAGGTCGGAACACCCGGCATCGGCTCAACCCCCAGGATCCCCCTTTCCCCGGACACGGCTAAGCCGCGCAAGGCTACACGCGGGAGGGTCCAACCCACGTGTGCTCGGGTACGTGGTGTCGCAACACACTAAACGCCTGCTGACGCAGACGCCCCTGCGGGGTTTCAAAAAAAATAATTATAATTTTATTATTAATTTCAAATTATCTTTAGCATACAGTATGGCAAAAGGCAGAACGGAAGAAAAATTATGGTAGCTGAAAAGCAACGAAGTTTATGGAAAAGGTTTCTGAACGCAACTTCTATTGCTTTCTTTTTTACTGAGCCAAAAAAAAACAATGAAAATTCTAAAATGCATTCAATTGTGATGTCATATGAAAGAAGGATGCAAAATACAATTTGTTATTGCACCTAGTCTCAGACCTGAATAAACAATATGTACCTCCAACCAACTTTTGCTTCTTTGCAGAAATGTCAAAGAGCACTCATGTAAGCAAAACATTTTCTGTAACAAAAATACTTTGGTGAAAGCTTATTCACACAATAGCCATCTAGCCCTTTTTTTTTCAAGAAAATCAATGATGGTCACGTTTTGTGTCTGGGGCGTTTTGCATGAAATGACCCTATACAAATGTGCACAGAGGCGTCGGGGAAAGCAGGGCAAGTCGGCTGCCTGTTCTACCACCACATCAGCCGCTGCGCATGTTCTCTGTCATGGTTTGTAAATGCTCCTTGACATTGCATGGCAATGAAATCTTGTTAAAAGTTAGTGCTTTGTGCTGTCTTGTCTATCCCAGTCATTCTCTTTGCACGCGTAATGCGAAACGTGGGATCCTTCTTCACTTACATCAAGTTGTTTTTTCATCAACTTTCATTGGCATTAATTTAACATTTCTTTAATTCAATTAGTAAGTACAAATAATTTCCCCTACGTTGTCCTTTGTGTCATTGTTTGTTGGCTTCTCATGATACAAGTGTTTTCATGTGGCGCAACAAGAAGTTAATGTACCTTTGCTGAAAGTAAACATACCGTTCTGCTCCGGCTGGGGGACGCCATCTTTCATTTTCTCCAGCCCTATAAGAAAACCTTCAAGGTGGCGTTTCTTCTGCGCACTTTGAAGAATTTTGTGGGCTATTGGGTCAAGGACTCCTCTCAATACATCAAGCAGGGTCACATTAGTGATTGCTTTAAATTCCTGGAGGATCTAAAAAGTACAAAGTTGGAAAGCGAGAAATTAAGAGCAAGAATTCCAGGCAGCTTTATGGTGTCAGACACTACGGAAGTGCTTCAATTGCTGTGGTAACTGGTTCCTTAAGTTGACACTGGAATGGTGAATAATCTCGCAGGACTGTGATGTTTGTATATCTAGAATTGGAAAACAGCCTGGTGAATCAAATAGGATGCCACCTCCTTTATCACAAGATCTTTAACAGTGGCTCGAGAAGTAGGATAGGAATAGAAGAAAGGGTAGAATTGATGCTTTAATGCCGAGATTTACAGAAATTGGCAGAAATTGAGGTATTACAGAAAGCTCACTACATTAAATTATGTAAAAATCCATAAGCAGGAAAGAATATGCGGGCATTGACCCGAGTATACCATGAAACTACAGAAATTGAATAAGAACAGAAGAGCCGATTTGACTTCATGCAGACAGTTTTTGGTGACATGGTCAATGCAGAGTCCTTAAACACTGTGCAGCTTATAAGTTCTCAAGCAATTATCTAATTAACCATTGAAGACTGCATGCATTAGGTCGCACTAAAATGTGCATCGTGTGAGAAAAGAATGCACAACAAATGCGTACCACAGAGCCAACAGCAAGGGCCGGATATTTTTCAACAATGTCCTTGACACCTGGCGTTTCTTCTGAAATCCACTTCCTCCTCTCAGCAAATGTGCGCATCATAGCATCTAAGAGGTAAATGGTGTCTGGAGAGGCTTTCCTTGCCTCTTTCTGCATGGATTCCACATGCATGAGCAGGCTCATGTCATCTTCAGCATCGCCCATGTCATGAGCCTGGAAAGGCAAGCACGGTTATGAAATACAGGATTTTCATGTCATGTATGCAATATGTTGATGATGATGATGTGTGGTGTTTTATGGCGCAAGGGCCAGGTTTGACCAAAGAGCGCCATGACATGTGGTAATGTTGACGATGTATTGTGGATGACATGCACAATGAACTCATCATGGTAGATGTGATATGGCTGTAAAAGGGCCTAAAAAACTTACGCTGTAAGTGGAGTGGAATATATAGATGGTAAAATAATGACGGTGACTAGGATGTGATGTGGGCTATTGCAATGGGCTTTCGTTAAAAGATGATGTAATAAAACCATAACACTGACTCCAGAGCTTAAAGAGAGCCCTTGAATGCAGGGCTGTTAGTCGCGTGCTTAAAAGTTGCCTGGCCAAATGATTTTCAGGGTGTCCGTTGTGGCTAAAAACTCTAAGACTGTTTGCAGATTAAAAAGAGGTTCATCGCTAAGAAAAAATGCAGGGTGAAGGGGTAAATTCTCGCGATATGCAGCAGGGAAATACTTTTTCCTCTCTGTTTCTATTTCAGGGCACTGAATAAGAGCATGGAGGACAGTGAGATTATTGCCGCACTTAACACAGGTTGGAGGATCGCCCCCAGTCAAGAGATGAGAGTGGGTGCCGTATGTGTGGCCTATCCTTAATCGGCAAAGAAGTACCTCCTTGTATCTTGCTATTTTCCCATTTATCCAGTTCCCCAGTTTTGGTTTTATTATGTGAAGCTTATTCATTGCTTGTTTATCCCATTCGCCTTGCCAATGATCCCGCAATTTACTGCGTAGAAAAGGCTTTAGGTCTGTGGCAGGGATGGGGATATTTGAATCTGCATCGCTAAAAGTTACTGACCCAGCGCTTTCGTCAGCAGCTTCGTTGCCTTTTATACCTTTGTGACCAGGTACCCAGCATATCACTGTCACTTGATTGCACATATATAGGGAGCACAACAGACTGTACAGCTCACTAAAAACTGAGTTTTTATATTTTCTTGGTCTAAGTAGGGCTCTGACTACACTTAATGAGTCTGTAAATACAATAGCCCTAGCAAGTTTTGTGAGCTTTATGTTTTGAGCAGCCGAGAGTATAGCGTAGGCTTCAGCTGTAAATATACTTGTGTGTGGATTTAGTGCTCCAGATACTGAAAATGAAGGTCCCAGAGCTGCATAGGAAACTCCTTTAGAGGACTTGGAAGCGTCTGTATAATATTCTGTACAGGAGTACTTCTCCTGAAGTTCACGAAAATGGAATTGTATATGTGCTTCTGGTGCCCTCTTAGATATTTCTACAAAAGAGACGTCGCATTCAATGGTCTGCCATTCCCATGGTGGGAGCAGGCGAGTGGGTGCCATTAGGACATTCTCTGGGACAAAGACGCCTGTTTCTTCTGCCAGTGTTGTCAAACGAAGGCTCAACGGAGGTGTAATAGCTGGGCGGTTACGAAATAATCTGGCTGTAGAAACTTCATGAATAGATGAGTGAGATGGATGCTGAACATCTGATTTGACCTTGAGAGCATAGGAAAAAGTTAAATATGTCCTTTGGAGATGTAATGACCATTCATTACACTCCACATACAGGCTTTCTACGGGACTTGTCCTAAAAGCGCCTGTAGCCAGGCGTATACCCATGTGGTGAATGGGATCTAGCATCTTTAAAGCACTAGGCGCAGCAGAGTTATATACTATTGCTCCATAGTCGAGGCGGGACCGTATAAGGCTTTTGTAGAGGCTCAAAAGGCACCTCCGGTCACTTCCCCAAGATGTGCGGGATAAGAGCTTTAGTAAATTCATTGTCTTCAGACATCTCGCTCTCAGATACCTAAGGTGAGGGACAAATGTTAGTTTCGTGTCTAAGATGATTCCTAAAAATTTATGTTCGTGGCTGACAGGTAGCCGTTGCCCATTAAGATAGATAGCAGGATCAGGTAATATACCTCTCTTTTTAGAAAATAGAAGGCATGTGCTTTTTTGGGGGTTTAACTTGAAACCATTCTCGTCAGCCCACTTAGATATCTTGTTTATACCAAGCTGTATATGTCGCTCACAGATAGAAATATTGCATGATTTAAATCCTATCTGTACGTCATCCACATACACTGAATAAAACATTGTTCGTGGTATGACGCTGTAGAGGGAATTCATTTTTACGATGAAGAGCGTGCAGCTCAGTACACCTCCTTGTGGCACACCTGTTTCCTGCTTAAATTGACGAGATAGCACTTTACCAACCCTCACACGGAACGTACGATTAGAGATGTAGCTTTGGATCAGATTCAAGAGATTGCCTCTGACACCCATACAAGCCAGATCACGAAGAATTCCATAACGCCAGGTTGTGTCGTATGCCTTTTCCATATCTAAAAATACGGCTAATAGAAACTGCTTGTGCACGAAGGCATCTCTGATATTCGCCTCCATACGGACAAGGTGATCTGTTGTACATCTACCCTCCCTAAAACCACACTGCAAGGGGTCTAGTATTTTGTTGCTCTCAAGATAATGAATTAGGCGTCTGTTTACCATTTTCTCAAAGAGTTTGCATAGGCAGCTTGTCAGGGCTATAGGCCTGTAGCTGCAGACCAAAGTTGGATCCTTGCCCTCTTTGAGAACAGGAATGACGACTGCTTGCTTCCAGGCAGATGGAATGTAACTGGCAGAGAATATGGAATTAAAGAGTGCTAGTAGTGTTTTGTGTGTTTCGGCGTTTAGGTGTTCTATCATCTCATAAACTATTCGATCGCCTCCAGGAGCTGATTTATTGCAACAGTCCAATGCTGCCTGCAATTCGACCATGTTAAATGGCCGGTTGTAAGGTTCATTTTTATTTCCTTTCCGGTTCAAAGGCTGGCGTTCCGCTTGTCGCTGATATCTTAGAAATGTATCTGAGTAATGGGATGAGCTCGAGATGTACTGGAAATGTGCCCCTAGCGAATCAGCTTGGTCCTCAATAGTGTCTGCTTGTGTGTTTACTAAAGGTAGAGGGTGAGTTTCACGGCCTTTTATTTTGTTGACCCTGTTCCAGGCTTTCCGTTCGTCTGTATATGAACTGATGCTACTGATGTATTTTTGCCAACTTTCCCGTTTGGCCCGGCGGCGCGTTCTTCTACCTAGTGACTTTATTTTCTTGAAATTGATAAGATTCTCGGCAGTTGGAGATTCGCGAAGGTGACTCCAAGCCTTATTTTGATTTTTACGAGCTTCTTTGCACTCCGCATTCCACCAGGGAACACGTCGCCTAGTGGATGATCCATTTGATTCGGGGATACACAGTGACGCCGCATCAACTATAAATGCTGTCAGATATGCCACGGCGTCATCAATAGAAAGTGCAGAGATGTCTTCCCAGGTCATGCGGGTAAGTTCTTTATAATGTTTCCAGTCGGCTGACTCGACTATCCAGTGGGGGATGCATGGGGAGCATTGATCATGTTTTGTTGAATTTATGATAATTGGAAAATGGTCGCTCCCATATGGGTTTTTAAGCACGTTCCACTCTAGATATGGAACCAGTGTACCAGATGCAAGGCTCAAATCGAGCGATGAAAATGTTTTGTTTGCCACGCTATAGAATGTAGGCTCTTTATTATTTAGCAAACATGCACCTGTAGTGAAGAGGAGGCTTTCTACTAGGCGTCCCCTGGCATCACAACGACAACCTCCCCAAAGGGTGTGGTGTGCATTGAAATCTCCGACGACAATATAAGGTTCGACCAGTTCATTAATAAAGCTTTGGAATTCTGTTTTTGAAAGATGGCGATTCGGAGGGATGTATACTGAGGAAATCGTTACTAATTTATTAAACAGTATCGCACGAACTGCAACTGCCTCTAGGGGTGTTTTAAGTTGTAATTGTCGGCAAGCGACACCCTTATCTACAATTATTGCCACACCGCCAGACGAGGCAAAAGCGTCGTTGCGGTCTTTTCGGTATATGGCATACTGCCGGAGAAAGTTCGTGTGTGAAGGATTAAGATGTGTTTCTTGGACACACAGCATCTTTGGATTATACTTATTTAAGAGTTCCTTAATGTCGTCCAGGTTGTGGAGTAAACCCCTGACGTTCCATTGTATTATCTGCGTATCCATAATGTATGTGTTTTGTGCTGTGTGTCTAAGAAATGTAGATTATATAAGCTCACGAGACCTTTTCAGGCCCCTTGATACGAGCTCGCTCTTTCTTCCCAGCGCGCTCGAGGGAGCTGCGCCGTTCCTTGGGCGTCTGAGACGCCGGATTTGTGCTTGTATCCATCACCTCGTCTGAGGTGGTGGATACTGCCCGCGGAGCAGGCACTTTCGCGAGAGTGGTGGGCCGATCTGTACGAGCAGTGGCCCTGGGTACAACAGGCCCGGAGACCTGCTGGCCCTCATTTGCGGGAGACGGAACAGCGTTGGCTGTTCCAGTCAGGGGGGCGGATGGCGTGACCGCCGTCACTCTCCGAGTGACTTGGGCGGCCGCCGAACGATGTGGCGTTGCCCCCCGGCGTGCCACATCGGTGTAAGAAGGACTGGTCTGATTGTTGGAATGGAAACGCTTGCGTGCCTCTGGGAAAGTCAGATTTAGTTTTACCTTGAGTTCTATTATTTGTTTTTCTTTTTTCCACGAAGGGCAGGATCGCGAGTAAGCTGGGTGGTCTCCTTCACAGTTGGCACAGTGGGTTGCTGAACTGCAAACGTCAGAAGAGTGTTCGATGGAGCTACACTTGGCACAAGTAGCACGCCCTCTGCAGGTTTGGGACCCGTGGCCAAAACGTTGACACTTAAAACATCGACGTGGGTTTGGAATGTATGGCCTGACACGTAGCTTGCAGTAACCGGTCTCGATTGATTCAGGAAGAATGCTGGTTCCAAAAGTTATGATAATATGCCTAGTTGGTATTTCTTTGTCATCTCGTCTTATTTTAATCCTTTGCACCTTGACAACGTTCTGTTCTTGCCATCCTTCTAGTAATTCACTTTCACTAAGTTCCAGAAGGTCATCTTCCGAGATGACCCCGCGCACTGTATTCATTGTCCTGTGTGGGCCTACTGAGACGGGAATGTCCCCAAACGCTACAAGTTTTGAGAGTCTGTCGTACTGTGGCTTGTCGCGAACTTCGAGAAGAAGGTCACCGCTTCCCATCTTTGTTACTTTGTATCCTGGGCCTATTGCTTCAGTGAGGGATTTCGCTACCAGAAAAGGTGATATCATTCGGACTGTCTTAGTTTCGTGTTGGCTGTGAACGACGTGGTATTTCGGGAAGGACTCTTTTGGTTGCATAAAAAAGCTGAAAGGTTCATCGGTGCGCCCCCTCTTCAGGGAGCGATCAGGTAATAGGGGAAAAGCTTCAGCCATAAAAATTGGAAAATTCGGCGGCGATGGTGGCCACCCACCACCGAGCCCAACAAGGGGACGCTACAAGGTCGGGAAAATACCTGCAGACGCCAGCCATGCATCGCCGCTATAACCTAATATACGATACCCAAGGTTGGATAACTACACCAGGTTAACCCTCGCCACCTGGAAGTCTGGAAGTAATAAGAAGCGAAGAGAAGACAGGAAAGATTTAAAGTAAGAGAGAAAGACGAAGATTGAAGAGAAGGACAGGAAAAGGTGACTGCCGATTTCCTCCAGGTGGGTCAGCCTGGAGGTGCCGTCTATGTGAAGCCGAGGCCGAAGAGGTGTGTTGCCTCCACCGGGGGGCCTTAAAGGTCCAAACACCCAGCATCGGCTCAACCTCCAGGATCCCCTTTTCCGCAGACACGGCTAAGCCGCGCACGGCTACGCGCGGGAGGGTCCAACCCTCGTGTGCTCGGGTACGTGGTGTCGCAACACACCAAACGCCTGCTGACGCAGACGCCCCTGCGGGGGTATGCAATATGTTGCACCCCGCACACAAAAAGAATGGCATGGCTGCAAAGAACAAGGCCTAAACTACAATCTATTTTCATAATAAAGCTTTGTAGTCTGGAAAACAAAAATACAGTTGAACCAGGCTATATGGAACTCGCAAAAAAAAACACCTATCAGTTCGATATAGAGCGTAATTCAATATAAGCCCGCTAAATCATTGGATGTCATAAAAGTGCATAACATTTGTAAAATCACTTTAGTGGTGAACCTAGCTTAGTTTCGCATGAAACAGTCCTGCATTTTCTTCCGCTTGAGCAATTTCGCTGTCTGTGACGCACGCACTTCTCCACATTGTCTAAGGAGTCGCAGTCGGAGCAGCTGAGGCCGCAACCTTCCGCATTCCCGCAGAAGCACCAGACTAGTGCAAGCGCACCAATAATTTCGGAGGATGTGGGCAAAGGACCGTCGTTGCTTTCCTCATTGTGCCCACTTTCACTTGTGCTCGGTACAATGTCGGCAATGTAGTCTTCGTTTTCGGGCTCTCCCGTGGTCGCGACACCATTATTTGCACTCACAAACTTATCCACCGTTGATTTGTCAACAGCTTCCAAAAATTCTGGCAGCTGACTCCAAACTTCGGCAACGGCTTCGTCGCATTTATCAGAATTTACAGTCATCACCAAGCACGCAGAAGCCGTGCCGGCACGGCTGAAGCAATTTTGAACAAACCAATTGTACACGGCCGTGCGTACGCGTCGGGCACCACGGGCATCGGGTTGTGAGTTTGGCCCCTTTAGCCCTAATCTCCCCCTTATTCTTCCGAGATCATGCCGAGAGTGCTCCTCGAAATGTTGCATGCTGCGGGGACGTCCCACTTCTCACCGCGTTCAACTCGATTTAAAATTTCGAGCTTCACGACGAAAGGCAAATTCTACCGTTTCGTCACGGCAACACTGCGGCAGAAGGCACACAAGGCGCGCACACAATTAACCAGAAAAGCAGCGAGACAACTCGCACTTCCGCCATCTTGCGCGACGACGGCACAATAGCCTCGACTGGCTGTCTGAGCAAGCGCTGCGGGAAGGCCAAGATAATTTTTTGCAGGGGGGTGGTGACTGCTCATCCAAGGCAGCGCATTCTTGGTAGGGAGAGCGGTTGGATGGAGCTGCGCCGCCGGGATTCCCCACCACCGCGAGGGAAAGCCAACTTCTGGGGGCACTTTTCTGCCGCTTGACGTTGGATATATCGGGAGTTGCAGCTATTTTTGCTCGATGTAAGCGTCATTTTTGCTATATATACTCATTGTAACTATACTGTGTCCAGAAATTGTTCAGTATATAGAATAATTCGACTTAAATGGGTTCGATATAGTCGGATTCTACTGCAAATCATAAAATTCAGCTTATAACACAAGGTTTTCATAAAACAAACATATTTCTTGCATTACATCCAGATACTAACGTGTGAAGATATCTTAAGAAGAAAATGTAGCCTTTAAGCAATTAACAATGGTCAAACAAAGAATGTTACCGAGATTGACAAGGGGACTCGTCTGCCTCAAAACAACAACTGGTCTGCTTAGCAGTGAATTTATATAAGCAAAGGTAACTTTCCTAGAGAGGCCATGGAGGAAGATCAGAAGAAGCTGGTGTATAGAGTACGGTGAAGGAAGTCAAAGTGGTCAATAAAAAAGGGGGGGAAAGGTGGTGGTGTTTAGTTCTTATAAGACGAGGACAGGTATACGGGCACTGCTGTTGGTTCTTCACTGAGTGGGGACATCAATAATGTGGAAGGACCCACACATGGAAGCACACACTGCAACATGGCTGGGGCCTATTTCCAGAAAACAGGAAATAGAACAATGTGCCATTTAGACCTTTAAAAGGAGAGTGACTTTCTCGCATGGAAGAAGATATGCTATCCCGACATTTCAAAAGCAAGCTTCTTCAAATGTCCAAATAATTGTCGTTTTTGTTTTACAAAAGAAACATCCTTGCACTTCATTGCATGTGTCATCACTTGGCCTTTTTGACACCTGCACTTATCAGAGGAACACCAATCTGGTCATTTCTTATACTAAGCAACCCAAGTTTTTTTTGTTTTAGCCCCACCCCGTAATAACTCTTATGGGCCCTTTATTATGTGCCTCCAATGTGGCTGTGGCAGATTGCTATATGAAAGCAATTATGTCCTCGATGAAGATCTCAGTCGAAATGACAGATAACCATTCAAATAATTTGTTTTTTCAGTTTACATGATTAGAAAATAACTATTCTTAATAGCTTAATTACATACTGTCAAATTTTGGTGGCACCAATCCTTCCTGCATAATACTTTGGTATTCATTAAGTAGGATATTATGGTAGATGTCTTTACAACTGTACAGCCCATTAAATGTTCAGAATAGAGTGCTACCTAAACAGCAGGACTGTCCTCAAAAGCATGAGACACTTCACTACATACAAGAGATGGCCGGGAGATTCGCTTCTGTGCGACCTCCTCAGTGTGCCTGGTTCTTTTGACAGGCAGGGAACCAGCGGCCTCATTTTGCGTCTTCAGCTTTCTCCTCTGATATTCAGCTTTAAAGCGGAGCTGCACCCGCCAGGAGGCCTGGAAATAAATTAAGCAACTATTGAAACATTTTTACACATAATAGAAGTAACAGTCAACACAATTAATTAGCAGGAAAATCGCTTTAATTGAACACAGTGAAGCACCATCATGTACATTTCAATGCGTGCTGCTGAGTGCTGTCCAGACTATTAATGACGGTGCTGCCACTTACGGCATAATGTTGCGGCCAGCGCAAAAATTGATTAGCATGTTTCCCTGCCCCTTCTATGTAACAGCCAACATTACAACTGGTGCCAGGGCATTGCCTTGCTCTGTAGTGTGCATATGACACTGAACAACAAAAAATTATATTACACGTTGTGTGCCAGCTAACGTTTGGACCTGTACACTTATTTTGCGCATTTACAGCACAGAAAATGTTACATGTGCTTACATATCCAGTTCCTGTTGAGTCAGCCAGACAGGGGAACTTTGTGATGAGCTCTCTAGCTGCTTCTTCGTATAGTTTTCCTAGGTACCTATAGGAAGTAATAAAATATATCAGAAACTAATTATAACCACACTGGCAGTTGCACATGCAGAGCCTTTTTCGAAATGTCAGTGGCCTCAACAGTTACATGCCAGAAGGTCATCCAAGGTGGCAGTACAGCACATAAGCAAGCATATTGTTACGTTTAGAAAGACCCCTCACCTCCACCAGAATGTTACGTGCAGAAAGACACAGACGGAAGAAACTATTTACGGGCTGTTTACACTGGAGCCAGAGCGCCAGGCCGACATTCGTTCGCACCAAGGGCACAGCCCCACTTCGTCGTTCTCACGGCGGCTCGTCTTTTGAGCATCTCGTGATAATATCGTAATAATATAACTGAAGAAGCCTGTTCCAAATATGTTAACCTAGCTTCTTATTTCCTTTACTTATTTATTTGTATATACTGCAGCCAAACATTTGGCTATAGCAGGAGTAGGAAGAGAAGAATGAATTTCACAGATACATTCCAACTAATAGCTGTGAAAAATTCATCTAAAGGGCATTCATGTACATTCCCAGGCAAAGCATTCCAGCACTGAATCATATGAGGGAAATAACTGCACAAAACTAAGTCTAAATGAGAACTATGCGGAAAAATAGTTCGAGCATGATATTGACGAGTATTTGAGGGGGCTGAAAATGAAATATAATGCTGAGAACAACATGGCGAACTTGCATAAATGTGCAAAAACTTCAAACAATCAAAGTGCGACATTTCTGGAGTATGATAACGTTCAGGTTAGAAAGGTTCCAAGAGGCTGAAAAATATCTATCATAACGACGACAGATAAGCCTAACAGCTTTTTTCTCTACTGATTCTAACAATTTAACGTCTTTTTTATGATGGGGATTTCATGTGATAAAAGCATACTCCAATATTGCGCTTATTAGGGTTATATAGGTTAATAGTCTAGTGTGTTTTGGCGTGGATCGAAGCGTGCACTGCAAATAATCGAGACGTCGAAGAGCTTCTTGCATGTTAGTTTAATGTGCAAAGACCAAGTCATATAGTGCAAAAAAAAGAACTCCCAAATATTTATCCCAGGAAAATCCAACCTTAAAGAGCATACAAAAATACGCTCACTAGCCTGCTGCTTCTCGGTATGAGAGACTAAAAGATATGAAACAAATGCAGTGCTAGCTAGAGGACTGCAGGAATTTGAAAGAACCAAGGAACTAGTTTTTCCTGGGTTTCTGCAGCTAGCATGGTTTTGTTTTATCTCTGACGCCCCATTGTTACTATATATTGCTAACAATAACCTCATATGTGCTGCTAAGTTTGTTTGGTCACCTTCACCCCGTCACACATGTGCAAGTCCAGAAACATGGAAGGAACTTGGAAAGCACATAAAGTGTGTCACTTGATAATTGCGCATGCACTATGCGTCACACAAGCTTTTTAAAAGGGACTACATATGTGGCTCCTGAATGAACAACCCTGCAAATACTTTCACCAGAGTATGCATTGTGCCCTTGCACAGTTATGAAGTAATGCCATGGCATTGACACTTGCATGGTATTATTAAGACTCTGGTGGGTTCCACAATAATTTAAAGTACTAGAAGCTAGCATCAAGTCTGCCCTCCACACAAAGGAAACAATGCTGTAAAAGCTGCGAAAGTAGTGCAGTCATGGAAGTTTCACTAGGCTTGTCCTGCAGGGAAGCTGTTTATCAGCACATTCTCCAGAACAACTATTTTCTTGGTATATTAAAACAACACTTCTGGCATAATCTTATGTCAAATTTCATATAGTTGTACACCTTTTCACTTTGAATAGGTGACCTTTGGCTGCAACACCTAGCGGTGCGCTGTGGTCACTTTGGTCATGATGAGGTAAATATTTTCCAACTGTGAAGCTTTTCATGTAATAGATGTGTCACATTTTTTGACACACAAGTACGAGACTTAATAGAATTGCTTGACACAGAGCATTTTTCTGTCCATAAGTCGCATCTTTGCATAAGTCACATTCCCTTCAAAATGGCAGTTTTTCGAAAAATAAGATTGTATATGAGTTGCACCGAAAACACGGAACTTATATTTTTCACTTTCCTGGTCGCAAATGCAAGCAGTGAAGAAAGTCTGCCTAGCCTTCACAGCATTGCCTCCTAGATAAACACAGTACATGTCAGTGCCATTACAGCAATTTGTGTTCTGTGCTACCGGATTTTTCAAACATGCTTCAGTCCTTTATGGTGCAAGAAATGCTTGGAAGCATAATTTGAAAAAAAGCAGGCGTGCAGACACAGACACAAGAGAAGAGAATGAGACAACACAAATGCCAAATATCAACTGAAAGCACACTCTGTGGTGGAAAAGAGACAAAACTCATTTGTGCATGCTCCAGTTCGCTAGTGCCATCTGTCAATCAGGAACACATGCAGGCCTACACCAGAGATCTTTTATGCTCTATTAGTCACTGAATAATACAACGACCTGTCTGCCCTACGTAGAAACGGCCGCAGCTGAAAGGAACGCTATATAGGTGTGGTATTCTTGCTGCATTGTTGTGGTATCGGCACCGAGGACATACCGTGGTGCTGTCTACCGTCAGCACCCGATTATGTAGAAAGTAGGATCACGTGCAGAGCATCTGCTACGGTGTCGCCCACTGCTAGCCTTTGCAACGCATGGGTGCAGAATAACGGCCTGTTGTGGAAAGTATTTTAGCCGAGAGTCTGATTCAGTTGATTTGTATGCTGTATAAGCAAATCCTGTAGTTAATTTTCATATTTCTGTGCCTTTATTATACAGCTTTGTTGTGAATTGGTACTGCAAATACATTCTGCTGGTATTGACGATAGAGCTGCTCTAGAAGGCAAACGCTCGTTAAAAAAAGAAGAAAGAAAAAAGTGGCTGGCTCTACAAAACAGTGACAAATTACGGTGTGGGAATAGATCCACACTTCACATCTGCATGAAAACGATGGCAACGCAAAATTATTGAAGGAAGTGAAACGAGCAATCCGTCCGCACCTATTTCAAGCAAAAAATAACTTTCTTTTTATACCGTGCAGGAAGTAAACACGCAGCTGTCGTTGCTACAGGTATACTTGCACGCGGTACCACAACATACTGAGTAACGGCGGTTAGCAAGGCTGACAGTTGGGCAAGTTGGTGAGTAATGATGATAATGTGTATGTGAAGCATCCAACAGAATAGGATAAAACAGAGAAAACAGCGACTGTCTTGCTCCTGATCGACAGGTGGCACTACCATACCCAAGTGTGGGTAGATAAGTTTTGTGCTACTTTCTTTTTTGCCACAGAGAGAACTTTCAGTTGATAGACTGCGTTTGTGCTTCATTCTCTTCCCTGGTGTCTGCTTTCAAATTATGAATCCATACCAACTAACTCAACTTACTGTCGTTCTAAGCTTGGTAGTATTAACAAAGTAGGTGGGGTGATGACTCACCATTGCTCATTGATTACATCACATGTTATGATTTGTACTATATTAAAGGATTGCTACATTGTTGCCTTCTGTCTTTATGTGGGGTAGTGTGGCTTATCGGGGTGTTCAAACGCAGCTTTTATCCAATAATCTTTTGTTATGTACGTACACCAATGTATGTACCAATCAAGTGAAAAATAAGTCAACTAGCCCCTTACAGACTAATATTGCTCGAAATCCTGTACTCGAAGCATGGACAAGGAAAAAACGATGTATGCGGTGTAGACATTGAGTCAACTAGCCCCTTACAGACTTGTATTGCTCGAAATCCTGTACTCGAAGCATGGACAAGGAAAAAACGATGTATGTGGTGTAGACATTGACTGCTGCTGTTTCACTAAGGTGGGCGATACCTGTCCACAAAAATGTTCCAAGATTTTAATGCGAGGAAGCTACTACCTCAACTGCTGAATCTTCTTTCTATACCCACAACTGAAAAACAGTCTTCTTATAGCTTTTACAGGAGAACAAGAGCCACAATGGCAGCTCAATAAACGTGTCACAGTAGCACATCACACACATAACCATGCAGGATGAAGTGCAAGCATGAAATCTCACAGCAATGACATGCCCATAAAGTAAAAGGAGTGACACAGCAGAGGGATCAGAAAATTGATCACCTTGTCATTGATCCCAAAGATCCTCCTTGTCATACAGCAGCGAAGAGTGCACCCCACCTCTGTCCAGAGGAAGGGCCACATAACTGCTGCGCCTGCTCAAGGCAAAAGTGGTAGCAAAGGAAAGGAAGAGAAGGCAAAGGTTATTGACTGTAAAGATAATGCATGTAACAAAAGATGGCTGCCAGATATTTTCTTCCTTTTTATAGGATGTAAAGAGGTGGCATAAGTGATCTAAACCAGGGTGTCGAACCAAACCCGTACCCGAATTGGAAGTTCGGCCAGAACTGAACCTGAACCAATATTCTCAAATGTGCCTGAACCTGACAGAAACCTTAGCAAAAAAGAAATTATATATATTGTAATGGAGTGTTTGAACAGTTCAGTTGGTAGCGCCTGTTCGTAATCGAGAAGGAAGGTCACGCAGAGCAGGAACAGCTGGTTGCCCGAACGGCTCACGCTCGCGCTAAGCACTGGCGATCCGGCTGGCCCGCTGGTTCGACTGCAGGCACGGAGCAGACGATCTGGCTGGCCTTGTCTTTATGCTCTTCTTCTTCATTACAATTACCCCCGGTGCAAAAGCGGAGCCATCCTGGCGACTTACGACGTGGAGACGAGCGGGTCATAGAATTGTTTTAGGCGGTGAACGTGAACAACATCCCGTCCACGGCGGCGCTTGTCGGATGTCGGTGTAAGCGGCTCTATGACATAGTTGACCGGAGAGGTGCGTGCGACGATGCGGTATGGTCCATCATACTGCGAGAGAAGTTTTGTCGAAAGTCCAGGCGTGGTAGCAGGCACGGACAGCAAGACAAGTGTGCCGGGAGCGAAGTTCGGATTCGTAGCGTCGCCATCACGATTGGCTTTTTGTCGTTGTTGATCGGCGGAGGTGAACGTTCGGGCTAATTGACGGCATTCCTCGGCTTATCGGGCGACAGCTGAAACGGGAGCACACTCTGACGCGTCTGGTGTATAAGGCAAAACCGTATAGATGGTATGGGAAGGATCGCAACCGTAGAGAAGAAAGTATGGAGAAAATCCTGTAGTACTTTGTGTAGCCGTATTATATGCGTACGTGACAAATGGGAGGATGATGTCCCAGTTTGTATGCTCCGATGAAACGTACATGGCGAGCATATCACCAAGGGCGCCCCGCAGGGGCGTCTGCGTCAGCAGGCGTTTGGTGTGTTGCGTCACCACGTACCCGAGCACGCGAGGGTTGGACCCTCCCGCGTGTCGCCGTGCGCGGCTTAGCCGTGTCTGGGGAAAAGGGGATCCTGGGGGTTGAGCCGAAGCTGGGTGTTTGGACCTTTAAGGCCCCCCGGTGGAGGCAACACACCTCTTCGGCCTCGGCTTCACATAGACGGCACCTCCAGACTGACCCACCTGGAGGAAATCGGCAGTCGCCTTTTCCTGTCCTCCTCTCCAATCTTCGTCTTTCTCTCCCACTTTTCCATCTTTCCTGTCTTCTCTTCACTTCCAATTACTTCCCTATTCCTGGCGGCAAGGGTTAACCTGGTGTAATTATCCAACTTTGGGTATTTTATAGTAGGTTATAGCGGCGATGCATGGCTGGCGTCTTCAGGCTTCCAATCCTGTAGCGTCCCCTTGTTGGGCTCCGTGGTGGGTGGCCACCATCGCCGCCGAATTTTCCAATTTTTATGGCAGAAGCTTTTCCCCCATTACCTGATCGCTCCCTGAAGAGGGGGCGCACCGATGAACAGTTCAACTTTTTCATGCAACCGAAAGTGTCTTTCCCTAAATACCACGTTGTCCACAGCCAGCACGAAACAAAGACAGTCCGAATGATATCACCATTTCTTGTAGCCAAATCCATCACTGACGCAATAGGCCCAGGTTATAAGGTAACGAAGATGAGAAGTGGCGATCTTCTACTCGAAGTTCGCGACAAGCCACAATACGACAAACTCTCGAAACTTGTAGCATTTGGAGACATTCCCGTTTCTGTGGGCCCACACAGGTCGATGAACACAGTGCGCGGTGTCATCTCGGAAGATGACCTTATCGAACTTACCGAAAGTGAATTACTAGAAGGATGGCAAGAACAGAACGTCGTCAAGGTACAAAGGATAAAAATAAGGCGCGATAACAAAGAAATACCAACCAGGCATATAATTATCACTTTCGGAACTAGCAACTTACCAGACTCAATAGAAACAGGATACTGCAAACTCCGTGTCAGGCCATACATTCCTAACCCACGCCGATGCTTGAAGTGTCAGCGGTTCGGGCACGGTTCGCAAAGCTGCCGAGGGCGCACTACTTGTGCAAAATGTGCATCAAACGAGCACTCGTCCGACACTTGCAGTTCCACCATCCGTTGCGCTAACTGTGAAGGGGATCACCCCGCATACTCTCGCTCTTGTCCATCCTGGAAAAAAGAAAAACAAATAATCGAAATCAAGGTAAAAATGAACCTTTCCTTCCAAGAAGCACGCAAACGCTTCTCCATCAATCAATCTAGTCCATCCTACACCGATGTGGCGCGCCGGGGGGCAGCGCTACATCCTTCGGCGGCCGCCCAAGTCACACGGAGTGTGACGGCGGTCACGCCATCAGCCCCCCCGGCTGGAACAGCCAGCGCTGTACCGGCCCCCACAAAGGAGGACCAGCAGACCCTCGGGCCTGTTGGACCTAAGGCCACTGCGCGTGCAGATAGGCCCACCACCACCGCGAACATGCCCGCTGCGCAGGCACTATCCACCGCCTCAGACGAGGTGATGGATACAAATACAAATCCGGCGTCCCAGACGCCGAAAGAACGGCGCAGCTCCCTTGAGCGCGCCCGGAAAATATAGAGATCTCGTTTCACGGGGCCTGGAAAGGTCTCGTGAGATAATCTAGTCCATATTTCTTAGACACACAGCACAAAACACATACATTATGGATACACAGATAATACAATGGAACGTCAGGGATTTACTCCACAACCTAGACGACATTAAGGAGCTCTTACATAAGTACAGTCGAAAGGTGCTGTGTGTCCAAGAAACACATCTTAATCCTTCCCGCACGAACTTTCTCCGGCAGTATACCGTTTATCGAAAAGACCGCAACGACGCCCTCACCTCGTCTGGCGGCGTCGCAATAATAGTAGATAAGGGTGTTGCTTGCCGGCAACTACAGCTTAAGACTACTCTAGAGGCAGTTGCAGTCCGTGCGGTACTGTTTAATAAACTGATCACTATTACCTCTGTATACATCCCCCCGAACTACCAACTTTCAAAAACAGAATTTCACACCTTTATCTACGAACTGCCCGAACCCTACATTGTCGTTGGAGATTTTAATGCACTCAACACCCTTTGGGGAAGCCATCGTTGCGATGCCAGAGGACGCTTAGTTGAAAACTTCCTCCTCACTACAGATGATTGCTTGCTTAATGGGAAAGAACCTACATTTTACAGTGTCGCAAGCAAAACATTCTCATCTATCGATTTAAGCATTGCATCGAGTTTACTCTTGCCGCATCTGGAGTGGAACGTAATTAAGAATCCCTACGGGAGCGATCATTTCCCCATTGTCATAAAACTAACAAAAGGTGATGAGTGCTCTCCACATGTCTCCCGGTGGAAAGTCGATTGTGCCGACTGGACACGATACAGGGAGATGACACATTTAACTTGGAACGACATCTGTAATCTTTCTATCGAAGATGCAGTGACATATTTCACGGCCTTCATAGTTGATGCGGCGTCAATATGTATTCCCGTAACAAATGGATCTTCCTGTAAGCGCCGTGTTCCATGGTGGAACGATGACTGCAAAAAAGCGCGTAGAAATCAAAATAGGGCTTGGAACAACCTTCGAGACTCTCCAACCACGGAGAATTTGATCATTTTCAAGAAAATAAAGTCTGAGGGTAGAAGAACGCGGCGCCGTGCCAAAAGGGAGAGCTGGCAAAGATATATTTCTAGCATCAACTCTTATACTGATGAACAAAAAGCCTGGAACAGAGTGAATAAAATCAAAGGTCGGCAAACTCATCCTCTACCACTAGTAAACACGCAAGGAAATACTCTTCAGGACCAAGCTGACTCTCTTGGGGCACATTTTGAAGACATTTCTAGCCCATTGCATTACTCGGATGCATTCCTTAGATACCAGAAACAAGCTGAGAGACTGCCACTGGACCTAAAAGGAAAGAGCAATGAATCGTACAACCGTCCTTTCAATATGGCTGAATTTCAGGCTGCACTACATAATTGTAATAAATCAGCTCCTGGAACCGACCGAATAATTTACGAGATGATTCAACACCTGCATCCCGAAGCACACAAAACACTCCTCTCCCTTTTTAACGCCATATTCTCTGCCAGCTATATCCCGTCAGCCTGGAAGCAAGCAGTCATAATCCCTATCCTGAAAGAGGGCAAGGACCCGTCTTTGGCCAGCAGCTATAGGCCTATAGCCCTAACAAGCTGCCTATGTAAGTTTTTTGAGAAAATTACTAACCGTCGTTTGGTGAATTTTCTTGAAAGTAACAAGATACTAGATCCCTTGCAGTGCGGCTTCAGAGAACATAGATCCACAACAGATCAACTTGTCCGTATCGAGACAAATATCCGGGATGCCTTTGTGCACAAACAGTTTTTCATATCGGTATTTCTAGACATGGAGAAAGCATACGATACAACTTGGCGTTTCGGAATTCTTCGTGATCTAGCTGGAATGGGCGTCCGTGGCAACTTGCTAAAGGTGATTCAAAGTTATCTGTGCAACCGCACATTTCATGTTCGTGTTGGTAATGTCCTGTCTCGTCTATTTACTCAGGAAACAGGTGTGCCACAAGGTGGAGTGCTGAGCTGTACTTTATTCCTTGTAAAAATGAATTCGCTCCATACTATCATACCACGTACAATGTTTTATTCCGTATACGTGGATGATATCCAAATAGGGTACAAGTCATGTAATCTTAGTATCTGCGAGCGACAAGTGCAGCTTGGCCTGAATAAGTTGTCTAAGTGGGCAGACGAGAACGGCTTTAGACTGAACCCTGAAAAAAGTACATGCATTCTTTTCTCCAATAAGAGGGGGGTAATACCGGAGCCCGCTATTGATCTTAATGGAGAACGGCTATCTGTTAGTCATGAACATAAATTCCTAGGCCTCATTTTAGACTCCAAACTAACTTTTATCCCACACTTAAAATATTTGAAAATGAAATGCTTGAGGACAATGAATCTACTGAAGCTCTTGTCCCGCACATCTTGGGGAAGTGACAGAAGATGCCTCTTGAGCTTGTACAAAAGCCTTATACGGTCACGCCTTGACTGCGGAGCCATTGTGTATAACTCGGCCACGCCTAGTGCTTTGAAGATGCTCGATTCCGTCCACCACTTGGGTATCCGTCTTGCTACTGGTGCCTTCAGGACTAGCCCTGCAGAAAGCCTGTATGCTGAATCGAACGAATGGTCCCTACATCTCCAAAGAACATATTTAACTCTCACTTACGCCCTTAAGGTCAAATTGAATTTCCATCATCCATGCCATTCAGTTATTCACGACCTGTCTACGGCTAGGCTTTTCCATAACCGCCCAGGCACTAGACCTCCTCTGTCCCTTCGGTTGGAAGCATTGTCCGAAGAAACGGGTGTGCCGATATTAGAGAATGTCATAATGGCAACTACGCGGCTTCCACCGCCGTGGGAGTGGCAGACTATCGAATGTGACATCTCGTTTGCAGAAATATCAAAACGAGCACCTGAAGCGCACATACGGTCACATTTTCTTGAGCTTCAGGAGAAATATTATTGTGCTGAATTTTACACAGATGCCTCTAAGTCTTCGTCTGGTGTTGCTTACGCAGCACTAGGACCAGCATTTTTAATATCCGGTACATTGAACCCACATACATGTATCTTCACAGCGGAAGCATATGCAATCCTCTCTGCAGTGCAGCACATCAAGCAAACCAATCTGACTAAGGCTATAGTGTTCACAGACTCACTGAGTGTAGTGCGAGCTTTAATGAATGTACGTAAACATAAAAACACTGTCTTTAATGAACTGTATACATTGCTATGCTCAGCTTATAGTGCTAAACAAATGATCATCCTATGCTGGGTACCTGGCCACTGTGGCATAAAAGGCAACGAAGCTGCTGACGAGAAAGCTACTTTAGTAGCTTTTAGTGACACGGACATAAACATACCCATCCCAGCCCCAGATCTTAAAGCATACTTGCGTTACAAGCTCAAACTCTGTTGGCAGCAACAGTGGAATGCCGAGATATCAAATAAACTGCACTTGATCAAGCCTAAATTAGGATATTGGGTATCGGAGAGAATGTCACGATATAACGAAGTCCTCCTTTGCCGATTAAGAATAGGACACACTTACGGCACTCACTCTTACCTCTTGACTGGGGGGGATCCTCCCACTTGCAGTAAGTGTGGCCAAAACCTCACAGTCCTGCACGTTCTTATTCAATGCCCTGCAATAGAAACACAGAGGAAAAAGTATTTCATTTCTGCATATCGCGAAAATATTCCTCTTCACCCGAAATTTTTTCTCGGCAATGAACCGCTTTTTAATCCGAATCTAGTTTTAGCGTTTTTAGCTGAAACAGACAGTCTCGAAATCATTTGGCCAGGACATCTTTAGCTCACGTATACCAGCCTTGTATTCAAAGGCTTTCTTGAATCTTAAGTGTCAGTGCTATGTTTTATTGCATCATGCTTTTAACGAAACCCCATTACCATAGCCCACAGCTTTACTTAGAGTCATTATTTTAGCGACTATATATTTTACGCCATCCAGAGCGACCGATTTTAGGCCTTTTTACAGCCATGTCACATACACCATGAGAAATTCATTGTCTAATTCATTGCCTGCATCATTCACAATGCACTGTTAACATTACCTTTGTCATGGTGCTCTTTGGCCATCCCTGGCCCTTGCACCATAAAACACTACACATCATCATATCACCAAGGGTGCGATTAAAACGCTCCGTAAACCCGTTAGTTTGAGGATGGTACGCCGTGGTGGTCCGGTGAACTATGCGGCATTGAGCAAGCAGTGCTTCAACCACTTGTGACAGAAACACACGGCCTCTATCACTCAGCAGCTCCCGAGGTGGGCCATGACGAAGAATGAAACGATGGAGCAGAAAGGATGCAACGTCACTGGCGGTCGCTGCAGGTAGAGCAGCGGTTTCAGCATAGCGTGTTAGATGATCAACTGCGACAATAATCCATCGTTTGCCAGTGGGTGTTAGCGGTAGCGGCCCGTACAGGTCAATTCCCACACGGTCGAAGGCACGAGCAGGGCACGGAAGCGGCTGCAATAATCCGTGGGCTGGATGAGGCGGAGATTTGCGGCGTTGGCATTGCGGGCACGAGCGGACAAACTTTTGGACAAAAGTAAACATTCCTCGCCAGTAGTAACGTTGCCGCAGGCGGCCATACGTCTTCGAAGTGCCTGCGTGTGCGCATTGTGGGTCAGTATGGAAAGACGCGCACATGTCGGAACGCAAAGTCTTAGGGATAACCAAGAGCCACTTGCGACCATCCGGCTGGTAGTTGCGTCGATACAAGAGGTTATCCCGGACAGCCAAGTGGGCAGCCTGGCGACGCAGGGAGCGGGAAATGGGAGATGCAGGCGAGCCAGAAAGGAGATCCAGAAGAGAGGCCACCCAAGGGTATTTGCGCTGTTCTGATGCGCAGGTGGCGATGTCGACCGAGGATACCGCCTCAATGGTGGAGAGGGAGGCCGTGTCGGCTGGCAGCGGAGAGCGGGACAGAGCGTCGGCGTCAGTGTGCTTGCGACCTGAGCGGTAGATGACGTGTATATCGTATTCTTGAATGCGCAGAGCCCAGCGGGGAAGGCGTCCAGACGGGTCTTTTAAAGAGGATAACCAACAAAGGGCGTGATGGTCAGTAACGACATGGAAAGGCCTGCCATATAAATAAGGGCGAAACTTCCCGAGTGCCCAAACGATGGCCAAGCATTCTTTTTCTGTGACGCTGTAATTGCGTTCCGCTTTGGTCAGCGCACGACTGGCGTAAGCAACGACGTACTCTGAGTAGCCAGGCTTGCGCTGCGCAAGGACAGCGCCAAGGCCAATACCACTGGCATCGGTATGCACTTCAGTTGGGGCGGTGGGGTCATAGTGTCGCAGTATAGGCGGAGACGTCAGGAGATGGCGTAAGGTCACGAACGCGGTGTCGCAAGCAGGAGACCAGGAGGCTTGGTCGTTGGCGCCACTTAAGAGTTGTGTCAAAGGTGATATAATTGAGGCAAAATTGCGAACAAAGCGTCTGAAGTAAGAACAGAGGCAGATGAAGGCGCGGAGTTTTTTGAGTGTCTTAGGTGTCGGAAACTCTGTCACAGCGCGAAGTTTTGATGGGTCGGGGCAAATACCGTCTTGTGATACGACGTGACCTAGAATCATGAGCTTGCGCACGGCGAACTGGCACTTTTTCAGGTTCAGTTGCAGGCCTGCGTTGGTCAAGCACGTCAACACTTGCCTAAGGCGAAGAAGATGCGTGCTGAAATCAGGGGCGAACACAACGATGTCGTCGAGGTAGCACAAACACGTGCTCCATTTGAGACCGCACAAGATATTGTCCATCATTCGTTCAAACGTAGCAGGCGCATTGCATAGGCCAAATGGCATCACATTAAATTCGTATAAACCATCAGGCGTAATGAATGCAGTTTTAGGCCGATCAACTGCTGACATCGGGACCTGCCAGTAGCCCGAGCGTAAATCCAATGAAGAGAAAAATTGAGCGCCTTGCAAGCTGTCCAGAGCGTCGTCAATGCGTGGTAGAGGCTAGACGTCTTTTCGCGTTATCTTATTAAGACGGCGATAATCGACGCGGAACCGAATAGAACCATCTTTTTTTGTGACAAGAACCACCGGTGATGCCCACGGGCTATTGGAAGTTCGAATGACGCCGCGCTGAAGAATGTCGTCCACGTGCTCACTGATCACCTGATGTTCCTTGGCGGATACGCGGTACGGGCGCTGCCGCAATGGCGCGTTGGAGCCAGTGTCGATGTGGTGGCTGACGGTTGACGTGCGACCCAGAGTAGGCTGAGCGACATCAAAAGAAGAACGGAACTGGGCAAGCAGGTGAAGAAGCTGGGAGCGCTGCTCGGAAGTGAGGTCATCGGCAATGAAAGGTGTGAATAAGTCAGGTGATGGCGGAGCAGAAGTGGAAAGTGCACAGAAGTCAGTGAGCTCTGTATACGAAGCATCCGGCACGTCGGTTATAAACAGGTCATCAAGAGGCTGAACATGGCCAAGTGCTTCACCGCAAAGAGCCGACAGGGCTGTAGGAAGCGGATTGCAGACAGCGATGGCGCTGAGACCGGCTGAAATGTCAAGCGTGGCGAAAGGGAGGGGAACATCTTTGCGGGTAATGAAGAGTTCCGAAGGAGTGAAGAGGACAGTGCCTTCAGAGACAGCGCCACAGAAGACGGACACAACGGCAGACGAGTACGGCGGTATGGCGATGTCTTCCCGAAGGACTAGCTTAGCGGGAAGAGATGTGGCGCCGACGAGGGGTACGTCACACAGAGGGGATAATTCGACTTCAGCACGTGCACAATTGATGACGGCGTTATTTCGCGAAAGAAAGTCCCACCCAAGTATCACGTCGTGAGAGCAGGACTGAAGAACCACAAACTCCACAATATAGAGAACGCCCTGAATAACAACTCTAGCTGTGCATGCTGCTGAAGGTTACACTGGCTGGGCGCTTGCTGTGCGATGAGAAAACCCAGAAAGTGGCGTCGTAACTTTTCGTAAGGCGCGAGAGAGGCGTTCGTTTAGGACAGACACGGCTGCTCCAGTATCAATTAGCGCAACGGTGGGGAGGCCGTCCACAGTAAGGTCGACAACGTTCGAAGGCGACAATGGAGGACTTGTAGAGATCGATGATGATGATGATATGTGGTGTTTAATGGCGCAAGGGCCAGGTGTGGCCAAAGAGCGCCATGACAAGTGGTGATGTTGACGATGTATTATGGAGATGTGACTTGGCTGTAAAGTGGCCTAAAAATAGTTGCTGTAAAGTGCATAAGATCTACGTGATATAAAATTATGGCGATGACTAATGACGAATACTATGAACATTAAAATCCATCGTAAAAGAATGACATAGAATTGAAAATATATGAGATGGTAAAAATAGCTGGAGCACTGTTGCCTCGCCGGAGCCCTTGAAACACAAGGGCCTAGAGGCAAGTGCTATATGAGAAGAATTATCACAGCGCCATCCTCTGAAGAGAGGAGACGCTACGAACATGTGGGACTAACAACATGCAATACATCTTTGAGATAACTTAAGACTGCGTTGGTATCAAATAGCGGTTCTGGGCCGAGTAACATTAATGGGTGAAGGGGGATGTGCTGCTGGTATGCTAAGGGAAAATGTTTCTTTCTTTCAGATTCGGCTTTCCGGCACTCCAGGAGGACGTGGAGGACGGTAAGCCTCTCCTCGCATCTACCGCAGGTGGGAGGGTCATTTCCGGTGAGTAGAAAATTATGGGTGCCGAATGTGTGTCCTATTCTGAGACGACAGAATAGGACATCTGTTCGGCGTGATCTTGTTACAGAGGGCCAGAATCCTAACTGTGGCTTTATCACGTGGAGCTTATTATTTGTTTCCGCGTCCCATAGGCGCTGCCAGTGGTTCCGTAGTTTCCTCCGTAAGAAGGGCTTCAGGTCTGTGACAGGAACTGCAGCGGTGGAATTAGCAGAATGCGATGCAACTGACTTGGCCATCTGGTCCGCCAGATCATTACCTTCGATGCCCCTGTGACCTGGCACCCAGCATATGATGACATGCTGGTTACCTATATACGCTTTACACAGAACGGAATAGAGTTCATTAATTACCGGGTTTTTGTGGTTAGAGAATGACATCAAGGCCTTCACAACACTAAGGGAGTCCGTATATATGACTGATTTCTGGAGTTTTGATTTCCTGATATGCTTCACAGCTGACAATAGTGCGTAGGCCTCAGCCGTAAAGATACTAATTTCCGGATGAAGTACATCGGTTTCCGAGAAGGATGGACCGATGGCTGCGTAGGACACCCCGTCGTGTGACTTCGATGCATCTGTGTAGAACTCCGTGCAGGAGTACTTGTACTGGAGTTCCCGGAAATGCATTTGTATTTCAATCTCTGAAGCATGCTTTGTGACTTGCACGAAAGATATATCGCATTCTATGAGCTGCCAATCCCAAGGAGGTAGCAGCTTGGCTGGATGCATTAGGCGGAGCTCGAGTAGTGGGACATGCATTTCATCACTAAGCTCCCTCACACGCATCGAGAAAGGCTGTCTTACGGAAGGACGATTATGGAAGAGCGTAGCATATGTCATATCGTTGATGGTATTAAAACATGGATGTTGGGGATTAGACTGGGCTTTCAGGAAATATGTTTGGCTGATGTATGCTCTCTGCAGCTGAAGTGACCACTCATTTGAGTCTACGTATAAACTTTCAATGGGACTTGTTCTGAAAGCTCCAGTGGCCAGTCGGATTCCTAGATGGTGGACCGGATCTAGCATCTTTAGCGCGCTCGGGGCTGCAGAATGGTAGATCACGGCACCGTAGTCCAACCGAGATAGAATGAGGCTCTTGTATAAATTCATTAAACATTTTCTGTCGCTGCCCCATGTTGTGTGGGATAACACTTTCAGTAAGTTCATTGTTTTTAAGCATTTGACCTTGAGATTCTTTATGTGTGGAATAAAAGTTAATTTTGAATCAAGTATGATGCCCAAGAACTTGTGTTCTTTGTTCACAGGGATTCGCTGACCATACATTTCGATACTGGGTTCTGCAATGAGCCCTCTCTTTCTAGTGAAAAGCACACAAGAACTTTTGTTGGGGTTCACTTTAAATCCGTTTTCATCTGCCCATTTGGATACTTTGTTCAAGCCCTGTTGTACTTGCCTCTCGCATACTGTAAGGTTGCAGGATTTGAAGCCTATCTGTATATCGTCTACGTAAACAGAATAAAAAATGGCTGGCGGTAATGAAGCACGAAGCGTGTTCATTTTTAAGATGAAGAGCGTGCAGCTAAGTACACCTCCTTGGGGTACACCAGTTTCCTGTATAAAACGTCGGGACAATACATTGCCGACTTTCACACGGAATGTACGGTTGGACAAATAGCTTTCTATTAGGAAGAGCATATTGCCACGGATGCCAATTCCCGACAAGTCTCTCAAGATTCCATAACGCCACGCAGTGTCGTACGCCTTCTCCATATCGAGGAATACGGATAGGAAATATTGGTTATGTAGAAAGGCGTCGCGAATGTTTCCCTCAATGCGCACAAGGTGATCGGTTGTGGACCGCCCTTGTCTAAAGCCGCACTGAAAGGGATCGAGCATATTGCTGAGTTCAAGGAAATGTACAAGTCTGCGGTTAACCATTTTTTCAAAAAGCTTACAAATACAGTTTGTAAGGGCTATCGGACGGTAACTTGCCGCCAAGGAAGGGTCCTTGCCCTGTTTAAGAACAGGAACCACAATCGCTTCTTTCCATGTGGATGGGAGGTATCCCGTAGCCCAAATAGCGTTGAAAAGTGTGAGTAGTGTAAGTTTGGTGTCAGTATGTAAATTTATGATCATGTCATACATGACTCTATCAGGTCCCGGTGCAGTGCTTTTGCATGTGTTCAAGGCAGCTGTCAACTCAGCAATATTGAAAGGCCGGTTATAGGGTTCATTCTGTCTGGATTTTCGTATTATTGGCTTACATTCTTCTATTTGTTTGTATTTCAAAAAGGATTGCGAATAATGGTTTGAACTCGACACGCTCTCAAAGTGTTCCCCAAGCGAGTCTGCCTGATCTTTCAATGTTTGACCTTGTGTGTTTACCAAAGGAAGGGAATATGTTTGTCGCCCTTTTATCCTATTAACCCTGTTCCAAACTTTGGCCTCATCTGTGTACGAATTGATACCGGATAAAAACTTCTGCCAACTCTCTCTTCTAGCCTGTCGGCGTGTTCGCCTGCCTTGCGATTTCACTTTCTTAAAGTTAGACAAATTCTCCGCAGTGGGAGAGGCGCGGAGCAACCCCCACGCTTTGTTCTGTTTCTTACGAGCGATCCTACAGTCCTCGTTCCACCACGGGACACGCCGTTTGCATGCCAAGCCATTTACTTGTGATATACATTTAGTTGCGGCATCTATTATGAAGGCTGTAAAATATTCCACGGCAGCATCAATTCCTAACGAGGACATGTCATCCCATGATATGCTAGTTAAGTTTCGGAATTTATCCCACTCTGCTGTGTGAATCTTCCACCTAGGAGCCTGTGGTAGATATTCGTTTTCTTTAAGTGTTCTTAGTAGTACGGGAAAGTGGTCGCTTCCGTAAGGATCATTCGTAACTTCCCATTCTAGTTCAGGCAGTATGGACGGAGAAACTATGCTCAGATCAATTGAAGAAAAGGTATTGTTTGCAAGACAGTAATATGTGGGTTTCTTCTTATTCAGAAGGCATGCACCAGAGGAAAAAAGGAACTGTTCAACAAGTCGACCTCGCGCATCTATACGAGAGTCGCCCCACAGGGAGCTGTGCGCATTGAGATCGCCAAGTAGAACGTAAGGTTCTGGCAATTGATCAATAAAGGATTGGAATTCATGCTTCGTTAATTTGTAATGTGGGGGTATGTAAAGAGAGCTAATGGTGATGAGTTTGTTTAGGAATACAGCTCGAACCGCCACTGCTTCGAGAGGCGTTTGTAGCTGTAGAAGTTGACATGCAATGCTCTTATGGATAGAAATGGCAACACCGCCCGATGATGCGATAGCATCATCGCGATCTTTCCGAAACGTGACATACGGTCGTAGAAAGTTTGTGTGTTGTGGTTTTAAGTGTGTTTCCTGTAAGCACAGCACTTTTGGATTGTGTTGGTGGATCAGTTCTTGTACATCATCAAGGTTTCTAAGGAGACCTCTCACGTTCCATTGTATGATTTGTGTATCCATATTTAATGTAAATTAGTGCTGTGTGTACGGAAACGGAAGTGATGCCTTAGATTACAGAGCCCTTTCGAGGCCCTGTAATCGGGGTTTTGCTCTTTCTGAAGCGTTCGACGGAGCCTCGCCGCTCCTTAGGCGCTTCGTGCGCCTTGAGGGTAGGTGTAGTGTCCATTGCCTCGTGTGAGGCGCCGGACACGTGCTCTTGCGAGCGAGAAGTTACTAGAGAGGGTCCCGCCTTGGAGGGCAAGACCCCTGCGCCCACCAGCCCAGAGGTCGATGGGGCTCCCTGAGGGATTTGGCTGCGCCGGCTGTTGCCAGCGCAGGAAGGGGCTGGGGAGGCCGGGGTAGCCTCGCCTGCGCCAACCTTCGGGGTCGATGACCCCTCATTTGACGGAGCAGCGCTAGCTGCAACCGCCGCGGGGGCAGATGGCGTAGCTGCCGACTCACTGCCTGTGGGTCGGACAGCCGCCGGAGGCCGTTGCGACGCTGCCCCCTGACGCGCCACTTCGGCAAAGCTTTTCTTTGGCAGGTATGCAACCCGCCTGCGTGCCTCTTTGTACGATATGTTTTCTTTAACTTTGATTGTGACTATGTCTTTCTCTTTTTTCCAGGACGGGCACGACCGCGAGTACGCGGCGTGCTCGCCTTCACAGTTTACGCAGTGGAGAGTGTTCTTGCAAGCTTCAGAATTATGTTCGTGGGCACTGCACTTCGCACAGGTTTCACGGCCTCGGCAGCTCTGCGAACTGTGGCCGAAGCGTTGGCATTTGAAACATCTAAGGGGATTTGGCACATATGGCCTAACACGGAGCTTGATGTACCCGGCCTCTACAGACTCGGGCAGAATACTTGAGCCGAAAGTCAATATAAGGTGTTTGGTCTTGATTTCTTTACTGTCACGCCTGATCTTAATTCTTTTAACATTGATTACATTCTGGTCACTGAAGCCCTCCAAGAGTTCATCCTCAGTGAGCTCCAGCAAGTCATCGTCCGAGACAACACCGCGGCTTGTGTTCATGGTACGGTGCGGGGTTACTGTTACTTGGGTCTCTCCAAATGACACAAGTTTCGGCAGCTTCTCATACTGTTTCTGATCTTGGAGCTCCAAAAGGAGATCACCACTTGACATTCTGGACACCTTATATCCTGTACCGAAAACTTCGGTCAAAGTCTTGGAAACAAGGAACGGTGAAATGGACCGCACTAGTTTGTCTGGTTTTTCTGAATGAATCACGTGGAACCGGGGAAAGTTGTGGACTTGTCGTCCGAAAAATTGAAAGATATCTTCGGTGCGCCCTCGTTTCTGAGGGCGATCAGGAAGTTTGGGGAAAGAAGTTTCCATGAAATATATAAAAATTCGGCAACAGCGCCGACCGCCCACCACGGAGCCCAACGGGGGGACGCGGCAGAGCTTGCACGCAAGTCTGCACGACGCCAGTCGTACGCCGCCACTATAACCAAATATGGTGTACCCAAGGTTGGATAGCCACACAGGGTTAACCCTTGCCGCCAAGAAGAAGGAAGTAAATAGAAGAGAGAAGGAGACAGGAAAGGTGGAAAGTAAGGGAAAGACGAAGGTTGTAGGAAGAGAAAGACAGGAAAAGGCGACTGCCGATTTCCTCCAGGTGGGTCAGTCTGGAGGTGCCGTCTATGTGAAGCCGAGGCCGAAGAGGTGTGTTGCCTCCGCCGGGGGGCCTTATAGGTCCGAGCACCCAGCATCGGCTCAACCTCCAAGATCCCCTTTTCCCCAGACACGGCTAAGCCGCGCACGGCTACACGCGGGAGGGTCCAACCCTCGTGTGCTCGGGTACGTGGTGTCGCAACACACCAAACGCCTGCTGACGCAGACGCCCCTGCGGGGTTGTAGAGATCGATGGCGATGCAGTTCTTGCCTCCTGAACTGCGGCGCTTAGTTTTCCTCTTGCGTGGGTAAAGGGCGCCGACGCATGGGGGATAACGAGCGGCGACGCGGGGAAGGCGAACGACGTGTAAGGACCGGGCGCTCGGCTGGTGGCCTGTTCGACTGCCGACTAAGATAAGTGTCATGAAAAGGTTGCACGTCGGCGTAGGGAGGCGACTGCACCAGCCCATCAGAGTGTAGCATGCGGCGGCGGCAGAGTCGTGCCACATGGCCGGGAATACCACAGGCATAACATATGGGCCTATTGTCTTGGGTGCGCCAAGGATTAGCAAACGCAGGAGCAGGTCGATGAACGGGATGACGAACGGGTGGTAGCGGCCGTCGATGTAGCGCAACGAGTGGTTGACGAGGAGGCTGCGCGGCGACGGATGCGTAAGTAGGTGGCGCGGCGCCAGGGTACAGCTGATGCTGGATTGGTAGAGCCTCAGCAACTTGAGGCTGCGCGGCGACAGATGCGTAAGTAAGTGGCGCGGCGACAGGGTACTGCTGATACTCCATAGGTAGGGCCTCAGCAACTTGCTCTTCAATAACCCGCCGGAGCGTAGGGGCGAGCTGTGTAGGAGGCTGTGACGGCAGCGGCTGCTGTTGAGGTAGCTCAGCAAAGGGCATTAGAGAGAGCTGACGTGCAATTTCCTCCCGCACGAAAGCTTGGATTTGTGTGAGCAGGGGGGAGTGATCAGGGAGGAGGGTCATGGAAGAGAGGGCCGCGTCAGCCACGGAGGGGCGCCTGGTCAAAGCGCGCTGCCTTCTCAACTCGTCGTAGCTTTGGCACACGTTTATGAGCTCTGCTACGGTGCGTGGACTCTTGGCAATCAACATTTGAAAAATGTCATCGGCGATGCCCTTCAAAATGTGCTTCAATTTCTCATTTTCGGACATAGAAGCATCCACACGTTTGCACAGGTCGAGAACCTCTTCGATGTAACAGGTGAATGTTTCACCGGGTTGTTGCGCTCGCTCTCGTAACCGCTGCTCGGCGCGCAACTTGTGGACGGCGGGGCGACCGAAAACTTCAGCGAAACTGGCCTTGAACGCGGACCAGGACTGAAGGTCGGCTTCGTGATTCTTAAACCACAGGTGAGCCACTCCCGCAAGGTAGAAGATGACGGCATTTAACTTGGCGGTATCGTCCCATCGATTGTGCAAGCTCACCCGTTCGTATGTAGACAACCAGTCATTGACGTCCTGCTCATCCGCACCGCTGAAAACCGCTGGATGGCGTTGCGGGACAGCGCCAGAGCAGGCCACGGAGGGTGGCGGCGACGTCGGCTGGTGAGAGCCAGGCATGACGGGAGGCAGAGTCCGAGACCGGAGTTCCAGGGTGTAGATGTTCTTGAATACCCCGCACCTTCCACCAATTGTAATGGAGTGTTTGAACAGTTCAGTTGGTAGCGCGTGTTCGTAATCGAGAAGGAAGGTCACGCAGAGCAGGAACAGCTGGTTGCCCGAACGGCTCACGCTCGCGCTAAGCACTGGCGATCCGGCTGGCCTTGTCCTTATGCTCTTCTTCTTCATTACAATATATATATATATATATATATATATATATATATATATATATATATATATATATATTGGTTATGGGTTCAGAACCAAAGCAGCTCGAAGTATAAATAAGAACACTAGTTAGAGTCTTCATGGAGAGAGTAGAGTTTTAGATTAAAGTACGCAAGCGGCTTGCATCCTCTAAACTAAAACTCTCCACCGATCCAAATGGAGACTCATCTAAGTGATTCTGGTACATTGGTGCTGTTGGGTTGACAATTAGATTCCTGAAAAAAAAAATATATATATGTGAAGGCGGACAACTTATCTAAAATAATTACCCACCGTTGCGCCAGTGCTTCTTGCCCTTCATGCAGTGCCTGTCAATTCGCTGTTTTGGTTTATACAAAGCAATGTATTGCTTTGCCAACCTTAACGTGTTTGTATTCCTTCAAAATGATGCGCAATACTGTAGCCTACAACTCAACAAGCACTCCACTACCCACTAGCTGAATCCAAGCACAGCTCATTATTAATCATAATTTTCAATGTGATTGTGCACCAGATGATGCCTTTCCCTGTCACATGTAGAATACATGTATGTAAATAAGTTTTGTTACCGAACAGACTCTAGAAACTATTTGTTTTATTTCACTTCAATTCATAGTTGACAGTTAATTATGTTCCTCTATTCGACCAGGCTCCAATTTTGATCTCTCCAAACGTCAGAGTAAATTTCTCGTGTTTTACTCGCTCTCAGTATGATTAGCAATATAAAGAAATGCAGGAAAATGAGCACGGAGAATTGCGAGTGGATGCATCGAATTGGTGCACGTGCTTGCCGCGCAATGCAGTCCTCAAAAGATGGCCCGGTTTATCAGCATGCCCATTGTAGCTATTTCCAATGAACTGCCCTTATATTTATATAACAACACCGATTGCCCTTTCCGGTCTGCCAACGGGACAATTTCTTCCACCTCCTGACAAAACTTCTGGTTGTCCCAAGAGCTCGGCACAACATGATAGGAAATGAAAAAGAAATGTAATGAAACTTCAAAATACAAGTCCTGGGGAACTTGCGAGTGCAGTCACTTGAGCAGTGTTGTCTGGAGTGTTTAAGGTTAGCATGTTTAAGTCAATAGAATTGTGTAATGTGTAGCAGATAAGATTATTGTGCTGGGCCGGTTCGGTGTTGCCAACTGGTTCACAAACCGTTCTAGATCTTTATCCAAGATGGAGTGAAAGGGAGCACACTAAACCCGAACTGAACCCATACTTTTTCCGGTTCGACACCCTGACCTTGACATACATTTTGGTGCACAAAATATAAGATGATTATTTTACAGAGTACCTTGCGAGTTCTATGCAAAATGTCTTGGCAGTAATGCTGTTGACATAATCAGATAATAGAAGTTGAAGGTTGCCTCATTTCAGTGAACACCTAACAAGCATGCTTACTTGTTTCGTGTAGAAACAACAATCAAGAACAACAAAACAGCAAAAACATGCACGAACACTGATGACAGTTGCTGTTGTTCCGATTTAAAAAAAGTTGTTTCATCACTGAAGTACACGTTTACTCAATGTAACACTTTTTCAAGCTTACCTGCTATAGCTTCCAGCATTACTGCACAATACTGCTCACACAAGGAATATATAAACATTATTATAATTACTTTTAATAATATTTGTGGTTTTACGTGCCAAAACCACTTTCTGATTATGAGGCACGCCGTAGTGGAGGACTCCGGAAATCTTGACCACCTGGGGTTCTTTAACGTGCACCTAAATCTAAGCACACGGGTGTTTTTCGCATTTCGCCCCCATCGAAATGCGGCCGCCGTGGCCGGGATTCGATCCCGCTATAATTACTTTTTGTCACCAACAAAGATGTTACGATGCCGCCTACAATTCCTTCACTTGTATGCGAGCGGCAAGTTCAAGCAAAAACCTGGATATAACACATCATCATCATCATCAGCCTGGTTACGCCCACTGCAGGGCAAAGGCCTCTCCGACAGTTTTCCAACTACCCCGGCCATGTGCTGATTGTGGCCATGTTGTCCTTGCAAACTTCCTAATCTCATCCGCCCACCTAACTTTCTGCCGCCCCCTGCTACTGCTTCCCTTCCCTTGGAATCCAGTCCATAACCCTTAATGACCATCAGTTATCTTCCCTCCTTATTACATGCCCTGCCCATGCCTTCCCCCTATTTCTTTTTCTTGATTTCAACTAAGATGACAATAACTCGCGTTTGTCTTGCTTGCGGAAAGTGCCCGTTACCGGCGGGTTTAAGTGGTCTTCAAGTGTCGGTGTTTTGGCGCGCTTTTCGAGTTGCAGGTTTCACAATTTTTTCAAGTCAGTGCTCCACTTTTAGGCGACAATGTATTTGAGTGCAAATTAATTTTATAGTCACATTTATTTTGGTTTTAGCTTCTTTTTTAACTTAAAGGTCTTGTTGCACGTTCGTATAACTGGCCGTAGAGAAGCGAACGAAATGGTTGGTTCGTATAGTGGTCTTTCAACAGCTTTTGTTCTCGATTGCCGCAAGGCGTTCATGCACCGTCTCGGCCGGCAACCGGATGCAAGAGGCCGAGACGAGGCATACGGTCGGTTTCTGAGGAAGCTCGCGCGCCTCTTTTTGCCTATAGGCATTCCAGCAGGAAGGCAACGGCCCTTGTTCTGGTCGGGCTACGTGACCCTTTGAAGAAAAGGCCAACCTATTCGAATGCGCTAGGTCGGAGTCATAAACAAGAAAAACTGCAACATGTGCTGCGAACGAGGAGTAGCGAGCGCCGTAGAGTCCCCTGTCCGCACCCATATGGGTGACAACACCCAATAAAGAACAAAATAAATAAGTAAAATGACACGTGCAAACGATTTGTCTACTTCGCATGGAATCTTTGTCGAGAACAAGAGGGCGAGTGTAGCACAGTCATAGACATCGCAAATTGGCAGCGCGTGTCGTCTGCTACGAAAGTGTCGTATGTTAGGAAAACAAGTTGTGGGGCTCGCGCGACGGCCGCATTTGGTACGAAATTGCTGTCCTGTTCAACAGGCTTTCACACTAAAATGTCGTGCTCACACACTCTCCTCCCAAGAGGATGCACCGCAACGCAAGACAGCACCCCGTTTTACACGAAAAGAGCCTGCTGACGGCACTCGTGAACGAATACAAGCATATTGTGGAATGCAAGGAAACTGATGTCGCGTCGTTGACCAGGAAGAACGAGACATGGAAATAGCAAAACAATATAATGCCAACCACGGGATTACGCGGCGCGATCACCTGCAACTGAAGAAATGCTGGAACAATCTGAAGCAAAAGCGGAAAGGAGGAAGCTGCGAAAGAAACGCGAGAGCGCCACAAAACAGGTAAGCGCACATGTTCTGCATGACTGGCTCATTTGGGCAACTTTTTATTATGCTCAGTGAATGTTTCGTATTCGGTAGATGAGTGCGTGACAGTTCAGCATGCTGAGCATAAATACGGTCGTGAGCGCTAATAAATAGTGATGGCATGTGCAACCATTAGAGACGAGAAAATACGCTCGCAATCAATCTTTCCACGACTGCGGGGAGCGCACCAGAATCGGGCGCAAGTGCTTTGCGATGAGCAGGGTCATCTTTCCAACTGCGCGGCACACTGTTGACTGAGGAATGCAGACCAGACTCACAGTGACTGTTTGAAACGTGCCAGCACCGTAAAACATCAGAGCCATCAGCAACTGCAGCATGAGAGGCACACATGCTGTCCTCTGTTCTCCCCTCTTTCCCGAATAGGCAACATAGCGAGAAGTTGTCGCACAGCATTCTTCGTGAATCTGCAGCGACTAAGGAATTGTTCGTCGTTGTGCAGCTCCATCGGATTCCCTCGGTCACGTAGGGCGGGTCGTGGAATTTTCAGCAAGGGCTGCGCCTCTGAAAATGCTGCATCTATGACGTGGCAAGCAAACTCGAAAGCAACTAACCTCCGCGCGACGTCCGTTCGGGAGGCTGCCATGTTGGAATAACACACGAAGTCAGGTTAAAGCTAGCCCAGGAGCAGACTTGAAACTTCGGGGGACTTCGACCCAGTCAAGTCATTCGCAAGCTCGAGAACAATTTAAGATGCTCGGCGAAGCTGTCTTGAGACTGCCAGGAGTCAAGTTCGAGCCAAGTTAGATCTCTGCATTCGGGGGTAAGCTCCCACACAGCAACTTAATGGGCAGCACAGTTACCGTGTCAAGTATGCCACCTAATTTGTACTTGCACAGTCCAGGAGTTTTTTTCGCATAGGAAGAATTTTTCGTCACCTGGGAAGCTCTCTTTCTAGCAGCTTCACGCTACAAATGAACAGGTGACAATTTTCCGTCATGGGAGTCGGCAAATGCATCAATCTCATGTATACAAAAAGAATAGCTTCAGAAACTTGCTTTAAGAAATTGGGTAAATTTAAGTAGAAACATCCACAAGATCGTCACATTACTTTGTAGTTGTACAGTAAAGTTGGATGAACAGTTCACTGACCGTAATTTTCACCACGTGAGAGGCAAATCAAAGTCTGATCAAACTAAAAGCTGTTACCACACTGAAAGGTGGGCAGTACCACTAGTATTCCACAGCATGCTGCTGAAGGTGGTCTGTAGTGGTAATGCAGAGTGCAAATAGCTTACTGTATGTTTTACATATTTCCTCATCATTGTCACCCATCATGCACCTTTTTCTCCCCTCTTTCTTTCCCTCCTCCCAACACAGAATAATATACCTCAGGCCGAACTCTCTGCACTTGATATCATTAAACATATCTCTCTCTCTTTATTTATATATATATATATATATATATATATATAATAACACACCCTACTGAGCAATGCATTGATGAGCTGAAGTGAAGAAGTTATAAGGGTTAGCCAGCTTACATTGTGTAGGTGCAGAGGTCGTGGTACAGCCACTCAACCACTCTGCGTCGATTTGCAAAGTAGCGGCCTGGCTGGTGCCTCTGAATGCTTAACCTGATATTTACAGGCACAGACGCCAGGGTGTAAACTCTGCGTCCAGGTGGTTCTTGTGGTGCAGCTGGGAGGACCTCCACATCAATGACATCAACAATTCTGCAATGCATTTAGAATAATGATTGATACTGCACAATTTGCTCATAGAAACCTTCACATGTTAGGTGCATGTCAAAAAATTTCATCAATTTAACGAAATCATCTGGGCATGCTGTTTATTTTTTCACCCCTAAAGGACTTTCTCTTGAAATCGACAATTGCTAAATACAGCACAAAACTTACCGATACTGGCTCCCTTCTTTTATCTCCAACTTGGACTTGTCCTCAATGATAAAGTCATCGGTCACATCGACATGCAAACCAAAGTCGGCATCAAAAACCTGTCAAAAATGTTTGTGGCAAACGAGCAAACACTTCTACACAGCCTTGACCTCAGTTTACGCATTCGAAAAAAAAAAGACAATTTATGAGGAAGCCATAGCTCGGGGCCCACTACAGTGGTCAGACATAAAATCTAGAAAAGGTTTTGAGATAACCCAAGGACCAATTTAAATGAAATGTGCTCCATTTGGGAGAGAAAGCTGTAATCTAGTAACTGTAGGCAGTATAATTTTGTGTAAGGGTCTGGTGTTTCATAAAAAGAAACAAAAATTGGTAAAGGGAAGCAGCATGAGGTTTACAAATCTAACTCTGCATCAAATGGTTATCAAAGTTCTGCAGGCTGTGTTCACAGAGCATCCATAGCGGTCAAATTTTATATACGAAGTCACAGCATGTGTGAATGTCAGAATGTTAACAAGGCTTTCGAAAAAAAGTCTCACTCGCTACTTAGGTTTATTTATGAGGATTGCATATATTTTGCACGCCTTAAAATCATTATCTGCAGCTATTAACAGTATTGTGCGACTGTTTACCATTGTCTGTTTAGGCCAGTAAACTTTATTAAGAACTAGTATGGAAACAAAGACACGTGGTGCATGCCAGGTAAGCAGGGCACATGAGGACATAGTAGAAACATGCCCATGAACTAAGGTCGTGCCTTTTGCATTCATCAAACATTTATTGCCCTTCATTACAATGAAGTTGAATTCATGGGCAGCATGTTGTCTTGATGTGCCTTGCCTATCTGGCATACAACACGTGTCAGTCTTGTATATGTATATAAATTCTTGTCAATGCAATAAAGCGTTCAGTTGAGCCAGTGCTCCTGTTGTCTGAATCCCTGTCAGTTATTTTCCTACCATATCAATACTTGTTGCTGGGCCAGTTGGTTCATCTTATTACGCAAAGTTAAGACTCGACCACGGGAGGAAAAAGTTCAGGACAATAAACAGGGTCTACAACACTCTATCCGCTGTAACCTGTCTAACTTTTCTTTCTGCCGTCGGTTGCACCTTAGCTTTGCCTGGCACTGCGTAATACATCAGTAATCACAACCGCATGGAATGTTTTAACTTTGAGCTTGCCGTAGGTAACTGAATGCAACCCTCACAATCTCCTGAGTTGAAGGCAAACAATGGAACGTGACTGGAGACACTGCAAACACATATTGAAATTACACTTACCGTCAGTGTTGCGCTGCCGAAGTCTATACCGGCGAATGCCCGCTCACGCTTCAGGTATTCGAATAGCTGTGCGCGCTTCCAAGGGCCAACAAAAGTCACGACGACGTTCTTGTCGCCAAACGTTACCAAACATTTGCATGCCATGGCCTGACAAGCAAAGCACCTTCACAGCAAGAAGCAGATAAGCTAGCCTGATAAGCGTTCTAAAGAATGTCGGCGTCGCTATCGAATAAGTGATTACTTTAGCGGGTCAAGCAAGGCTCGGGATATAGGTGTTCACAGACAGGAGATGGTCGAGCACGTGACAACAGACCTATATGGCATCGCTAGCCAGTAAAGCGAAGATATTCCTCGCCGAGGTAGAGTAGTTGACAACACGTGTTGGGGCCGGCCCGTGTTGTATGAAGCATTATTTCCATTTTATTAATAACAAATTATTACGCAAAATTTATCACCAGACTGCTAAATATTTTTGGCGACCTTGCAATAACTGAAAGGAAATACGCAAATGCGGAACTACGTCTAGGCAGTGGTCTGAGAAAACACGTGAGGCAAAGTTTAAAAACCTGCTGTGTGCTTTCTGTAAAGACAACGATGGATGTAAAGTATTGCCCTAAGTGCCCGTACTTCTCTTGTCAGCTGACAAAAGTCGTCAACCACGTAGGCATAACCCACAGTGCCGAACCGAATTTTAGTGTGTTTTGTGGCATCAACGGCTGTGCGAGTACGTACACGAACTTTTCTTCTTACCGATCGCACTTGTATCGTCGTCACAGGAGTGTGCTCGAAGAAAACGGGAGTAACTTCCAACGTGTATTCCAAGTGCAGGAAAATGACGCAGCAGAATCTCAGCACGGGGAATCGCCTCCAAATCGGCAAGCTTCAGAGAGTGACTTTTGCCACATTGATGACGACGCGCCGTCAAGTGATTCATCAGACAAGCAAAAGCCACAGGTTCACGGGTTTCATCAGTTTCTCCAGCAGGCGAAGTCAACTATCTGGAACTTTTTTTTAAAAAGTAACTGAGCAGCACAGTTTACCTCATACTGCTGTGGAGATGCTGTTTACCGAGTTGGAGTTCGTCTTTGAGCTGGTGCTCAAAGCTTATTCTGAAGAAATCACTCATGCTATGAAAGCACCACAGACAGCAGCTGACCTTGAGTGTCTGCTCCAGAGCTCCTTTGTGTCACAACTATTCAATGGTATTGAGAGCAGACGACAAAGGGAGAGGTATGCCAAAGAGAATTTCCCCTTCGTTGAGCCAGAGCAGCAACTGGTTGAGCAGAATGCCGTGTATCACTATGTGCCGCTACCAAAGCTGCTGAACGCTTTGTGCAAAGCGCCAGACATTGTGTCTCATTTGACCACACCTGAGTTCATGGCTTCAGAACCTACTGTGTACAAAGACTTCAATGATGGCCTTATATACAGAGAACATTTCAAAAACGTAATGCGAGAAGGGAGTGAATGCACCATACTGCTACTCCTCTACACAGATGAGGTTGAAGTTGCAAACCCTTTGGGACCAAAGCGAGGCATGCATAAGCTACTGGCTGTATACTGCAGCTTGCTAAACCTTCATGTGAAGTACAGATCACAGCTGCAGAACATTTATTTATTATTGCTGGTGCGCTACACCTATGTCAAGACTTATGACCTGACAGCCATCTTGCAGCCTTTGCTAGATGACTGGAATAAATTGTATGAGCATGGGCTCAGCTTCGAGTACAGAGGATCAAAAAATGTGCTCAAGTGCTAGTTTTTGGCATCTGTGGCGACAATTTGTCTTTGAATCGCCTTGGCGGCTTCTCCTGCTGTTTCAGCCGTGGCCGAGTGTGCAGATTCAGTATGGTGTTTAAGAACCAGCTGGCAGATAAAACATCGGAAGACATGTGCAAACTGCGCACTGCACGAAGGCACAAGATGCATCTTGCAGCCATTGCTGTTAACGGCACTACCAACAAACGCCTCTATGGGGTAAATGATGTATCTCCACTTTTAACACTTCCATACTTTGACGTAACCCGTCAGCTACCCCCAGATATAATGCATGACATCTTAGAAGGAGGAGCAGAGTGTGTGCTGCGTCATGTTCTGAGAGGACTTCTTTCTTCTGGCTTGCTCTCCAAGCAAGACTTGTCTGATCTGCTTGCATTTGAATATGGTCCTAACGACTTGAAAAACAAGCCTGTGCCGTTCAACATGACTTTCATCACTGGCAGTGCTGGTTTAACAGGAACAGCTTCAAATAAGTGGTGCCTGCTCAGGTTCATTACATTGATCCTGGGAGGAAAGATACCAGAGAGCAATGAGAACTGGGAGCTGCTGTTGCAGTTCAGAGAAATCCTTGACGTTGTGTTTTCACCAGAAATCCCAGCTGAAAGCCTCGCATACTTGAGTGTGCTGGTGCAGGCATTCCTCACTGAATTTGTGAGGCGCTATGGCCGAGATTCAGTGATACCAAAGTTGCATTTTCTTGTGCACTACCCAAGATTTTTGCGTGAGGTGGGACCTCTTAAACATATGTGGTCGATGAGGGTTGAGGCAAAGCATCAACAGTTCAAGAAGCTGGCCGCAGCCGTAAAAAATTTTAGGAACCTTACATTTACACTTGCTATGCGGCACCAGCTGAAGCAAAGCTACCAACTGCACAGCTATCAGTTGTATGAGGGTCTTTCGACAGTACAGAGCAAGCAAGTTGTGTGGGATGCTCTTCCAGAGTGTGCAAAAGAGGTCTTGCCACCAACTGCTCATCAAGTGCATCGTGCAACCCTTGATCATTGCCATTATAGATGTGGAAGCGTCCTTGTGAAACAAAATACAGGCCCAGAGTTTTACAGAATTGAGTCTCTCTTTGTTGCAAAAGGCAAGCTTTATGTACTAACAAGAATTATGGAAATTGAATGTTTTGATCGCCATACATACTGCTTTTGCGTTAAATGTTCAGGGCAGTTGCAAATCATGGAAGCTGCAGGCCAGTTTCAGCCTCACCTGCTGGACTTGTACCATGGCAGAAAGATTGTCCCAAAATGGGAAATATGGTAACTTTATATGCATTTGAAGTCTCGAGAGAGAACAAGCTTTGTGTGTAGTGTTTGTATTATCAAGTTCTTTCGTGATGTGTATGCTGTTGCGTTACTTTGCACATCTGTGACTGTAGGAACTTGCCAATTTGAAGTCGTGGGGGTTGTTTCTCATTGACCAGGGCCAATTTACAGGTTTCATTCACATATTTAATTCATGGTATAAGATCACTTGTCATTAGAAATAATTCGTTCAGTGAAGGACATTGATTACCGTTTTCCTGCTGATGAAATGAACAGTCTCAAGAGGCTCAGGTTCACACATTTCTACACATAGTGCGATGACCAGCATGCAGCTACTTCAAGCTTATCAACTTGTTCAAATAGAACTCGAATTATTATGTTGTTAACAAGTCAGTGATGTTTGCATTATGACTACTTGTGACCTTTTTGATGAAAGGAGTGAATGGTTTTTGACCGATTAGTGATGGGCCTGTTGGAAATTGTGGCACGCCTGAAAGAAGATGAAGGAAACGGCCAAGCACATGGGGTTGAGCTAGCGAAGCTTAGACTGTAATGCATGGCATATCTGAACAGTATCACGCTTGGCACCAATAAAGCCCGCAGACGGACCTTTTGCCACATGGTGTCTGTAGCGGCACTAGTAGCAAAGGCTTGCGATGCCTGCCGAGGAGGAAAAAGATTGGTCAGGCACGAGCTAGAGAATGCTTCAGACAACCAGGCTGAATGACACCATGCTGCTCTGCTGGCCAGCCGGTGCTGTTTATTCCTACTACAAATAAATTTAGTGGTACACTGCCTCCATCAACCAGCCTCGTACAATTGGTGACTTCGAACATAGGGAAAAGCTCTGCAGTGCTGCCGCCGAACCCTGCATACAGACATGAACCAGTCAGCTGATGAAGAATAGTGCTCAACGACGCTTTACAACTCTTGGCTTCTGCAGATGCCGCCCTCACAGCCCTCTCGTGCAGTTCTTACAAGTCTAGGCCCAGCTATTCGTCAATATTCTGTATTCTCAGTTGTGACGGTACCGGCTCTGCAAGTGGGAGATTCCAGCAGATGTTATCGCGCCTTTCCATCTCCTGCTCCATGATGGGAGCACATTCGATGGCCTAAAGGGCGCCTTCTTCATCCATTTCAGCTTACTGCTGCACAATATAGACGATTAAGTCTCCTGCGGATGCAGGGGACTGCATCCGCTGTCCGGAGGGATGTCGCTCGATGATGCTCATAACCGAAGTCGGCCTCGACGCTTCTTGAGCGCAGCGCACAGAGAAGACCTCGTTCTCTCGTTCAGGTTCACACAGGACACTGCAAAGTGACTTCGGGAGAGTTCACATTTTTGTTCTCGTTCCCGGCAAGCGTTAGAACTACGCCGAATCTCAACCGCTCAGTCAGCAAGCACGGCACAACCTTCACTAAGCCCTGCCAGGCTCTTTCCCCTTTTATACCACTGCCTAGTTCCTTACAGTAGTCTAGCAGCACTCAGAACGCGTCCACAAATTGGAAAATTGCACTAGAAAGCACATCATCGCTTTGAAACACTACACAAAAGCAATATGTTAAAAATCCTGCCTCAGGAAGAAAAACATCAGTACCAAACAATTTTGAGGCTGATTCCTACGTTAGGGGCTCCGACTTTAAGCCATCGGCGTTACCGTTGAGACTCCCCTTTTTGTAACGCACCTCAAAGGAATATTGTTGCAAAGCGAGGCTCCAGCGCAGGAGGCGGCCATTTTTGGGAGAGATGGTCTGCAGCCATTGGAGAGGGCAGTGATCCGTCTCAATGATAAACCTCGAGCCGGCTAGATAGCATGACAATTTCTGAACGGCCCACACGAGACACGCACACTCTTTCTCGGTGGCGCTATACGCCTGCTCACGACTGGTCAGCTTACGACTAGCATACAGGACGGGGTGTTCCACTTCTCCATTTTCCCGTTGGCACAGTACAACGCCCATGCCTCGCTCACTAGCATCGCACTGAACAACGAGCCCTTTTGTGTAGTCTGGCGATCGTAGCACAGGCCGGCTTGTTAGGGCGCTCTTTAGGGCGCTAAAAGCTCTTTCCTTTGCCTCGTCCCAGACGACTGTTTGGGGCTCTGTCTTTCTTAGAGCATCCGTCAGGGGAGCCGCGATATCAGAGTACCTGGGGATGTACCTCTGATAGTAGCCGGCGACACCTAAGAACGACCGAATATCGGTCTTCGTGCGCGGTTGCGGGAAGTCTCGCACAGCGGCCACCTTTATTTCAGAGGGGCGGCGACGACCCTGACCAATCACGTGACCGAGGTAGACAACCTCGGCCTGTGCGAACTGGCACTTAGGAGCCTTGACTGTCAAGCCCGCTTCGCGCAGGCGGGTTAGCACTGCCCGCAAGTGTGCCATATGCTCAGACCAGGATGCGGAGAATATCGCTACGTCGTCTAGATACGGTAAAGCGAATTCTTGCTGTCCCCGCAACACTTTATCCATGAGGCTTGAAAAACAGTATGGCGCGTTCTTCAAACCAAAACTCAACACTTTAGGACGGAATGTTCCCATTGGTGAAATGAACGCCGCATACCTACTAGCCTCTTCTGTAAGTGGAACCTGCCAATAACCTCTGACAAGATCTAGGGTGGAAATAAACTGAGCGCTACTAACTTTCTCAAGGCGCTCGTCGATGTTAGGGATCGGATAAATTTGATCCTTAGTGATGGAATTAAGCCTGCGGTAGTCGACGCAAGGACGAGGTTCCTTGCCCGGTACCTCAACTAATATCAAAGGGGAGGTATAATCACTCTCACCAGCCTCAATAACACCGAGCTGTAGCATTTTCTTTACCTCAGCCTCCATAATATCGTGCTGGCGGGGTGACACCCGATACGCCTTATATCGTACTGGCTCTGGGGAGGTAAGTTCTATGTCATGAGTAAGGACAGAAGTCCTACCAGGCCTCTCAGAGAACAGACCTTGAAACTCTTGTAAGAGCTGGTGTAGTTCGGTTTTCTGCTCAGGCGACAGCGATGCTCTACTGATTAAGTCACTAATGACTTGATCGGTGTCTTTCCTGTTCGTCACTGAGCCTAGTCCCGGAAGCTCGACCGGAAGCTCTTCAGGAACGTTTACCATCATGCACACCACTGCTTCCCTTTGTCTATAAGGTTTGAGCAGATTACAGTGGTAAACTTGCTGTGCTTTCCGCTTTCCTGGCAGACTCACCACGTAGTTGACGTCCGACAGTTTTTGAACAATTCGTGCTGGGCCCTCCCACTGCACGTCTAGTTTGTTTTTTAGCGATGTGCGCAATATCATGACCTCATCGCCCACCTCAAAACGACGGGCCCTGGCTGTCCGATCATAATAAACCTTGGCCCTCTGCTGGGCCTTTGCCATTGCTTCACCTGACAACTCCTGTGCCCTTCTTAAGCGTTCGAGGAGCTTAAGCACGTACTCCACCATGACTGGGTCGTCGCCCCTGCCTTCCCATGATTCTCGAAGCATGCGAAGCGGAGACCGAAGCGAGCGACCGTACACCAGCTCAGCTGGCGAAAACCCCGTAGCTGCATGCGGCGCGGTCCTTAATGCAAACATCACCCCAGGCAGACACAGCTCCCAGTCAGTTTGATGTTCAAAACACAATGCTCTCAACACGCGCTTCATGACGGAGTGGAGCTTCTCAACGGAATTCGACTGTGGATGGTACACCGAGCTGTGTAACAGCTTTACCCCGCACCTTTCGAGAAAAGTCGTCGTCAAAGCGCTAGTAAACACTGTGCCCTGATCTGATTGGATTTCCGCAGGAAAACCAACTTGCGCAAATATTGACAGTAGTGCATTGACTATCTCAACTGAGCTGAGTTCTTTAAGCGGCATTGCTTCAAGGAACGTTGTCGCTGGGCAGATCACAGTCAAAATGTGTCTGTACCCCGTGGCTGTTACCGGCAGAGGTCCCACTGTATCAATAACGAGCCGTCTAAAAGGCTCCGTAATGATAGGTACCAATCTCAACGGCGCCCTTGATTTGTCCCCTGGTTTGCCCACCCGCTGACAGGTGTCACATGTCCTCACGAAATGGTCTGCGTCCCGAAAACACCCTGGCCAATAGTACTCTTGCAAGAGACGGTCCTTAGTTTTCTTAACTCCTAGGTGTCCGGACCACGAACCCCCATGCGACACGCGCAACAGATCCTGACGGTAGCACTGAGGCACGATCAGCTGATCGAACTCCACTCCCCTGCGGTCTAGATACTTCCGGTACAGGACCCCACCTCTTTCCACAAAGCGAGCATTTTTCTTGGCGATACCTTCCTTGATAATACAGCGTATGTTTTCTAGGCTGCCATCCTTCTTTTGCTCGGCTATCAAAGCCGACCGGCTGACTTTTAGCAACCTATTAAGTCCGTCTGACGTAGGCGCGATGAGCAAATCTGCAGATAGCTCTTCTAACTTTCCCGCATCGGGAATTTCCTCTCCAGTATCTGGTGCCTCTAACGTTACAGACTCAATTTTATTCAGTTCGGGCGTGCTCTGAATATCAGCTTGCTGCGCCTCTGACCCTTTTTGATTGTTCGACAACGTCGGCGCCGCAACTACCGCCTTTGCAGCGAGCTCCCGAACCTTCGATCTGGTTAAGGCCTGAACGCTAGCCTCACCAAACAAAAGCCCCTTCTCGCGCAGGAGGTGATCGGACCTGTTCGAAAATAGGTACGGGTACTGGGGGGGGGGCAGCATAGATGACACTGCGGCCTCCGTCTCAAGTGCTCCGAAAGGTCCTTCAATAAGCACTTTTGCTACGGGCAGACACACGCTGTGAGCTTCCACGGCTTGCTTGATCCATGCACACTCGCCCGTGAACATATCGGGTTCTACGTAAGACGGGTGAACTACATCCATCGTAGCTGCGGAATCGCGAAGCACTCGGCACTCTTTCCCGTTCACGAGGAGGTCTCGCATGTAAGGCTCGAGAAGCTTCATGTTCTCGTCAGTGCTGCATAATGACAAAAACACAACTTTTGTTTTTCTTTCCGGACACTGCGCCGAAAAGTGACCCGGCTTCTGGCACGTATAACAAACGCGCGCTTGCCTCGTCTCGAACCGCTTTCTGCGTTCGGCTTCGGCTGCCGCCGTCTCCTTACATTCGGTCGGACTTTCACTCGCATCCGCACTACGTGTGTCCCCCCTTGCTCTCATGCGTGTGAACTTCGGCCTCTCAAACTTGGAGCCAAATTCACCCTTTTGACCGTCCTTAGCTCCGCGAGCCCGACGCGTCACAAACTCCTCGGCTAGCTCAGCGGCTTTAGCCACCGTACAAACGTCTGGCCTATCCAAGACCCAGTACCGCACGTTCTCAGGTAACCGACTATAAAACTGTTCTAGCCCGAAGCACTGCAGAACTTTATCGTGGTCACCAAACGCTTTCTCTTCTTTGAGCCACTCCTGCATGTTTGACATAAGCCTGTAGGCAAACTCTGTATATGACTCACTTTTGCCTTTCTCATTTTCCCGAAACTTCCGACGGAACGCCTCCGCTGACAGCCTGTACTTCTTTAGCAGACTCGATTTCACTTTGTCGAAATCCTCTGCCTCCTCTCAATTCAAGCGAGCGACTACGTCGGCCGCCTCGCCGGGTAACAAAGTGAGCAAGCGCTGTGGCCACGTTTCCCGAGAGAACCCCTGCTTCTCGCACGTTCGCTCAAAGTTAACCAGGAACAAACCAATGTCCTCTCCAAGCTTAAACGGCCGCATCAGGTCAGTCATTTTGAACAATACGCGTTCGCCTGCACCGTGTGCCTGACTTCCATTACGAGCGCGATCCATCTCTATCTCGAGACGCTTCATTTCCAAAGCGATGTTGACGGTCACGCTCTTGTTGCTCTCGCTCTTTCTGTTCTTTACGTTCACGCTCATCTTTCTCTTTCTGTTCTTTAATTTCGCGCTCCTGTCTTTTTGCCATCTCCCTCTCCTCAATGGTCTCAAGGCATTCCGACAGCTCGTCATCCTCAGCTTCTAACTCAAGAATAGCCCTTAGCAGTTCTGGTTTTCTGAGTTTGTCTGAGACATCCAGACCCAACTCTCTTGCAAGCTCCAGCAATTTCGGTTTGCGCAACGACTTCAAATCCATGGCTGCTCTGAATGCTGCTTTCTCTACTGCCTATTATTGTCTTGCCGCAAACTAACCCGGCAGCAACGACAACCACAATTGATGATGATGATGTGTGGAGTTTTACGGCGCAAGGGCCAGGTGTGGCCAAAGAGCGCCATGTCTGTGGTAATGAGTTTGCGGTGTAATTATGATTGCTATGAAGTTGGTGTGAGGTGGCTGTAAAGAGGCCTTAAAATATACGCTCTAAAGTGCGTAAAATCTGTATGATAAAATTATGGCGATGACGTATGACTTGTACTATGAAAATTTAGATGCATATAAAAAGAATGATACGATAGGTAAAAAATATCACGATTATAAGAAATGCCAAAGCACTACTGCCTCCTTAGAGCCCTTGAAGCACAAGGGCCTGGAGGCATGTGCTACGCAAAACAATTATCGTAGTGGCATCCTCTCGAGAGAGGAGGCGCTACGAATTCATGGGACTAATAACATGTAAGACGACATCTCTGAGGAAACCTAGGACACTGTTTGAATTAAAAAGCGGTTCTGGACCGAGAAACATTAGAGGATGAAGAGGAATGTGTTGGCGGTATGCTAAGGAAAAATGTCTCCTTCTCTCAGATTCGGCTTCGCGACACTCCAGGAGGACGTGGAGTACAGTCAGCCTCTCCCCGCATCTACCACAGTTTGGAGGCTCACTTCCGGTCAGTAGAAAGTTATGGGTGCCATATGTGTGTCCTATTCTTAAACGACAGAATAGGACATCTGTTCGGCGCGATTTTGTTGTAGAGGGCCAGAGTCCTAACTGTGGCTTTATTAGGTGGAGCTTATTATCTTTTTCGGCGTCCCACATGCGTTGCCAGTGGGTCCGCAGCCGCCTTCGCAAGAAAGGCCTCAGATCTGTGACAGGCACCTCGGCGGTAGGGTTACCGGCGTGCGATGCTATAGACGTGGCCATCTCGTCCGCCAGAACGTTGCCCTCGATGCTCCTATGGCCAGGCACCCAGCATATAATGATATGCTGGTTAGATATGTACGCTTTGCACAAGACGGAATATAGTTCATTAAGTACTGGATTTTTGTGTCTATAGGGTGACATCAAGGCCTTCACGACGCTTAGGGAGTCTGTATATATCGCTGACTTTTGGAGTTTTGATTTTCTTATATGCTTCACAGCAGTCAGTAATGCGTAGGCCTCGGCCGTAAATATACTTGTTTCCGGATGTAGTACATCGGATTCTGAGAAGGATGGGCCGACGGCAGCATACGACACCCCGGCATTAGACTTCGAAGCGTCTGTGTAGAACTCGGCGCAGGAATATTTGTACTGGAGTTCCCGGAAATGCATTTGGATTTCTATCTCAGGAGCATGCTTTGTCACTTGCACAAAAGATATATCGCATTGTATGAGCTGCCACTCCCAAGGAGGTAGCAGCTTCGCTGGATGCATTAGACGGAGCTCGAGGAGTGGGACATGCATTTGATCACTAAGCTCCCTCACACGCAGCGAGAAAGGCTGTCTTACGGGGGGACGATTGCGAAAGAGTGCAGCATATGTCGTATCGTTAACGGTATTGAAACATGGATGTTGAGGGTTAGAGTGGACTTTCAGGAAATATGTTTGGCTGATGTATGTTCTCTGCAGATGTAGTGACCACTCATTTGATTCTGCATATAAACTTTCGATGGGACTTGTTCTGAAAGCTCCAGTGGCCAGTCGGATTCCTAGATGGTGGACCGGATCTAGCATCTTTAGCGCGCTCGGGGCTGCAGAATGATAGATCACGGCACCATAGTCCAACCGTGATCGAATGAGGCTGTTATAGATATTCATTAAACACTTTCTGTCACTACCCCATGTAGTCTGGGATAGAAGTTTGATTATGTTCATTGTTTTCAGACATTTTTCTTTAAGATATTTAATGTGGGGGACGAAAGTGAGTCTGTGGTCAAGTATGACACCTAGGAATTTGTGCTCTTTGCTGATAGGTATTCGTTGTCCACACAGTTCTAAGGAAGGATCCGGAACCAGGCCTCTCTTTCTTGTAAAAAGAACGCAAGAGCTTTTGTTAGGATTGATCTTAAATCCATTCTTGTCTGCCCACACTGAGACTTTGTTCAGGCAATGCTGTACCTGTCTCTCGCAGACTGCGAGGTTACACGATTTGAAAGCTATTTGAATGTCGTCCACGTAGACAGAGTAAAAGATGGCGGGTGGTAATGAAACACGAAGCGTGTTCATCTTCACGATAAAGAGCGTGCAGCTCAACACGCCTCCTTGGGCTACACCCGTTTCTTGCGTAAAAGGGCGTGAGAATGCATTGCCGACTTTTACCCGGAAGGTACGATTTGACAGATAGCTTTCTATTATATTATGCATATTACCGTGGATGCCCATTTCTGACAAGTCTCTTAAGATTCCGTAATGCCACGTCGTATCGTACGCCTTCTCCATATCGAGGAATATGGATAAGAAGAATTGTTTGTGTACAAATGCGTCCCGGATATTTGCTTCGACACGTACAAGATGGTCAGTTGTGGAGCGCCCTTCTCGGAAGCCGCACTGATAGGGATCAAGGATTTTGCTCAGTTCAAGGAAATGAATGAGTCGCCGATTAATCATTTTTTCAAACACCTTACAGATGCAACTTGTGAGGGCTATCGGGCGGTAACTTGCCACTGAGGAAGGGTCCTTGCCTTGTTTCAAAACAGGGACCACAATGGCTTCCTTCCATGCAGTTGGAAGGTACCCTGCATCCCAAATGGTGTTGAAAAGTGTGAGTAGTGTATCCTGCGTGTCATTGTGTAAGTGTTTGAGCATTTCATACATGATTCTATCAGATCCTGGTGCGGAGCTGTTGCATGCGCTCAAGGCAGCTCTCAATTCCGCAATACAAAAAGGACAGTTGTACGGCTCATTCTCTCGACATTTTCTTGTTAATGGCTTACGTTCTTCTGTTTGTTTGTATTTAAGAAAGGATTGTGTATAATTTGTTTGACTTGACACGCTCTCAAAATATTCTCCAAGTGAGTCTGCCTGGTCTTGCAGTGTATCGCCCTGTGTGTTTACCAGGGGGAGCGAATGTGTTTCCCGCCCTCTAATCCTATTAACTCTGTTCCAGGCTTTGGCCTCATCCCTAAACGAGTTAATACTCGATAAAAACTTGTGCCAGCTTTCTCTTCTGGCCTGTCGGCGGGTTCGCCTGCCTTGGGATTTTACTTGCTTAAAGTTGACTAGATTCTCTGCAGTGGGAGAAGCGCGTAGCAACCCCCACGCTTTGTTTTGTTTCTTACGAGCGATCCTGCAGTCTTCGTTCCACCACGGGACCCGCCGTTTACATGCCAAGCCATTTACTTCTGATACGCATTTAGATGCAATATCTATAATGAAGGCTGTAAGATACTGCACCGCAGCATCAATTCCTAAACAAGACATGTCATTCCATGAGATATTAGTTAAGTTTCGGAACTTCTCCCAGTCGGCTGTATCGATCTTCCACCTAGGAGCCTGTGGTAGACATTCTTTTTCTTTATGTGTTTTTAGCAGTATGGGGAAGTGGTCGCTTCCGTAAGGATTCTTGGTGACTTCCCATTCGAGTTCAGACAGTATACAAGGGGAAACTAGGCTGAGGTCATTTGATGAAAATGTTCTGTTTGCGAGAGAATAATATGTGGGTGTCTTCTTATTCAGCAGACACGCACCGGACGAAAAAAGAAATTGTTCAACGAGGCGACCTCGCGCATCGATACGAGAGTCTCCCCACAGGCTGCTGTGTGCATTGAGATCGCCAAGAACAACATAGGGTTCTGGCAATTGATCGATCAAGGACTGAAATTCATGTTTGTTTAGTTGGTAATGCGGGGGTATGTAAAGCGAGCAAATGGTGATGAGTTTGTTTAGTAGGACAGCTCGAACCGCCACTGCTTCAAGGGGCGTTTGTAGCTGTAAAGGTTGGCACGCTATATTTCTATGAGTGACTATGGCAACACCGCCCGATGATGCGACGGCATCATCGCGATCTTTGCGAAAAGTTAGATACTGTCGAAGAAAGTTTGTGTGTTTGTTTTTTAAATGTGTTTCCTGTAAACACAGCACTTTTGGATTGTGTTTTTGTATAAGTTCCTGCACATCATCAAGGTTTCTGAGAAGACCTCTGACGTTCCATTGAATTATTTGTGTATCCATATTGGGAGTTAATATGTGCTGTGTGTACAGAAACAGAAGTAGTGATTATGGAAATTACAGTGATTAAATTACAGAGCCCTTTCGAGGCCCTGTAACGGGAGTTTTGCTCTTTCTGGAGCGTTCGAGGGAGCCTCGCCGCTCCTTAGGCGCTTGGCGCGCCGTGGGGATAGGTGTTGTGTCCATTGCCTCTTGTGAGGCGCCGGACACGTGCTCTTGCGAGCGAGAAGTTATCAGGGAGAGTCCCGCCTTGGAGGGCAAGACCGCTGCGCCCACCAGCCCGGAGGTCGTTGGGGCTCCCTGGGGGATTTGGCTGTGCCGGCCGTTGCCAGCGCTGGAAGGGACCTGGGAGGTTGAGGCAGCCTCGGCTGCGCCCACCTTCGGGATCGATGGTCCCTTCTCCACGGTTGACGGAGCAGCGCTAGCTGCAACCGCCGCAGGGGCAGACGGCGTAACTGCCGACTCACTGCTTGTGGGTCGGACAGCCGCCGGAGGCCGTTGTGACGCTGCCCCCTGACGCGCCACTTCGGCAAAGCTTTTCTTGGGCAGGTATGAAACCCGCCTGCGTGCCTCTTTGAAAGTGATATTTTCCTTGACTTTAATTGTAACAATTTCCTTTTCTTTCTTCCAGGATGGGCACGACCGCGAGTACGCGGCGTGCTCCCCATCGCAGTTTACACAGCGGAGAGGGTTCTCACAGGTTTCAGTGGTGTGTTCTTTGGCACTGCATTTAGCACAAGTTTGGCGGCCTCGGCAGCTCTGCGAGCTGTGGCCGAAGCGCTGGCATTTGAAACATCGGAGTGGATTAGGCACGTAAGGCCTGACACGGAGCTTTATGTACCCGGCCTCGATTGATTCGGGCAGGACACTTGAATTGAAAGTGAGAATTAGGTGTTTGGTCGCAATTTCTTTACCATCGCGCCTTATCTTTATTCTTTTCACATTAACATTTTGCTCATTGAAGCCCTCTAGGAGCTCTGCCTCTGTCAGCTGAAGCAGGTCATCATCTGAGACAACGCCGCGTGTAGTGTTCATAGTGCGGTGTGGAGTCACTGTTACTTGAACGTCCCCAAATGACACGAGACTGGGTAGCTTTTCAAATTGTTTCAGATTCTGGAGCTCCAACAGGAGATCTCCACTTGCCATCCTTGTTGCCTTGTAACCTTGACCAAGAGCCTCGGTTAAAGACTTAGAAACTAGAAATGGGGAGATTGTGCGTACTTGTTTATCTGGCTTTTCTGAATGAACGACGTGAAATCGTGGGAAGTTGGGTCTTTGTCGTCCAAAAAACTGAAATACTTCATCGGTGCGCCCTCTTTTCTGAGGGCGATCAGGAAGTGGAGGGAAGGATGTTGCCATAAAGGAATTGAATTTTCGGCAATAACGCCAGCCACCCACCATGGAGTCCTACAAGGGGACGCTACAGAGACTGTAAGAACAGGTCCTGTAAACGCCAGCTGTACGTCATCACTATAACCAAATATGAAATAACCTAGGTTGGCTAATCACACAAGGTTAACCCTTGCTGCCTGGAAAATTTGGAAGTAAGCGGAAGGAAGGAGAAGACAGGAAAGATGAAAAGTGAGAGAAAGACGAAGGCTGGAGGGAGAGAGAGACAGGAAAAGGCAACTACCGATTTCCCCCTGGTGGGTCAGTCCGGGGGTGCCGTCTGTGTGAAGCAGAGGCCAAAGAGGCGTGTTGCCTCCGCCGGGGGGCCTTAAAGGTCCAAACACCCGGCATCGGCTCAACCTCCAGGATCCCCCTTTCCCCAGACACGGCTAAGCCGCGCACGGCGACACGCGGGAGGGTCCAACCCTCGTGTGCTCGGGTACGTGGTGTCGCAACACACCAAACGCCTGCTGACGCAGACGCCCCTGCGGGAACAACCACAATTACCAGCTCTGTTTCTGACACTAACAAAAGCCTGGCAAAACTCAGAAGAAGGAAGTCCCGCACTCACCAAACCTCGCAGCCAAGAATTCAGCGCAGTCGTTCCGCTGCAGGCAACCAGTCATCACACAGGGCTCGTTGCACTGCTCCCGGATGGTCGTTGTGCTGCTCAGCATACAGTCAACTGCATATCTTCGCTGCTGGCCTCCTGTTGCGTTTCGCCTGCGACACGTGGTTTTGCCGGCGCGACTGCGGCGGGGCGGCAGACATTTTGGCCCGATCGTCGTCGCCGCAACACTCATCGCCAGGTGTTTCCAGGCGCGTCTGCGGCGATGCGACCGCCTAGGGATCTTCCTCGCATTCCAGTTATTGGGCCCGAAACAGGCGATGCCAAAGCAGGGATCTCGTTCCAGTCATTGTGCCCGAAACAGGCGATGCCAAAGCAGGGACCAGCCTCTCATTACAGTCATTGTGTCCGACCGGCAGCGCCACGACAGGGTGCTACGAGATCGTGCGCAGCGCCACGACAGAGTGCTACGAGATCGTGCGCAGCGCCACGACAGAGTGCTACGAGATCGTGCGCAGCGCCACGACAGGGTGCTACGAGATCGTGCGCAGCGCCACGACAGGGTGCTACGAGATCGTGCGCAGCGCCACGACAGTGTGCGTCACCATTAGCCCATTGTACATTCACGTGCTCGTCTTTTGAGGGGTTCCTTCTTGCCCTCAACTGCGAGAGTATAAAAACAGCTGCCCCCGGACGCCAAAAGGAGGGCTCCGATTCCTTCTGTTGAGTGAAGTGCTCTCCCGTCTCTCTACTTCGGTCAAACCTGACCGCCAACTCTTTGCGATGTTAAAATAAACAAGTTGTTTCGTTGTTACCAGTCGACTCATGCTTTGCCGGGACCTTCGGATGCTCCCAGTTGTACCCCAGGCCGCCAGGCCAACGCTACCCTTGGGGCTTGCGACCCAGGTACAACCACGGGCGTCAGCGCCGAGTTCCCAACAGATCGTACCAGCAGTCCGATCCAAACATCTGGTTGGCAGCGGTGAGATCGCCTACGACTTCAAACAACGGTCTGCCAGCGGCGAGATCGCGACAACGGAGGCCAGCAGCAAAGAGATGCAGTTGACAGTATGCTGAGCAGCTCAACGACGATCCGGGAGCAGTGCAACGAGCCCTGTGTGACGACTGGTTGCCTGCAGCGGAACGACTGCGCGGAATTCCTGCCTGCGAGGTTTGGTGAGTGCGGGACTTTCTTCTTCTGAGCTTTGCCAGGCTTTTGTTAGTGTCAGAAACAGAGCTGGTAATTGTGGTTGTCGTTGCTGCCGGGTTAGTTTGCGGCAAGACAATAGTAAGCAGTAGAGAAAGCAGCATTCAGAGCAGCCATGGATTTGAAGTCGTTGCGCAAACCGAAATTGTTGGAGCTTGCAAGAGAGTTGGGTCTGGATGTCTCAGACAAACTAAGAAAACCTGAACTGCTAAAGGCTATTCTTGAGTTAGAGGCTGAGGATGACGAGCTGTCGGAATGCCTTGAGACTATTGAAGAGAGGGAGACAGAAAAAGAAGAGCGTGAACGTAAAGAACAGAAAGAGCGAGAGCAACAAGAGAAAAAAGAAGAGCGCGAACACGCTTTGGAAATGAAGCGTCTCGAGGTAGAGATGGAACGCGCTCGTAATGGAAGTCAGGCACACGGTGCAGGAGAACGCGTATTGTTCAAAATGACTGACCTGATGCGGCCGTTTAAGCTTGGAGAGGACATTGGTTTGTTCCTGGTTAACTTTGAGCGAACGTGCGAGAAGCAGGGGTTCTCTCGGGAAACGTGGCCACAGCGCTTGCTCACTTTGTTACCCGGCGAGGCGGCCGACGTAGTCGCTCGCTTGGATAGAGAGGAGGCAGAGGATTTCGACAAAGTAAAATCGAGTCTGCTAAAAAAGTACCGGCTGTCTGCGGAGGCGTTCCGTCGGAAGTTTCGGGAAAATGAGAAAGGCAAAAGTGAGTCATATACAGAGTTTGCGTATAGGCTTATGTCGAACATGCAGGAGTGGCTCAAAGAAGAGAAAGCGTTTGGTGACCACGATAAAGTTCTGCAGTGCTTCGGGCTAGAACAGTTTTATAGTCGGTTACCGGAGAACGTGCGATACTGGGTCTTGGATAGGCCAGACGTGAGTACAGTGGCTAGAGCCGCTGAGCTAGCCGAGGAGTTTGTGACGCGTCGAGCTCGCGGAGCTAAGGACGGTCAAAAGGGTGAATTTGGCTCGAAGTTTGAGAGGCCGAAGTTCACACCCATGAGATTAAAGGGGGACACGCGTAGTGCGGATGCGAGCGAAAGCAGTCCGACCAAACGTAAAGAGACGGCGGCAGCCAAACGCAGAAAGCGGTTCGAGATGAGGCGAGCGCGCTTGTGTTATACGTGCCAGAAGCCGGGTCACTTTTCGGCGCAGTGTCCGGAAACAACACCAAAAGTTGTGTTTTTTTCAATAGGCAGCACTGACGAGAACATGAAGCTTCTCGAGCCTTACATGCGAGACCTCCTCGTGAACGGGAAAGAGTGCCGAGTGCTTCGCGATTCCGCAGCTACGATGGATGTAGTTCACCCATCTTACGTAGAACCCCATATGTTCACGGGCGAGTGCGCATGGATCAAGCAAGCCGTGGAAGCTCATAGCGTGTCTGCCGGTAGCAAAAGTGCTTATTGAAGGACCTTTCGGAGCGCTTGAGACAGAGGCGGCAGTGTCATCTATGCTGCCACCCCAGTACCCGTACCTATTTTCAAACAGGTCCGATCACCTCCTGCGCGAGAAGGGGCTTTTGTTTGGTGAAGCTAGTGTTCAGGCCTTAACCAGATCGAAGGTTCGGGAGCTCGCTGCAAAGGCGGTAGTTGCGGGGCCGACGTTATCAAACAACGAAAAAGGGTCAGAGGCGCAGCAAGCTGATATTCCGAGCACGCCCGAACTGAATAAACTTGAGTCTGTAACGTTAAAGGCGCCAGATACTGGAGAGGAAACGCCCGACGCGGGAAAGTTAGAAGAGCTATCTACTGATTTGCTCATCGCACCTACGTCAGACGGACTTGATAGGTTGCTAAAAGTCAGCCGGTCGGCTTTGATAGCCGAGCAAAAAAAGGATGGCAGCCTGGAAAACGTGCGCTGCAATGTCAAAGAAGGTATCGCCAGGAAAACTGCGCGTTTTGTGGAAAGAGGTGGAGTCCTGTACCGGAAGTATCTAGACCGCAGAGGAGTGGAGTTCGATCAGCTGGTCGTGCCTCAATGCTATCGTCAGGATCTGTTGCGCTTGTCACACGGGGGTTCGTGGTCCGGACACCTAGGAGTTAAGAAAACTAAGGACCGTCTCTTGCAAGAGTACTATTGGCCAGGGTGTTTTCGGGACGCAGACCATTTCGTGAGGACATGTGACACTTGTCAGCGGGTGGGCAAACCAGGGGACAAATCGAGGGCGCCGTTGAAATTGGTACCTATCATTACGGAGCCTTTTAGACGGCTCGTTATTGATACTGTGGGACCTCTGCCGGTAACAGCCACGGGGTACAGACACATTTTGACTGTGATCTGCCCAGCGACAAAGTTCCCTGAAGCAGTGCCGCTTAAAGAACTCAGCTCAGTTGAGATAGTTAATGCACTACTGTCGATATTTGCGCGAGTTGGTTTTCCTGCGGAAATCCAATCAGATCAGGGCACAGTGTTTACTAGCGCTTTGACGACAACTTTTCTCGAAAGGTGTGGGGTAAAGCTGTTACACAGCTCAGTGTACCACCCACAGTCGAATTCCGTTGAGAAGCTCCACTCCGTCATGAAGCGCGTGTTGAGAGCGTTGTGTTTTGAACATCGAACTGACTGGGAGCTGTGTCTGCCTGGGGTGATGTTTGCTTTAAGGACCGCGCCGCATGCGGCTACGGGGTTTTCGCCAGCTGAACTGGTGTACGGTCGCTCGCTTCGATCTCCGCTTCGCATGCTTCGAGAATCGTGGGAAGGTAGGGGCGACGACCCAGTCGTGGTGGAGTATGTACTTAAGCTCCTCGAACGCTTAAGAAGGGCACAGGAGTTGTCAGGTGAAGCAATGGCAAAGGCCCAGCAGAGGGCCAAGGTTTATTATGATCGGACAGCCAGGGCCCGTCGTTTTGAGGTTGGCGATGAGGTCAGGATATTGCGCACATCGCTAAACAACAAACTAGACGTGCAGTGGGAGGGCCCAGCACGAATTGTTCAGAAACTGTCGGAAGTTAACTACGTGGTAAGTCTGCCAGGAAAGCGGAAAGCACAGCAAGTTTACCACTGTAATCTGCTCAAACCTTATAGACAACGGGAAGCAGTGGTGTGCATGATGATAAACGTTCCTGAAGAGCTTCCAGTCGAGCTTCCGGGACTAGGCTCAGTGACGAACAGGGAAGACACCGGTCAAGTCATTAGTGACCTTATCAGTAAAGCACCGCTGTCGCCCGAGCAGAAAACCGAACTACACCAGCTATTACAAGAGTTTCAGGGTCTGTTCTCTGAGAGGCCTGGTAGGACTTCTGTACTTACTCATGATATAGAACTTACCTCCACAGAGCCAGTACGATCCAAGGCGTATCGGGTGTCACCCCGCCAGAGCGATATTATGGAGGCTGAGGTAAAGAAAATGCTACAGCTCGGTGTTATTGAGGCAGGTGAGAGTGATTATACCTCCCCTTTGATTTTAGTTGAGGTACCGGGCAAGGAACCTCGTCCTTGCGTCGACTACCGCAGGCTTAATTCCATCACTAAGGATCAAATTTATCCGATCCCTAACATCGAGGAGCGCCTTGAGAAAGTTAGTAGCGCTCAGTTTATTTCCACCCTAGATCTTGTCAGGGGTTATTGGCAGGTTCCACTTACCGAAGAGGCTAGTAGGTATGCGGCGTTCATTTCACCAATGGGAACATTCCGTCCTAAAGTGTTGAGTTTTGGTTTGAGGAACGCGCCATACTGTTTTTCAAGCCTCATGGATAAAGTGTTGCGGGGACAGCAAGAATTCGCTTTACCGTATCTAGACGACGTAGCGATATTCTCCGCATCCTGGTCTGAGCATATGACACACTTGCGGGCAGTGCTAACCCGCCTGCGCGAAGCGGGCTTGACAGTCAAGGCTCCTAAGTGCCAGTTAGCACAGGCCGAGGTTGTCTACCTCGGTCACATGATTGGTCAGGGTCGTCGCCGCCCCTCTGAAATAAAAGTGGCCGCTGTGCGAGACTTTCCGCAACCGCGCACAAAGACCGATATTCGGTCGTTCTTAGGTGTCGCCGGCTACTATCAGAGGTACATCCCTAGGTACTCTGATATCGCGGCTCCCCTGACGGATGCTCTAAGAAAGACAGAGCCTCAAACAGTCGTCTGGGACGAGACCAAGGAAAGAGCTTTTAGCGCCCTAAAGAGTGCCCTAACAAGCCAGCCTGTGCTACGATCGCCAGACTATACAAAAGGGTTCATTGTTCAGTGCGATGCTAGTGAGCGAGGCATGGGCGTTGTACTGTGCCAACGGGAAAATGGAGAAGTAGAACACCCCGTCCTGTATGCTAGTCGTAAGCTGACCAGTCGTGAGCAGGCGTATAGCGCCACCGAGAAAGAGTGTGCATGTCTCGTGTGGGCCGTTCAGAAATTGTCATGCTATCTAGCCGGCTCGAGGTTTATCATTGAGACGGATCACTGCCCTCTCCAATGGCTGCAGACCATCTCTCCCAAAAATGGCCGCCTCCTGCGCTGGAGCCTCGCTTTACAACAATATTCCTTTGAGGTGCGTTACAAAAAGGGGAGTCTCAACGGTAACGCCGATGGCTTAAGTCGAAGCCCCTAACGTAGGAATCAGCCTCAAAATTGTTTGTTACTGATGTTTTTCTTCCTGAGGCAGGATTTTTTTTAACATATTGCTTTTGTTTAGTGTTTCAAAGTGATGATATGCTTTCTAGTGCAATTTTTCAATTTGTGGACGCGTTCTGAGTGATGCTAGACTACTGTAAGGAACTAGGCAGTGGTATAAAAAGGGGAAAGAGCCTGGCAGGGCTTAGTGAGGGTTGTGCCGTGCTTGCTGACTGAGCGGTGGAGTTTTCAGCGTAGTTCTAACGCTTGCCGGGAACGAGAACAAAAATGTGAACTCTCCCGAAGTCACTTTGCAGTGTCCCGTGCGAACCTGAACGAGAGAACGAGGCCTTCTCTGTGCGCTGCGCTCAAGAAACGTCAAGGGACGCCCGACTTCGGTTATGAGCATCATCGAGCGACATCCCTCCGGACAGCGGATGCAGTCCCCTGTCCATCGGGATCTCCTTCCCCCGGCGGGGCGGTCTGTTGCGTTTCGCCTGCGACACGTGGTTTTGCCGGCGCGACTGCGGCGGGGCGGCAGACATTTTGGCCCGATCGTCGTCGCCGCAACACTCATCGCCAGGTGTTTCCAGGCGCGTCTGCGGCGATGCGACCGCCTAGGGATCTTCCTCGCATTCCAGTTATTGGGCCCGAAACAGGCGATGCCAAAGCAGGGATCTCGTTCCAGTCATTGTGCCCGAAACAGGCGATGCCAAAGCAGGGACCAGCCTCTCATTACAGTCATTGTGTCCGACCGGCAGCGCCACGACAGGGTGCTACGAGATCGTGCGCAGCGCCACGACAGAGTGCTACGAGATCGTGCGCAGCGCCACGACAGAGTGCTACGAGATCGTGCGCAGCGCCACGACAGGGTGCTACGAGATCGTGCGCAGCGCCACGACAGGGTGCTACGAGATCGTGCGCAGCGCCACGACAGTGTGCGTCACCATTAGCCCATTGTACATTCACGTGCTCGTCTTTTGAGGGGTTCCTTCTTGCCCTCAACTGCGAGAGTATAAAAACAGCTGCCCCCGGACGCCAAAAGGAGGGCTCCGATTTCTTCTGTTGAGTGAAGTGCTCTCCCGTCTCTCTACTTCGGTCAAACCTGACCGCCAACTCTTTGCGATGTTAAAATAAACAAGTTGTTTCGTTGTTACCAGTCGACTCATGCTTTGCCGGGACCTTCGGATGCTCCCAGTTGTACCCCAGGCCGCCAGGCCAACGCTACCCTTGGGGCTTGCGACCCAGGTACAACCACGGGCGTCAGCGCCGAGTTCCCAACAGATCGTACCAGCAGTCCGATCCCAACACTCCGTTGTCGCGATCTCACCGCTGGCAGACAGTTGTTGGAACCTCAGCGCTGACGCCCGTTGTTGCAGCTGGGTCGCAAGCCCCAAGGGTAGCGTTGGCCTGGCGGCCTGGGGCACAACTGGAAGCATCCGAAGGTCCCGGCAAAGCATGAGTCGACTCGTAACAGAACAACTTGTTTATTCTAGCATCGCAAAGAGCGGGCGGTCAGGTTGACCGAAGTGGAGAGACGGGAGAGCACGTTACTCAACAGAAGAAATCGGAGCCTCTCCTTGGCGTCCGGGGGCAGCTGCTTTTATACTCTCGCAGTTGAGGGCAAGAAGGAACGCCTCTATAGACGCGCACGTGACTGTGCCGCTCGGGCACGTTGGGATGAGTAGGTGGCGCATCCGCCGGGCCGGCGCCGCTCGGGCACGTTGGGAAGAGTAGGTGACGCATCCGCCGGGCCGGCGCCGCTCGGGAACGTTGGGAAGAGTAGGTGACGCATCCGCCGGGCCGGAGCCGCTCGGGCACGTTGGGATGAGTAAGTGACGCATCCGCCGGGCCGGTGCCGCTCGGACCTCCTCGCTCACAGTTGGGGGAGCTCCTCTCCCCGGCTGCCGCGCTTCGACAAGCGTGGGCACCAACATGCACACACACACACACACGCACACGAAGACACGTGGCATTGGAACATGCCTGGACGCGCTTGGCGGGGAGGCGTAGCGGCGGCGCCGAACGGGCCAAAATGTCTGCCGCTTTGAACGAAGCCCCGGCGTCCGCTGCATCCGCGCCGGCTATACCTCGCGTCGTAGGCGAAACGTAACATCAGGAACTCGAGAGGCCTCCCTCGTTATGGTGGCAGCACGGCACTAGGATGCGATAGCTGCCGTCACCCATAGCTCGGGTTCCTCGCTACTCGAATTCCCAACCGTGTATGTGTGCTGCAGCCTCTCACCGGGCCACTGCCTGCGCCAGTATCCGTGTATGCACAGGCTCAGTGCATGCAGTCACACAGGTGCTAGTACAGCCCAGTATCAGATGTTTTGTTTTAGGGTCAGGCTGCTGAATCATTTCATGCTGCAAAAGAAAAGTTCCTCCATTGCCTGACCCTTGCATGAATGTTTCATGTGTATTGGTAATTCTTTGTTTGCTTGTTTGTGTTTTGCTTTATTCATGGTGCAGCCTCAAATAAACAGAATCCTGGAGTTGCTGCTCAGTTAACCGATTCTTTTGCATAACCTTTGGTTTTTGTTGGCTTTACAACTATTGTGTTGGCGCTGTCTTACTCGCATGTGCTTCCTTCGATCAAACGGCTGGAAAACCAGACCATTGCAGCGGCACTCTCGGCAGCGCCGGCTTGCTAGAGAGCACTGTCCCCAGGTGGCGGGTGGGGGACCTCCTGTTGCGCATTACCGCTACGGCAGTGGTTGGTGCTTGCACCTCGCGGACCAACAGGCCTTCCTTTTTTTCTCAGATTGCTTTAAGTTAGTTAGTTAGTTAAATGGGGTTTAATGGCGCAAAAGCGGCTGAGGCTATGCTGCGCCAAACACGAGGTGTTTTGAAATCAAGTTTATGAAGGAAAAGGCTTTGTTAATCTATATTTTATGTAAAAATCCAGTGTCGTGTAGAAATTTACGGACGTCACATAATGGGACTAGCGGGTCATCACCTAAAATTAAAGCAGGGTGTAAAGGTATGTGTAGTTGATATAATTTGTGCAAAAGTGTCCGTCTGTGTGTTTCAGTCTGCGTACATGTGAGTAATATGTGCATAACTGTTAGTGGCTGCTGACATTTCTCGCATGTTGGTGTGTCTTCTTTCGTAAGTAAGTAATTGTGCGTGAGGTGTGTGTGCCCAATGCGTAGTCGGCATAAAACTACTTCGATGAACCGCTCTTGATGATAGCATGACTTCCACTCGCCAACTATGGGTTTCGTGAGATGTAGCTTGTTGTCGGCACAACGGTCCCATTCGCGTTGCCATTTTACCTTGAAGGCGTTTCTAATTGCACGGATGCTATCATTATATGGGAGTTTCGTGTTTGTAATATCTTTGTGCGCTGCCATCAATGCATATGTATCAGCTGCTTCGTTACCCGGTATCCCAACATGGCACCCAGGAGAAACGAATTGTCGTCCCGTATTCGTTAAAAGCCACCATGTTTAAAATGTCTCGAATCAGGGGTTCACACTCAGATTTCAGATGTAGTGCCTTCAGTGTGCTTAAAGAATCTGTGTATATGACTGCATGTTTGTGTTTATCAGTTATAATCTTTTTAACAACAACCCAGATAGCGTAAACTTCAGCCGTGAAAACAGAAGCATGTTGTGGTAATCGAATACTTGTTTCCCAATTTTCCGCTACGACCCCCACACCCACGTGATCTTTTGTTTTAGAGCCATCAGTGTAATATTGCATGTTATTTTGATATTTGTCCTGAAGAGCATTGAATTCTTGTATAATGTGTTCGCGTGGAGTGTCTCTTTTCTTTAAATGTGCCAATGTCCAGTCGCACAACTGTGTGAAATCGTACCACGGGGCCAGCCGTTGTGGTTTCTTGGCAACCTGGAGGACTTCATGGGGAATGTCATAATCCCGACAGTATTGCTCATACCGCAGGACAAGTGGCCTAATCATGTTCGGTTTATTCGTGTAGTGTAAGCGTGAGTTGCATTGTGTGAGGATGTTGTAGCATATGTGTTGCGGTGATTGAATTCTGAGTACGTAGGAAAGAGTGAGTAATGCTCTGCGCTGCTGTAAGGACGGTTCATTACATTCGACGTATAAACTTTCAATGGGTGAAGTTCTGTAGGCACCACTCGCCAGTCGCAGTCCAAGGTTATGTACTGGATCAAGGAGTTGGACGTAGGACTGCCTGGCTGAGCCGTAAACCACGGAGCCGTAGTCTAAAAGGCTACGCACAAGAGACCGGTAAATACGTAAATCGGTGTAAATACGATCGGTGTGGCGTAACAGAAACTGGAATGTTGCCAAAGGTCACCAGTCTGTCTAGCTTTTCGTATTGATTTTTCTGTGGGATCTCAAGAAGAAGATCTCCACTTGCCATTTTCGTCACCTTGTAACCTGACCCTAAGGCTTCGGTCAAAGATTTTGAAACTATGAATGGTGAAATGAGTCTGGCCTGTTTTGCAGCATTCTCACTATGTACAACATGGTATTTAGGGTGGTTCTCTTTAGTGCGGGTCAAACATGTGCTGAATTCTTCGGTGCGTCCCCTCTTCTGAGGGTGACGATCAAGTAGGCGGGGAAATGCGGGTGTTCCCATGGTATTTTGGTTTGTGTTCGGCAGCAATGGCGGCCACCCACCACGGAGCCCAACAGGGGACGCTGCAGGCCTTAACGCGTAAGGCTGCAGGCGCCAGCCGTACATTGCTACTATAACCCAATATATTATACCCAAGGGAGGGCAGATACACAAGGTTAACCCTTGCCGCCGTGGAGAAAGAAGTAATAAGAAGTGAAGAGAAGACAGGAAAGATGTAAAAGTGGGAGAGAAAGTCGAAGATTGGAGAGGAGGACAGGAAGAGGCGACTACCGATTTCCCCCGGGTGGGTCAGTCCGGGGGTGCCGTCTATGTGAAGCCGAGGCCGAAGAGGGGTGTTGCCTCCGCCGGGGGGCCTTAAAGGTCCAAACACCCAGCATCGGCTCAACCTCCAGGATCCCCCTTTCCCCAGACACGGCTAAGCCGCGCACGGCTACACGCGGGAGGGTCCAACCCTCGTGTGCTCGGGTCCGTGGTGTCGCAACACACCAAACGCCTGCTGACGCAGACGCCCCTGCGGGGGAGGCCGAAGAGGTGTGTTGCCTCCGCCGGGGGGCCTTAAAGGTCCAAACACCCAGCTTCGGCTCAACCCCTAGGATCCCCTTTTCCCCAGACACGGCTAAGCCGCGCACGGCTACACGCGGGAGGGTCCAAACTCGTGTGCTCGGGTACGTGGTGTTGCAACACACCAAACGCCTGCTGACGCAGACGCCCCTGCGGGGGAGGCAGTGCTGTTTTTGTAGAAATGCTTCACGTATTTCGTGTTCAAGTCGGACGAGGTGGTCTGTCGTTGAACACCCTTTTTTATAGCCGCACTGGTGAAAATCGATGGAGTTACGTGTATCAAGCGTGAAAGTTAATCTCGCATTTACGACACTTTCGTATGATTTCGCCAAACAGCTTGTGAGGGCAAAGGGTCGAAAGCTGCTTGGGGATGTGGGAGATTTACCTGTTTTTAAAAAAGGCACAACTATTGCGTTTTTCCAACTTGTTGGCATGCTTCCAGATTCAAATACTTTGTTAAAAAAAATTTAAGGAGAGCATTTACGGATGCTGGGGACAGGTGTGCAAGCATGGAATAATGAATCCGGTCAGGACCTACTGCAGTTTTCTTGCCAGCAGAGAGAACCCTGTTAAGCTCTTGTAGCGTAAATTGAGCGTTGTTTTTGTCCCTTGACATACACGCAGTTGGTAGCTTCTCTTTTTCTGCCGACAGTTTGTATTTTAAGAACCTGTTTGAATAATTAGCCGAGCTAGAGATGTTATAGAAATGTTCCCCAAGTATATTCGCTTGTTCTTGTAGTGTTGTCTGAGTGCCTGAAGGTGTAAGTATGGGTATCGTGTATGGTGAGTAGTCCCCTTTAAACTTTCTGACCTGGTCCCACATCCTTTTGGATGTAACGGTGCTATTAATCGTAGATACATATTTTTGCCAAGAACATTTTTCTGCCTGTCTCCGGATATATCGAGCTTTCGCTTTGGCTTGTTTAAAATTTAGAAGGTTGTTATGTGTTGGGTACCTGCGTAAGATTCCCCAGGCCTTATTTTGCTGCTTTTTTGCTATGGTGCATTCATGTGTCCACCAAGGATTAAGCTTTTTCGGAACAACGCCAGAAGATTGCGGAATGGCCTTTGCGGCTGCAGAAATAATACAGTTAGTAAATTGTTCATTAATTTCGTCAATGCTTAAATCTGTTAAAGTAAGCTCCTCCAGCCTGGCACTTTCTGTGAAAACAGACCAGTCTGCCATTTGTAGTTTCCAACGGCGCGGTTTGTAAGATATAATGGGTAGTGTTAATGTGAGGTTGATTATAGCAGGTAGATGATCACTGCCATATGATTTCTTCAGTACATCCCATTTATAATCGGTTAAAATGTCGGGAGAGCAGAATGCTAAATCAATGCAGCTAAAAGTACGTGAACTGGGTGAAAAATGAGTTGGCGCACCTGAATTTAAAAGACAGATGTTATTAGTCAAAATAAAATCTTCGATAAGTTGTCCTCTTTGGCCATTCTTATCGCTACCCCAAAGAGTGCAGTGAGCATTAAAATCACCAACTAAAACAAAAGGCTCCGGCAGCTGGTCAATTAAATCTTCCAAATCTCGAGTTGTGAAATGGCTATGGGGAGGAATGTATAATGAACAGATGGTTACAGTCTTAAATGACAAAAAGGTGACAGCTACTGCCTCGTGCGGAGTATTTAATGAAACGTTCCGTGTGGGGATGCCGCCTTGAACGACAATAGCGACACCTCCTGATAGACGACTGGATGATGATGATGTGTGGTGTTTTATGGCGCAAGGGCCAGGTTTGACCAAAGAGCGCCATGACATGTGGTAATGTTGACGATGTATTGTGGATGACATGCACAATGAACTCATCATGATAGATGTGATATGGCTGTAAAAGGGCCTAAAAAACTTACGCTGTAAGTGGAGTGGAATATATAGATGGTAAAATAATGACGGTGACTAGGATGTGATGTGGGCTATTGCAATGGGCTTTCGTTTAAAGATGATGTAATAAAACCATAACACTGACTCCAGAGCTTAAAGAGAGCCCTTGAATGCTGGGCTGTTAATCGTGTGCTTAAAAGTTGCCTGGCCAAATGATTTTCAGGATGTCCGTTGCGGCTAAAAACTCTAAGACTGTTTGGAGATTAAAAAGAGGTTCATCGCTAAGAAAAAATGCAGGGTGAAGGGGTAAATTCTCGCGATATGCAGCAGGGAAATACTTTTTCCTCTCTGTTTCTATTTCAGGGCACTGAATAAGAGCATGGAGGACAGTGAGATTATTGCCGCACTTAACACAGGTTGGAGGATCGCCCCCAGTCAAGAGATGAGAGTGGGTGCCGTATGTGTGGCCTATCCTTAATCGGGAAAGGAGTACCTCCTTGTACCTTGCTATTTTCCCATTTATCCAGTTCCCCAGTTTTGGTTTTATTATGTGAAGCTTATTCACTGCCTGTTTATCCCATTCCCCTTGCCAATGGTTCCGCAATTAACTGCGTAGGAAAGGCTTTAGGTCTGTGGCAGGGATGGGGATATTTGAATCTGCATCGCTAAAAGTTACTGACCCAGCGCTTTCGTCAGCAGCTTCGTTGCCTTTTATACCTTTGTGACCAGGTACCCAGCATATCACTGTCACTTGATTGCACATATATAGGGAGCACAACAGACTGTACAGCTCACTAAAAACTGAGTTTTTATATTTTCTTGGTCTAAGTAGGGCTCTGACTACACTTAATGAGTCTGTAAATACAATAGCCCTAGCAAGTTTTGTGAGCTTTATGTTTTGAACAGCCGAGAGTATAGCGTAGGCTTCAGCTGTAAATATACTTGTGTGTGGATTTAGTGCTCCAGATACTGAAAATGAAGGTCCCAGAGCTGCATAGGAAACTCCTTTAGAGGACTTGGAAGCGTCTGTATAATATTCTGTACAGGAGTACTTCTCCTGAAGTTCACGAAAATGGAATTGTATATGTGCTTCTGGTGCCCTCTTAGATATTTCTACAAAAGAGACGTCGCATTCAATGCTCTGCCATTCCCATGGTGGGAGCAGGCGAGTGGGTGCCATTAGGACATTCTCTGGGACTAAGACGCCTGTTTCTTCTGCCAGTGTTGTCAAACGAAGGCTCAACGGAGGTGTAATAGCTGGGCGGTTACGAAATAATCTGGCTGTAGACACTTCATGAATAGATGAGTGGGATGGATGCTGAACATCTGATTTGACCTTGAGAGCATAGGAAAAAGTTAAATATGTCCTTTGGAGATGTAATGACCATTCATTACACTCCACATACAGGCTTTCTACGGGACTTGTCCTAAAAGCGCCTGTAGCCAGGCGTATACCCATGTGGTGAATGGGATCTAGCATCTTTAAAGCACTAGGCGCAGCAGAGTTATATACTATTGCTCCATAGTCGAGGCGGGACCGTATAAGGCTTTTGTAGAGGCTCAAAAGGCACCTCCGGTCACTTCCCCAAGATGTGCGGGATAAGAGCTTTAGTAAATTCATTGTCTTCAGACATCTCGCTCTCAGATACCTAAGGTGAGGGACAAATGTTAGTTTCGTGTCTAAGATGATTCCTAAAAATTTATGTTCGTGGCTGACAGGTAGCCGTTGTCCATTAAGATAGATAGCAGGATCAGCTAATATACCTCTCTTTTTAGAAAATAGAAGGCATGTGCTTTTTTGGGGGTTTAACTTGAAACCATTCTCGTCAGCCCACTTAGATATCTTGTTTAGACCAAGCTGTATATGTCGCTCACAGATAGAAATATTGCATGATTTAAATCCTATCTGTACGTCATCCACATACACTGAATAAAACATTGTTCGTGGTATGACGCTATAGAGGGAATTCATTTTTACGATGAAGAGCGTGCAGCTCAGTACACCTCCTTGTGGCACACCTGTTTCCTGCTTAAATTGACGAGATAGCACTTTACCAACCCTCACACGGAACGTACGATTAGAGAGGTAGCTTTGGATCAGATTCAAGAGATTGCCTCTGACACCCATACAAGCCAGATCACGAAGAATTCCATAACGCCAGGTTGTATCGTATGCCTTTTCCATATCTAAAAATACGGCTAATAGAAACTGCTTGTGCACGAAGGCATCTCGGATATTCGCCTCCATACGGACAAGGTGATCTGTCGTACATCTACCCTCCCTAAAACCACACTGCAAGGGGTCTAGTATTTTGTTGCTCTCAAGGTAATGAATTAGGCGTCTGTTTGCCATTTTTTCAAAGAGTTTGCATAGGCAGCTTGTCAGGGCTATAGGCCTGTAGCTGCAGACCAAAGTTGGATCCTTGCCCTCTTTGAGAATAGGAATGACGACTGCTTGCTTCCAGGCAGATGGAATGTAACTGGCAGAGAATATGGAATTAAAGAGTGCTAGTAGTGTTTTGTGTGTTTCGGCGTGTAGGTGTTCTATCATCTCATAAACTATTCGATCGCCTCCAGGAGCTGATTTATTGCAACAGTCCAATGCTGCCTGCAATTCGACCATGTTAAATGGCCGGTTGTAAGGTTCATTTTTATTTCCTTTCCGGTTCAGAGGCTGGCGTTCCGCTTGTCGCTGATATCTTAGAAATGTATCTGAGTAATGGGATGAGCTCGAGATGTACTGGAAATGTGCCCCTAGCGAATCAGCTTGGTCCTCAATAGTGTCTCCTTGTGTGTTTACTAAAGGGAGAGGGTGAGTTTCACGGCCTTTTATTTTGTTGACCCTATTCCAGGCTTTCCGTTCGTCTGTATATGAACTGATGCTACTGATGTATTTTTGCCAACTTTCCCGTTTGGCCCGGCGGCGCGTTCTTCTACCTAGTGACTTTATTTTCTTGAAATTGATAAGATTCTCGGCAGTTGGAGATTCGCGAAGGTGAATCCAAGCCTTATTTTGATTTTTACGAGCTTCTTTGCACTCTGCATTCCACCAGGGAACACGTCGCCTAGTGGATGATCCATTTGATTCGGGGATACACAGTGACGCCGCATCAACTATAAATGCTGTCAGATATGCCACGGCGTCATCAATAGAAAGTGCAGAGATGTCTTCCCAGGTCATGCGGGTAAGTTCTTTATAATGTTTCCAGTCGGCTGACTCGACTATCCAGTGGGGGATGCATGGGGAGCATTGATCATGTTTTGTTGATTTTATGATAATTGGAAAATGGTCGCTCCCATATGGGTTTTTAAGCACGTTCCACTCTAGATACGGAACCAGTGTACCAGATGCAAGGCTCAAATCGATCGATGAAAATGTTTTGTTTGCCACGCTATAGAATGTAGGCTCTTTATTATTTAGCAAACATGCACCTGTAGTGAAGAGGAGGCTTTCTACTAGGCGTCCCCTGGCATCACAACGACAACCTCCCCAAAGGGTATGGTGTGCATTGAAATCTCCGAGGACAATATAAGGTTCGACCAGTTCATTAATAAAGCTTTGGAATTCTGTTTTTGAAAGATGGCAATTCGGAGGGATGTATACTGAGGAAATCGTTACTAATTTATTAAACAGTATCGCACGAACTGCGACTGCCTCTAGGGGTGTTTTAAGTTGTAATTGTCGGCAAGCAACACCCTTATCTACAATTATTGCCACACCGCCAGACGAGGCAAAAGCGTCGTTGCGGTCTTTCCGGTATATGGCATACTGCCGGAGAAAGTTCGTGTGTGAAGGATTAAGATGTGTTTCTTGGACACACAGCATCTTTGGATTATACTTATTTAAGAGTTCCTTAATGTCGTCCAGGTTGTGGAGTAAACCCCTGACGTTCCATTGTATTATCTGCGTATCCATAATGTATGTGTTTTGTGCTGTGTGTCTAAGAAATATAGATTATATAAGCTCACGAGACCTTTTCAGGCCCCTTGATACGAGCTCGCTCTTTCTTCCCGGCGCGCTCGAGGGAGCTGCGCCGTTCCTTGGGCGTCTGAGACGCCGGATTTGTGCTTGTATCCATCACCTCGTCTGAGGTGGTGGATACTGCCCGCGGAGCAGGCACTTTCGAGAGAGTGGTGGGCCGATCTGTACGAGCAGTGGCCCTGGGTACAACAGGCCCGGAGACCTGCTGGCCCTCATTTGCGGGAGACGGAACAGCGTTGGCTGTTCCAGTCAGGGGGGCGGATGGCGTGACCACCGTCACTCTCCGAGTGACTTGGGCGGCCGCCGAACGATGTGGCGTTGCCCCCCGGCGTGCCACATCGGTGTAAGAAGGACTGGTCTGATTGTTGGAATGGAAACGCTTGCGTGCCTCTGGGAAAGTCAGATTTAGTTTTACCTTGAGTTCTATTATTTGTTTTTCTTTTTTCCACGAAGGGCAGGATCGCGAGTAAGCTGGGTGGTCTCCTTCACAGTTGGCACAGTGGGTTGCTGAACTGCAAATGTCAGAAGAGTGTTCGATGGAGCTACACTTGGCACAAGTAGCACGCCCTCTGCAGGTTTGGGACCCGTGGCCAAAACGTTGACACTTAAAACATCGACGTGGGTTTGGAATGTATGGCCTGACACGTAGCTTGCAGTAACTGGTCTCGATTGATTCAGGAAGAATGCTGGTTCCAAAAGTTATGATAATATGCCTAGTTGGTATTTCTTTGTCATCTCGCCTTATTTTAATCCTTTGCACCTTGACAACGTTCTGTTCTTGCCATCCTTCTAGTAATTCACTTTCACTAAGTTCCAGAAGGTCATCTTCCGAGATGACCCCGCGCACTGTATTCATTGTCCTGTGTGGGCCTACTGAGACGGGAATGTCCCCAAACGCTACAAGTTTTGAGAGTCTGTCGTACTGTGGCTTGTCGCGAACTTCGAGAAGAAGGTCACCGCTTCCCATCTTTGTTACTTTATACCCTGGGCCTATTGCTTCAGTGAGGGATTTTGCTACCAGAAAAGGTGATATCATTCGGACTGTCTTAGTTTCGTGTTGGCTGTGAACGACGTGGTATTTCGGGAAGGACTCTTTTGGTTGCATAAAAAAGCTGAAAGGTTCATCGGTGCGCCCCCTCTTCAGGGAGCGATCAGGTAATAGGGGAAAAGCTTCAGCCATAAAAATTGGAAAATTCGGCGGCGATGGTGGCCACCCACCACCGAGCCCAACAAGGGGACGCTACAAGGTCGGGAAAATACCTGCAGACGCCAGCCATGCATCGCCGCTATAACCTAATATACGATACCCAAGGTTGGATAACTACACCAGGTTAACCCTCGCCACCTGGAAGTCTGGAAGTAATAAGAAGCGAAGAGAAGACAGGAAAGATTTAAAGTAAGAGAGAAAGACGAAGATTGAAGAGAAGGACAGGAAAAGGTGACTGCCGATTTCCTCCAGGTGGGTCAGCCTGGAGGTGCCGTCTATGTGAAGCCGAGGCCGAAGAGGTGTGTTGCCTCCACCGGGGGGCCTTAAAGGTCCAAACACCCAGCATCGGCTCAACCTCCAGGATCCCCTTTTCCCCAGACACGGCTAAGCCGCGCACGGCTACGCGCGGGAGGGTCCAACCCTCGTGTGCTCGGGTACGTGGTGTCGCAACACACCAAACGCCTGCTTGCGCAGACGCCCCTGCGGGGGATAGACGACTGGAGTGTTCGCGGTCCTTTCTTATAACTGTAAAGCCTTTAAGGAAATTTGTATGCTTTGGTCCTAGATACGTTTCTTGAAGGCAGAATGCCACTGGTGATAACTTATTTATGATATCTTTGATGTCACCTAGATTGTGAATTAGGCCTCTGCAGTTCCAATGAATGATAAAAGCCATCTTATTGGAATAGCGAAAAAAATACTTATGTGTGTGAGCTTACAAATTGTAGGTGGAATCTATTTAAAACCTGGTTACTCTTATGAAGGGCGGTAACCGCTCAGGTTACCTTTCCCTTTCTCACAGAAGTTAAAATATGTTTCTCCTTCTGTGTGCGCTCCAAGGAGCGCGGGTCTTTTGGCGTCAATGACGCCGGGATTTTTGGATCGACGTCCATCACCTTTTCCGAGGCACTGGACGATCGAGAGCCAGGCGCCGAGACGCGCGTCTCGGGCCGTGGGGTACGCTTCAACTTCGGGCCCTGCGGCACTGTTGTCTGCGGGCCCGTATTCGTTGCTGGTGGAGCAGCACTGGCTGCAGCCACCAAGGGGGCGGTTGGGGTTTCTACAGGAGTACTGGAAGTGGACCCTGTAGATTCCTGAGACCGGTGTGGCGCTGCCCCCTGCCGCGTCACACTGGCATAGCTTACTTGAGGTAAGTGCGCTAACCTTTTCCTCGCTTCATGAAATGAAATCTTTTCCTTTACAGTTATTGCAATTATTTCTTTTTCTCTTTTCCAGCAAGGGCAGCTCCGCGAGTAAGCTGGATGGTCGCCCTTGCAATTGACACATTGTGCGGGAGCATTGCAGTTGTCAGATGGATGGTCGTTGGCGCTACACTTTGCACATGTCTCCTTTCCTCTGCATGATTGTGATGCATGTCCGAACCTTTGGCACTTGAAGCACCGCCTCGGGTTCGGTATGTATGGTCGGACGTTGATTTTGAGGTAGCCTGCGTCGAGTGAACTTGGCACAGTACTGGAGCCAAATGTAAGTATTACGTGTTTTGTGGGGATCTGTTGGTCGTTTCGTCGAAGTGTTATCCTTTGTACCTTGATTACATGTTGCTCCTGGAATCCCTCAAGGAGCTCTTCGTCACTGAGGTTCATGAAATCTTCTTCTGATATTACTCCTCTGCTGGTGTTGAGCGAGCGATGTCGGGAAATTGTGACATTAGTGTCACCGATGCTTTTGAGTTCACTGATTTTTTCGACTTGTTCTTTCTTTGTCAGTTCGAGGAGGAGGTCTCCACTTGCCATCTTTGATGCTTTGTAGCCTGATCCGATCGCGTTTGATAGGCATTTGGATACTATGAAAGGTGATAGTTTTCTAATAGTTGTGTTGCCTTCACTGTGAAGGACATGGAACTTTGGGAAGGTGTCATAGTTTGGTTTTAATAGGAATTGAAATGTTGCTTCGGTGCGCCCTCGTTTTGGAGGGCGATCTTGGAGGGGGGGAAAAGCGTTTGCCATGTAAACACTGGAAAATTCGGCGGCGATGGTGGCCACCCACCACCGAGCCCAACAAGGGGACGCTACAAGGTTGGAAGAGAACCTGCAGACGCCAGCCATGCATCGCCGCTATAACCTAATATATATATACCCAAGGCAGGATATATTACACACGGTTAACCCTTGCCGCCAGGAAATACGGAAGTAATAAGAAGTGAAGAGAAGACAGGAAAGATGTAAAAGTAGGAGAGGAAGACGAAGATTGGAGAGGAGGACAGGAAAAGGCGACTGCCGATATCCCCCCGGTGGGTCAGTCTGGGGGTGCCGTCTATGTGAAGCAGAGGCCGAAGAGGTGTGTTGCCTCCGCCGGGGGGCCTTAAAGGTCCAAACACAAAGCATCGGCTAAACCTCCAGGATCCCCCTTTCCCCGGACACGGCTAAGCCGCCGCGCACGGCTACACGCGGGAGGGTCCAACCCTCGTGTGCTCGGGTACGTGGTGTCGCAACACACCAAACGCCTGCTTACGCAGACGCCCCTGCGGGGATTGCTTTAAGTAGCCCAGCTGAACTTTGGGTTGCAGAACCAGCATAAATTGCGGAGTTGAATAAACCTGCTGCAGTTGTGTTCCCTGAACTTGTGTTCTGTTGCTTGCAACATTGCCATGCGGCTGCTGCACACCTTGCGAAAACCAATAAAATTGTCTGTGCACTACGCTAATGACGTCTTGCCTGAACTCCTTTGATCTCTGCACTACACATTTTTACTTGACGACAGTAGTTATCTGCATAATGACAGTGACGAGTACATGCCATTGTATGTGTGAGCGGCGCGCACTCTCATAACTTAGCCGTCACGCATTTTACGCCGACCTGTCAGGCAGCGTGCTCCACCGCCGCAATCCCGTAGATCACGAGACGCCCCGCATGGTACTTTGCTCCCCGCAAGAGACCCTTGAGTAAACACGAGGAAAGACTCATCGCACCGATGCCCTGCTATAGTTTCTGGGACTGTAAGAAGAGACCCACGAGTAGACACGGGGGTTCGAGCGAGGCGAGAGAGAGGAGCCGGAGAGACGGCACGGGGAGACGCGGCCGAGGAAGGCAGCAACACGCTTCACGCCGACGCTCCGCAGATAATAAACAGTTTTCATTTGAGAAAGAATCAAGCCTTTTTCATTTGCTGACATGGCACAGCCGACAGGATCTGCAGACGCGTCTTTCCTGAACGAAGAACGAGCGGCCACCACGGAGCTCAGCAGAACGCCATCGGTGAGCTCGGAGTCGACATTCATCTATTCACCGGTGAAATCAACTGTCCGCGAAGTTCTGAGCGCCCTGAAAAAGCAACAGCTGACTGACGAGCTGAGAATGCGTGGACTTCCGTGCAGCGGCCGCAAGGACGATCTCGTGACCCGTCTCCAAGACGACAACACTCGCCTCCAGGCCTTGCTCGACACGTCCTCCGACTCAACGACCAGCCTGACCGAAGCTGACGGCGACGACCACGAAAAGGCGGACTCAAAGGCGCCGGCTACGATCGATAGTCTGCGTGCCGAGGTTGACCAACTGCGACGGCTTCTAACCCAGCAACGCGGGTCACACGCTACGAGTGACACAACGGGGGCACCGAAGCCAACGCAGGCGCAAGCTGGGGACGAAACGGGCTCCCAACGTTTCGACGGGATCCACGCCCACGCTACAGCAGTGGCAAAAGTCAACCGTGGCGCACCTCCACAGCCATCACCGGAGAGCACCATCGCCACAGCTACAGAAGATACGCCAAGCATGACTGAAATCGTGGCCATGTTCGCACGCGCGCAGCTGCAGATGACGGAAGCGTTGTCGAGAATGTCCGCGCCAGCTCCGCCCGTGCTGATTCAGTCTACGAACGATACTGCGTCCGCCATCCCCGAGTACGACGGTGATGTACAACGAAATGTCCAAACGTGGATTACGCAGGTGGAACGCATTGCTGTGCTGGCCCACTGGTCCCCATCACTGACGCTCGCAACGGCAGCAACCCGGCTGCAAGGTGCGGCGAGGGACTGGCACAGCTCTTACGGTATTGCTTGTGAAACGTGGGACCTTTGGAAGGAAGCACTTGCCTCTCGTTTCGACCGGAAGCTAACAATGCAGGAGTTCTTGAAGCTGCAGGCTTCACGAAAACTGCGCAATTCGGAGACCCTAGAGGAGTACATGTACTCTAAAAATGCTCTACTGGACAAGTCTCCGTACCCGCTCGCGAATGAAGAGAAAATTTCGCTGATACTTAGCGGGATCGAAGACGACACCTGGGCGATTCCTTTGGCTGCACAGCGTCATTGATTTGATAGACCGCGCAGCGCTGCTCGACACCAGGCGGCGTAAAGCAATAACGACGCAAACAGCGCAGTTCCGACAATCTCAAGCTGGACAACAGAGCCAACGAAACCAAACGAGGAACAGCTACGAGAACAGAGCGGCAGCTGACGACGGACGCCCCGGGCCGAGCGCTCAGTCAATACGGCGCGAACACCGAGAACCAGTTCGAGCTGCGCTAGCACGAGCTTGCTTTAACTGCGGCAATATGGAACATTTGTCGAGGGAGTGCACCAGACCCAAGACGGAGGCCACAATCCACGCGGAACGACGCCGAGAAGCCAGATATGACGCAAGCAACGCCGGCACAACCTCCAGGCAAGCCAATTGCTTCCTGCAATCGACGGGCGGCACCCTACCCATCGTGAAGGGCTTCGTTGAGAGCCGACCGGTCAGAGTCTGCATAGACAGCGGCTCCAACGTCTCCGTCCTCGGCGAGAGCTCCGTGGGCCCTGAGGTTCATCCCCGACCCTGGACGTCTCACGAAACGATAGAAGTGCTCGACCGGTGCATCAGACCGGCGAGAGTGGCGACTCTGAACGTGACCGTCGGAACATCGACCGTGCGACTCGAGGAGGTAGTGATCGCGCCCTTGCCAGGTGCCATGGACCTGATTCTTGGTTCGGACTGGCGCCGCGCTGCGAATGTTGACATCACGTTCCACCCCACTAACGACGTCACCCTCGTCCCCGTTCAGCCATCGGTGAGTGAGCCGTCGGGTCACGCACCAAGCGCACACAGTGCGCATCGCGTCGGAGAGACCCTAATAACAGCCTTTAGCAATCGCAGGGTCCTAGAACTACCGGCGAGCGATATCGGCTTCGTACAGCTAAAGACGAAGGACCCCGGTCCTGACGAAGATTACACCAATCAGATCGAAGTGGCAGTATCCAAAATGTCCCGCGACGCAAACGCCGACGAACGAGATGAGCTGCGCTCAATTCTTCATCGTCACCATAAAGCGTTCACCACGAGGAAGGACGCGCTGGGGCTATGCGCTCACGCTGAGCACAGCATCGATCTCAGGGACGATATTCCCGTCGCGTCAAGGCCGTACAGATCCTGCCCCGCGGACCGCCAGTTTATGAGAGAACAGGTCAATGACTACCTAGCTAAGGGGATCATCCGCCGAGCCAGAGCCAGTACAGCGCGCCTACCATTGTAGTGGATCAACCACATCACCCCACCACGCCCAGACGAATGGTCCACGACTACAGAAAATTGAACGAGAAAACCATCAATCCGCCCTACCCGATGCCAATCATGGAAGATGTAATTGACGACATCATGAGGGACGGTTCGAAGTGCTTCACTGTCTTGGATGTGAAGTCGGCCTTTCTCACAGTACGAGTGAAACCTGACGACATTCAGAAGACCGCGTTCGTAACGCCAGACGGAAATTACGAGTACCTACGAATGGCCAAGGGGCGCCAGGACATGACAAGCTGTCTTAAGAAAAGCCAAGAGGAAACGACCAACCGGTACAACGAGAAACGCCGGACACCGCATTTTCAGTGTGGTGATCTCGTTCTTCTGGAGCTGAATGAATGAATGTGTGGGTTTTATTGGCGCAAGGGCCAGGTATGGCCAAAGAGCGCCATGCAAGTGTTAGTGATTTCGCAGTGGAGTTGTGAATTCTGTGAAGTTGATGTGACGTGGCTGTAGAGGGGCCTAAAATATAGTCACTGTAAAGTGCGTAAAATGTACGTTTAATAAAATTATGGCGGTGACAAATGACGTGTACTGTGAGCATTACGGTGCATTGTAAAATAATGATACGATTAAAAAAAATGCATAGGTTTCTAAAATTAACTAGAGCACCATGGCCTCGTGAGAGCCCTTGAGACACAAGGGCCTGGAGGCACGTGCTATATAAAACAACTATCACAGCGGCATCCTCTGGAGAGAGGATGCGCTACGAATTTATTGGGCTCATAACATGTAGGACAACCTCATTTAAAAAATTCAGGACTGCTTTGGTGTTGAAAAATGGTTCTTTACCAAGAAACATAGCTGGGTGAAGAGGTATGCAATGACGATATGCAAGAGGGAAATGCTTCTTTCTTTCAGGTTCGGCTTCGCGACACTCCAAGAGGACGTGGAGGACGGTCAGCCTCTCACCACATCTACCACAGATTGGAGGTTCATTTCCAGTAAGAAGAAAATTGTGTGTACCAAATGTGTGCCCTATTCTGAGGCGGCAGAATAAGACATCTGTTCGCCGTGATTTTGTTGGGGAGGGCCAAAAACCTAGCTCTGGCTTTATAACGTGAAGTTTATTGTTTGTTTCTGCGTTCCACATACGTTGCCAGTGTTGTCGCAGTTTCTTACGCAAGAAAGGCTTCAGATCTGTCACCGGGACAGCAGCTGCAGAAAAAGTGTTTAGTGATGTGAGTGATGTGGCCATTTTATCAGCTAGTACATTACCCTCGATACCTCTATGGCCAGGTACCCAGCATATTACTACATGTATATGTGATATATAAATACTGCATAAGAGGGAGTAAAGTTCAATGAATACAGGATTTTTAAGCTTTTGTAATGAAATTAACGCTTTTACGAGACTTAGCGAGTCTGTGTATACAATTGCTCTGTCGAGTTTTAATTTCTGTATATGTCTTACTGCAGACAGTACTGCATAAGCTTCTGCAGTGAAGATACTTGTTTGCGGGTTCAGTAAGTCAGATATAGAAAGAGAGGGACCAACAGCAGCATAAGATACACCAGCATGTGATTTGATGATGTATGGGGTTTTATGGCGCAAGGGCCAGGAATGGCCAAAGAGCGCCATGTCTGTGGTAGTGGGTGTGCAGTGTAACCATGATTACTATGAAATTGGTGTGACGTGGCTGTAAAGGGGCCTTAAGATATACGCTCTACAGTGCGTAAAATCTGTGTAATAAAATTATGGCGATGACATATGACCTGTACTATGAACATTTCGATGAACTTAAAAAGAATGATACAAGAGGTAAAATATATCAGATTAACCAGCATGTGATTTAGACCCGTCTGTGTAGAATTCGGAGCACCTGTACTTCGATTGAAGTTCGCGGAAGTGCATAGCGATTTCGATGTCGGGTGCGTGTTTTGTGACCTCTACAAAGGATACGTCACAGTCTATCACCTGCCACTCCCAGGGCGGTAATAGCTTAGTTGGAGGCATTAGTCGATGTTCAAGAACAGGGACATCCATTTCCGTGCTAAGTTCTCTTGCACGCAGTGAGAAAGGAAGTCTCATGGAGGGTTTATTATTAAAAAGTGTTTGACACGTTAAGTCATTAACAGTCTTGAAACACGGATGTTCTTTATTGGAGCGCACATTGAGAAAATAAATAAAGCTAATGTACGTTCTCTGAAAATGTAGTGACCATTCGTCTGACTCTGCATATAGACTTTCCACCGGGCTTGTTCTAAACGCGCCAGTGGCCAGGCGGATACCCAGATGATGAACGGGGTCTAACATTTTTAGCGCACTCGGTGCAGCAGAGTGATATACTACGGCACCATAATCTAATCGTGATCTAACTAGGCTCCTGTAAAGATTTATGAGACACCTCCTGTCGCTACCACATGTAGTGTGGGATAGTACTTTAAGTAAGTTCATGGTTTTTAGACATTTTTCTTTAAGATATTTTATGTGTGAAATGAAAGTGAGCCTGGAGTCGAGAATAACACCTAGAAATTTGTGCTCTTTCTTGAAGGGAATTTGTTGTCCACCCAGTTCTACACAGGGATCAGGTACCAGGTTTCTCTTTCTTGTGAAGAGAACACAAGAGCTTTTGTGCGGGTTGATTTTAAATCCATTTTGGTCTGCCCACTTGGACACCTTGTTTAGGCCCTGCTGTACCTGTCTTTCACACACAGTAAGGTTGCAAGATTTGAAACCTATCTGTATATCATCTACGTAGACGGAGTAAAAAAATGGCCGCTGGCAGTGAAGGACGAAGTGTGTTCATTTTAACGATAAAGAGAGTGCAACTGAGTACTCCTCCCTGGGGTACGCCTGTTTCCTGTATAAAAGGTCGCGACAATACGTTGCCGACTTTCACGCGGAAGCTACGATCCGACAAATAGCTTTCAATTATGTTCAGCATGTTTCCACGGATGCCCATCTCCGACAGGTCTCGCAACATCCCGTAACGCCATGCCGTGTCATACGCTTTTTCCATGTCAAGGAATACCGATAGAAAATACTGCCCATGTACAAATGCATCGCGGATATTTCCTTCAATGCGCACCAGATGATCGGTTGTCGACCGCCCTTCTCTGAATCCACACTGATAAGGATCGAGCATAATGTTGAGCTCAAGGAAATGTATAAGTCTGCGATTTATCATTTTTTCAAAAAGCTTACACAGACAATTAGTTAGAGCTATTGGACGATAACTTGATGCTAGAGAAGGGTCTTTTCCCTGCTTTAGAACAGGAACTACAATCGCTTCTTTCCATGTGGATGGGAGGTATCCTGAAGCCCAAATAGTATTGAAAAGTGTAAGAAGTGTAACTTGTGCGTCAGTATGTATGTTTCTGATCATGTCATACATGACTCTGTCAGGTCCCGGTGCAGTGCTTTTACATGTGTTCAAGGCAGCTCTCAACTCGGCAATACCGAAAGGCCGGTTATACGGTTCATTCTGCTTGGACTTTCGTATGATTGGCTTACGCTCTACTACTTCTTTATGTTTAAGAAAGGATTGGGAATAGTGCGTTGAGCTCGACACTTGCTCAAAGTGCTCCCCAAGTGAGTCTGCCTGATCTTGCAGTGTATCGCCCTGTGTATTTACCAGAGGGAGTGAATATGTTTGTCGCCCTCTAATTCTATTTACCTTGTTCCATACTTTCGCCTCATCTGTATAAGAGTTTATACTCGATAAAAACTTCTCCCAACTTTTTCTTCTAGCCTGTCGGCGGGTTCTCCTGCCTTGGGACTTTATTTTCTTAAAGTTGACAAGATTTTCTGCAGTGGGGGAAGCGCGTAGCAACCCCCACGCTTTGTTCTGATTCTTACGTGCGATTCTGCATTCATCGTTCCACCACGGGACATGCCGTTTCCATGCCGAACCACTTACTTCACGTATGCATTTAGATGCGGCATCTATTATGAAGGCTGTGAAGTACTCTACAGCAGCATCGATTTCTAAAGAAGACATGTCATCCCATGATATACTAGTTAAGTTTCGGAATTTCTTCTAGTCTGCTGTGTTAACCTTCCACCTAGGAGCCTGTGGTGGATATTCATTTTCTTTAAGTGTTCTTAATAGTATGGGGAAGTGATCGCTTCCGTAGGGGTTGTTCGTAACTTCCCATTCGAGTTCAGGCAGTATGGACGGGGAAACTATGCTCAGATCGATTGAAGAAAAGGTATTGTTTGCAAGACAGTAATAAGTGGGTTCTTTCTTATTTAAAATGCACGCACCAGAAGAGAAAAGGAATTGTTCGACAAGTCGTCCTCGCGCATCTATACGAGAGTCGCCCCACAGGGAGCTGTGCGCATTGAAATCGCCAAGAACAGCATAAGGTTCTGGCAATTGGTCTATAAACGATTGGAATTCATGTTTCGTTAATTTGTAGTGTGGGGGTATGTAAAGCGAGCAAATGGTGACGAGTTTATTGAGAAAAACAGCTCGAACCACCACTGCTTCAAGGGGCGTTTGTAGCTGTAAACGCTGACAGGAAATACTTTTATGAATAAGAATGGCAACACCGCCTGATGATACGAAAGCATCATCGCGATCTTTGCGGAACTTGACATACGGTCGGAGAAAGTTTGTGTGTTGTGGTGTTAAGTGTGTTTCCTGTAGACACAGCACTTTTGGATTGTGTTTTTGGATAAGCTCTTGTAAGTCATCAAGGTTCCTAAGAAGACCTCTGACATTCCATTGAATTATTTGTGTAGCCATATTGGAAGTAAATAAGTGCTGTGTCTTTGGAAAGGGAGGTGATGCCTTAGGTTACAGAGCTCTTTCGAGGCCCTGTAACAGGGGTTCTGCCCTTTCTGGAGCGTTCGAGGGAGCCTCGACGCTCCTTAGGCGTTTGGTGCGCGTTGAGGACAGGTGTAGTGTCCATTGCCTCTTTTGAGGCGCCGGACACGTGCTCTTGCGAGCGAGAAGTTACAAGGGAGAGTCCTGCCTTGGAGGGCAAGACCCCTGCGCCCACCAGCCCGGAGGTCGATGGGGCATTCTGCGGGATTTGGCTGCACCGGCTGTTGCCAGCGCTGGAAGGGGCCGGGGTGGTTGGGGCAGCCTCGGCTGCGCCCACCTTCGGGGTTGATGGTCCCCCTTGCAGTATTGACGGAGCAGCGCTAGCTGCAACCGCCGCAGGGGCAGATGGCGTAACTGCCGACTCACTGCTTGTGGGTCGGACAGCCGCCGGAGGCCGTTGTGACGCTGCCCCCTTACGCGCCACATCGGCAAAGCTGCTCTTAGACAAGTATGACACCCGCCTACGTGCCTCTTTGAAAGATATGTTTTCTTTGACTTTGATTGTCACAATCTCTTTTTCTCTTTTCCAGGACGGGCAGGCGCGCGAGTACGCGGCATGCTCGCCATCACAGTTGACATAATGTGGAGTGTTTTGGCACGTTTCGGAGGAATGTTCGTTGTCACTGCACTTGGCACAAGTCAGCCGGCCTCGACAGTTCTGTGAACTGTGGCCGAAACGTTGGCACTTAAAGCATCTGAGAGGATTGGGAACGTATGGCCGAACACGAAGTTTGATATAACCAGCCTCGATGGACTCGGGAAGGACACTTGAGCCGAAAGTCAGTATCAGGTGTTTCGTCTTGATCTCTTTTCCATCTCTCCTCATCTTAATTCGTTTAACATTGATAACATTCTGGTCACTGAAGCCCTCCAAGAGTTCAGCCTCAGTGAGCTCCATTAAGTCATCGTCAGAGACAACACCACGGGTGGTGTTCATCGTGCGGTGCGGGGTTTAATTATTTCGGTTTCCCCAAATGACACTAGTGTTGACAATTTATCATATTGTTTTTGATCGCGGAGCTCCAAGAGGAGATCGCCGCTTGACATCCTCGACGCCTTATATCCAGGACCAAAGGCTTCAGTCAGTGACTTGGAAACAAGGAAGGGTGAGATAGTTCTTACTGGTTTATCTGGTTTTGCAGAGTGGATGACATGGAAACGCGGGAAGGATTCTTTTTGGCGGCCAAAAAATTGGAAGACTTCATCGGTGCGCCCTCTTTTCTGAGGGCGATTAGGTAGTGGAGGGAAAGAGGTAGCCATGAGTGGACATGTAGTTTTCGGCAGCAACGCCAGCCACCCACCATGGAGTCCAACAAGGGGACGCTGCAGGGCCTGAAAAACAGGGCCTGCAAACGCCAGCTGTACGTTGGCACTATAACCCAATATGACATAACCAAGGTTGGCTACTGACACAAGGTTAACCCTTGCCGCCAAGAAGAAGGAAGTAAATAGAAGAGAGAAGGAGACAGGAAAGGTGGAAAGTAAGGGAAAGACGAAGGTTGTAGGAAGAGAAAGACAGGAAAAGGCGACTGCCGATTTCCTCCAGGTGGGTCAGTCTGGAGGTGCCGTCTATGTGAAGCCGAGGCCGAAGAGGTGTGTTGCCTCCGCCGGGGGGCCTTAAAGGTCCGAGCACCCAGCATCGGCTCAACCCCCAGGATCCCCTTTTCCCCAGACACGGCTAAGCCGCGCACGGCTACACGCGGGAGGGTCCAACCCTCGTGTGCTCGGGTACGTGGTGTCGCAACACACCAAACGCCTGCTTGCGCAGACGCCCCTGCGGGGTTCTGGAGCTGGGCGCAAGGTCTCCATTATATGCCAGATACGAAGGGCCGTTCGAAATAACGGCACTGACAGGTCCCAACATGGCTGTTATAAGCAGGACTACCCCCATCCCCGGAAGATCAAACGAAAAAACTGTAAACGTCGAACAGCTGAGGAAGTAGAAAGAACGCGCCTTGGACACCGAGGAATTGACATCGACGGACACGTACGCCTGATGACAGTCGCAAATTTTGGGTGGGCCGTGTGAGCGGCGCGCACTCTCATAACTTAGCCGTCACGCATTTTACGCCGACCTGTCAGGCAGCGTGCTCCACCGCCGCAATCCCGTAGATCACGAGACGCCCCGCATGGTACTTTGCTCCCCGCAAGAGACCCTTGAGTAAACACGAGGGAAGACTCATCGCACCGATGCCCTGCTATAGTTCCTGGGACTGTAAGAAGAGACCCACGAGTAGACACGGGGGTTCGAGCGAGGCGATTGAGGAACCGGAGGTCAGCCGAGCCTGAGAGACGGCACGGGGAGACGCACGAGAGACGCGGCCGAGGAAGGCAGCAACACGCTTCACGCCGACGCTCCGCAGATAATAAACAGTTTTCATTTGAGAAAGAATCAAGCCTTTTTCATTTGCTGACACATGGAATATTACATGACATAAGGCAGCAAAGATAACTGCCAATTAAGGTTGCTCCTTGCTTTTTAGATCTCTACACTTTGACAGCTGGTATGTACCCTGCTGCACCTCAGCTTATTTTGCTGTGCATTGTTTTACTGGAAGCGTTTTACGTCGGTCACATTTTCTGTTTAATGTGTTGTGTTGTGTTGGGTTTAATGGCGCATAAGCAACTCAGGCTATCATGCGCCAAACGCAAGGTCAAATTTCTTTTTTAAAAAGTTGGGTCACCTCAGCGACGATCCTTGTCTGGGCAAGGGTTTCGAGGATCCCAACAAACTAAAGACCTCAATCTTCTTCTCATATATGAGAAGGTGGGTGAGGTGTATATCAAGATGAAGTTGGGAATAGGCTCATTTATAGTTTTTCAATGATACCTGCTTCTCTTAAGAAGCTAATAACATGTGTGGTATCCACAAGTGCGTCTTCGCCTAAAATTAATGCTGGGTGAAAGGGAATGTGCTGATTATAAAACGAAGTAAAGTGTTTTTTCCTTAGTGTTTCGAGTTTTACGCATGTTAATAAGATGTGGTTTACAGTAAGTTCATTTCCGCATTTTTCACAGAAAGGCTTGTCTTGTTTTGTCAGGAGGAAATTGTGTGTAAGGTGCGTGTGTCCTATGCGAAGACGACATAAAATTACTTCGATGAAGCGTTCTTGGTGTGAGCATGTCTTCCATTCTTTTATTACAGATTTTACTAGGTGTAGTTTATTGGTTTCTTCATTATTCCATGTAGTCTGCCATTTATTCCTCAGTTTATGGTTCACTAATTTCATACAGTCCTTGTAAGGGATTCTTGTTTGGGTGATTTTTTTATGTCGAGCTTTCGCTGCGCATTCATCTGCTTTTTCGTTGCCACTGATTCCGACGTGACTGGGCACCCAGCAAAATTTTATGTTGTGTCCTTTTCTAATGGTTTTTCTTATGTTATGTAGGATGTCGCCGATTAATGGTGTAATTGCATTTCTAGGGTGAAGTGCTGTTAGTACGCTTAGTGAATCTGTGTAAATTATGCTGTTTTCAATGTTCTCATTTAATATTTTTTCTAGAGCTAAAGAAATTGCGTAGCACTCTGCAGTAAAAATGGATGCACACTGAGGTAGGCGTACCGTTTTTTCCCATATGTTTTGTATCGCGGCACTGCCAACGTATCCTGCCGATTTGGAGCCATCAGTATAAAACGCTGTGTAGTCCACGTATTTTTCGTTTAGTGCTAAAAATTCTTGTATTATGTGTTCATGTGGTGTTTGTTTTTTTTTGAAGATGTGTTAATGTGAAGTCACACACTGAAGGCTGGCAATACCAAGGTGGGAGTGGATCGGGTTTTCGGGCTATCTGAGGCAGTGCGTCCCTTATATCTAGTTCTTCGCATCTTTCCTCGAAGCGGAGAAGAAGTGGTCTTATTGCTTGGGGTTTGTTTGCAAATAGTATTCGTGATGGGCACCTTGTAACTATTGGGTAGCAGATGTGTTTCGGCAGTGAACGAATTTTTAGGATGTATGAGCATGTAAGCATGGTTCTTCTGTCGGAAAGGGGTGGTTCATTTGTTTCTACATATAGACTGTGTATAGGAGATGTCCTGTATGCACCAGTTGAAAGACGTAAACCTAAATTATGTACTGGGTCAAGGCGGTTCAAATATGACTTCCTTGCTGAGCCATACACTATGGACCCATAGTCTAAGCAGGAGCGTATAACAGAACGGTAGATGTGTAGCAGGCATACCCTATCAGAACCCCAGTGTTTGCGTGAAAGGACCTTAAGTATGTTCAGGGATCGAGATGCTTTCTTTTTCAGCGCGTTGATGTGCGGAAGGAAGGTGAGTTTTTTGTCAAAAATTATGCCTAGAAATTTGTGCTCGTTTTGGACAGGTAATGTGGCTTCGTTCAGGTGTAGGGTGGGGTCTGTTTGTACTCCTCGTTTGAGTGAAAAGAGTATGACCACGGTTTTCTGTGGAGAAAAGCGGAAACCATTTCTGTCTGCCCATGTTGCTAGTTTATTTATTGTAATCTGTACCTGTCTTTCGCATGTTGATATGTTTGATGATGTGCAGGCTATCTGAAGATCATCGACGTATACTGAATACATAATGGACTTGGGGATTATTTTACTAATGGAATTCATTTTGATAATAAAAAGTGTTGTGCTTAAAATACACCCCTGAGGTATTCCATTTTCCTGAACGAAATTTTTCGACAGGGTTGAGCCTAGGCGCACACGGAATGAACGGTTAGACAAAAAATCTTTTATGCAGTTCAACATCCTGCCGTGGATGCCAAGATCGGCCAGATCTTTAAGAATCCCGAACCTCCAGGTTGTGTCATATGCCTTCTCTAAATCGAAAAAAACAGCAAGGCAGTGTTGTTTGTGTATAAATGCTTCTCGTACTGTGTTTTCAAGACGAACTAGATGGTCATTAGTGGATGATCCCTTTTTAAAACCACATTGATGGATATCGAGCAGCTCACGGATTTCTAGCATGAAGGTTAATCTAATATTCAGGACATTTTCGAAGGACTTCGCAAGGCAGCTGGTAAGGGCTATAGGCCTATAGCTACTGGGGGAGGTTAATGGTTTTCCGGGTTTCAAAAATGGAACAATTATAGCTTTCTTCCATGCTTCAGGTATCTTCCCCGATATCCAAATTTTGTTAAAAAAATTTAAAAGGGCTTTTACGGCATGTTCAGAGAGGTGGCCTAGCATTTGGTAATGTATTCTATCGGGGCCAGGTGCAGTTTTTTTACCAGCGGACAGTACCCTATGGATTTCTTGAAATTTAATTAAAGTATTGTATGGTTCATTTCTGCTGCTATTTATCGGTAGTCTTTGTTTCTCAGCTGTCTTTTTGATTTTTAGAAATGATTCTGTATAGTGTGATGAACTGGAAGCTGCTGAGAAATATTCACCCAGTATATTTGCCTGTTCTTCTATGCTTGTCTGTATACCGGGGGCTGTGAGAAGTGGAACTGTAAATGGGGAATAGCTGTTATTTAGCTTTCGTACCTTCTCCCACATTTGTTTTGACGTGGTTGAGCTGTTTATAGAGGACACGTAACTTTTCCATGAATTTTTTTCAGCACTGCGGCGGATATATCGAGCTTTTGCTCTCGCTTTTTTAAAGGTTATAAAGTTTTCTGCTGTTGGGTATCTGCGAAATATTCCCCAAGCTTTGTTTTGTTCTTTTTTCGCTTCTCTACATTCTTGTGTATACCAAATTTTCTGATATTGTTTTACTATTCCGGACGACTGAGGTATAGCTATGGTTGCAGCATCAATAATACAGTTTGTAAAAACTTCATTTAGTTCGTCTATGGTCAGATTATCTGACACAATTTTTTCTAGGCTGGCTTTCTCTTCAAAAAGGGCCCAGTCGGCTAAATGGAGCTTCCACCGTTGTGGTTTTGTCGGGATTACTTCCGGTGAGGATTTTAAGCTGATTAGTACAGGTAGGTGATCACTTCCATATGGGTTGTCTAGTACGTCCCATTCTAATTCAGTGAAAATAGAGGGTGAACAAAAGGAGAGATCGATGCAGCTCATTTTTCCTGAGCTAGGTGAACAATAGGTTGGTTTTCCAGTGTTTAGTAAACATAGGTTATTACTCAGTATAAGATCCTCAATAATTTGGCCTCTTTTATCGGTTTTGTCACTACCCCAAAAGCTAGAGTGCGAGTTAAAATCTCCGACTATCAAATATGGCTCGGGTAACTGTTCTATAAGGTGCTCCAGTTCATCTATAGTTAATCCTAGATGTGGCTCCAGGTATAGACAGCATAATGTAATTGTTTTAAATGTGTGCAGGATGGCTGCCACAGCTTCTAATTTAGTGTTAAGATGGTGTTCTTTAGCTGCGATCCCCTCTTTAACTATAATAGCAACGCCACCTGAGAGCCTGTTTGCGTGCTCTCGGTCGCGGCGGAAGACTGTATACTTTTTGAGTATGTTTTTATGTTTGGAACCTAAGTTTGTTTCTTGGAGACATAGGGCCACGGGGGAGAGGGTGGTCAGTATGTCTTTTATGTCATTTATATTATGTAAAAGTCCCCTGCAATTCCAGTGTACGAAAGCCATTTTGTATTATATGTGTGGGGTGAAAGAGGATCTAAGTTTTGTTTTCAGGCCACTTGATTGGGAGCCTATCTTTATGGTGGCGATCCAAGGAGCCCCGCCGTTCACCCGACGTCGACGGTACAGGGTTTCCTTGACTTGTGTCCATTGTATCCTCAGATACGCTGGACACCCGTGCCGGACGCACGGTTTCGTTCGAGTTGGGCCTCGCCGTGTGGGGAGGGACCCTAGAGCCTGCTGACCTGGGGGTCTGCACGGCTTGTTTTTGACGTAGTGGCGCAACGCTAGTTGCGTCCACTGTGGGCGCTGGAGTCTCTGCCCGAGCCTCACTCTGTGTGACCTGGGCAGGCTGGGAAGGCCGCTGTGTTGCCGCGCCCTGTTGCAGCACAACGGAATAGCTTTTTTTTTGCACCAATGAAAGTCGCTTTCGCGCTTCCCTGAAAGTGATATTTTCTTTTACTTTGAGTGTGATGATCTCTTTTTCTTGTTTCCATGTTGGGCAGGCACGCGAGTAGGCAGGATGATTGCCCTCGCAGTTTATACAATGGTGTAATTCAACTTCACAGTTTTCTGAAGGGTGATCATGGGAAGCACAGTTAGCGCATGTTGTTTGGCCCCGGCAGCTCTGTGAGCCGTGGCCGTACCTTTGGCATTTGAAACAGCGTCGCGGGTTGGGTATGTACGGTCGGAGTTTCAGATTGGTGTAGCCTACCTCCACAGATTCAGGCAGTGTGCTCAATGCGAACGTAAGGACGAAGTGCTTTGTTTCGATTTCCTTGTTTTCCCGTCTGATCTTTATTCTGTACACATCTGTGACATTTTGTTCTTTTAGTCCGTTAAGGAGTTCTTGTTCGGTCATATACTTAAGGTCATCGTCAGAAATGACGCCACGAACGGTATTCAGTGATCGGTGAGGGCTGATTGCTACGGGAATGTCACCAAAGGCTGTTACTCCTGAAAGTTTCTCGTACTGATGTTGGTACAACAATTCCAAAAGAAGGTCCCCATTTGCTAGTTTCTTTATTTTATATCCTTGTCCAATGGTGTCGGTTAGGGTCCTTGTAACATTGAAGGGGGAGACATATCGTGCAGAAATTTCCGAATGCTCGCTATGAACCACGTGGAATTTGGGAAAGTTGTTTTTGGTTTTCGTGAAGAACTGGGCAGTGACATCGGTGCGCCCTCTCTTGTTAGGAGGGCGATCGCTTGAAGCAAAAGAGTTGGCCATAAAAATTGTATTTTTCGGTCGCGGTACCAGCCGCCCACCACGGAGCCCAACGAGGGGACGGGACAGGAGCTTGCAACCAAGCCCTGCCCACGCCAGCTGTATACTGCGGCTATAACCCAATATGGCGTAACTCAGGGTAGTTAGCCACACAAAGGTTAACCCTAGCCACCAGGAAAGGAAGGAACAAGAAGTAAAAAGAAGACAGGAAAGATGGAAAAGTGGGAGAGAAAGACGAAGAATGGAGAGGAGGACAGGAAAAGGCGACTGCCGATTTCCCCCGGGTGGGTCAGTCCGGGGGTGCCGTCTATGTGAAGCAGAGGCCAAAGAGGTGTGTTGCCTCCGCCGGGGGGCCTTAAAGGTCCAAACACCCAGCATCGGCTCAACCTCCAGGATCCCCCTTTCCCCAGACACGGCTAAGCCGCGCACGGCTACACGCGGGAGGGTCCAACCCTCGTGTGCTCGGGTACGTGGTGTCGCAACACACCAAACGCCTGCTGATGCAGACGCCCCTGCGGGGTTCTGTTTAATGTAGTTACCACGCCGAGACATTAAAAAAGAAACTGGGAACATTTGTGTTATCATTTTTTTGTTTCTACAGAAATGCTGCAGCACACGTAACACGTGCTGTATCAGCCCACCTGGGTTTTTTTTCAGGTTTTTTTGGTGCTGTGATAAATTGCTGCATGGCCCGAATGTTTACCAGGGGTTATCTGAAACTGCTAACCACATGAAAGCCACGTCTAAGAACACATCGCGGTTGCTGTGAAATGGACATACTGGTACCAGGTACTGCTATGCCAATACATTTTATTGTGTTCAGGGCAATGTTTTGCTACATGCAAATGCAATGTCAGAGAAGAATGTGCTTTATATTGCAGCTCTGCCACTGACAGTCAAACATTTAGTTTGGAGAATATACTTGGCTGTGCTCTGCCACGTCCAGGAGCAACTGCCACATTCTTGCTTGGCACTTTGCTGTTGAAAATTTTGCAGCGTGTACTGGACATGATGGTTTGTGAAAAATTTAGGGTTAACGGGAGTGGCAGCGGAGCGGTTGGATAGCTGTGTCGCTGTGGGAGGCATATATCCCCTGGGTTTCCAATAATTTGTGGCTTATATCATGCAGTGGCAGTGTGCTTAGCACCACTCCGAACCAGTTCACGACGGTGCACAAGATGGTCGTCGGACATTGTGCACCTCTCCGGCGCCTTTTTAAACAAACGGTGTGGTGCAAGGGGCACCACTGCTGCACAAGCTGCATTAGCATAATACCTGGGTAATGAACACTTTGCAGAAATGTTAATGCGCATTCGCGAGCAAGTATTTTTCCAACCAAATAACCTCTACCAGATGCTCGTAAAACTAACTATTCTTTCCATTCAGCTCTCGTTCCTGCCTTTTCTTTATTTCGTTTCTCCCTTTCTCTCTGCACAATGCGGACCTTACAATGGGGCGGACCTTACAACTCCAGAGATGGATGACGCTGCCTTTACTTTAATGAACAAAAGCACTCCAGTGCTTACAGTGGAAACACAATTTCAGTGGCTGCTGCCACTTAAACAGTGTGGTCTTAACAATATCAACTGTAACAGTAAATAAGCATACTTATGTGACGAACTCCAGAGATGGATGACGCTGCCTTTACTTTAATGAACAAAAGCACTCCAGTGCTTACAGTGGAAACACAATTTCAGTGGCTGCTGCCACTACTTTCCACTTAAAGCATTTATCTCAGTGAGTTGAATTACACAAATGTGCAGTGGTGCTGCAGCCCAAGCAGCCCTGTAGACATTCTTTAAAGCTTTTTTTGTTTATAATCATGAACCAGTGCTAATGATTCTTTTGTGAACACCAAGAAACCTCTGCATATATTTTATTCTTGATGCTTTAATGTGCTAGTTATTCTTCTTTATGTTCTATGGGATAGTCTTTGTCAAAGTGAAATGTTGCTTTTGTATTATACAAGCACGGTTTTTACATACTGAGATGTTTAAAAGGAAATAGAAGGCACACAACAGTAATGTTACTGCACATAACAGAATTACATTTTTTTATAGTTGTAATTTCTGTGAATTGTGCAAATTACATTTTTTTAAATTATAGGCGCACAGTTTTATGCATATTGAGAATGAAACTATACATATGAACAACATCTCCAAATGCTAAACCATTCACATCCCTTGCGGCGAGGATCCTAGGTAACATTAAAGTTGGCTAACAAGGAAAACCTCAGCATGGTGCCAAGGTATTGGCAAGGGAACTTAATACTGGCATGAAGAAGCAAATTACCATTAGTGCAAAGCTGCCACCACTGACAAACATTCCTTGTTTGCTGTTGACCAGCTCAAGTCAGCATGTTTGATTCATTTTGTTGAGTAGGATTAAATTCATGATGTTCATGTGCTAACATAAGTGCTAATAAATACTGTTTGCAATTGCAGGACAGGTTCCTTGGAAAAGGCAGAGCAATGAAGCAAGCGTTCTATGGAGCTGACGGATATCATGTATCCCGTGGAGCTGGCATAAAGGCTCTGACCAGGGCGCACAGCTTAGCCATGAGGGCGTGTTAGGAATGGCCGTACGGCGTGACAACGTGCCAGCTATTTCAGCCCGCTGCACGTATTCCAATCCAAACGGACGGGGCGCACTTCAGAGAACTGCGAATAACCGGCAGCCACGTGGCGCGGGGTCAGCTCGGGAATGTGCTACCCGGCGTGCCACCCGGGACGGAGCAGAGTTCTACGAAGCCCCTCTGACGTCGGCTCCGGACCTTTACACCTGTGTGTGTGTGCGGCACCGAAACCTGTGCAACATGTGTATGTGAGCCCGCCTCCTTCAAAAGGGCGGGTCATCTTCAATGACGTCGAACTATGACGTCGAGCGGAGAGGATATAAGCAGCGATTGTCGGCTGCTAGTGCGTGCTCGTCGTCGTGAGCTGAGTGCTCGTTGTCATGCTAGAAATGTACTGCTAAGCTGTCTGCTGTATGTTAGTCTTGCGGGCTCCATATGGGAGTCTTGCTAGACTGTCGATGTATGCCTCGTCTAAGATGTAAATAATGTAAATAAATCCTGTTCAGTGAGTTCCTATCTACGACCGTCAACTCCTTCAAATAGTGGCAGCGGCGAGATCGTCCGACAACTCTTACAGGCTGCTTTCAGAGAAGAATGGGAGCCATGTGGCAGCAAGACTGCAGCTCAAAATTGGAAAATTCTTTTCTGTGCAGCCTGCCAGGCCAAAGGCCATGCAGCCCTCAGTGCAAAAGTTTCCTAAAAAATGTACAGCCTTAGAGTCTCCAAAGCATGAGAGGAAGCTTTAGCTAGGGGGGAACTCTAGTTGTACTATTCAAATACATGTAAAACGCAGAAATCCTTTGATGAGATAACCATTGGATCAATTTGAATGACATTTGTTGCATTTGAGAAACAGGTAAATTGTAATGAATGAGCTCGTTTGTTGGCTTCTCATAATATGGGTAAATTATGACTCGAGCAAGCAGAATTTTCATTCCTCTCGAATTTTTGCAGGAATTTTCAAAAACTGATTACTTTGAAAACAATTGAAGCACAAGGTTAACAAGCATGTATCTTTGCACCAAAAACAGACATCACAGTTCTGTGAACTACACCTGTCAGAGCTCCTACACCCTGTTGTATCCTTGCAAGAGCGAAACATTTTGACCCAAAAGTTGATGGACGATGCCCTCACTGTGGGGAAGTCTCCGATAACTCTCACATGGTGTGGGCATGCCAGATGAATCCGTCCCTTCCCCCCAACCCTTGCCCAAATAGAGAGGCATGGGAGGCAGCCCTACTGAATTGCTCGGCGCTGGAGTCTCAAAGGGCTCTAGTCCAACAGGCGCGGGTAGCAGCTTCATGCAGTGGGGTCCCAGACTAAAGACTCCACCTATGTAACGGGCCATTTTTGGCCTGCAAACTCAATTTATTGAATAACAGTTTTTCATCATCACCTCTTGTCATTCTTCAGCATGTTCATGGCAACAGTACATTGCCCCTGAAAAGTCAGCTGCTATCACAATATAAAACGTGCCTATTGGCTGCTATGAGTTTATCCTGAACACAAATTTTTAGTTATGTGATCGAAGCCAGCCAATGAGGACGAACTGCTACAAGCTTTTCAAGTGACTCTGCCGGCAGAGTGTCTGCTCCCTATATTATGTTAGCCACACTGCTTTGTCAGTGTGCTGAATTTTTATTTTTTGAGAAATTTACTACCCAGCCAGACAAGGTATCAAACCATCAATTTTAGGCCCGTACACATGGTAACTTCTTTATTTTATGATATTCTGGACATGACACCCATGTCTAGCTTAGATTAGCAACATCAGCTTAACTTATGCACGGAGTTGAGTTGCTGCATGTGAGAAAAAAAGATCACTGCGTAGCAAATTGGAATTAGACTGGTACGAAAAAAATATTTGTCTATGTCTTGTTGTATAAGTGGTGCTGCTCATTTGATGCACACAGTAACACGTAAACACAAATGTATGTGTACCTTGCATTTACGTGCATGTGTGTGTGAATAAAACAGCACAACTTCTAATATCAAGGCATGTTGCACCAACTGTACCCCATCAAAGATGGTGTATATGGTATTCAGCTGATCTTATTTGAATTTTATCACATGGTGCACTTACATTTCATACCTATATGTAAACCAACTTATGGACCATATCCGCTGCATGTGAAAGTGAATATCTTAGACCAATGCAGTACCTGAGGCAGCCGATTTTTATTTACCTTTTGCCATAGCTTATTAGAGGGATCTTGTCGATCATGCCATCCAAAAACTTGTATAAAGGTTTGTGTTTAGTATACCAGCAGTGAAATACTGAATGCGGCTGCAATTCTTTTTATGCTAGTGAGATGAATTCCACTGCTCATTGTTCTGTCACGTGTTGTTCTTCAGTCACACATGGTGACTGTATTTGGCGTCATGAGTTCTAGGCTCATTTTCACATGGGCCTTTCGATGAAGTGAAATCTGCCTCTTCAACAGCGAGTTTAATAAAAGCCACCAATGAACCAATAGCTCAAAGACCAATTCCTGCATTCTTTTTGCCAATCGGGTAGTGTGCGGAAACTATGTATGATACATCACTTTAAGCTAGACCACTAATCACACAGCTAAACCTGTTACATATAGTGAAGTGATTGATATAGGCAGAGCAACATGTTGCACGTATGTAACAGTTACTCATCCCTTGAAATGTGAATGAGTCAAACCTTCGCGAGCATATCGGTCGCAACCGTCCGGCAGCACAAGTGGGAACACTTGTGCTGTGACAAGTGAAAACAAGTAGAATAGTGCTACCATCTTCGCTGGTTTGTCATGATTACCTTGCCTACAAGTTTCTTGTTTGTATTGGATAGGCTTCCTAGTTTATGAATTAACAGCTTTCACAACATTTACTGCCCTAATGAAGGCACAGCACAGATGCCAGTACTGAAGGAGGTACATACAAGTAGAGCAGAGAACTTATGGGTAAGTTCAAAAATATACAGGTAAAACTATGTCGAACAAACTATTTTCACATTAGAAGATATACTATCGGCAATTAATGCACATTCAGAACATGCAATAAGTGCCCTGTGTGGAAGATTGAGACCTTTGATGCCAAAAACCTGTTTGCCTTTTAAATATTGACATAAAGAAAAATTCCAGTCTGTGCTTCTGTGTCGGATTGTAGAATATCAAAGGAGGTGCAAAACGAATTTTTCATGTAGTAGTCCCTTATGAATGTGCTACTCAAGTTGTGCCAAACATAGGTATCTGTGTGCAAAGCATTAGACAAGACACCATTCGTATGTCTGACACATTAAAAATATTTTCCATTGAACATCCTGAGCTCTAAATGTGAAATGCATGCTGTTTTAAGCTACAAATAGCGTGTATACATATTTGACCTGCACGAAAAAGAGCTGATGTGACAAAAAAATGTGTGCAACTTAGTGTTATGTTGCTTTTCATGGTGTCTCAGTTTACTTAATACAGTTAAATTTACAGATTGCTTCACATGTTTACTGCTAAAAACCACAAAAAACTACTTGCATTGTGACTGCGAGGTCACAACACGAGGATTTGTGTGGTATCCTTCCTGTCCATCGATGTGTCCTTGAACTATGAATGTGAAACGTCACACCTGCAAACCTGAGCTTCCACCCTTACATTTCAAACACTTTTTTGAATGCTCGACAGTTATGCTTATAAGCACATTGTGATAGCAAACTACACCACCTTAATTGAAGTGCGATGTAAAGGGTTGTCTGTGCATAGCCAAGCTGTTCTAGCGTGCCTGCAGGAATACAGCATTGTCCAGTGAACTAGTTAAAGCGGCTGATAATACTAAGCTGACCCATATGTAGGAGCATTATGTTATCTAACTCACACGGAAAGTTACTTTCAGTGTACTGAATAACCACAGCTTTGATTTACTAACTTATAATACTGCACACACACAGCACTGAAACAAAGTCTGTGAGCAATGCACCAAGGAATGAGACTACTTGTGATGTGTGGATTTGAAAAGTAGATGTGAATTCACCAGTATGCATGTTTTCTTTTGGAACAATTTTGCATTTGGCACAGAGGCTGAGCCACTACGACCTCCCGACTGCAAATTTCTGTGCTCTCACAGTGCTAATGGGAGTATTATTCATTTGACTACTCAAATAGTGCATAGATAATCGAGCACAACAATCTTATGGTTTTACGTAGAACAGCTTGTGCATTATTCACGAAACTGAACCTAAGGAACTATTTGCTGGTTTGTTATGCAAATAAAAAAAATGGCAATGAGTGTTTTCTCACTTTTTGTGCGACCTCGTTTTCCGCCTTATAAGCCTTCATTTCTGTGTCATGTGCATATTAAAGCAGCTACTAATGAAGAACGAGAAACAAAACCACTAACAACATCAACCTTTTCACACAAGAGGTCACTGAACTCATTACTAAGTCAAGTCATTTGATAATCTGTTTGCTTTCAAATAAAATACGGGTACTGGCCAGCTGTTTATGTTATGCTATGTATTTTTTGTTTTCCTGAAATATGGCACTGTGCATCAGCTAGCTAGGTTGTTATTGCATAAATGCATAAACAACATGCAGCCCATGCCCAACTAACTCAAATAACCTGAACAGAGCTTGGACGAATCGCCTCCGGCGACACTATCACTTCGCGTGACGTAGAAAGAAGCACGTTGGATAATTCGAAAGGTTTCGTTTAACCAGCCAAGGCAGCGCACTGAAAGTAATCGTCTGAGAATACGTCACATGCTGCGACGTGATGAGATTGCAATACATCTGTAAAAGGTGGCGCAGATAAGACAACTGTGCAGTGTTTCGAAGAAGGATGACGGTGCCAATGCAGCACATGTGGCTGCAGAACAGAATGTGGCAGCCTTGAGTCACATTTTCACTGGGACGCGGAAACTTGAAATCACCTCTGCAAAAATATGCCAGTGTCGTCTGCTGTCAAAGGTAGTTGCCAGCCTTGAAAACCTTTGCTTCGCCGAATGGTTGCCAGCTGTCAACAGGCCGCGCCGCCCAATAGGAGTGCGTGTGCGATCCGCTCGTACGGATTGAGCGTGCGCTGAACTTTGCGACACCACCCTCCTTTTGGCCGTGCGGACGAGGGCGGAACGGACGGACCATGTTTGGGCCCTTAACTCATCAAAACTTTGGCATAGACTCTGGAAACGGTGCGCGAATTCCTGGCTAGGAGCATCTGCAATGCGTCGTCATCTATGCCTTTCAGTATACACGGGTTGCATCAATGTCACATCTGCAAGCCAGGAAACCAGAAACCGCCATGTTTAACACTTGTTGCAGAGATCGTGCTGGGTCGTGCACTCTGCTGTAGTAGAAGACCGACAATTTTGGCTTCACGATGACAATTTGTGCCATTTTTGGCTGCAGAACGAGAAGTGAATCTTCTGCTACCAAAGACAAGGCACAGCCACACATCGGACTGTTGAGTTTGCCCGCAGTTATTGAGAACCAATGTGAACGAACAAAGCTCTTGTCTGAGCAGCGCCAGAGCATTTGGCGAGCAAGAATAAATAGAAATGACTTGAAGAATGAGAAGTACGTCCATGTTTGCAGCCTTCCCTTTGTCAAAGGTAAAGGAATTTTCAGATCGCGCCGTTTTATATTAACTTGCCTGGCCGCTTCTCTTTCCTGCTGTCGAGATTGTTTGCTTACCCGCGGCGTTCAGACGAGCTTTTTCTGAAAGCGCTGTAGATTGCTAACTGTACACAGGCTGTGTGCTGTGTGGTTGGGCTTCGTCACAGGTAGGATCGTTTTCAGATTACGCGTTTTATAGCTAACTTGCCTGGCCGCTTCTCTTTCCTGCTACCGATTGTTTACAGGCAGCGTTCAGACGAGCTTTTTCTGGATGATGATGATGTGTAGTGTTTTATGGCGCAAGGGCCAGGTTTGGCCAAAGAGCACCATGACAAGTGGTAGTGGTAACGATGTATTATGGAAGATGTGACTTGGCTGTAAAGTGGCCTAAAAATAGTCGCTGTAAAGTGCGTAAAATCTGAGTGCTGTAAAATTATGGTGATGACTAATGACGAATACTATGAACATTAAAATCCATCGTAGAAGAATGAAGCAAAATAGAAAATATATAAGATTCTAAAATTCACTGGAGCACCACTGCCTCGTTAGAGCCCTTGAGACACAAGGGCCTAGAGGCATGTGCTACATAAAAAAAATTTATCACAGCGGCATCCTCTGGAAAGAGGATGCGCTACGAGTTTAATGGTCTTATTACATGTAGGACAACATCATTTAAAAAGTTGAGGATTGCCTTGGTGTCAAAAAGCGGTTCCTTACCAAGAAACATAGCCAGGTGTAGAGGGATGTAATGTTGGTAAGCAAGCGGAAAATGTTTCTTTCCCTCCGTTTCGGCTTCCCGACACTCCAGGAGCACGTGGAGGACGGTAAGCCTCTCGCCGCATCTACCACAAATTGGGGGTTCACTTCCGGTAAGCAGATAATTATGGGTGCCAAATGTGTGTCCTATTCTGAGGCGACAGAACAGGACATCTGTTCGCCGAGATTTTGTTGGGGAGGGCCAAGAACCTAACTGTGGCTTTATAACGTGCAGTTTATTATTTATTTCTGCGTCCCACATGCGTTGCCAGTGGTTTCGCAGTTTCTTTCGTATGTAAGGTTTCAGATCTGTGAGAGGCACCAAAGCAGTATTATTAACAGCAGCGAGTGCAATTGACGTAGCCATCTGGTCTGCCAAGACGTTACTTTCGATTCCCCTGTGGCCGGGTACCCAGCATATGATGATTTGCTGGTTAGATAGATAAGCTTTGCACATGTCGGAATAGACCTCAGAAAGTACAGGATTTTTATGTTTGTAGGGTGACATTAAGGCCTTCACCACACTTAGGGAGTCTGTATATATAACGGCTTTTTGGAGTTTTGATTTCTTTATATGCTTTACAGCCGACCATACAGCGTAGGCCTCTGCCGTAAAGATACTTGTTTCTGGATGTAGTACATCGGATTCCGAAAAAGAAGGACCGACGGCTGCATAGGATACTCCGGCATGTGACTTGGAAGCGTCTGTGTAGAACTCTGTGCATGAGTGCTTGTACTGAAGTTCTAGGAAATGCATTCGAATTTCTACCTCTGGAGCATGCTTTGAAACTTTTAGAAAGGATACGTCACATTCTGTGACCTGCCAGTCCCAAGGAGGTAATAGCTTGGTTGAGCGCATTAAGCGGTGCTCCAGGAGAGGGACATGCATATCATCGCTAAGCTCCTTCACACTCAGCGTGAAAGGCTGTCTTATAGACGGACGGTTTCGGAAAACTGTAGCACACGTCATATCAGTGACAGTATTGAAACATGGATGTTCAGGATTAGAGTGCACTTTAAGGAAATACTTAAAGCTGGTGTATGATCTCTGCAAGTGGAGCGGCCACTCATTCGATTCGACATATAAGCTTTCGATCGGGCTTGTTCTGAAAGCGCCAGTTGCTAAGCGGATGCCCAGTTGGTGGACAGGATCCAGCATCCTTAGCGTGCTCGGGGCGGCAGAGTTGTACACTACGGCACCATAATCCAATCGTGACCGAATTAGGCTCTTGTAAATATTCATTAGACACTTTCCGTCACTACCCCACGTAGTCTTAGATAGAAGTTTCATTAGGCTCATTGTTTTTAAACATTTTTCTTTCAGATATTTAATGTGTGGAATGAAAGCGAGTCTATCGTCAAGTATAATACCTAGGAATTTGTGCTCTTTGTTTACAGGTATTTGGTGTCCACACAGTTCTAAGCAAGGATCCGGGATCAGGCCTCTCTTTCATGTAAAAAGAACAACAGAACTTTTGTTAGGATTGATTTTAAATCCATTTTTCTCTACCCATCTTGATACTTTGTTCAAGCCATGCTGTACCTGTCTCTCGCACACTGCGAGGTTACAGGACTTAAAAGCTATTTGAATGTCGTCCACATAGACAGAATAGAAAATGGCCGGCGGTAATGAAGCACAAATCGTGTTCATCTTCACGATAAAGAGCGTGCAGCTAAGCACGCCTCCCTGGGGTACACCAGTTTCTTGTATGAAAGGACGTGACAGTATATTGCTGACTTTTACACGGAATGTACGATTGGACAAGTAGCTTTTTATGATGTTCAGCATATTGCCATGAATGCCCATTTCTGACAAGTCTCTCAAGATGCCGTAGCGCCACGTTGTGTCATAGGCCTTCTCCATGTCGAGGAATATGGATAAGAAAAACTGCTTATGTACAAATACGTCCCGGATATTTGCTTCTACACGTACAAGATGGTCAGTTGTAGAGCGCCCTTCTCGGAAGCCGCACAGATAAGGATCAAGCATTTTGCTCTGTTCAAGGAAATGAATCAGTCGGCGATTTATCATTTTTTCAAACACCTTACAAATGCAACTTCTCAGTGCTATCGGGCGGTAGCTTGCCACTGAGGAATAGTCTCTGCCTTGTTTCAAAACAGGGACCACAATGGCTTCCTTCCATGCGGTTGGAAGGTACCCTGCATCCCAGATGGTGTTGAAAAGTGTGAGTAGTGTAACTTGCGTGTCATTGTGTAAGTTTTTGAGCATTTCATACATGATTCTATCAGATCCCGGCGCAGAGCTCTTGTATGCGCTCAAAGCAGCTCTCAACTCGGCAGCATTAAAAGGACAGTTGTACGGTTCATTCTGGCGACATTTTCTGATGAGTGGCTTGCATTCTTCTATTTGTTTGTATTTGAGAAAGGATTGTGAATAATTTGTTGAACTTGACACGCTCTCAAAATACTCCGCAAGTGAGTCTGCCTGGTCTTGCAGTGAATCACCGTGTGTTTACCAGAGGGAGTGGATATATTTGCCGCCCCCTAATCCTATTAACCCTGTTCCAGGCTTTGGGGTCGTCTCTGAATGAGTGAATACTCGATAAAAACCTGTGCCAACTTTCTCTTTTGGCTTGTCGGCGGATTCGCCTGCCTTGGGACTTTACTTTTTTAAAGTTCATAAGATTCTCTGCAGTGGGAGAAGCGCGTAGCAAGCCCCACGCCTTGTTCTGATTCTTACGGGCGATCCTACATTCACTATTCCACCACGGTACATGTCGCTTGCATGCCAGACCACTCACTTCGGATATGCATTTTGATGCGGCATATATTATGAATGATGTAAGATACTCCACAGCAGCATCAATTTCTAAAGAAGACATGTCGGCCCATAAGATGTTAGTGAGAGTTCGAAATTTCTCCCAGTCGGCTGTGTCTATCTTCCACCTAGGAGCCTGTGGCGGATATTCGTTTTCTTTAAGTGTTCTTAATAGTATGGGAAAGTGGTCGCTTCCGTAAGGATTGTTTATACCTTCCCATTCGAGTTCAGGCAGAATGGACGAGGACACTATGCTCAGGTCAATAGAAGAAAAGGTTCTGTTTGCTAGGGAAATAATACGTGGGTTCCTTCTTATTCAGCAAGCACGCACCTGAAGAAAAAAGGAACTGTTCAACAAGACGACCTCGCGCGTCTGTACGAGTGTCGCCCCACAGGGAGCTGTGTGCATTGAAATCGCCAAGAACAACATAGGGTTCTGGCAATTCGTCTATACATGACTGAAATTCATGTTTGTTTAATTTGTAGTGTGGGGGTACGTAAAGCGAGCAAATGGTGACGAGTTTATTTAGAACAGCTCGAACCGCCACTACTTCAAGGGCGTTTGTAGCTGTAAAAGCTGACAGGAAATACTTTTATGAATCAAAATGGCAACACCGCCTGATGATACGACAGCATCATCGCGATCTTTGCGAAACTTGACATACGGTCGGAGAAAGTTTGTATGTTGTGGTTTTAAGTGTGATTCCTGTAGGCACAGCACTTTTGGATTGTGTTTTTGGATAAGTTCTTGTACATCATCACGGTTCCTAAGAAGACCTCTGACGTTCCATTGGATTATTTGTGTATCCGTATTGGAAGTAAATAAGTGCTGTGTGTATGGAGACGGTGGTGATGTCTTAGGTTACAGAGCTCTTTCGAGGCCCTGTAACGGGAGTTCTGCCCTTTTTGGAGCGTTCGAGGAGCCTCGCCGCTCCTTAGGCGCTTGATGCGCCTTGAGGATAGGTGTAGTGTCCATTGCCTCTTGTGAGGCGCCGGACACGTGCTCTTGCGAGCGAGAAGTCACCAGGGAGAGTCCCGCCTTGGAGGGCAAGACCCCTGCGTCCACCAGCCCGGAGGTCGATGGGGCTCCCTGGGGGATTTGGCTGCACCGGCTGTTGCCAGCGCTGGAAGGGACCTGGGAGGTTGAGGCAGCCTCGGCTGCGCCCACCTTCGGGGTCGATGGTCCCTTCTCCTCGGTTGGCGGAGCAGCGCTAGCTGCAACCGCCGCGGGGCAGACGGCGTAACTGGCGACTCACTGACTGTGGGTCGGACAGCCGCCGGAAGCCTTTGTGTCGCTGCCCCCTGACACGTCACATCGGCAAAGCTTTTCTTGGGCAGGTATGAAACCCGCCTGCGTGCCTCTTTGAAAGTGATATTTTCTTTAACCTTGATTGTAACTATTTCTTTTTCTTTTTTCCATGATGGACAAGACCGCGAGTACGCGGCATGTTCCCCATCACACTTCACGCAGTGGAGAGAGTTCTCACAAGCTTCAGAGGTGTGTTCGTGGGCACTGCATTTCGCACAGGTTTGGCGACCTAGGCAGCTCTGCAAGCTGTGGCTGAAACGTTGGCATTTGAAGCATCTCGGGGGGTTTGGCACATATGGCATAACACGAAGCTTGATGTACCCGGCCTCTACAGACTCGGGCAGAATACTTGAGCCGAAAGTCAATATAAGGTGTTTTGTCTTGATTTCTTTGCTGTCACGCCTGATCTTAATTCTTTTAACATTGATAACATTCTGGTCACTGAAGCCCTCCAAGAGTTCATCCTCAGTGAGCTCCAGCAAGTCATCGTCCGAGACAACACCGCGGCTGGTGTTCATCGTACGGTGCGGGTTGCAATTACTTGGGTTTCCCCAAACGACACTAGTTTTGTCAATTTCTCATATTGTTTCTGATCGCGGAGCTCCAAGAGGAGATCACCGCTTGCCATCCTCGACGCCTTATAACCTGGACTAAAGACTTCAGTCAATGTCTTAGAAACAAGGAATAGTGAGATAGTTCACACTGGTTTAGCTGGTTTTTCAGAGTGGATCACGTGAAAACGAGGGAAGGATTCTTTTTGCCGACCAAAAAACTGGAATACATCATCGGTGCGTCCTCTTTTCTGAGGGCGATCAGGAAGCGGAGGCAAAAGAGGTTGCCATAAAGGGATTGAATTTTCGGCAATAACGCCAGCCACCCACCGGGGAGTCCTACAAGGGGACGCTAAAGGGACTGTAAGAACAGGTCCTGCAAACGCCAGCTGTACGTTATCACTATAACCAAATATGAGATAACCTAAGTTGGTTATTCACACAAGGTTAACCCTTGCTGCCTGGAAAATTGGAAGTGAGAGGAAGATAGGAGAAGACAGGAAAGATGGAAAGTAAGAGAAAGACGAAGGTTGGAGGGAGAGCAAGAGACAGGAAAAGGCAACTACCGATTTCCCCCGGGTGGGTCAGTCCGGGGGTGCCGTCTACGTGAAGCAGAGGCCAAAGAGGTGTGTTGCCTCCGCCGGGGAGCCCCAAAGGTCCTAACACCCGGCATCGGCTCAACCTCCAGGATCCCCCTTTGTCCGGACACGGCTAAGCCGCGCACGGCTACACGCGGGAGGGTCCAACCCTCGTGTGCTCGGGTACGTGGTGTCGCAACACACCAAACGCCTGCTGACGCAGACGCCCCTGTGGGGAACTTTTTCTGGAAGCGCTAGTGAAAGCTCTGTAGGTTGCAAATTGTGCGCTGCAATTAATACAAAGTATGTGTGCAGTTAATGCATTTGCATGTGTGTTCTTTCAAAGGGAAGCCTGCCAATTTGATGGATGATGGAAATCCAGACTGGGCGCCGAGTCTGCGGCTGGGCCACGGCCGTTATGACCGTACTACTGTGGTTGCATCCGCGCCTTACATGTGGTGTGAACGGTGACAGCAGAATAAGCCACCTGCTGCTGCAGTGTACAAGCAGTCCATGAGGCCTGCAACACCCACCTGAGGATGCCAGAGGCTCGGAACTAGAGCCTGATGAGCCCACTCTAATGGGCCCCATTCTGGAGTCTACTACAACGACATATTCATGTGCATACAATTACTAAGCTTGTTAGTCTAAAGGTTTGTCAATTTTATCGTGTCCTGAGTTTCACACTGACAGGCAATTCTGTTGATCTGTTTCTTTTTCCAGAGGCAGAAGTCCAAACTGAGCTCACGTGCAGAGACTTCCAATTGCTAGAGAAAGATTACGGCAAACTAGACATTGAGCTGGCCATGGTGAAAAAGCAAAAAGAGGAAATTGAAATGTTGGAAGTGTCCTTGCGTGAAGACCTCAACAAAGTAATTCTACACAGGTCTTCCAAATTTTGTAGTTCTAATGGCTGTGTTCAACCTCCTAGAGACATTTGTTAAGCACACACCAAAAAACTCATTGGGAAAGTTTCAAGAATTTTTAGTGTTCGTAATGAAGCTGAAGTTAAACCTGCCGTACCAGGACTTCGTACCGCTTTAACATATCAGAATCACCCGTATGTTAGATATTTGATAAATGGCTACATGTTGCATTTTGCAGACTAAAGCCTGTCATGTCATGGCCCTGAAGGCATGCAATAAGGAGGACAATGCCTCAAGCCTTTTTTGACTCATTCGGAGAGAAGGCAGCGGTCATAGTCGACTGCTTTTAGATAAAGCTTGAACGGTCGTCATCCCTGCAACCAAGATGTCAGATTTGATTCCAGCACAAATCTAGCAATATAGCCAAGTACCTCATAGGAATATCTCCCCAGGGAGTGATCACCTTTATTTCTGATGTCTGAGGAGGGAGGACCTCTGACAAACATATTACATTTTCATGGAGATGGAAAGCAACAAAACGGAGTCTGCACTGTGAACATTACTCTTCAGCAGGTCCTCGCAATATGTGCTGCTACATAGAAGCATAAAACGCATGCATATCTTCTGGAAGAAGTGCAGACCATTACAGGAGCTCAAATAATCTGCAAATCTGCACGAATAACAAAGAAGCACTGAACAAGCTAGTCTCGTGATTTATCTTCCTTTGCAATTATGCGCTTCACGAGCTCAGCTCGTCTTCCCGCCTTAAAGGATAAATGGACTCGTATGTGAACAGAACCAAATAACTGCACTGAAATTGCACTGAGTTCAATGTATTGTGGCTTCAGTGCGTATTTTCATCACTGCATGGCACACATTTGAAAAATTCCACTGAAAGATCTTATTTCTCAAGTTGCCCTATGTAATTTTGCGTTGCTTTAATAAAGCAACAGTCCATGTTCATTTCAAACAAACAATATTCTACAAAGCTCTGAGGAATATGTGAAGCTCAAAAGTGTTTTGCGTGCTCTTTTGGTGAGTGACACATAACAGAGCACCAGTCTTGCATTGACAAAGCACAAACACGGAAAGCAGCACGGAGGTCGTCGAGCCAAGCCAGCTGGAGGATACCACTTATGATGCAAGTTCCGTGGATGAGCTTTTTGGAGCAGGATTGTCGCCACGTTGCGTGACACTTGCAGTCCTCGAACCAGATAGGTAAGAGTAATCTTTTTAAGAGTGCTGACCTGAAAATTCCCGAAGATAAGCTTGACTTCATTCATATGTTTAGGTTCAGTGCAATCTATATGTGGTAACAGCAATTTCTTCTGCAGGTCAAGAGACAGCGGAGATACAGACCAAGATACAGCGTTTCATGCTGAAAGGCAAGTAGTCGCATTAGGAACACTTAAAAAGTCTGCATGCACACGTGATATCCTATCCACAGATATTATGCGATGTTGTAGCACAGCCTGTGATTGACAATGCAAACTTAAATTTTCTCCTCTGGATGAACAGGTCATGGAAGATCCCCAGAATGTCAACCACTGATTCCAGGTAAGATAAGGGCACACACAGTGTGAGGATTATGTTGCTCAAGTATGCACCATTTTAATTTTTTTTAGATCTGCACAATCAGTGTCACATGTTGACATTGCCTCGGAGTGCCTACATCAATTGCGTACAGTAAAAGCATCCCAGTCAACGAAAGAAACGCACGACCTACCGTGCTTCAGTATGCCAATCGCACAACAGCTGCATCTACTTAATACACATCAGCAAACAGACGCAATAACGGCACTACAAAATGTTATGCACGAGAAAGTGATGGAAGCGAAGCACCAAAGGGACATATGTGAAAAATAGCTTCGTCGCTGAATTTCACCAGATACAAGGACCCTCAGTATGCCAATAAAGTTTTTACTCATCACTGTACAGCGTTCTCTCCATGATCAGGGACACTTGCCAAGGGATGTGGCCATCAGTGACGAAGTACTTGGCAAGGTCGTCCCACAAATGCATATGCATAATCACACAATTATGCATATGCAGTAGCAGGCAGTGGGCTACCCAAAGGCATGATTTTGCATGCTTCCTGGGAAGTTCTCCATAATCATGTATTTTGCTGATGCACTATTCGATAGGTTGCCTATGTGAAAATAATGCTATTGATATTGACCCTTGAATAAAACCACTGAGTGTGAACTTTGAATGACCACATTGCAGCATAACAGCTCTGTACACCTCCACGTGAAGCGCGGCTTCTTGGTAGCCATTGCAAGGAACTTGCAGGCAGGACAATAGACATAGCGAAAGTTTCTATTCATTTGCAACACGTGTGCAATGATTACAAGACAAACTGTGTTGTCAGGCAATTTGGCAGTGTTGATTGGAGCGAGAATTTCACTACGTGTCTGATGATGTGCTTAGACAAGCCTCACAGATGATAGTCACAGATTATATAAGCAGACCGCATGTAACAAAATTATTGTCATATTAACATTTAAAACAGGTGCACGCTTATCACAAGAACAATTATTGTTCGGATTTCTATTGTTAATCATCAACAAGGGGTGCATGCATCGTTTTTATTACATAACTTTTGAGTAATGCTAACACCCATTTTATATGTTTAGGGATCCTTAATTCCATTTAACGTGCCGTGCCGCATGAAAACTTCATTACGTGGGCGAGTGATAGAGGTGGCAGTGCATTGTTGCTGCTGTCCTCGGTCCTCCAGCTGCGTTCACTGATGTTTCCCTGCCTGTCTACATGGTCAGCTATTCCAGGGGGGCAGTATGTAGATCGGGAAGTGGGGGACTGCTTGAGCAGGAAGTTGTGCAGAACTATGCAAGCAGAGATAATCCTTCTCACATTGTCGTCCTTAGCTTTCAACGGGCAGCGCAGGATGCGCCACCTCTGTGCCGAAGTCATTCTCTACGACCCGACGGGCTCTGCTGAGATGGTAGTTGAAGATCCTTTTTTTTGTGGGTCTCGACAAAGTGGCTTGTTGAAAATAATGCCCACCTAATGCCCACCACCTAAAAATAATGAATCACCTTCTAATGGCTGCTCCTCTGTGCTAGCAGGCAAAAAGGGGTGAATACCTGCATGACAAGCTATGCACATACTGAGCTGCAAAAACAAAATTTTCTGTAACAGCAGTGACAATGTCCAAGCAACAAGGCGGAAGAGCAGTATGTGCATGGTTACTTGCTTTTGTACTACTGTATTGGTTATGTATCAAGAAAATGCTTCTTCAGGAAAGGAGGAAAAACCATAGAAATGGCCTCCGAAACAAAAGTGTAGAAATATGTCAATGAAGTGCTTCAGGCACCTCTATTGGAAAAAAATTACAATAATGCTAACTCACACTTTTGTATGTTGTATATTTACAGCCTGATATGCACATGTCCAGTGAAAACCGTGTCCACTAAGGGGTAACACTGCTGCAGCAAGACAAATATGCTGAGCAAATTGCATCTTCAAGGACTATGTGATCATCTGAAGCTCAATTCCTTTTTTGAAGTACCCACATTCAATAAGCACTGTCGGTGAACGTATTCATTCAGGTGTTTGACGGGCAATGCAATCACAATGTGTTCTGAGCTGTTCATTCTTCTGTGAATGAGGAAAATAAACAGCTTCAAGTACGCATAGTTTTTTAAAACAATGCTGCCGAGCATGCAAAGTAATGAAAAGGTTAAACTTGCTTTTCCTGGCATACGCCCGCATCATGTATGTCTTAAGGGGAAACGCTTCATCTCCCACGAGGTAGAAGGGAATTGGTGCATCACGGGGGATTCCTTGCTTGTTTGAAAGAATGGCCTCTTGTAGCCTACTTATGGTGAACACACCACCATCTGAGTCGCTGCCATGGTGACCTATTTCTACATACAAAAATTTGAAGCAGATAAAAACACTCCTCTTTACACACCAATTTTTGAACCTGTTAGGTTGTCTACAAAGTAGAGGCTAAGGAAAAGAAGCTATGTAACACAAAAGCAAGGATACAACTTTGCAGCCTACATTAAGTAAGATGTCCTTTTCTTTTCTATTTTTAGAGAGATGCACACTTTTTGCAATACTTGCACATACAGTCGCCGACCGTTTATTCAGACCTCACGGGGACTGCGAAAATGTCCGAATAAACAGGTGTCCGAAAAAGCAGATTAATAAAAGAAGTCCTTTGTTTCCACGCGCTTATTCGGGCTCGGCAGAAGGCGTGAAGAAATTGTGAATGCGCTCTTGCTCGCTGTTCCGTTAACACGCAATCAGATAAGCCTGAATCTCGGAGAGGGTCGTACGGTCACTATAGGCGGCTGAAAGCACAGTCACTGCTTGTACAGTCGCGATCTTTTTGAGGGTGAACACGGGAGCGCGTGGCTTTCTTAGAGTTACTGTATATGCTACTGTAGGTAGCAGAGTTACGCGTAGGTCCGCCATCTTGCCTGAGAAGCAACCAAGTCTATGCGGCGAAGCCGCACTCCGTTTTTGCAGGCGACATGCCTAGCGTATCGTCGATCGACCGTGGGCGCTTTTGCATCGCTGTGCACCGCTTTTCCGCCTAATCGCAAACAAAGCGCATCGAAACAGCTGACTGGATTAGATTGTGAAGAAAAAGGCGCTGCCCTTTTTTAGCGCGCGGCGTAAGATGCAGCGCGTATAATAGTTGTTTTTTGGACTTGCATTCCCATGTGCACTTTCTCCGCCCTAATAACGCATGGGCACTCGCGTATCAAGAATAGATTCTGTATTCTATATACGCCGATCAGATGCAGCATTCGTGAACCGCGACGGTAACCATTAGATCGCACCGAATAAACTTAGGGAATATGGTGATGTTATTTTATAGATTCCGGAAATGCTACAAAAAGTTTTGTGCGAAAAAGCTACTTCACAAAGTAGTATAAGGTTCGAAATAACATAGCGTATTAAAAACTGGACAAACGTTAGTAATTGAGGTGAACAATTAGATACGTTAATAACTTTCATTCGCTTGAATACTGCTTGGCACTCAGGTTTTGTTTCAACAGAGATAAATACGCTACTAAGAGCAGTACAGTGCTCTTATAGCATGTAAACAGTAACAAAAAGCACCGGGCCGCAACTGCCTCTTTTTTTGGCAATAAAATCACTATGCAAATTTCAGAGAAAAAAACAAAAACACTAGTGTATGTGCGTGCAAATATTTTTATGTAGTGAGCTTTATCAAGTGGTGCTCTTTCACAAAGGGAACTGTACTAAATATAATGAGGCCCATACTTGCTTATGTGCCATAGCTCTCAGCATGTAGCCAGTCTAAAATATTACAGGTCAATCAATGACCAACCATTGATATTTCGACTCTGGTACCCCATTAGATCTTGTGTAGGAACATATCCATCTACCAGCAAGCAATGGATATCAGTTACACCTGCAAGTGTGATTTCATTATGTGCCTTTTCACTGCAGGGATACCAAAAGTAGCCTTCTGGGGGAGTGTAGCGAAAGTTTTTCTCACAGGATTGACATAGCTACATTATAGGGAATAATTCAAAACACAGTTAGGCCCTTACCGTATGTTAAATGACGACATTCATTCCTCTTGCATCCTGCTTCACATAAGCTGTAGTAGATTAAATATATTTCCTTAGTAGTAACCTCTTTCATATTCAGAAATAACCCAAGCAGTGCATTATCATGAAAATGTGAGCTGGCTTTTTTACGACACTTCGGTGAAAGCAGTGTGGTGCATCACACGCAGAAAACTGGTAATTCCAGCTAAATCTCCTGTATAACTCAACGTGCTTCCATTATTTTAGAAAGAATCCGGACTTGCAGTAGCTTTTAATATTCCAGCTGTGAATTTTTTAGCACAGCCCAAGAAAGCACGTAGCTGTTAGTCAAGCAATTTCATCTCATACACACTTGGCGCAATAGGCAGTTGACTGAAAATTTGTTTGTTCAGGTGTCTTTACCTGAACACCCTTCACAATAGTTTTACAAAGGAAGAAAAACAATTACTGCAGTAAGGTGTAACGAGGCAGGCCGACGAAACAAACGTGAGATGCGCTGCGCACGTTGCGTTGTTGCTACGCAGCTAGCACGCACGTGAACAGCGAACGGCAAGATCGGCCGGATTGGATTTGAATTTGACTGGCGATAATTTGTGTGAATCCAGTTCGCTGCAGCGGCGGCGTCGGGAAATACAAAAATTGGCCCGAACATCTGCTTCTCCGCAATGCACGGTTGCTTGGCTACCACGTGATGACGTTCTGCCAATAGAGGCGCTAGCGGCGTGATAAAACAGACGCGCAACTCTGCTACCTGCGGTAGCACATACAGTAACTCTAGGCTTTCTTTAGGCTTTCTGTACTACCAGCGCAGTTCAGCGGCGGCAGCGAGAAGCAGTGCGCAGTGCGTCTCGCGTGTGAGAATTCTACCTTCGCGCGCACTGCCTCACGCAAGCACGCGCGTGTCGTCTGCTACACGCGCACCGCTTCAAGAACGGTAACAATGTTGAACTTAAAATTACATACCGCACGATGTATGAATAAACTTGAAACTATGTTACTTTTTGCCAACGTTCCTAAGATCATTGTTGGACTGTAGCTAAGCTTTTGCGACGCATGCGTATTATACTGGTGGGCGTAACAGTGACCACCCCTGTGTTCGAGGAAGGTATATATTCGTTCACATTACCGCATTGATCAGAGCAACTGTTAAATGTCAGCATGGCCCGTGTTCCTGAAGACAAGAGGTGGAATATAGTAGAACTTTCGTTGAAGGGATATTCTCCGCGCTCCATCGGCGCATTGGTGGAGAGGCCGCTGAAGACTGTCAATAGGATCATCCAAGCGTTCAGGAAGGAAGGCCGCATTTCTGATGCCCCACATAGGCGTCGGGCAAGGGTAACGACAGATGAAGATGCGCTTATGGTAGCTGCGGTAGTGCAGAATCCCTTTCATTCGGCGAGGGAAGTGCGGGAGCTGCTCGATGTGGATGCTTCCGCTGTTACCATACGGCGACGCCTCAGGAGCGCTGGATTGGGAAGTTATGTGGCTGCTAAGAAGCCCGCTCTCACCGCTTCGAACAAGGTGTCACGCCTGCAATTTGCCGAAGCTCACGCCTTGTGGACTTCCGATGACTGGGGCCGAGTAATCTTCTCGGACGAGTCGACTTGTTCAACACGCCAAGACCAACGCGTGTGGCTGTGACGCACAAGAGGAACACAGTAAGAAAATGTTTCTTAACGGACTTTATTTTGTGTGAATAACTGAATTTAATACAATTTCCATGCAGTTACGAGCCAGCCAATCTGCAGGGAGTCGCGGCGAGCGGACACACCTGCGTGAACGTGTGGGGCGTGGTGTCAAGACATGGTCTCGGGCCTCTATGCCGCATCGAGGGCACTCTTACTTCGCAGCGCTATTGCAACGAAATCTTGGACAACGTGCTCCTTCCTTACGCCCACGCCACTTTCCCCGATGCTGATGTTGTGTTCCAGCATGACCTGGCGCTGGTGCACACCGCGAAAATTGTGAAAGAGCCCCTACAAACTCGTGGGGTCCATCTGCTCTCCTGGCCGGCCAAGGGCGCTGACATGAACATCTGTGAAAACGTATGGGGCCGCATAAAAGCAGCCATGGTGCGACACCCTATTCATTCGGCAACTACGGACGAGCTGTGGGTAGCTTAATTGTTTCCCAAGAGTGGGAGCATCTTAGAGCAAGTAACTTTGTTCCTGCCCTGTACTCTTCCCTACCATCTAGAATGGCGGCAGTTGTCGCTGCAAAAGGGAATATGACAAAATATTTAAGAAAGTGAAACAGCGATTAATTCCAGGTTGCAGCTGTTACTTTTCTGAGTCTTTCATTATTTTGTGAAAAATGGACAAAATAAAAGTTCTGACGTTTGCGTTTGTTATCTTCTTTTCTGCATTGTGTGCCTACAAAAACCTGGCAGAAAAGTAGGTAACGATTTCCAGGCAATTAGGGTAACGCTATGAATAAGGAACACACCATTTATAATGGAAACATCTCAATTTCGCTTACAGTGATAATTCGGTCATCGCCGAGGAAACAAAAAAGCAGCTAGCAGACAACAAGTGAGCGCTCCGGTGACGTGATGCACGCGAAGGGACGCTACTCTTGCCGCGCATGCGCACAGAAATTGTGAGGCGCCACTAAACTTCGGTGGTAGTACTATAAGCCACGCGCTCCCGTGTTCACGCTCAAAAAGATTGCGACTGTACACGCTCCGCATGCGATGGCAGCGTAGCACATGGTGCGTCATCTTCCGGCTCGGAGTAGTCTTCCGGCGGCATAGCAGAAACCTGACGAATGATCTCGCCGTCGTCGAGTTCTGCGCATTTCAGTACAGCAGTATCAGCACCTGTGAAACTGTCAAATGAGACGGTGTCCGGAATCGCAATGCAACCACTGCGCTGGTCTCGGCAGAACATTTTCAGCGTCAGTAGAGAGCACATCGGAAGGCGACAAATCCTAGGCCTCCACACACTCGCTTGCCGGCAATCCCCAACGCAGTATGCGCGGGCACTGTCGGCGCCATTAGACACTTGACGCGATGTTTCTGTATGCCACGTTGCATCACCGCAACCTCAACACAGCACACAAAGCATACCTCACCACGCCGTCACGCCGACATTAGTCGCACACACGAGAAACCTGGCCTATTCGCAGCGTCGTGCACGAAGAAACAAACAAATCAACTTCTGGATTGTCTTGACATGGCATACTAAGCTGAGACCGGAACTGCTGTAGCTACAAACCAGGCAAAATCGATGATGATGAGCAGGGATTTGCAGTAGCGCCACTTCGTGGGGCAGCAAGGAGGCCCCGTTCAAAACAAAAATGGCGTTCCGCAAGTCGAACCATGCAATGGTCAGAGTTGGTGCATGGTGCTCTCGATCAGCGCCTCCTCTATTTTTTGAATGCCCGGCAGAAGGGCTCCCCGCCGGCCTTTGTTCTCAGCCGCTTCATTTATTCTCTTCCGTATCTCTACCTTTCTCGTACCGAGGAAGACAAAGTCAACAGCCTCATTCGCCACGCATATAAGTCAGCCCTGTCCCATCCCACATCTACGTCGACGGCTCGGTTACTGTCGATGGGCGTCCACAACTCCCTGACGGAACTGACGGAGGCCCATCGCACGGCCCAGCTCCTCCGTCTCTCCCGCACCCGCCCGAGTCGCGCACTTCTCTCTACCCTTAATCTCTCCCCTCTTATTCGTCTTCGCACATCACTGCCCATCTCTTCTCATGTCTTCCCCCTCCTAACCGTTAATCCCCTCGATAAAAATGTGCATCCCGAACACCACCCCTCCCGTAGAGAAGCGCGAGCCTGCCCGCTCTGGCGTCAGTACGAACGGCAGGCCGCCGTGGCTCACGTAGATGCTGCCCCGTACCGTCGCTATCAAGCACATGCCCTTGCCGTCACTGACAATTCTCTCCGACCCACTCTTACTGCCTCAGTCTACACTTCTACCTCTGTCGAGGCCGAGGAGGCAGCTATTGCCCTTGCCATCACGCAAACCTCCGCGAAGTACACCTTCAGCAACTCCAAACCTGCGGTCTACAACTACGCGGTTGGACGGGTGGCACACCCGGCCATCGGAATCTTGCGTTCCGATACCGTTCCCTCTCGCCCCATCCAAATCATCTGGGTGCCCGCTCACGCGGCCCATCCTGGTAACGAGGCGGCCAATTCCATCGCTCGAGTTTCCACTGACCGAACAAGCCCGCCCCGCCGGGAATGGATACGTGCGACGCGCGCCTCACGTACCGCGATATCACGCAGCACTATCGCCTCTCTCGTCTCACCTTCCCCCCTCCGCACCAATCCCTTTCCCAGCCCCACCAACACTTATGGCGCCACCTTCAGGCCCATACCTACATTACTCCTGCACGTCTTGCCCTCTTGCACCCCGGGACGCACTCGCCGGCTTGCCGCTTATATGACGGCTCCCGCGCCGATTACCTCAGGTCCTATTCTCCTGCCCGGCACACTTGCCCCACTGCCTCTTGGCGCTTAAGCAATCCGCAGCAGTGGGAGGCTGCTTTGTCCAGCACCGAGCCGGATATCCAACTCCGGCTGGTGAACTGGGCGGAGGACGTCGCAACTAGGCATGGCCTGGACGCCACAACCGGCAGCCTGAAGGCCGCCCACAACGCTGCTTTTTAATTTGTTTTTACTTTTGGCCTTCTCATTAATAAAAGTTTTTCACCACCACCATCGCCCTGCGACCCCTTTCCTGTCGCCCTCTCTATTCACCAAATTTTGCCGCCAGTGGCGCTGCCAGCTGACGCTATGGCACCACTGGCCTCCTTGAAGCCCTTGGGTTCAGCGGGAGCAATGGTAAAGCAAACAGGTCCGCAATAGACATCAGTAAGAGGCGATTGGAGGATTGGTGGAAGAAAAGTAGGGAAACGACAAAAGACGGAGACGTACAAAAGCACAGTTCGCAATAGGGTATCAGAAAATTTGGACGTGGTAGTTCATAGTGTCTTTTTTTTGTTTCTCATTGGTTAACTTAGGTAGGATATTAGGCAGCATAGTAGCAAGAGCTTGGTGACGCAAGCCACCGCCCCGTTCCAAAGGGGACGCTCATAACATCCATCCAACCATCCATCCATGGGACTATGCAGCGGCCGTCCCGGCTAAGCGTGGATCGCTGCTTTTCTTGTCTTCCCTGTTCGCCAAAGCAAGGCTTCGCTGCACTAGCATGCTTTCTCTTTGCATAAGAAACGTGCATCTTTTGACGTTGACGGTTCCCATCCGCTGCATTCACGATGCGGTACTGTTGTGTGCCTATGCGCGCGTCAAGTGCGAGACGGAAGGACCCAGGAGTGTCATTTGACGAGATCCCGGCTGACCTCGAACTGCGACAGCAGTGGATCAAGGTGATTTCACGCAAGGATTGGGAGCCCAATTCTACTTCAATTTATTCAGTAGTGTGCAGTAAACACTTCGTGCCCAGTGACTTTAAAGAGAATGTGAAAATCCGCCAGTTAAAGAAGGGAGCAGTGCCAAGTGTGTTCCCCTCCTATCCTTCATACAAGCAGCCTGCACCTTCGAAGTGGCACAGTGACCCTAGCTCTCGGAAGCGAGCATCGGAGCTAGGCACCAGCGGATGCTGTGCCAAGAAACGAATCAAAGCGGCACTTTCAGCTGACGTGAGCGCCTTAGGACCCGTTGACAGTACTGCGGAGCCCGAGGATCCCTCAGCAGCTGTGGTGGAGCCAAGCAACGCGCTACTGTACGACAGTACGGCCCCAGCTCCGTCGTCCTCGGCTCATCCGCCGCTTGATTCCAGCATCAACGAGGAGCACACCGCACCGGCTCGTGTCCGGCTATCTGCGTTCGCAAGGCGAACGTTTGGAACTTTGGTATTGTTTCTTCGTCACTCAGAAGCAATGTCAATGCATCGGCATCATTTTGTGCTGCCACGGCAGTCCAGGGCCCGAGCACCCAGAACGTCAGCCGCCTCTAGAAGCCATTTTTTCCGTTGACAGCAGAAAATCGGTTGCGAGAAGTATGCACCTGGCCGAACCAGTGGCTTCCCAACCCAGAGATGGCCAGCATAGCCCTGATTGGAGGATATATAGCTCGTGTCGTAGCAGAGAAGGCGAGCTGCCAGGACTGCATTGATACAGTCGAAAAGCCAAAAGGAAATGCTCCTGTAGATGGGCTTATAGCTTATCAGGACAGGGGCGGACTGAAGTATCCCACAAGAGAACTAATCAGTGTTGATCAGTCTCCAGAGGTTTGTGGGCACTGTGTTCTACTACAGGAAAGCCATTGAAAAACCTCTAGAAGCCAGCGTGGAGCGTGCTGTTGCCATTTTGATGGATGCTCCAATCTTGCAGTGCAGAAATCAAGATGCGAGTCACAGGAAGCAGTTCCTGGAAGTTCTGTGCCGCAAGTTCATTAAACCATTGCTCAGCAACCATGCCATGAACGTTACAGATAAGAACTCTGTGATGAAAATGTATGCTAAAAAACCACTGTCACGTAAAGTGCTAAAATTGTAGCACTCCTAACGTGTTTGTCCTTGTTCTGCGATTGATCCACTGTGGAAAAAATATATGCTATTCCCCCTTTGTCCTCGCATTTAAGTCTTCTGCTCATAATTGGATTAAAGAAGTCATAAAAAAACTAAGGGTACTTTTTCGGAGCTAAATGGGGTTGCCTCAAAAAATGCTTTTTAGGAAGCATTTCTTCAGGGGTTAAACTGTACAGCAAGCAAATGAAACGGGCGTCCTCAGGTCGTAAAAGCTGCTTTCGTGCTTGATATAAAAATAGTTAATACCAATACAGTGCTTACCAGGCAAGGACCAGGTGCAGAAACTGTATCGGCAGCTAACGATGAACACCAGAACCGCGCCGTTTGATGAAAGGATTTGAGAGATGGGATGAAAGCAGGCCCGTAGTAAAGGGCTCCGGTTAAATTTCAACCGCTTGGGGTAATCTAACATGCACTGATATCGCACAGTGCACGAGTGCTTCTCGTATTTCGCGTCGATCGAGATGCGGCCACCGCAACCAAAATTCACTTATTCGGTTGCCATAACCACTGAGCCGCCGTTGCGGCAAGAATGATCCATCTGCATTTTCGACAAACTCAGAAGTGCGTTTTCGATAGCATAAACCATCATCGTACAAGCGCAAGCGAAAAAGCACAGCCTCGCCTGGCCTACCATACCTGGCCTGCGCTTGCCTGTACTCGCGATAGTGTCAGCCAGCAACGCCGCACTGCGGCCAGCGTGCGAAAAGCAGCGTCCCGCGCGCTCCCTTTGTTCAGTACCCTTTCTGACGGGCATTGAAAAAATAGAGGAGGCGCTGTCTCGATCGAGTTGGCTCAAGGAGTGTCCAAAAATCAGACGAGAGGTTGCAAGGCGTCCGCACTTTCGGAAGTGGTTATAGATTATGGTTTATGGGGAGAATGGCGGTGGCGTGAAGCAGACTGAATAATCGAGCATGTCCGAATTTTTGGAGTCCAGAAAATCAGTCGGCGACTGTACACATGTAAACAAACTTACTACCTTATACTAAAATATAATTTCTGGGATTTTGTAAGTAAACACTTGAATATCTTTACAAGGCGCGCCGTGGTCAACGACCGCGGATTAACTCTGATCAGCCGGGGTTCTTTACTATCCACCTAAACCTAAGCACACGCCTTTTACTCAAAAGAAATCCTCAGTATGCTGTTGAACTCTATGTCACAATGAGCATAATTGTACCAGGTTGTGCTGACCATGATTAATTTTAGTACCAGCAACGCATCAATTATGTTCCAGTACCTGTAGCAGGCGTCGCTGATGGCAAGCAGAGATTTACTGAAAAAAATTTTTGTAGTTGCGGTCCTCACTTCCCGATTTGGAAGGACATTCGATGGCAACATGTTTTCCATCAATTGCACTCACGCAGTGGGGCATATTCCACCGCTCCTCGAAATCACTTGCAATCTGAAGGATGAAGGTACATGAGATGAGAATGCCTAACCCTATTCTGTGAGTGAGAGCCACATCAATGAAAGCAACCATTGCAGACATGACATATCAGTTATGTACATGCTATCACAAATAAAGTACATGCACTGAAGACCATGTAATAACATGGCGTTTACCCATAGCCACTCATCTGAATAAAAAAAATAAACAAATTCAGAGAGTGTGCACAATTCCATATGAGTGCAAGGTTATCTAAATGGGGAAATCTGCATGTTCAAGGGAAGCCACTAACATCTTTACAAGTACATTGTATTGCACATTGCTTAGCCTGTTCTGTGGTTATGACATCGGTTGCATTTTGCTCAAAGCCAAATAAATAAAATGTGATGTGGCTGGACGTACGAATATATAATTTATTGCGGTATTTAGGACAACTTTTTTAACGTTACAATTAATACTAACGTGGCAAGATAAACATTTATTCTCAGGCGCCATGAAACAACAGAAGTGGCGCCCATGTTAAGGAAATGCTGCTTATGACAACCACGCTTTTGACAATATCTGCTCAATATATTCACATACATAAATGCCGTTCACAGCACCAAGTGAATCGTATTTAGTTAACGCAATTCCAAGCAGACACTGAGGCATGTTGACTGAAAGCACTCGAAAAATCTAGAATGCATGTTTTCCGTTACACAATTCTCAGTGAGCCAAAACGTCCTCAACAGTTGCATGTACATGTTTTCGACATCTTACCTGACAGTTTGCGCAACCCGGTGCTCGGGACTGATTGCTTTTCGGAAATTCGTATCTTTCTTCCGAACGTGGGGCCCGACGAGCTGCACGAGCGTGTCGAAAGTACGTGGACGAGTCACTGGAATTCTCCTGTTGCCGAAAATAGCGTAGTTCACACTGCTTGCGCACCGTGCCGCAGGAACGACCTAGGAATACAAAAACACATTGCGTATAGCACTACACGACATCAAGTATTCAACTGCACGTGATTGAATGTTGTCACGAATAACAATACATCTCAACTTACCCTCTGTAGTACTCTATGTTACGATCTCGCAGGAGGGGCAGCAGTTTCGTGGCATGACCAAACTGTTCGCGCTCTTGCAGAGCTGGACGACCCACCAACGCCGCTGCCGCTGTCTTTTCGGCGAATGCTTCTGCGCGTCATGCATCGCCAGAAAGGTGCTTGCCAACAGGCCTAGCAGTACTGCCTCTTCTTGCTCAGGGTTCATCATTGCTTTTCCGAGCAATGGTGGAGACGCGCAAAATTAACACACACTCGACGCGAGCGGAGACATGCACAATTTCGAGCTGCGCGAACATATGGGATATCCCGCACTTGCTTAGAGGTGAGAACTTAATGGGGCAGATGGCGCTGTATGTCGTTCCTGCGGCACGGTGCGCAAGCAGTGTGAACTACGCTATTTTCGGCAACAGGAGAATTTCATTCACTGTAGATGCCGGCTTCCTCAGTGTGAACGAGCCATTAGGATGTTGGTAGAAAATTGCGTTGCACAAAGATGTGCTGCATTGGAAGGCATGTTTCTCGCTCATCGTGTCTGTCTATTATCTAGTCTCTATGCTTCTTTCAATGGTATTCACAGTGCTCACATACCAAGGAACTAACGGTCAGATAGAGAGCGAAAGCGCACAGTGCTCTTTCCCTCTCTGTCTCTTGCTTACTTCCTCGGCGTCTGTTCACTGTGAGGACCATTAATATGATGAACCGTCACTAACCTGCCCAAGCTTGAACTCTTGTGCTTGGTGTTTTTTATCTAGAAAATGCACATATGCAAGCTCTAGCACTGGTGACTTTTGCATGTATTAAAAAGGCGTATTCAATTCCAGAACAATTTCATTTGTTCTACATGTGGTACAAGACTTGCTAGTGTTTATTTTAAAGGCTGAATTGGGCAGGAAGCTATTGTGGTATTCTTTATGGAGGCCTGGTGCATTAAGCTTGTGCAGATGCTTAAAGCTTGTACTATGGTGATGAAAATTGGGCTGAAGCTATAGATGGATGGTTGTCAAATTGTAATGATGGCCTCCTGGTAGACATGCTGAGTTGTGCTTCTGGGGACAATTATTGGTTTACCTGATAGGGTAATGCTATTAGGCTCGTGGGTGCTGTAGTGTTGCAGTGCCTGCACGATGGCCAGCATTAAAGAACACATTAAAACCATTCTAAGACTGCATGTCGTCCAATGGTATCAGGATCGACCCACTAAGTGGCAACCTTTGCTTACACTATATCTTGGATCAGCCCAGTCTACTCAGCCAGACAGCCATCTATGTATGCATGAGGGGGAGAGGGAGGCAAAAAGAGAGGCTTTCGATAATTATTTTTCACATAGCTCATATATCCCATCTTTCTTTGCATGCTTTGCTGTTCAAAGTGGAGTTATCTATGGGCACAATATCTGCATTTTATGCCTATTTATGGCTAATGAAGCTTGCTTCCTTGAGTGCCACTTTTTATATTGTTTCTTTTGTGACACTAAACTCACTTGTTTTAATGCTGCCATAGGTATGACCAGGCCTGGAGAGAAAGTGAAAGCAGATCGTGCTATGTTGCTGATTAACGCTGATCTCGACATCTGAGTTAGTGCCACGACATTGAGGCGCCAGTGGTAACAGGTAATATGATAATATGATATGGAGAGCTCGTACCTCAACAGCGGAATTGCAAAATATGTTAAGCTTGTTTGGTGCCAAGAAAGAACTGTGGGAAAAGCCTATGCAAGGCTACTTTTCTTGGCACAGAGCAAGCTTAGTTTGTTGGTTTGGGGTCGTTTGTTCGATGGGCTTTGGAGCCCATAGGGGATCCTTATTCACACTAAGGCAGGCAAGCTTATGAGCTGTGCTTCTGCGATATGTACAGCCTAATGACAGTGCAAGTGCGAGCCTCATGTTTGGAAGGAAGCTGACTGCCGACACCTTCCATGGCACAGATGACTCGTATTGGGCAAGGCACCAGTGTTGATGTTTGTTCCCTCATGCAAAACAGCACTTTTAGGCTCAGTGCTGTTGTAGGAAGACAAGTTAAATGTAAGTTCCATGGTTTGAATGGGCATATTTGTTTTGGGACATCAAGCTTCTTTTTCTTGCAACTGTGTGCACAGGTGCTTCCCTAGAAATGCCATGAAGTTGTCATAGAATTAAACATCCGGGAACTCCTGATGATGATGATGATGATGTGTTGTGTTTTGTGGCGCAAGGGCCAGGTTTGGCCAAAGAGCGCCATGACACGTGGTAATGTTGAAGATGTATTATGGAAGATGTGACTTGGCTGTAAAGTGGCCTAAAAATATTCGCTGTAAAGTGCGTAAAATGTTCGTGCTATAAAATTATGGCGATGACTTATGACGAATACTATAAAGATTAAAATCCATCGTAGAAGAATGATGCAAATTATAAAATATATAAGATCGTAAAATTACTTGCAGCACTGCTGCCTCGACAGAGCCCTTGAAAGACAAGGGCCTAGAGGCATGTGCTATACTAAAGAGATATCGCAGCGGCATCCTCTGAAGAGAGGACCCGCTACGAACATGTGGGGCTAAAAACATGCAAGACAACATCTTTCAGAAAACTTAGGACGGCGTTGGTGTCAAATAAAGGTTCTGGGCCGAGTAGCATTGCGGGATGAAGGGGGATATGATGCCGGTATGCTAAAGGAAAATGTTTCTTTCTTTCATATTCAGCTTCCCGACACTCCAGGAGGACGTGGAGGACGGTCAGCCTCTCCCCGCATCTACCACAGGTTGGAGGCTCGTTTCCTGTGAGTAAAAAGTTATGTGTGCCAAAAGTGTGTCCTATTCTTAGACGGCAGAATAGGACATCTGTCCGGCGGGATTTTGTTACAGGAGGCCAGAAACCTAATTGTGGCTTTATTACATGCAGTTTGTTGTTTATTTCTTCGTCCCACATGTGTTGCCAGTAGTTTCGTAGTTTCCTTCTTAAGAAAGGCTTCAGGTCTGTGACAGGGACCGAAGCAGTAGGATTAACTGCATGAAATGAAGTTGATGTGGCCATCTGATCGGCTAGAACGTTTCCCTCGATGCCCCTATGTCCAGGCACCCAGCATATAATCACATGCTGGTTAGATACATATGCTTTACATAACACGGAATAGAGTTCAATTAAAACAGGATTTTTGCGCTTACAGAACGATATCAAAGCCTTCACAACACTTAGGGAGTCCGTAAAAATAACTGATTTTCTGAGTTTTGTTTTCCTTATATGCTTCACGGTCGACAATATTGCGTAGGCCTCAGCCGTAAAGATACTAGTTTCCGGATGCAGTACGTCGGATTCCGAGAAGGATGTACCGAAGGCTGCATAGGACACCCCGTCGTGTGACTTCGATGCGTCTGTGTAGAACTCCGTACAGGAGTATTTGTGCTGGAGTTCCCGGAAATGCATTTGGATTGCAATCTCTGGGGCGTTTTTTGTAACTTCCATGAAAGATGTATCGCATTGTATCAACTGCCACTTCCAAGGAGGTAGCAGCTTGGCTGGATGCATTAGGCGAAGTTCGAGAAGTGGAACATGCATTTCATGACTAAGCTCCCTCACACGCAGCGAGAAAGGCTGTCTTACGGAAGGACGATTACGAAACAGTGTAGCATATGTCATGTCGTTAATGGTGTTAAAACAGGGATGTTCAGGATTAGAGTGGACTTTCAAAAAATATGTTTGGCTGATGTATGTTCTCTGGATATGAAGTGACCACTCATTCGATTCTGCATATAAGCTTTGTACGGGACTCGTTCTGAAAGCTCCTGTGGCTAAACGGATACCCAGATGGTGAACAGGGTCCAGCATCTTTAGCGCGCTCGGGGCGGCAGAGTGATAAATCACGGCACCATAGTCTAGGCGTGAACGAATGAGGCTTTTATAGAGTTTCAATAAAGACATCCTGTCACTACCCCATGTACTCTGGGATAGGAGTTTCATTATGTTCATCGTTTTTAGACATTTTTCTTTAAGATGTTTAATGTGGGGGACGAAAGTGAGTCTGTAGTCAAGTATGACACCTAGAAATTTGTGTTCTTTGTTTACAGGTATTTGTTGTCCACCCAGTTCTAAGCAAGGGTCTGGGATCATTCCTCTCTTTCTTGTAAAAAGAACGCAAGTGCTTTTGTTAGGATTGATCTTAAAGCCATTCCTGTCTGCCCACATTGAGACTTTGTTCAGGCCATGCTGTACCTGTCTCTCGCACACTGCGAGGTTACAGGATTTGAAAGCTATCTGAATGTCGTCCACGTAGACAGAGTAAAAGATGGCCTGAGGTAATGAAGCGCGAAGCGTGTTCATCTTCACGATGAAGAGCGTGCAGCTGAGCACGCCTCCTTGGGGTACACCCGTTTCTTGCGTAAAAGGACGTGAGAGTGCATTGCCTACTTTTACCCGGAACGTACGATTTGACAGATAGCTTTCCATTATGTTAAGCATATTACCGTGGATGCCCATTTCTGACAGGTCTCTTAAGATTCCGTAACGCCACGTTGTGTCATAGGCCTTTTCCATATCGAGAAATATCGATAGGAAGAACTGTTTATGTATGAATGCCTCCCGAATATTTGCTTCAACACGTACGAGATGATCGGTTGTGGACCGCCCTTCTCGAAAGCCGCATTGATAAGGATCAAGCATTTTGCTCATTTCAAGGAAATGGATCAGTCGCCGATTAATCATTTTTTCAAATACCTTACAAAGGCAACTTGTGAGGGCTATCGGGCGGTAACTTGCCACTGAGGAAGGGTCTTTACCTTGTTTCAAAACAGGGACCACAATAGCTTCCTTCCATGCGGTTGGAAGGTACCCTGCATCCCAGATGGTGTTGAAAAGTGTGAGTAGTGTAACTTGCGTGTCATCGTGTAAGTTTTTGAGCATTTCATACATGATTCTGTCAGATCCGGGTGCAGAGCTCTTGCATGAGCTCAAGGCACCTTTCAACTCAGCAATACTGAATGGGCAGTTGTAGGATTCACTCTGTGGACATTTTCTTTTGAGTGGCTTACATTCTTCTATTTGCTTATATTTCAGGAAGGATTTCGAATAATGTTTTGAACTTGACACACTCTCAAAGTGCTCCCCAAGTGAGTCTGCCTGATGTTGCAGCGTATCACCCTGTGTGTTTACCAGAGGGAGTGAATATGTTTGTCTCCCTCTAATTCTATTTACGCGGTTCCAGACTTTCGCCTCATCTGTGAACGAGTTGATGTTCGATAAAAACTTTTGCCAGCTCTCTCTTCTGGCCTGTCGGCGGGTTCTCCTGCCTTGAGACTTAACTTTCTTAAAGTTAACGAGATTCTCTGCAGTGGGCGAAGCGCGTAGCAACCCCCACGCTTTGTTTTGATTCCTACGTGCGACTCTACATTCATCGTTCCACCACGGGACATGCCGTTTGCATGCCGAGCCACTTACTTCACGTATGCATTTAGATGCGGCATCTATAATAAAAGCTGTAAGGTAATCCACAGCAGCATCAATTTGTAACGAGGACATGTCATCCCATGATATGCTAGTTATGGTTCGGAATTTCTCCCAGTCGGCTGTGTCGACCTGCCACCTAGGAGCCTGTGGTAGATATTCGTTTTCTTTAAGTGTTCTTAATAGTATGGGGAAGTGGTCGCTTCCGTAAGGATTGTTCGCAACTTCCCACTCCAGTTCAGGCAGTATAGACGGGGAAACTATGCTGAGATCAATTGAAGAAAAGGTATTATTTGCAAGACAGTAATAAGTGGGTTTCTTCTTATTCAAAAGGCACGCACCAGAAGAAAAAAGGAACTGTTCAACAAGACGACCTCGCGCATCTATACGACAGTCACCCCACAGGGAGCTGTGCGCGTTGAGATCGCCAAGAACAACATAAGGTTCTGGCAATTCGTCTATAAATGACTGGAATTCATGTTTGTTTAATTTGTAGTGTGGGGGTACGTAAAGCGAGCTAATGGTGATGAGTTTGTTTAGGAGGACAGCTCGAACTGCCACTGCTTCAAGAGGCGTTTGGAGCTGTAAATGTTGACACGCAATGCTTTTGTGGATAACTATAGCTACACCTCCCGATGATGCGATAGCATCATCGCGATCTTTGCGAAAAGTTATATACTGTCGGAGAAAGTTTGTGTGTTTTGATTTTAGGTGTGTTTCCTGTAAACACAGCACTTTTGGATTGTGTTTGTGTATGAGTTCTTGCAAATCATCAAGGTTTCTAAGGAGACCTCTGATGTTCCATTGAATGATTTGTGTATCCATGTTTAAGGTAAATTGGTGCTGTGTTTACGGAAATGGAGTGGATGCCTTATATTACAGAGCCCTTTCGAGGCCCTGTAATAGGGGTTTTGTTCTTTCTGAAGCGTTCGAGCGAGTCTCGACGCTCCTTAGGCGTTTGGTGCGCCTTGGGGACAGGTGTAGTGTCCATTGCCTCCTGTGAGACGCCGGACAAGCGCTCTTGTGAGCGAGAGGTTTTCACAGGGAGTCCCGCCTTGGAGGGCAAGACCCCTGCGCCCACCAGCCCGGAGGTCGATGGGGCACCCTGAGGGATTTGGTTGCGCTGGCCGTTGCCAGCGCTGGAGGGGGCCTCGACGGTTGGGGCAGCCTCGGCTGCGCCCACCTTCGGGGTCGATGGCTCCGTCTGCTCGGTTGGCGGAGCAGCGCTAGCTGCAACCACCGTGGGGGCAGATGGCGTGACTGCCGACTCACTGACTGTGGGTCGGACAGCCGCCGGAGGCCGTTGTGACGCTGCCCCCTGACGCGCCACATCGGCAAAGGTTTTCCTGGGCAGGTACGATACCCGCCTACGTGCCTCCTTGAAACTTATATTTTCCTTTACTTTTATTGTTACAATTTCCTTTTCTTTTTTCCACGATGGGCACGACCGCGAGTACGCGGCGTGCTCCCCATCACAGTTTACACAGTGGAGAGTGTTCGCACAAGCTTCAGTGGCGTGTTCAAGGGCACTGCATTTGGCGCATGTTTGGCGGCCTCGGCAGCTCTGCGAGCTGTGGCCAAAACGCTGGCATTTGAAGCATCTTAGAGGATTTGGCACATATGGTCTGACACGGAGCTTGATGTACCCGGCCTCTACAGACTCGGGCAGACTACTTGAACCGAATGTGAGTATCAGGTGCTTTGTTTGAATTTCTTTTCCATCCCTTCTTATCTTAATTCTTCTCACATTGACAACATTCTGATCACTGAAGCCCTCCAGGAGCTCAGCCTCTGTCAGCTGGAGCAAATCGTCATCCGAGACAACGCCGCGGGTGGTGTTGAGAGTGCGGTGTGGAGTCACTGTTAATGGAACATCTCCAAATGATACTAGACTGGGCAACTTATCGTACTGTTTCTGATCATGAAGCTCTAACAGGAGATCACCACTTGCCAGCCTTGATACCTTGTAGCCTGGACCAAGGACATCAGTTAAGGACTTTGAAACTAGAAAAGGGGAAATGTTTCGTACTTGTTTTTCTGATTTTTCTGAGTGGATCACATGGTAAAGTGGGAAGTTTTGTCTTTGTCGTCCAAGGAACTGGAAAACTTCATCGGTGCGCCCTCTTTTGTGAGGGCGATCAGGAAGCGGAGGGAAGGAGCTAGCCATAAAGGAATTGAATTTTCGGCAACAACGCCAGCCACCCACCACGGAGCCCTACAAGGGGACGTTACAGGGACTGTAAAAACAGGTCCTGCAAACGCCAGCTTTACGTTGTCACTATAACCAAATATGAGATAACCTAGGTTGGTTATTCACACAAGGTTAACCCTTGCTGCCTGGAAAAATTGGAAGTAAGCGGAAGCTAGGAGAAGACAGGAAAGATGAAAAGTAAGAGAAAGGCGAAGATTAGAGGGAGAGAGAGACAGGAAAAGGCAACTACCGATTTCCCCCGGGTGGGTCAGTCCGGGGGTGCCGTCTACGTGAAGCCGAGGCCAAAGGGGTGTGTTGCCGCCGCCGAGGGGCCGTAAAGGTCCAAACACCCGGCATTGGCTCAACCCCCAGGATCCCCTTTTCCCCGGACACGGCTAAGCCGCGCACGGCTACACGCGGGAGGGTCCAACCCTCGTGTGCTCGGGTACGTGGTGTCGCAACACACCAAACGCCTGCTGACGCAGACGCCCCTGCGGGGCCGGGAACTCCTGATCAATGACCAACAGTAGTTGGTACTTTGCAAAGAATGCATCGCTTACCAAGCCCTTGATTTTCTGTTGGCATACTTGTAGTCACGCTGTCAGTAGTTTCTCTGCCCAATTATATTGAGGCCCCATACTGACACTACCAATCTCTGGCAAGTTTGGTTGAAGGAAAGGTGGCACTTACAGGTGGCTATTCTGGATGCGAGCAAGACAAACCAGTGAGCCGTGGTTAGATTGTCTGTAGGAGACCTTGCCAAAGGTGTGACGAAAATTCAGCTAGTCAGGTAACATGATAATGAAGGTGTGGTCCCTGATGAAGTGACAAAACAATCAAGATGTCTAAAATAGCTAGCTGTAAGTGCCACCTTTTCTTCAACCAAAGTTGCAAAGCAAAGAACCTTATCCCGAAAAGTGTACACTCGAACACATCTGTAGCTTCCGTGTGGGCCCTCAGGATAATTCAGCCAGCTGGAAAAAATTACTAGAAGCACGAGTTCAAGAACGCTGACACGAAATCAAGGCCTTAGAAACTGACGCTTTCTTCAAAAGTGCTAACTAGAGCAGGCCATTGTTAATGCCTTCCGGGTCGTACAGCTCCATATCAACCTCACGGTGACGCTAAGGGACCACCTGTTCAGACACTCACAAGAAAGCGTAACATAATTAAAACCAAAAGAGCTAACACAAACCAAGAAGTTATCTTCAGCTTCTATTTCTGCAAGCCCAGTAACCTGAAACTGCCACTCCATGCAAAGGACTGAACTTCCAACACTGCAGGCTGCTTCACCTGATCCTCGTGAGAGTGATCCGTGCCATGGAACATGCCTTCAGTCAGCTTGTTCTGAAGTAAAAGAAAGGCCCATGAGCTTACATGCCATGGTGTAGCCCAGGAATCTGTCTCTGCTCCAGAACTTGAGCTTCTTTTTGCCTTGACTTGGTCAGTTACCACAATTTCGTCAATATGAAACAGAATGCATTAAAAGTTGCAAACGCAGGTTAGTGTCTTTAGCTACATAATATTGTGGCCAAAAGTGATGAAAGGGGCCCCCATGCGACTAGTGGACTGGCCCAGTAATAAATGGAGTCAAGAACTTTGAAACCCATTTGCATAGGCTAACAATCGCATCGCAAACTTGTTCTATTGATTGAAATACCATGTACCTTTTACTTCAAGGAATTGTGCCAATTTCTTTACATGTAGTCGGCAGCATGGATGTACGCTGCACATAAATTTTTTTGGTTAGAAATAAAGAAGGTAAAGCAAACTAGAACATTGAAAACTAATGGCAATAATCTTGGCATTAGTAAATCAAACCATTTGACTTCTTATGGAAAGTATGATGTTTTTTGTAAATGTAGCTGCTGTCAACTTATCTATATTAGCATTTGACCCGATGCATGTACTATTTGCTTTAAAAAAACTAAATTCTCGGGTTTTACATGCTAGAACTACAATATGATAACCATATGATTATGAGGCAAGCTGCAGTGGAGAATGCTGGATTATACAGTAAACCCTTGTTAACTCACTCTCATATCTGGAAATTTTTTCCTGGCTTGGTGTCAAGTCCATGTACTGTAATATTTCACCTCTTGCCTCAAAATGCTTCTGCGCTGTGCAACGGATGTTTCAAAATTCTGGCGGTGAAAGTGTAGGGAAAGTGTAATCACCGAAAGGTTTCCATACTTTTTGTGCACCTCCCATATCGCGAAAAAGTAAGGGTGTGCAAAGAATAGAGATTTTTGAGACCGAATCGAATAGAAATCAAATAGTACCAGAAAGGAATTGAATAGCTGTTATCACAGTAATTATAAAATATTCACATCCTAGTATTCTCAATGTTAGCAAGTATCTGTCATTACATAGTACATTATCAATCTTGTTTATTAAAAAATTCTACAAAAATTTGGAGCATTTTCTACAAATGTGTAAGCATTCTTTGGCTTGTGGCTTGGCATTTACTGTTTCCCAAATTTCAGTTGATGATGATGATGTGTGTTATTTTGTGGCGCAAGGGCCAGGTTTGGCCAAAGAGCGCCATGACAAGTGGTAGCGTTAACGATGTATTATGAAAGATGTGATTTTGCTGTAAAGTGGCCTAAAAATAGTGGCTGTAAAGTGCGTAAAATCTACGTTCTATAAAATTATGGCGATGACTATGAACATTAAAATCCATCGTAAAAGAATGATGCATTCTTTAAAATATGCGAGATGTTAAATTGGCTACAGCACTACTGCCTCACCCGAGCCCTTGAACCACAAGGGCCTAGAGGCATGTGCTATTCAAAATAATTGTCGCAGCGGCATCCTCTGGAAAGAGGAAGCGCTACGAACGTGTGGGGTTAATAACATGCAACACAACATCTTTCAAAAAACCTAGGACGGCGCTGGTGTCAAAGAGTGTTTCTGGACCTAGTAACATAACAGGATGAAGGGGGATGTGGTGGCGGTATGCTAAGAGAAAATGTTTTTTTCTTTCGGATTCGGCTTCCCGACACTCCAGTAGGACGTGGAGGACGGTCAGCCTTTCCCCGCATCTACCACAGGTTGGAGGCTCGTTTCCCGTGAGTAAAAAGTTATGTGTGCCAAAAGTGTGTCCTATTCTTAGACGGCAGAATAGGACATCTGTCCGGCGGGATTTTGTTACAGGAGGCCAGAAACCTAATTGTGGCTTTATTACATGCAGTTTATTATTTATTTCTTCGTCCCACATGCGTTGCCAGTGGTTTCGTAGTTTCCTTCTTAAGAAAGGCTTCAGGTCTGTGACAGGGACCGAAGCAGTAGAGTTAACTGCATGCAATGAGATTGATGTGGCCATCTGGTCGGCTAGAACGTTTCCCTCGATGCCCCTATGTCCAGGCACCCAGCATATGATCACATGTTGGTTAGATAAATATGATTTGCACAGTGCGGAGTAGAGTTCATTAAATACTGGATTTTTGTGATTACGGAAAGACATCAAGGCCTTCACAACACTGAGGGAGTCCGTATATATAACTGATTTCGGGAGTTGTGATTTATTTATATGTTTTACGGCCGACAGGAGTGCGTAGGCCTCAGCCGTAAAGATGCTAGTTTCCGGATGCAGTACGTCGGATTCCGAGAAGGATGGACCGACGGCTGCATAGGACACCCCGTCGTGTGACTTTGATGCGTCTGTGTAGAACTCCGTGCAGGAGTATTTGTGCTCGAGTTCCCGGAAATGCGTTAGGATTTCAATCTCGGGAGCATGCTTTGTGACTTCCACGAAAGATATATCACATTGTATGAGCTGCCACTCCCAAGGAGGTAGCAGCTTCGCTGGATGCATTAGGCGGAGCTCGAGGAGTGGAACGTGCATTTCTTCACTAAGCTCCCTCACACGCAGCGAGAAAGGCTGTCTTACGGAGGGACGATTGCGAAAGAGTGTAGCATATGTCATGTCATTAATGGTATTAAAACAGGGATGCTGAGGATTTGAGTGGACTTTCAGAAAATATGTATGGCTGATGTATGTTCTCTGCAGATGAAGTGACCACTCATTTGATTCTACATATAAACTTTGTATGGGACTCGTTCTGAAAGCGCCAGTGGCCAGTCTGATTCCTAGATGGTGCACTGGGTCTAGCATCTTTAGTGCGCTCGGGGCGGCAGAGTGATAAATCACGGCACCATAGTCTAGTCGCGATCGAATGAGGCTTTTATATAGATTCATTAAACATTTCCTGTCACTACCCCACGTAGTCTGGGACAGAAGTTTCATTATGTTCATTGTTTTCAGACATTTTTCTTTAAGATGTTTAATGTGGGGGACGAAAGTGAGTCTGTAGTCAAGTATGACACCTAGAAATTTGTGTTCTTTGTTTACAGGTATCTGTTGTCCACGCAGTTCTATGCAAGGATCTGGGATAAGTCCTCTCTTTCTTGTAAAAAGAACACAAGAGCTTTTGTTAGGATTGATCTTAAACCCATTCTTGTCTGCCCACATTGACACTTTGTTCAGGCCATGCTGTACCTGTCTCTCGCAGACTGCGAGGTTACAAGATTTGAAAGCTATTTGAATGTCGTCCACGTAGACAGAGTAAAAGATGGCGGGTGGTAGTGAAGCACGAAGCGTGTTCATCTTCACGATAAATAGCGTGCAGCTGAGCACGCCTCCTTGGGGTACACCCGTTTCTTGCGTAAAAGGACGTGAGAGTGCATTGCCGACTTTTACCCGGAAGGTACGATTTGACAGATAGCTTTTTATTATATTAAACATATTACTGTGGATGCCCATTTCTGACAGGTCTCTTAAGATTCCGTAACGCCACGTTGTGTCATACGCCTTTTCCATATCGAGAAATATCGATAGGAAGAACTGTTTATGTATAAATGCATCCCGGATATTCCCTTCAACACGCACGAGATGATCGGTTGTGGAGCGCCCTTCTCGGAAGCCGCACTGATAAGGATCAAGCATTTTGCTCTGTTCAAGGAAATGAATGAGTCGCCGATTTATCATTTTTTCGAACACCTTACAAATGCAACTTGTGAGGGCTATCGGGCGGTAACTTGCCACTGAGGAAGGGTCTTTGCCTTGTTTCAAAACAGGGACTACAATGGGTTCCTTCCAGGCGGTTGGAAGGTACCCTGCATCCCAGATGGTGTTGAAAAGTGTGAGTAGTGTAAGTTGCCTGTCATTGTGTAAGTTTTTGAGCATTTCATACATGATTCTATCAGATCCTGGTGCGGAACTCTTGCATGCGCTCAAGGCAGCTTTCAACTCGGCAGCACTAAAAGGGCAATTGTACGGTTCATTCTGTCGGCATTTATTGATGAGTGGCTTGCATTCTTCTATTTGTTTATATTTTAGGAAGGATTGGGTATAATTTGTTGGACTTGACACGCTCTCAAAATATTCCCCAAGGGAGTCGGCCTGTTCTTGCAGTGTATCTCCCTGTGTGTTTACCAGGGGGAGTGAATGTGTTTGCCGCCCTCTAATCCTATTTACTCTGTTCCAGGCTTTGGCCTCATCCCTAAACGAGTTAATACTTGATAAAAACTTGTGCCAGCTTTCTCTTCTGGCCTGTCGGCGGGTTCGCCTGCCTTGGGACTTTATTTTTTTAAAGTTCATAAGATTCTCTGCAGTGGGAGAAGCGCGTAGCAACCCCCACGCCTTGTTCTGATTCTTACGGGCGATCCTACATTCGCTGTTCCACCACGGCACACGTCGTTTGCATGCCAGACCACTCACTTCGGATATGCATTTTGATGCGGCATCTATTATGAATGATGTAAGATATTCCACAGCCGCATCAATTTCTAAAGAAGACATTTCGGCCCATGAGATCTTAGTGAGAGTTCGAAATTTCTCCCAGTCGGCTGTATCTATCTTCCACCTAGGAGCTCGTGGAGGAAGTTCATTTTCTTTAGATGTTCTTAGCAATACGGGGAAGTGATCGCTCCCGTAAGGGTTTCTCGTAATTTCCCATTCGAGTTCGAGCAGTAAAGAGGCGGAAACTATACTAAGATCTATTGACGAAAAGGTTCTGTTCGCAAGAGAGTAATATGTGGGTTCTTTCTTATTTAGAATGAATGAATGTGTGTGGGTTTTATTGGCGCAAGGGCCAGGTATGGCCAAAGAGCGCCATGCAAGTGTTAGTGATTTCGCAGTGGAGTTGTGAATTCTGTGAAGTTGATGTGACGTGGCTGTAAAGGGGCCTAAAATATAGTCACTGTAAAGTGCGTAAAATGTACGTTTAATAAAATTATGGCGGTGACAAATGACGTGTACTGTGAGCATTACGGTGCATTGTAAAATAATGATACGATTAAAAAAAATGCATAGGCTTCTAAAATTAACTAGAGCACCATGGCCTCGTTAGAGCCCTTGAGACACAAGGGCCTGGAGGCATGTGCTATATAAAACAGCTATCACAGCGGCATCCTCTGGAGAGAGGATGCGCTACGAATTTATTGGGCTCATAACATGTAGGACAACCTCATTTAAAAAATTCAGGACTGCTTTGGTGTTGAAAAATGGTTCTTTACCAAGAAACATAGCTGGGTGAAGAGGTATGCAATGACGATATGCAAGAGGAAAATGCTTCTTTCTTTCAGGTTCGGCTTCGCGACACTCCAAGAGGACGTGGAGGACGGTCAGCCTCTCACCACATCGACCACAGATTGGCGGTTCATTTCCAGTAAGAAGAAAATTGTGTGTACCAAATGTGTGCCCTATTCTGAGGCGGCAGAATAAGACATCTGTTCGCCGTGATTTTGTTGGGGAGGGCCAAAAACCTAGCTCTGGCTTTATAACGTGAAGTTTATTGTTTGTTTCTGCGTTCCACATGCGTTGCCAGTGTTGTCGCAGTTTCTTACGCAAGAAAGGCTTCAGATCTGTCACCGGGACAGCAGCTGCAGAAAAAGTGTTTAGTGATGTGAGTGATGTGGCCATTTTATCAGCCAGTACATTACCCTCGATACCTCTATGGCCAGGTACCCAGCATATTACTACATGTATATGTGATATATAAATACTGCATAAGAGGGAGTAAAGTTCAATGAATACAGGATTTTTAAGCTTTTGTAATGAAATTAACGCTTTTACGAGACTTAGCGAGTCTGTGTATACAATTGCTCTGTCGAGTTTTAATTTCCGTATATGTCTTACTGCAGACAGTACTGCATAAGCTTCTGCAGTGAAGATACTTGTTTGCGGGTTCAGTAAGTCAGATATAGAAAGAGAGGGACCAACAGCAGCATAAGATACACCAGCATGTGATTTAGACGCGTCTGTGTAGAATTCGGAGCACCTGTACTTCGATTGAAGTTCGCGGAAGTGCATAGCGATTTCGATGTCGGGTGCGTGTTTTGTGACCTCTACAAAGGATACGTCACAGTCTATCACCTGCCACTCCCAGGGCGGTAATAGCTTAGTTGGAGGCATTAGTCGATGTTCAAGAACAGGGACATCCATTTCCGTGCTAAGTTCTCTTGCACGCAGTGAGAAAGGAAGTCTCATGGAGGGTTTATTATTAAAAAGTGTTTGACACGTTAAGTCATTAACAGTCTTGAAACACGGATGTTCTTTATTGGAGCGCACATTGAGAAAATAAATAAAGCTGATGTACGTTCTCTGAAAATGTAGTGACCATTCGTCTGACTCTGCATATAGACTTTCCACCGGGCTTGTTCTAAATGCGCCAGTGGCCAGGCGGATACCCAGATGATGAACGGGGTCTAACATTTTTAGCGCACTCGGTGCAGCAGACTGATATACTACGGCACCATAATCTAATCGTGATCTAACTAGGCTCCTGTAAAGATTTATGAGACACCTGCTGTCGCTACCCCATGTAGTGTGGGATAGAACTTTAAGTAAGTTCATGGTTTTTAGACATGTTTCTTTAAGATATTTTATGTGTGAAATGAAAGTGAGCCTGGAGTCGAGAATAACACCTAGAAATTTGTGCTCTTTCTTGAAGGGAATTTGTTGTCCACCCAGTTCTACACAGGGATCAGGTACCAGGCCTCTCTTTCTTGTGAAGAGAACACAAGAGCTTTTGTGCGGGTTGATTTTAAATCCATTTTGGTCTGCCCACTTGGACACCTTGTTTAGGCCCTGCTGTACCTGTCTTTCACACACAGTAAGGTTGCAAGATTTGAAACCTATCTGTATATCATCTAAGTAGACGGAATAAAAAATGGCCGCTGGCAGTGAAGGACGAAGTGTGTTCATTTTAACGATAAAGAGAGTGCAACTGAGTACTCCTCCCTGGGGTACGCCTGTTTCCTGTATAAAAGGTCGCGACAATACGTTGCCGACTTTCACGCGGAAGCTACGATCCGACAAATAGCTTTCAATTATGTTCAGCATGTTTCCACGGATGCCCATCTCCGACAGGTCTCGCAACATCCCGTAACGCCATGCCGTGTCATACGCTTTTTCCATGTCAAGGAATACCGATAGGAAATACTGCCCATGTACAAATGCATCGCGGATATTTCCTTCAATGCGCACCAGATGATCGGTTGTCGACCGCCCTTCTCTGAATCCACACTGATAAGGATCGAACATAATGTTGAGCTCAAGGAAATGTATAAGTCTGCGATTTATCATTTTTTCAAAAAGCTTACACAGACAATTAGTTAGAGCTATTGGACGATAACTTGATGCTAGAGAAGGGTCTTTTCCCTGCTTTAGAACAGGAACTACAATCGCTTCTTTCCATGTGGATGGGAGGTATCCTGAAGCCAAAATAGTATTGAAAAGTGTAAGAAGTGTAACTTGTGCGTCAGTATGTATGTGTCTGATCATGTCATACATGACTCTGTCAGGTCCCGGTGCAGTGCTTTTACATGTGTTGAAGGCAGCTCTCAACTCGGCAATACCGAAAGGCCGGTTATACGGTTCATTCTGCTTGGACTTTCGTATAATTGGCTTACGCTCTACTATTTCTTTATGTTTAAGAAAGGATTGGGAATAGTGCGTTGAGCTCGACACTTGCTCAAAGTGCTCCCCAAGTGAGTCTGCCTGATCTTGCAGTGTATCGCCCTGTGTATTTACCAGAGGGAGTGAATATGTTTGTCGCCCTCTAATTCTATTTACCTTGTTCCATACTTTCAACTCATCTGTATAAGAGTTTATACTCGATAAAAACTTCTCCCAACTTTCTCTTCTAGCCTGTCGGCGGGTTCTCCTGCCTTGGGACTTTATTTTCCTAAAGTTGACAAGATTTTCTGCAGTGGGGGAAGCGCGTAGCAACCCCCACGCTTTGTTCTGATTCTTACGTGCGATTCTGCATTCATCGTTCCACCACGGGACATGCCGTTTGCATGCCGAACCACTTACTTCACGTATGCATTTAGATGCGGCATCTATTATGAAGGCTGTGAAGTACTCTACAGGAGCATCGATTTCTAAAGAAGACATGTCATCCCATGATATACTAGTTAAGTTTCGGAATTTCTTCCAGTCTGCTGTGTTAACCTTCCACCTAGGAGCCTGTGGTGGATATTCATTTTCTTTAAGTGTTCTTAATAGTATGGGGAAGTGATCGCTTCCGTAGGGATTGTTCGTAACTTCCCATTCGAGTTCAGGCAGTATGGACGGGGAAACTATGCTCAGATCGATTGAAGAAAAGGTATTGTTTGCAAGACAGTAATAAGTGGGTTCGTTCTTATTTAAAATGCACGCACCAGAAGAGAAAAGGAATTGTTCGACAAGTCGTCCTCGAGCATCTATACGAGAGTCGCCCCACAGGGAGCTGTGCGCATTGAAATCGCCAAGAACAGCATAAGGTTCTGGCAATTGGTCTATAAACGATTGGAATTCATGTTTCGTTAATTTGTAGTGTGGGGGTATGTAAAGCGAGCAAATGGTGACGAGTTTATTGAGAAAAACAGCTCGAACCGCCACTGCTTCAAGGGGCGTTTGTAGCTGTAAACGCTGACAGGAAATACTTTTATGAATAAGAATGGCAACACCGCCTGATGATACGAAAGCATCATCGCGATCTTTGCGGAACTTGACATACGGTCGGAGAAAGTTTGTGTGTTGTGGTGTTAAGTGTGTTTCCTGTAGACACAGCACTTTTGGACTGTGTTTTTGGATAAGCTCTTGTAAGTCATCAAGGTTCCTAAAAAGACCTCTGACATTCCATTGAATTATTTGTGTAGCCATATTGGAAGTAAATAAGTGATGTGTCAATAGAAAGGGAGGTGATGCCTTAGGTTACAGAGCTCTTTCGAGGCCCTGTAACAGGGGTTCTGCCCTTTCTGGAGCGTTCGAGGGAGCCTGGACGCTCCTTAGGCGTTTGGTGCGCCTTGAGGACAGGTGTAGTGTCCATTGCCTCTTTTGAGGCGCCGGACACGTGCTCTTGCGAGCGAGAAGTTACAAGGGAGAGTCCTGCCTTGGAGGGCAAGACCCCTGCGCCCACCAGCCCGGAGGTCGATGGGGCATTCTGCGGGATTTGGCTGCACCGGCTGTTGCCAGCGCTGGAAGGGGCCGGGGTGGTTGGGGCAGCCTCGGCTGCGCCCACCTTCGGGGTTGATGGTCCCCCTTGCAGTGTTGACGGAGCAGCGCTAGCTGCAACCGCCGCAGGGGCAGATGGCGTAACTGCCGACTCACTGCTTGTGGGTCGGACAGCCGCCGGAGGCCGTTGTGACGCTGCCCCCTTACGCGCCACATCGGCAAAGCTGATTTTAGACAGGTATGACACCCGCCTACGTGCCTCTTTGAAAGATATGTTTTCTTTGACTTTGATTGTCACAATCTCTTTTTCTCTTTTCCAGGACGGGCAGGCGCGCGAGTACGCGGCATGCTCGCCATCACAGTTGACACAATGTGGAGTGTTTTGGCACGTTTCGGAGGAATGTTCGTTGTCACTGCACTTGGCACAAGTCAGCCGGCCTCGACAGTTCTGTGAACTGTGGCCGAAACGTTGGCACTTAAAGCATCTGAGAGGATTGTGAACGTATGGCCGAACACGAAGTTTGATATAACCAGCCTCGATGGACTCGGGAAGGACACTTGAGCCGAAAGTCAGTATCAGGTGTTTCGTCTTGATCTCTTTTCCATCTCTCCTCATCTTAATTCGTTTAACATTGATAACATTCTGGTCACTGAAGCCCTCCAAGAGTTCAGCCTCAGTGAGCTCCATTAAGTCATCGTCAGAGACAACACCACGGGTGGTGTTCATCGTGCGGTGCGGGGTTATAATTATTTCGGTTTCCCCAAATGACACTAGTGTTGACAATTTATCATATTGTTTTTGATCGCGGAGCTCCAAGAGGAGATCGCCGCTCGACATCCTCGACGCCTTATATCCAGGACCAAAGGCTTCAGTCAGTGACTTGGAAACAAGGAAGGGTGAGATAGTTCTTACTGGTTTATCTGGTTTTGCAGAGTGGATGACATGGAAACGCGGGAAGGATTCTTTTTGGCGGCCAAAAAATTGGAAGACTTCATCGGTGCGCCCTCTTTTCTGAGGGCGATTAGGTAGTGGAGGGAAAGAGGTAGCCATGAGTGGACATGTAGTTTTCGGCAGCAACGCCAGCCACCCACCATGGAGTCCAACAAGGGGACGCTGCAGGGCCTGAAAAACAGGGCCTGCAAACGCCAGCTGTACGTTGCCACTATAACCCAATATGACATAACCAAGGTTGGCTACTCACACAAGGTTAACCCTTGCCGCCAAGAAGAAGGAAGTAAATAGAAGAGAGAAGGAGACAGGAAAGGTGGAAAGTAAGGGAAAGACGAAGGTTGTAGGAAGAGAAAGACAGGAAAAGGCGACTGCCGATTTCCTCCAGGTGGGTCAGTCTGCAGGTGCCGTCTATGTGAAGCCGAGGCCGAAGAGGTGTGCTGCCTCCGCCGGGGGGCCTTAAAGGTCCGAGCACCCAGCATCGGCTCAACCCCCAGGATCCCCTTTTCCCCAGACACGGCTAAGCCGCGCACGGCTACACGCGGGAGGGTCCAACCCTCGTGTGCTCGGGTACGTGGTGTCGCAACACACCAAACGCCTGCTTTTTCTTATTTAGAAGGCACGCTCCAGAAGAGAAAAGGAACTGTTCAACGAGACGACCTCGCGCATCGATACGAGAGTCTCCCCACAAGGTGCTGTGTGCATTGAAATCGCCAAGAACAACATAAGGTTCTGGCAATTCATCTATGAAGGACTGAAATTCATGTTTGCTTAGTTTGTATTGTGGGGGTATATAAATCGAGCAAATAGTGATAAGTTTGTTTAGCAAAACTATTCGAACCGCCACCGCTTCAAGGGCCGTTCGTAGCTGTAAATGTTGACATGCTATGCTCTTTTGGATTACAATTGCAACACCTCCCGATGATGCGATTGCATCATCGCGATCTTTGCGAAAAGTAACATACTGTCGGAGAAAGTTTGTGTGTTGTGTTTTTAGGTGTGTTTCCTGTAGACACAGCACTTTTGGATTGTGTTTGTGTATAATCTCTTGCACATCATCGAGATTCCTGAGAAGACCTCTGACATTCCATTGGATGATTTGTGTATCCATATTTAAAGAAAAATTTGTGCTGTGTTTACGGAAACGGAGGTAATGCCTTAGGTTACAGAGCTCTTTCGAGGCCCTGTAACGGGAGTTCTGCCCTTTCTGGAGCGTTCGAGGGAGCCTCGCCGCTCCTTAGGCGTTTGTTGCGCCTTGAGGACATGTGTGGTGTCCATTGCCTCTTGCGAGGCGCCGGACACGTGCTCTTGCGAGCGGGAAGTTACCAGCGAGGGTCCCGCCTTGGAGGGCAAGACCCCTGCGCCCACCAGCCCGGAGGTCGATGGGGCTCCCTGGGGAATTTGGCTGCGCCGGCCGTTGCCAGCGCTGGAAGGGACCTGGGAGGTTGAGGCAGCCTCGGCTGCGCCCACCTTCGTGGTCGATGGTCCCTTCTCCTCGGTTGACGGAGCAGCGCTAGCTGCAACCGCCGCGGGGGCAGATGGCGTAACTGCCGACTCACTGCCTGTGGGTCGGACAGCCGCCGGAGGCCGTTGTGACGCTGCCCCCTTACGCGCCACATCGGCAAATGTTTTCTTGGGCAGGTAAGATACCCGCCTGCGTGCCTCTTTGAAACTTATATTTTCTTTTACTTTAACTGTTACTATTTCCTTTTCTTTTTTCCAGGATGGGCACGACCGCGAGTACGCGGCGTGCTCCCCATCACAGTTTACACAGTGGAGAGCGTTCTCACAAGTTTCAGTGGTGTGTTCTTGGGCACTGCATTTAGCACAAGTTTGGCGACCTCGGCAGCTCTGCGAGCTGTGGCCGAAGCGCTGGCATTTGAAACAACGGAGTGGGTTTGGCACGAACGGCCGGACACGGAGCTTGATATACCCTGCCTCGATTGACTCGGGCAAGAAACTTGAACCAAAGGTGATTATTAAGTGCTTCGTCTGAATCTCTTTACCATCTCGCCTGATCTTTATTCTTCTAACATTGATAACATTTTGCTCACTGAAGCCCTCCAGGAGTTCTGCTTCGGTCAGCTCAAGCAAGTCATCGTCTGACACAACGCCGCGGGTGGTATTCATTGTACGGTGCGGGGTTACTGTTATGGGGGTCTCTCCAAATGACACTAGTTGCGGTAGTTTCTCATACTGTTTTACATCACGGAGCTCCAAGAGAAGGTCGCCGCTTGCCATCCTCGACCAAAAATATCAGTTAGGGACTTTGAAACAAGGAATGGTGAGATGTTTCGCACTGCTTTGTTTGGCTTTTCGGAATGAATAACATGGAAGTGGGGAAAGTTCTGGGTTTCGCGTCCAAAAAACTTGAAGACATCTTCGGTGCGCCCTCGTTTCTGAGGGCGATCAGTAAGGGAGGGGAAAGAAGTTTCCATGAAAAAATGTATGCATTCGGCAACAGCGCCGACCGCCCACCACGGAGCCCAACGAGGGGACGCGGCAGAGCTTGCGTACAAGTCTGCACGACGCCAGTCGTACGCCGTCACTATAACCGAATATGGTGTACCCAAGGTTGGATAGCCACACAGGGTTAACCCTTGCCGCCAGGAGAAAGGAAGTAAAAAGAAGAGAGAAGGAGACAGGAAAGGTCAAAAAGTGAGAGATAAAGACGAAGATTCGAGGAGGGAGAGACAGGAAAAGGCGACTGCCGATGTCCTCCAGGTGGGTCAGCCTGGAGGTGCCGTCTATGTGAAGCCGAGGCCGAAGAGGTGTGTTGCCTCCGCCGGGGGGCCTTAAAGGTCCAGACACCCAGCATCGGCTCAACCCCCAGGATCCCCTTTTCCCCAGACACGGCTAAGCCGCGCACGGCTACACGCGGGAGGGTCCAACCCTCGTGTGCTCGGGTACGTGGTGTCGCAACACACCAAACGCCTGCTCACGCAGACGCCCCTGCGGGGAAATTTCAGTTGGGCCATCACCAACTTCCAATGTGGCCAACCCCCAAATTTGAAGTTGACCTACCTGTAAATTTCAAGTTGGCCAACCTCAAATGTAAGTTGGGCAACACCCAAGAAAGTTGGCCCACGTCCAAATTTCAAGTTGGTCCAGCCTCACATTACAGATAGCCACCCTCAAACTTTAGTTGGCCCACCCCTACCATAGGTATAGGCTTCTCCATGCATTTTCCATGGAGTCCTATGTATCCCTATGGGTAACGTGTCACACTGGTCAAGTTCTCTCCAATCAGTTTTTGCAACGTAAGCTGTTATGGGCTCATTCCAACAGCCATTTCGGGTGGTGATGGTGTCTGCCACTGCAGCCGCCGGTGTCTGTAGCAGCTATCGCCAGGAATGAGAAAGACAGTTCCCACCGGGATCGAATCCGGGCCTGCTGTGTGGGAATCAGCTACTCTACCACTGAGCCACGCCAGCGCTTGCTAGCATGCAGCGGAAAAATACCCTATAAACAGCACGTGAGGAGACATGCGATATGACATGCGTGCCGCGTAGCGTCGATACATGCACCTATTGCATTGCACTTGCATACTGTTACACCAGGTAGAACGCCATGTAGCAGGGGCGCATGTAGCCGTATAAGGCAGTTAAAGAAGGTCTGAGGAAGGAAAAGAAGTTTGAGGAGATGTATACAAGAATGCTAGAAAAAATATACATCATGTACCTGATAAAATCAAGCTGGCTAGGTGACTGTCACCGCTGCATTTCGAAGAGGATGCCAAGAAATCATGATCATTAGCATCGTATCGTGCCAGTTGCCTTGCAATGAGATTTGCACCGCGTAGCGTCTGTATGTGCGCCCTTTGCATTGCAGTTGCATATTATTACACCAGGTGGCACGCCATGTAGCAGCTGCATAGGTAGCAACACAAGGTAGATAGAGTAGCCTTGAGGAAGGAAGATTATGGGGATGTATAACTATTGATGTAATTAAAAACATGAATGACATACCTGATTAATTCAAGCAGGCTAGGCGACTGTTTTCACCATCCGGTTTGAAAGGCAACACCATTAAATGATGATGATGATCATCATCAGCATTGCCATCGTAATGTGCCATTTGAATTGCGCGCCACGTAGCATCAATACGTACGAACGTTGCATTGCAGCTCCATTATGTTCTACAAGGTGTCCCGCTATGTAGCAGTTGCATGCTGCGTGGATGTAGCAGGCTAGGTGACTATTTCTCACCATCAACAGCAATGTACCGTGCCATGGGTCAAGGGATGTGACATGTGTGCCACGTAGTCTGGATACCTGTGTTTACTTTTCGGTACACGTTATGGCGCCTCCTCGCAAGGGACGAACATCGAGAAGCAATTCGTAGAGCTACGCGTGGCTGGAACCAGGAGGGCTATTCTGCAAGAGTCCGCTTCGTAGACCATCCATTTCGGCCGCCGCTGACTGGCTGGAGGCCTACGAATGACGATGACGACGGGCGCACCTAGATTCCGGTTCCTTTCTGAAACATCAGATTGACATCAATGGTGTTACACTTGCTCTTCACGTTTCGTGTGATAACTGAACATGCTTTGGCACGTACACATGATTCAAACAGCCACAGCGCATCAACAGATCTTTCTGCGATTCCTGTGTTTTGAATAGACTGCAGCACAACCATGGATGCGAGCCTTCTTTTCTTGCTTTTCGAAAACGGATGAGAGAGGAGTCTTCGAGAACAATGGGACCCGTTCGCCATGTTGGACGAGTCTTTTCAGAGCCACTTTCGCCTTTTTGAAAGCAACGGCAATGTGGCTGTGCGAGCAGTTATCCGACGACCTGGCGCGCAAGAGAGAAGGGCCCCATCGTTCAAGATCACGTGATTTGCACCCTTGAGTTTTATGCTACTGGTGGCTTCCAAACGGCTGTCGATAGCGAAGCCACCATATCGCTTTCCCAGCTGTCTGTCAGCCGCTGCGTTTGCGCCATATCGGAAGCAATCACCCGTGTCAGTACCAAACAGCGCTGGGTGTCGTTTCCGCGTACGAGATCGGAGATAGCACTAGTCAAGCAAGGTTTCTTGTGGAGCAGCATCATCTCCGACTTCGTCGCATGCGTGGGCGGCACTTACATCGCGATAACCGGCCCAGACCTGGCCCCAGCCGAGAAGCAGACCTACTGGTGCCGGAAGGCATATTACGCGCTGAACACCATGGTGGTAAGCACGCTATACCTATTATACTCATGATATATATACATATAAAATTCCAAGTCGCTATCGCGATTTACTGATGCACTACAATTGACAGGTGTGCGACTCTAACATGAGAGTGCTGGCCATCGACCCACGCTTCGGATGCTCGCGTCACGATGCATACGTGTGGCGTGGCTCAGCCCTGCAGAGCAGTTTCACCAACAACATCGTCCACGGAGGAGTTTTTCCTTGGCGAGTACAGAAATGCATATAAATGCACTTATGACCCACAGCCTATGTCTGTAATGAATTTGGCACAATTTCTGCGCTGCATTTATTCTACAGGCGACAGTGCATACCCACTGGAGCCTTGGCTCATCACGCCGGCTCCGGGGCATCTGGCGCTGTCGTCTCCGGAGGGCCGTTTCAACCAGGCTCACGCGTCGATGAGGTCTGTGGTGGAGCGCTGCATCGGCCTTATAAAGAGCCGGTTCCACTGCTTGCAGCATTATCATGCGCTGCAGTATTGCCCCGCTGTAGCCGAAAGGATTGCCGCAGCTTGTGCAGTGCTGCATAACGTATGTCTCGACGCCAGCGAGCCGCTTCTTGACGCCGACGCCCAAGAAGACGTCTTGCCAAGTGATGACAGCAGAACGTTGTACACAAAGGGAAAGGCTACACGGGACAGGCGAATTGCACTTTATGGCATCAATCGCAATGCACATTTGCTACACATTCAGCGAGCTTGCCGTCGCGCGCAACGTCACGCACTGGACAACTAAAAAGCTCTGCACAAGGAGCGTACTTCCTGCATGGTGTGGCATCTGCGTCAGTGTGCTCCATGTGGTGGGACTACAGTTACTCCCAGTTTTGCTCATTTGCTATGCTTCGGCTGCAGCTAGCAGATTACTGCCTCTGGGACTCAACACCTGTGTGGCTGTGTGTACTCCCAGTTTTGCTTGTTTGCTGTGTTTGAGCTGCAGCTAGCAGTTTACTGCCTCTGAGACGCAACACTTGTGTGGCTGTGTCGTGCAGTGCGACGGAACTGATGAAGTGCAGTTCCGTCGTGCAGTGCGACAGAACTGATGGAGCCGACCAAGTGCTAGGCCTAGGTGATGCGACGAAAACGCCAGCCGCGTCCATCGTGACACCGTTATGCTGACGCCTTCAGATTTGGAGCTAATCGACAGGAGATCCGACGAGAAACTTCAAGAGCTCGCATCAACCGCAGCAGTGAGCCGTAAGTCGGAGATCTTGTCCGCTGGCGATGTCGCGGTCAGCCCACTTGACGATACTGTTTTCCCCGTGGTGTGCCTGGAATCGTTGAATGCACTGCTGGAGCATATGAATTGTAATATATGCGGCGGTAGCGCGAAAATCAGCCGGAAGGAGCACAAATATGGCCTTGCAGTAAGTCTGGTGCTCATATGCTCGAGATGCGGCGACAAAGCGTCAGCGTGGAACTCACCGCGTGTGAATGGGACTCGGAAAATGAATCCGTTTACCGTTAACATTCTGGCTGCACGCGCGATGCAAAGCACCGGCAATCAGCAAACTGCATTCAATGATATTTTCGCAACAATGAATATATCGCACCACGGACTGCATACGAAAACGTGGCCGGGGTACGTCAAAACGAAGTTGACGCCTGCCACGACACGGGCAGCTGAGACACTTACAACAGAATGCGCGAAGACGGTCCAGCAGCTTTAAACTTCGGCAACCCGGGCAACGTTGCTGTATCATACGACGGGTCTTGGATGACTCGCGGGCACAGTTCGCTCATTGGCGACTGCACTTTTTACGGGACTTGTCCTGGAGTATGTTGTGCTGAGCAGCTTTTATGCCGGTTGTCAGCATGGACCAAAAGTTGGTGACCCTTCATACGAAGAATGGAAAGCCAGTCATGAATGTCAGAAAAATACGGATAAGAAGGCTGGTGAAATGGGGGTGGAGGCTGGCATCATTTTATTCAAAAAATCGCTGGAAAAGTACAGCCTAAGATACACAACTGTGCTGTCAGACGGTGACAGCCATACTTTCTTGGCCCTAAAGGAGGCCAAACTATATGGCTTTATAGAAGTTGACAAAGAGGACTTTGTCAACCATGTCCATAAGAGGATGCGGACAGCACTAGGTAATGCCCTGTGAAAGCATAAGGGGCCTGGCTCAGAACCACTTGGTGGAAGAGGAAGGTTGTCTGGAGATTTGGTCAACAAATTGAGCTCTTATTATGAATGGGCTCTGAAGTCCCGCACTGGCGACATTGAAGCCATGGAGAAGGTCGTGATGGCAAGCTACTACCACGTAACATCAAATGATGTCATCTCAAATCATAGCCTTTGTCCAGAAGGTCCCGATTCCTGGTGCCGGCAAAATGCTGCAAAGGCCAAAGGCCAACCTGTGCCGAAGCACCGCTATAATTTACCTACTCATGTAAGCAAGGCGTTACTGCCAATCTACCAACGGCTCTCTGACAAGATGTTGCTTTAACGTTGCCAGAAACACAGAACAACAACAAAAGCCTGCACTCGCTAATATGGGCGCTCGCACTGAAGGAGCGGCACGCATCACTCTTCAGCGTTGAGGCTGCATAGGCGGAAGCAGTGATCAAATTCAATGCTGGCAGCAGGAGAACCTCGGCAAGCATTTTGCAAGAAACTCTGGCCAAAAGTGTATGAAGCGCATGGAGGAAAAAGACCGGCGCCGATCAGCTGCATCCGAAAACAAGCGTGTCTCAGCAGAAAATGTGTAGTGCTCATTCAAAAACAGCAACAGAGGTACTAATGCCCAAAGTGACTATGCCCCAGGAGCCTAATAATGTTTTGGGAATGTGTATGGGCACACATTTGTGACTCTTCACAATTACGTGACATTTATTTGTTTTCTTGATTTTCTCGAAATACTAATTTTGCACACCCAGCAAGACATTTACTTTGATATATCAATAGCTATCATATATATACTATCAATATTTTTGCAGCATGAAGCTAGATGTTTGGAGCACCAAACATCCCTATTGAAAAAATTGTATGAGAAATTGAACGAGATGTATGCATGTCGCACAGATTTGACGAGAAATGAACGATATGCTATGCATATTGAACGACTTCTCGTAGAAGATGAGCGAGATCTCTACGATGTGCTACGCAGACTTTTACGAAGTGCACGAGATGTATGCGATGTGCGATAAGAATGCGTAGAGAAGTGCACGAGATTTATGCGATGTACGATAAGAATGCGTAGAGCTTGTATGACGTGTGCGATAAGAATGTGTAGAGCTTGTATGACGTGTGCGATGTGCTGCGTAGACCTGACGAGATTATGTATGAGGTGTGCGAGGTGGCATGCGATGTGTACGCACTGTAGTCGTATGAGCAACATGATCTTTGAGGATGACTACGAATTGCATACAAAGTATGTGCACTTAAGTCGTAGTGCATACAAAAGCTCATCAATGACAGCGAGATTTATGATGAGTTGTTTGTAGTACATGCAAGAGCATGATCAATGTGCTGTATGACACTGAACCATTGTGACACATATTTACCAGAGCAAACGAGATGTTCAGAGTTAACTTCTGGAATTTCATGCAATGAACACATACAGCCCCATCAAAGCAGGTGTCTGTACTTTTGATGCAATGATTTTCACTTGGGGACATAGTCTCGGATGAACGCTTATGGCAATACATGCGTTATGCCTTATGAATGCGTTATGCCTTTGCATAACGCATTCCTCAACCAACCAATAAGCACTGCATATAGCACAATGATATTGTCAAAAGCTATCAAGAGAATGAATCCCTTGTTCAGAGTAGATCTGCCTAAGATTTTAATGCAATATAAGAGTCGGGTACCATCAAAGTTTTATAATAAAATGCTACATGTTTGTGCACACAATAAAAGAATCTGGCAATGTGATTATAGCGCATTGGAAACACTTCAAACAAGGACGAGTTGGCAAAGGAGTTTATTGCAGGCAGTTTGATCAGTGAGAGAAGACGCATGCACTTTGTCACATCCTAATAATATTGCTTGCATCAGAGATGTAAGTCAGGGATATTCATGGACTTAATGCGTTGTACAATATCACCGTAGTGTTTCACGATGGAAGTGCACATGCCCAGTGTACAGCAATTATAAACAGTGTGAAAAATGACTTTGGCAGTCATTCCTTGCATCAATGCCTCCAGATAGAATGGACAGAATTGGTTGTGAGTGAGAACACATATTGTACCTTGGGATTAGCGAAATAGTTCTGAAAAAGCTTGACACAACAAAGAAGTTTCATAATCCTTATGGTGATAAAAAATCAGTACAGTGCAAGTTCACGAGAATGAGTATTGGTGCATGTGAGCCAGTTTGTAAGAGCTCGCCTAATAAACACACAATAAGCATAAGAAATTGTGCTTTTCAGTGAAAAGGTCACTGTTTCACATTCCTTCAACTTTGTATCTGTCCCGCTTCAGACAGCACATGCACTGTGTCAGGTTCTCTGTAGATGACACTTGCTTTGAAGCAACATGAAGTACCTCATAGACAAAAGGTTAACAAAAGGTGCTGTCCTGCAGCATTGCACCTTTTGTTAACCTTTTGTCCATGAGGTGCCAGGAAAAATAAGTGGGCAGCTGGAGTACACACTACTTCTTTTACAACAAGGCATTTGCATTACATATATGTCATTTAACAAGCTGCATTATACAATGCATTTATTTGTAAAAACAGAATGGTTACATTCAATCACTTCATTGAGAACAATTAAGGTTTGTGCTGGATATAAAAACTGTTCATAGCAATCTGCGACCCAAGCAAGTGGCGTTAAAGAGACTAGTGAAGACCACAGATTATTCCGCATTAATACTTGAGCACAAATAAGCAGTTGTGTGCATGGATTGAGAGCAAAATTGTATGAACCATTGAACTGGTGGTCAAACAGCACCGCTGCGCTCTATGTACACTCATTGATATTGAAGAACGGCAATTCCTGTATCCCCATCATGGGTTTTACCTTTTTCTTTTTCATATAATCGTATGTGGTTTTCATTATTTCTTTTCTGTATCATGTCCCCAGCGGCTTTGCGTTCTCTTTAGTGCATGTTCCAGGACGTATGGTATTTTACACAAATTGCAAATACGCACACATGTGAACTGGGGAAAGCTGGACAGGTCGATACATTGTCTACTCTTTGGCTGTGCTCTTCAACCAAAGTTCTCAAACATTGTTTGGCATTGCCTATGTTTCCCAAGAAAGAAAGCTAAGTGCATATTCCACCCAACCTTTACTGTGGGGTCGCATTTCTTTGTTGGTGGCAGCCAACGTGTAACATGCAAATTTGTAGTTGCAAGTTAACACTTTTACCATTTAGTATGTAGTTATGTATTACCACCAGGTATGACACTGTACATACAAGGAACTGTTCGCATTCTCTCATCACAGAAAACTTGAGCCAATTGACTTAGTGTTAATGCGCGGGTAACTGCGTTATGTACTATGTCTTCAGCATAGCACAAGTTTTAAAAATGTGCTTCAGTCCCATGACACAGGTGCAAATGCCACAAATTTCCACAATGCAGGTTTTCTTCATATGCTCAACTTTAAAATTGCTCTGCCACCAAAAATGCCCACACAACTGTGGAAACTCTATGCGACTCAAGCAACAACACATTACAGTTTCCAGAATTGGCCTAGTTCAGACCGCATCATCTCCGGGACCAGCCCAGTTTACTAAGAATGCATCAAGCATTGGCTAGTTTACTCAGCAAGAAACTTGCCAAGTATACTCAGAAAAAAACTGACTGAGCAAACATCCCTTGCAAAAGCCAAAGAAAGCTTTGCGTAAAAATGATGCACTTGGACAGTACAGAAGTTTCAGACAAAGGTACGCCACCACTGGAGGGCTCAGCCGTGCAGTTTGGCCACCATTCCCATGGTCCCTAGAATTTTGCTTCAACAGCACATGCTCAATCTTGTTATTGTCGTAATACCTGAAAAATTGTGATTCACTGCCATGATCTGGGTTCCAATATGTAGAATATTAACTACCGATCTGGCCGATATATTCTACAGCAAAAACACCCCTGCACTAGTTCAACTAAGGACATTACATGTCTCCTAATGCATAGCTTACATACATAAGCTCAGTGCAGTGTTATTAAGAATTTACAGTACTACGTGCTTATCAGTGGACAACATGTACCTTATGGTCTGAATTCCTTCAAACTAGTGCAGGCAGTAGCTGTGATTTCAGATTTCCATACGCAACAGAACTATACTGGTGCACCTCTTCCGGAAAGAGGATTTAATTATCGGCCATCAAAGTATTTCTCCAAATATAATGGCTTATAAGTGTGACGGCTCATCGTCAGAAACAGCAATAAGTTTTCCCAATGTGGATTACGAAACAAGATACAAAAAGGCTAACTATTGATGAGTTAATTCATACTACAAACACTATGTTGCAGTGACTTACTGTACAAGAATACAGTAAGACATCGCTAAACTGTACCTGCTTAAACAGCAGTTTCATTTTAAACGTAGTAAAGTGAAGTCCCCAACTCAGCGGCTATTCAATATAATCTGTTTTGTATTCGCATAAACCGTTCCAGTTTATTGCGTACATATTGGTTAACACATAGTGTTTGCACTTTTCCTAGCACAATCACGGCGGTAGGTCAGCCAGGCAGAATGAGCCTGAGATCAGAACGGCCTCAAAGCACGAACGCAGAAGCCGCTTGGAAGGGTGAAGCCACACTAACATCAACATTATTGCGGTGCCGAGCCAGATAGTGTTGTGGCATCGTGCAAGCTAGGACTTGCGTCATGCCAAAGTTTGGACAAAAACCAGGTGCTCAGCACAAATGAAAAATTGGAATTTGTTTATGCTACCGAACGTGGCACAAAGTTGGCGCTGGCACGCGAGAAGGATCTACCGTTCAATATGGTATGTGGCATTTGGAATGCAAAGGAGAAGATGCTCGGCAGTGCTGCTGGGACCGCGAAAAGACGTTGGCTACGAAGTTAAACTTTTTGAGGTTTGTCTTTTCACCATCGTTGCCTCTGTTATTGCTGAAGTGTCCCCTAACGACAGTGATGAGGACGACACAGAAAACGACAGCACGGGCGATTCAGGCCCGACAGTGGCAGAAGATGCGCATTACGTCAGCCTCATGCGAGTGTTTGCCGAGCTTAAAGGAGTTTGATGCTGCTGTCGTCGCTGCTAGGCTGCCGCGGCATCAAACGAATATAACAGACTTTTGTCGTGCAAAATGGATAATACTGCATGTTTTTTGCCCTTTTATTGCACTCTCTCTGACTTCCGTTTTTGACAGGTAAGTGAGCAACCTAACACTATTTCAGTTTAGCAGTACTACCGTTTAATACATACTTTTTCCAGGCTCCGGCCAAATACGGTTTAACAAGGTTTCACTATACATGTAAATTTAACATTCTCATGTACAGATACTGAGACCTACAAATGCAGGTAGCATAAAAGTTAAATATTTAAATTGGCTAGTTGGTTCATGTTTCCAACACAATGTGCTACAAATATGGGACAGGAAAAACAAGTGTACTAACTTATGTGCAGTGTAATTGTAATACCGTAATTACTGGTCGATACTTCTAAAAAGAAAATGAAGTACGGAAGCAAGGGGTCGGCTTAGATTTGAGTCTGTGGTTTAGCTGCAACTGCCACATACCTATCGCCACCTCACAGTCACAGACTTGTAGCAGCATATGCGTGCGCCATTGTGTTTTCTGGAAGCGATTGTTCAGAGCAGGTTGTCCAAATTTTTTTCAAGTGTTGCGCTGTAGCCTCGTGCCAGCCACTGTGGTGGCACTGACCAAGTGGTGCCACTACACTACAGGCTAATGGCAAAAGGTCGTTTTACACATGGAGAAAACCTCCAACCTCCAAGTACAGCACGAGTTCGGCATGGACGAAAAGAACATGCTACGGTGGCGGAAATGGAACAAGCTTTCAAACTGCAGTGCAGCCCGCATGGGTTTCACCGGACCACAGAGGAGTCAACACCATGAGGTGGAAGATACGGCGTATTCATTAGGGAACAGAGAGAAGCAGGAATGCACATAATGATGGGGATTATACAGGCAAAGGCAAGGGAGGTCACCAATGCTAGGGGTATCACACAAACCAATTTCAAGCGCAGCAAAGGCTGGGTAACGCGTTTCATGAAATGTTTCGGCTTCAGCCTCAGACGACTGGCTTTCGTGTGCCAGAAACTAGCCAGCGAATTCTGAGGAAAAGCTCATGGCATTCCAGTACTACGCCATCGAAAAATGGCGGCAAAAGAGCTATCAACTGGAGCAGATTGCAAACACTGACCAGACACCTGTGTTCTTCGACATGCCCATGGCATATATACACAGTAAACGAAGAGTGAAAGAGATCAAGCTTAGGACAGCAGGTTATGGGAAGAAGTGAAAAAGAGCAATGCTGTGCTGTTTTGTTGATGGACGGACACAACACACTACTGGCCAAATAAAAGTTCCCCAGGAATGTTGTTGCGCACGTTCACGAGAAAAGTTCGATGAACAGCGCCACGATAGACTGGGTGAAGACGATTTGAAGCAGCCTGCCCTACAGTGTCAGCGCTGCTGTCGTGGCCGTCACTGTCACTATCCGATGCACGTTCGTGACGATCGCCTCAACAGTTAGAAGCATTTGGTTTCCAAATCTATAGCAGTGTGCCTTCTTTTCGCCAGCAACATAGTGCATTGCTGATGATCAGCGGGCAGATCAGCCATCTTCCATTTCGGCAGCAACTCATACAAGGCTGAGAAACAACATGGCCAGGAATGGCTTCGATGAAACAAACAGACAAGCACGAGTGACTTAATCCATTAGCAGAACTGGGCAGAATGAGGAACATAGAATAAAGAACCAACAGTGAGGACCGAGCCATAGAGATGGCCCAGCGAGCAATCTGGGAGCAGTGCTGGCAGTGTAGTTGGCGTGGTCCATTTGCGTTTTGGAGAGTGGCGAGGCACAGAGCTATGGCCGCAGCCCATTCTTGTTCGGAGGGGTGGAAGGGCGACGGGAGAGATGCGCGAGGCTGGTGTGAATCTCTCATGGAGAGAAGCGCGCGGCGGCAGTTGCAGTGGCGGGCAAGCATGCAGCGGCTAGCATTTCACTTTTTTTCTTTTCAAGGATTTCAGATTCCATTACCTTTCAGCACGGACATTCAGCAGCCAGAATTCATCGTTATAACTGATAATGCGGCATGGGGCCACTGTAGAAAGCAGGTTATTTCCCCATACAAAACATACAAAAGTTGACAGTGTAGCAGCTTTTTGTTGTCCTAACCGATATCTTTATAAGTGGGTTCAACTGTAGTATCACCCTCAATTGCACACTGATTGGCTGGTTGAGAAAAATCGGATGAGCTGATTGGCTGTTTGAGCATTACGTCACATGAAGACAATGGTATCACCAAAGTGATCATTGCAGAATAGATGCCCTGGTTTGCAGTGGCATGGGATGAAATTCCAGCTGAAATGATCACCAGAGCATTCCGAAAATGCTGCATTTCTAACACGCTGGACTGAAGTGAGGACGATGCCCTTTGGGAAGAAGTGAGCAAAGAAGAGGACAGCGATGTTGTGGATGACAAGTGAACTTAGGACGTGCCTATGGTACGCACACTTATATAATAAAAATCATGCTTTTCTGTCAATTAAAAGGGCCTTTTCTTTAATTCTGCTTGCATTTGAGGTAAGTTTTCTTTCTGTTTTTTTTACAATAAAGGGCCGTTTAGATTTGAGTAAATACGGTAAGCTTAGACTGCCACAGTCTATTCTTCAATTTCTGCAAGGTTACAACTCTACTCTGGCAATGAGGAATGAAATGATCATGGATGTGAAGATCAGCACAGGTGCAAGGACATCAGCTAGCTTCGACACTATCCAGATTGATTGATTTAAGGGCAAGCAATCTGCATGATGAGCGCAGACTAATAGGATCATTCAGGAAGCCCAATCCTACTTCATTCTCCTAACATCGACATTGCCAAACATTCAGCAATGCAAGCTCGTCTCTGCTTTCGCAGAGTAAAGCCCAGTTTGAGGAATTTACTCCGACCAAACAGCTCAAAGAGCAGTATACAGCCACAGTAGAACACAGCAATGAAGGAACCAGCGTGCTTGCCAAGCTTCATTGCCAAATCATCTATATAAAATGAGCACAAAGCATACAATCACAAACTTCAAGCGCACAAGGCAGTCATATTGCCTAGAAACGAGACAACAGCCAGATTCGTAGGACCTCGATTGCTACCTCTACATATGTCCACATTCAAGGGGACATCAATGAGTGGACAGGCTTCTGAGAACAATTTGACCCAACTATTCACCTCAACTGATTTGACATATGTTCCGCCAAATTTGACTACCTAAAGTGTTTTCTGGCTGGTGATGTCGCAGCAGCAGTCTCTTGTTTGCACGCACTTGAAACATGCTGTGTGCATGCCACCTCACTGTTGAAGGAAAGATTTGGAGATTGAGCAAAGATTATTCAGGACCACTGACGGCACTTTGACATCGTTAGAATGAGAAGTCATACAATGACACACGTGGTCTGCAACGATTGTATGACGCCGCGTAGCTACACATCCATTGCCTTGGCACTCTATGTGTACCAACTCTAATGCTCACTGATATCGTCCGGCAGGCTCTACTTACGACAATATTCTCAGCTTCACACGAGGGAAGACTAGTCACACTATGAGGGTACACTTGTGTAATAGTCTTTCTGCAAAAGCCTGCGAGTCTCTTTCACCAGCACCTTCGTCACACACCGAACTAAAGAATGTCCTACTGTTTATGCAAGTGGACCTGGAAAGCAGTGAGTAATGCGTGTCACCATCTCAACTACTACAGTAGATCACCATATTGAAAGGCAACTTAGTGGTACACCCATGGAATGTAGAAAAAAGATTAAATTAAACAAACAAGGCCAGCCAGTGTAGGCAGAGAAAAAAGTGAGTGGAAGACATCGGTGCTATGTACGCCATGGCTCCCATCAGAGTATGTTCATTCAGTCAAATAAATAGTGCATGCCAGAATGAGCAACTATAACTTCATTGTGGAATAAACAAAAGATGTGAATTTGTTCCAAGATAAACTTCGAAAACGCAGACCCATACTGACACTGTACTTATGGGATTCTAACCCACTCAATTTTCACGAGATTAAAGTAACAAAATAAAATTATGTATGAATGCAACTCGCCAGATTTATAATAGAAAAATATAGCATGCCCTAAACGTTCAGGATCAGAATACGAGACATGTAGAAGTTACCTTCACCAAAGGGAATTTTTTTTTATATATGAGCTTTCGTAATGAAAGTGATGCATTATCATTGAAGTTTGGCCTTTATTGGCCACAGATACCAAGCACACAGGGGTGGTAATCTCAAGCAATCACTTCTAGAGAGAATACTGACTTTCAAGGGCTGTGGTGCTGTGCTGCTAAGCACGAGGTCGCAGCAGCCACATTTTGATAGGGTGGATTGCAAACACGCCCATGTGCTGCATATTCGGGGCACGTTGAATATACCCGAGTGGTAAAAATTAATTCAGAGTCCCTCACTACAGCGCACCTCATAATGAGATCATAGTTTTGGCACGTAACACCCCAGAAGTTAATTCAGATTATATGCAACTCTGCATCTGACTTGTCAAAGTATGCGGCAGCGAGCGTTCTTGCAGATACCGAGCTTTCCACAATGCCACAAACGCTGGTAGCCATATACGCAGCTTTTGTTTTATATAAGTTCAGGTTATTTTTGAACGCAGTTTCTCAGAAAAAACGTGCTAGTTAGATTTCCATAAATACAGTGACGCAGAGACTTTTGTTTTCGTACTTCAGTTCAATCCCGTTCTACAATGTTGGGCAATGCACATACATACTGCTTGCTTTCAGCCTCAAAGTCTATAAACAAAGCCGGCATTGCAACAGAAGCAGGCTTTAAAACAACACAAGTGTCAACAGGTGACAAAAAACACTCTTTGATGTGAGGAGGAAAACCATCAGCATTTTCACCAATTGCCAGTTTCTGACAAAGCAAGAGAACCACGCCAGAAATGCCGTCAATTACATGCAATATATGGGAAACTATAAAAAATTTCCCATCATGGCTTGCAACGACAGAACAGTCACTTTTCTTTGCTTTTCTATACTGCTGGCTGTGTATAATTGTGCCTTCAAAGCTCATTCTTGAATATTCCTCAATTACAGCAGATGTTGTGTCCAAGAAATTTTGCACAGATTGCAGTTCCCGCTCGGACAACATAGCTGTAACTGGTGCTCCAAATAAGCATACATTATCAATTCGAGTCACTTTCTTAACAGGAACATCGCCAAGCAGTCTTTCGCAAAACCTCACCACATCATGCGGAAGAGAAAGCAAATGCAGCGCAAGCTCCAGCTCTCCTTCCAGAGTGACTCTCTCCAGTATTTGTGTCGGAGCTCCTTTTGCTGCCTTTACCATCTTTGTCAGCTTCCCATTCCCTGTTTCGAAGGGAAACGCTGAGTTTGCCCAAAGGGGACCCAGATGCTTCACGCTTGACGTCAGATGGCGAAGCTGGTGGACATTAAAAGTCATGAAGCGAGTCCCATAGAGGTCTGCAGCTCTGCACACAAATGATTCAAGCAGGTGACCTAGAAAAAATAATTGTTTCATGTAAGAGTATTGTTGAAAGAAAGCTTTGAGTAAGCTTGTCAATGCACATGTAAATTATCACATCTCCAATACTTTCATCCGCTTAACGTGTGTCTCTAACAAGGTTTAAATTAGAGCATCCCCATGTATCAAGAGTAAAACTTTACATAATGGGGGACACAGAATAAATACACTCTGACATAGCTTGAGCATCTATTATGGTGTCTGGGGATGTATCTACAATAGTCACATGATAACTGCAGTCCAATACTCAACTTCAGAAAACATCCACCCCTGTTGGCCGCTTCACTATCGTCCTTTCTCTGTCCCTTTTCATGAAATGTATTTCACGCCACAATCAAGCATACCTATGAAATGTGCACAGATTGAGTGTTTTATCTTCCTGCATCGCATTTTGTTTTAGCATTCACAGCAAAAAAAAAAAAAAGAAAATGTTGCCATGGTTGTCAATGAGAGTGAAATTGTAATGACTCAGACAGTCTAATTAAAGGCTTCATAAATTTCAGAAGCTATGGCTACCAGAAGAAACCAGCAGTGCACAAAATTAGGATAGTTGGTGTTGCACAGCTTCAGAAGTGCAGCAGTGGAACAAAACAAATGCAGTTCAGAGCACATAAAATGCAACCTATTGTAGTGCAGGACCAGATATAAGTCTTTTCTGACTCTTGTTTACCCTCCTATAGAAGTTAGAGTGTGTGCACAATGCTCCCACATGTGTGCGACCTCAAATACCAGACAAAACACAGCTGCCAGAAAATCGTGCAAACGAGGCTGCGGGAGCACTTTTTCACTGGGTGCACTGCTGGGTACAGGGACATCGAGGGGAATATGCAGAGTGAATGGACGATCACAAATGCACCTGCCACAGTGGTATATAGCATGCTGTATAAGTCATGAAAGAAAAGTAGTGTCAGGAGAAAAGCTTTGCACTAGAGGATGCATTTGTTTTACAAGACTCGATCCAGGGACAGGCACTTTTAGGGCCTTTCACTCTGCTATCTGAGCGAATCAGAAGGCTATATTGCAGAACAAGGTTGAATTCATTGACAAATCCAAGCCTTTGCCATAATCAGTGTCGCTTTGGGCTTGCTGATTACTTCAGCCTGCAAGTATAGTGGTTAGCTAAGATGGAAAATGACCACCTAGCAAGGTTCCACAGAACTGATTGGCTAAGGCACGTACTATGTGATGCTTTAATGATGCGCAAAAGGTTGTGTAGGGGACAGAGTAGTCTCTGCGCCTCTGCTCTAACCAAAGGTGTGCACATTGTTGCTCTTTGGCTTTTCAGTTTGTGTACAGTAAGTATGTAATGTGTATACTAAAATAACATTCACATCATAAAATTACCCTAAACAATGCTCTCGAAAATTTCGATTTTCGTTTACCTATTTCTAATAATGACATCCCTAACTTTGGTCTGAAGCAGACTTGTGACCAAATGGCCATGCAGTATTTTTTTGCCTTAACACTTAACAGCTGTCGCTGGGGGCTGCAGGTTTGATGAAGGACCAGCTAACGACTATGACAAGGGAACACTGGCAGCAGAAGAATGGTAATAACAGGCTGAGTGGTAAATACTCTTAAAAATAGAAGCAAGATAGTCTAACTGCAAGTAAACAATTTACCTGCACATTGAAGATCAGTTGGTGAAATTTCACTCTTGAGCAGAGTGAAAATGGCTTCGGCCAGCATTGACATGTGCCTCCAGAACCGCGGTGGCAGCACTCCGAGTACTGTTGGCAGAGAGTAGTAGAGCAGCCAGTTCTTCCACTCGCTCGCCTTCCAGAAGCACCTGTCTGCCAAGGACCGTGGCAGCCGTGTGAAGCAGTGGGGTGGGCAAATACTCAGGAGACGTTTATCCAGCTTGGCTATAGTTGAAGGAGCACCTGCACAAAAATTAGCCGTAGTTACTACCACAAATTCCATCTATGCCATGAAGAGGATGTTTGCCTCACCGATTACAATACCTGCAATGGTTGGGAATAGTGAAATCATATGCCCAGTTTCTCAAGTACCAAGACTAGATGTTAACCATGCCTTAGTAATACCCTAGTTTTCACGCAATGCCATGTGGACACAAACACATAAAAAAACTACAGACTCCGCATAGTATGGTAGCTGTGGCAAGGCCACAAATATTTATAGCAATCCAAGCATTAGGCATTACTAAAATGACATTTATTAGTGCTTGGTGCATTATAGCCAATGTTGGCTGCTGTGATATGAAACCTATACTATCATCAATTTTCTTAATGCACAGAGAAGCACATTGCCTTTACAGTTATATGACATCCAGAGGCTTGCAGTGATGCCTGACACTGGCAAAAGATGCAGAGAGCGAGTGGGACTATACTCATCCAGGGACAACCAAATTAGGAAGGCACACTAAGCTTAGGCAAAGACACTCCCTCACCAGAACCGGAATTGGCCTCTCTGGTACAGTATTTGGCCACCCCCTCCCTTATGATTCCTACAAATAACCCATGGGCCTCAGTCCCCAGCAGCTACGGAGCACCTGACCAATGCGGCGGTCAACGCAGCAGAGGGTGCTAAGCATCTCTGGGTCTGGACAGGCCGCCAATGGAAAATGACCCTGTCAACCTTTCACAGCCGGACTCTGTCTAGTGAGGCTAGCTTAGTAGGACTCTTTGAGGAACTGTCACATATTGTTTGGGATATCATCGGCCTTAGTGAGACTAGAACTGGTGACGCGTATACATTGCTGAATAACGGCCATGTCGTCTGCTATAGAGGTCTCCCAGATAAGAAGCAATACGGGGTAGGATTCCTAATCCATAAGGTCATGGCAGGCAACATTGATGAATTCTACAGCATTAATGAGAGGGTTGCAGTACAAGCCTATGCTCCAACATCCAGTCACGATCATGATGAAGTAGATCGGTTTTATGAAGATGAATTAGCCATGAGAAAAGTGCAAACTCGGTATACTGCAGTAATCGACAACTTCAATGCAAAAATGGGGAAAAAGCAGGCTGGGGAACAGGCAATTGGAAACTATGGCATCGGTTCTAGGAATGCTAGAGGACAGATGCTGGCAGAATTCACAGAAAGGAATAAGCTTCGAATAATGAACACCTTTTTAAGGAAGCGTAGCAATAAAAAGTGAACCTGGAAAAGCCGTAATAGTGAAACAAGAAGTGAGATTGATTTCATACTGTCTGCCGATCCCAGCATAGTGCAGGATGTAGAAGTGATAGGTAGAATAAAGTGCTGTGGCCATAGGTTAGAAAGGGCTAGGATTCACCTCAATTTGAAGAGAGAAAGAGCAAAATTGGTCAAGAAGAAACAGGTCAACCTAGAGGCAGTAAGGGTAAAAGCAGACAAATTCAGGCTGGTACTTGCAAACAAATATGCAGCCTTAGAACAGAGAGACGCTGACATAGAGGTAATGAATGAAACCATAACTGGGCTGGCTTCAGAGGCAGCAATTGAAGTGGGAGGCAAGGCACCAAGGAAACCAGTAGGCAAGCTCTCCCAAGTAACAAAGGACCTAATAAAGAAACAACAAAGAATGAAAGTGTCGAATTCAAGATATAAGGTAGAATTCGCGGAACTGTAAAAACTGATCAAGGCGAAAATAAGTGATAGTCTTTACTATAACATGAGAAAGACTGAAGAAGCCGTAAAAAACGGACACAGCCTGAAATGAGTGAGAAGGAAACTTGATGATGATGATATGTAGTGTTTTTTGGCGCAAGGGCCAAGTTTGGCCAAAGAGCGCCAAGGCAGTGGTGATAAGTTTGCAATGTAGTTATGAGTTCTATGGGGTTAATGAAAATTGGCTGTATAGGGGCCTTAAAAAATTGTCGCTCTAGAGTGCGTAAAATATATCTGTAATAAGATTATGTCGATGACAAATGACGTGTTCAATGTGCAATAAAATTCATCGTGAAAGAGCGATGCAATACAGAAAATATATAGGATGGTGAAATTACCTGTAGCACCACTGCCTCGCCAGAGCCCTTGAAGCACAAGGGCCTAGAGGCATGTGCTATATGAAACAGCTATCGCAGCGGCATCCTCTAAAGAGAGGAGACGCTACGAGTGTGTGGGGCTAATAATATGTATTACGACATCTTTCAGGAAGCCCAGGACTGCGTTGGTGTCAAACAGTGGTTCTGGGCCGAGTAACAATACTGGATGAAGGGGGATGTGCTGCCGGTATGCTAGGGGAAAATGTTTCTTTCTTTCAGATTCGGCTTTCCGACACTCCAGAAGGACGTGGAGAACGGTCAGCCTCTCCCCGCATCTACCACAGGTTGGAGGCTCGTTTCCGGTGAGTAAAAAGTTGTGTGTGCCGAATGTGTGTCCTATCCTTAGACGACAGAATAGGACATCTGTCCGGCGTGATTTTGCTACGGAGGGCCAGAATCCTAACAGTGGCTTTATCACATGGAGCTTATTATTTGTTTCCGCGTCCCATAGGCGTTGCCAGTGGTTCCGTAGTTTCCTCCGTAAGAAGGGCTTCAGATCTGTCACAGGGACTGCGGCGGTGGAATTAACAGAATACGATGCAACTGACGTGGCCATCTGGTCCGCCAGAACATTGCCTTCGATGCCCCTATGACCTGGCACCCAGCATATGATGACATGCAGGTTTCCTGTATACGCTTTACACAGTACGGAGTAGAGTTCATTAATTACCGGATTTTCGTGGCTACAGAAAGACATCAAGGCCTTCACAACACTAAGGGAGTCCGTATATATAACTGATTTCTGGAGTTTTGATTTATTTATATGCTTTACGACCGACAGCAGTGCGTAAGCCTCAGCCGTAAAGATACTAGTTTCCGGATGCAGTACATCGGTTTCCGAGAAGGATGGACCGACGGCTGCATAGGACACCCCGTCGTGTGACTTCGATGCGTCTGTGTAGAACTCCGTGCAGGAGTATTTGTGCTGGAGTTCCCGGAAATGCATTTGGATTTCAATCTCTGGAGCGTGTTTTGTAACTTGCATGAAGGATATATCACATTGTATCAGCTGCCACTCCCAAGGAGGTAGCAGCTGGGCTGGATGCATTGGGCGAAGCTCAAGGATTGGGACACGCATTTCATCACTAAGCTCCCTCACACGCAGCGAGAAAGGCTGTCTTACGGAGGGACGATTATGAAAGAGTGTAGCATATGTCGTATCGTTAATGGTATTAAAACATGGATGTTGAGGATTAGAGTGGACTTTCAAAAAATATGTTTGGCTGATGTATGTTCTCTGCAGATGAAGTGACCACTCATTTGATTCTGCATATAAGCTTTCAACAGGACTTGTTCTGAAAGCTCCAGTTGCCAGTCGGATTCCTAGATGGTGGACCGGATCTAGCATCTTTAGCGCGCTGGGGGCAGCAGAATGATAGATCACTGCACCGTAGTCCAAGCGTGATCGAATGAGGCTCTTGTAAAGATTCATTAAGCATTTCCTGTCGCTGCCCCATGTAGTGTGGGATAACACTTTAAAGGGGTGGAGACATCAAAATTTTCGTTCATGCGTTTGTCGATTTAAACGTTGCGTCATGCTTCAGGGAGCACGATACACACAGCGGGATTCATATATATCCGATAAATAATTTAATAATAGCATTATTATACCGAGCGATTTCGGTTTCGGTTTCTGGGCTCCGGGGGATGCTATGACGTCACAGAGGAGGAAACGCAACATGTCTTGGTCACGTGGCCCACAAAAAATAGTGACGTAAAACTATGCTGCGTCGTCTGCTCGCGCATACGCGTGCTCTGCCAGCAGAGGTCAACCACTGGCGATTCGAAGTGCATGTCGCGATTATTATAATTATTGCGAAGAGCGACAACAACGGTAAGAAAATATTGCGGCTTGTGAGAGTCGGTGATTCATTCCGAAGCGCTGTAAGCTTTAGCTTTGAAGTGAACCGGAAAAGGCCTAGCGACGATATCGGCGGCGCCGAACGATCCGAGGCGGTGAAGCTGCCGTCGATGCCAGAGCGACCACTCCTCGGTCGCTGATTGGCCGCTTCGCCGTACGGCTGCCGCACAAATGGGTCTCGGGCCCGTCCTCTCTACGGCAAGGAAATCTCGCCGTTCGCGAGCAAAACCGCCGTCGCACGGGGGCCCGCGAACGGCAAACGGAGTGCGACGAGTTTCCGTGCCGGTAACGTGGACGGGCCGGTAACGTGGAAAGGCCAAGCGAAGGAGAGTCCGCTCCGAGCTGCCGAACTACGCGACTATGCGAGGAGAGAAGCAGACAACACGAACGCCGCATATCCTGGGTCCCTTTCGGAGTCGGCCGGCTAGTGTTACGCTCAAACGTGTAAAGGCCCGTCCGCAGGGCAACTCGCCGCACGCAGTTTGCCGTTCGCGGGCCGGCGTGCGGCGTTCGTGTTGTCCACTTCTCTCCTCTTGTGTCCGTGTCTGGACGCCTTACCCCTTCTTTGCATTAAGAAAGGATTTCTATATGCCTGTAGCTCGGTCGTAGTGGAGGCTATGCTCGGTTGCTCGGCTCAGCAGGCTCCGTAATCGGCATTTCATCGCTACTCATCATACGTCACATTTTTGTGCTTGTGTGCTATGACGTCAATATTTTCGTTCCTCCTCTGTGACGTAGTAACTGCCGCGCTAGCGATGGGTCTCGACTACGAGAAGGAGTTTTTAATGACTCTTTGGAGCTCAATTAAAATTATTTTGAAATGTTTGCAGCGTCCAATACCTCGTTCTGGGTGTCCTTGCATACGGAAGCAGCCTTCAACATGCTTTTTATAGCCTCAAAATTTGGTGTCTCAACCCCTTTAAGTAAGTTCATTGTTTTTAAGCATTTGACCTTGAGGTACTTTATGTGTGGGATAAAAGTTAATTTCGAATCAAGTATGATGCCTAAGAACTTGTGTTCTTTGTTCACAGGAATTTGCTGACCATACATTTCGATACTGGGTTCTGCAATGAGGCCTCTCTTTCTTGTGAAAAGCACACACGAACTTTTGTTGGGGTTAACTTTAAATCCATTTTCTTCTGCCCATTTGGACACTTTGTTCAAGCCCTGTTGAACTTGCCTCTCACATACTGTAAGGTTGCAGGATTTGAAACCTATCTGTATGTCGTCTACGTAAACAGAATAAGAAATGGCTGGCGGTAATGAAGCACGAAGGGTGTTCATTTTCACGATGAAGAGCGTGCAGCTAAGTACACCTCCTTGAGGTACACCAGTTTCCTGTATAAAAGGTCGCGACAATACATTGCCGACTTTCACGCGGAATGTACGGTTGGACAAATAGCTTTCTATTAGTACGAGCATATTGCCACGGATGCCAATTCCCGACAAGTCCCTCAAGATTCCATAGCGCCACGTAGTGTCGTACGCCTTCTCCATATCGAGGAATACGGATAAGAAATATTGTTTATGTAGAAAGGCGTCGCGAATGTTTCCCTCAATGCGCACAAGGTGATCGGTTGTGGACCGCCCTTTTCTGAAGCCACACTGAAAGGGATCGAGCATATTGTTGAGTTCCAGGAAATGTACAAGTCTGCGGTTAACCATTTTTTCAAAAAGCTTACAAAGACAATTTGTAAGAGCTATCGGGCGGTAACTTGCCGCCAAGGAAGGGTCTTTACCCTGCTTAAGAACAGGGACCACAATTGCTTCTTTCCATGTGGATGGGAGGTATCCCGCAGCCCAAATAGTGTTGAAAAGTGTGAGAAGTGTAAGTTGTGTGTCAGTATGTAAGTTTCTGATCATTTCGTACATGACTCTATCAGGTCCCGGTGCAGAACTTTTGCATGTGGTCAAGGCAGCTCTCAACTCAGCAATACTGAACGGCTGGTTATAAGGTTCATTCTGTCTGGATTTTCGTATTATTGGCTTACATTCTTCTATTTGTTTGTATTTCAAAAAGGATTGCGAATAATGGTTTGAACTCGACACGCTCTCAAAGTGTTCTCCAAGTGAGTCTGCCTGATCTTTCAGTGTTTCACCTTGTGTGTTCACCAAAGGAAGTGAATATGTTTGTCGCCCTTTTATCCTATTAACCCTGTTCCAGACTTTGGCCTCATCTGTATAGGAGTTGATACCAGATAAAAACTTCTGCCAACTCTCTCTTCTGGCCTGTCGGCGGGTTCGCCTGCCTTGGGATTTTACTTGTTTAAAATTGATAAGATTCTCCGCAGTGGGGGAGGCGCGTAGCAACCCCCACGCTTTGTTTTGTTTCTTACGAGCGATCCTGCAATCGTCGTTCCACCACGGGACACGCCGTTTACATGCCAATCCATTTACTTGTGATATACATTTAGTTGCGGCATCTATTATGAAGGCTGTAAAATATTCCACAGCAGCATCAATTCCTAACGCGGACATGTCATCCCATGATATGCTAGTTAAGGTTCGGAATTTCTCCCAATCTGCTGTGTCAGTCTTCCACCTAGGAGCCTGTGGTGGATATTCGTCTTCTTTAAGTGTTCTTAATACTATGGGGAAATGGTCGCTTCCGTAAGGATTGTTCGCAACTTCCCATTCGAGTTCAGGCAGTATGGACGGGGAGACTATGCTCAGATCAATTGAAGAAAAGGTATTGTTTGCAAGACAGTAATATGTGAGTTTCTTCTTATTCAGAAGGCACGCACCAGAAGAAAGAAGGAACTGTTCAACAAGACGACCTCGCGCATCTATACGAGAATCGCCCCAGAGGGAGCTGTGCGCATTGAAATCGCCAAGAACAACATAAGGTTCTGCCAATTGATCTATAAAGGATTGGAATTCATGTTTCGTTAATTTGTAGTTTGGGGGTACGTAAAGGGAGCAAATGGTGACGAGTTTATTTAGAAGGACAGCTCGAACCGCCACTGCTTCGAGGGGCGTTTGTAGCTGTAAACGCTGACAGGAGATACTTTTATGAATTAAAATGGCAACACCGCCTGATGATACGACAGCATCATCGCGATCTTTGCGGAACTTGACATACGGTCGGAGAAAGTTTGTGTGTTGTGGTGTTAAGTGTGTTTCCTGTAGACACAGCACTTTTGGATTGTGTTTTTGGATAAGCTCTTGTACGTCATCAAGGTTCCTAAGGAGACCTCTGACATTCCATTGAATTATTTGTGTAGCCACATTGGAAGGAAAGAAGTGCTGTGTGTATGGAAAGGGAGGTGTTGCGTTAGGTTACAGAGCTCTTTCGAGGCCCTGTAACGGGAGTTCTGCCCTTTCTGGAGCGTTCGAGGGAGTCTCGACGCTCCTTAGGCGTTTGGTGCGCCTTCGGGATAGGTGTAGTGTCCATTGCCTCTTGTGAGGCGCCGGACACGTGCTCTTGCGAGCGAGAAGTTACAAGGGAGAGTCCTGCCTTGGAGGGCAAGACCCCTGCGCCCACCAGCCCGGAGGTCGATGGGGCACCCTGCGGGATTTGGCTGCGCCGGCTGTTGCCAGCGCTGGAAGGGGCCGGGGAGGTTGGGGCAACCTCAGCTGCGCCCACCTTCGGGGTCGATGGCCCCGTTTGCTGAGTAGGCGGAGCAGCGCTAGCTGCAACCACCGTGGGGGCAGATGGCGTAACTGCCGACTCACTGCCTGTGGGTCGGACAGCCGCCGGAGACCGTTGTGGCGCTGCCCCCTGACGCGCCACTTCGGCAAAGGTGTTCTTTGGCAGGAAGGACACCCGCCTGCGTGCCTCTTTGAACGATATGTTTTCCTTAACTTTGATTGTGACTATGTCTTTCTCTTTTTTCCATGACGGGCACGACCGCGAGTATGCGGCGTGCTCGCCTTCACAGTTTACACAATGGGGAGTGTTCTTGCAAGCTTCAGAATTATGCTCGTGGGCACTGCACTTCGCACAGGTTTGACGGCCTCGGCAGCTCTGCGAACTGTGGCCGAAGCGTTGGCATTTGAAACATCTAAGGGGATTTGGGACATATGGCCTAACACGGAGCTTGATGTACCCGGCCTCTACAGATTCGGGCAGAATACTTGAGCCGAAAGTCAGTATAAGGTGTTTGGTTTTGATTTCTTTGCTGTCACGCCTGATCTTAATTCTTTTAACATTGATAACATTCTGATCACTGAACCCCTCCAAGAGTTCATCCTCAGTGAGCTCCAGCAAGTCATCGTCTGAGACAACACCGCGGCTTGTGTTCATGGTACGGTGCGGGGTTACTGTTACTTGGGTCTCTCCAAATGACACAAGTTTCGGCAGCTTCTCATACTGCTTCTGGTTTTGGAGCTCCAAAAGGAGATCCCCACTTGACATTCTCGACACCTTATATCCTGTACCGAAAACTTCGGTCAAAGACTTGGATACAAGGAACGGTGAAATGGATCGCACTAGTTTGTCTGGCTTTTCTGAGTGAATCACATGGAATCGCGGAAAGTTGTGGACTTGTCGTCCGAAAAATTGGAAGAGATCTTCGGTGCGCCCTCGTTTCTGAGGGCGATCAGGAAGTTTGGGAAAAGAAGTTTCCATGAAATATATAAAAATTCGGCAACAGCGCCGACCACCCACCACGGAGCCCAACGAGGGGACGCGGCAGAGCTTGCATGCAAGTCTGCACGACGCCAGCCGTACGCCGCCACTATAACCAAATATGGTGTACCCAAGGTTGGATAGCCACACAGGGTTAACCCTTGCCGCCAAGAAGAAGGAAGTAAAAAGAAGAGAGAAGGAGACAGGAAAGGTCAAAAAGTGAGAGATAAAGACGAAGATTCGAGGAGGGAGAGACAGGAAAAGGCGACTGCCGATGTCCTCCAGGTGGGTCAGCCTGGAGGTGCCGTCTATGTGAAGCCGAGGCCGAAGAGGTGTGTTGCCTCCGCCGGGGGGCCTTAAAGGTCCAGACACCCAGCATCGGCTCAACCCCCAGGATCCCCTTTTCCCCAGACACGGCTAAGCCGCGCACGGCTACACGCGGGAGGGTCCAACCCTCGTGTGCTCAGGTACGTGGTGTCGCAACACACCAAACGCCTGCTTACGCAGACGCCCCTGCGGGGGAGAAGGAAACTTGGCAAAGGACAAACCAAGATGTATGCACTAAAAAATGAACAGGGTAATACCATCAGCAATCTTGAAGGTATAGTAAAGGCAGTGGAAGAATTCTGTACTGACCCGTACAGTGCCCAGAGGACTCGGGAGAACTCCATTCAAAACAGTAAAGAACAGAATACAGAAACTCCTATAACTTGCGATGAGCTGAGAAGGGCGTTACAAGACGTGAAACAAGCAAGAGAGCGCAGCAGGAGAAGATGGAATAACAGTCGATTTAATCAAAGATGGAGGAGACATAACGCTTGGAAAACTGGCAGCTCTTTATATGAGGTGACTATCGACTGCAAGGGTCCCAGAAAACTAGAAGAATGCAAGCATTATACTAATCGACAAAAACAGAGACGTTAATGATGATGAACATGCAGACCCTGGTAATACTGCAATGACGTGTTCAAGTTTCTTTAAGCCACATGCTTACCATAGGTCTTAGAACATGCAAGTCACAGAATATCACGTGAAATTAAAAAAGTACTAACAAAAATTTTGGATTGTGTCTTTTCTGTTGAAATAACTAGCCGACAACTCAGCAATCAGCTGTTTTATAACTAGTTCAACCCAGCTCGGCCAAATCTGTCAATTTCGGTTACGTGTACTTCTTACATAAAGGCATTCCTACTGTAGTGTGTAAACATTTCCTTTTCAGTGCTATTTCCAGGCAGGTATCCACACTGGACCAATTGCAAGTTTTAGTGGGATATTTTTCACAATGCTCGGCACTCCCCAGTATACTGGAATGGTTGATTGCCCCTTCTTTTTTTTTCCTGCAATTTAGAGCATGGCAAGCGCATTGCATTACATAAGTATTCTGACTTGTGCGCAGGATATGTAATATTTCTAAAAAAAAAAGAAATGTTTGTATGTATGTAACATCAGTACCAGCTAAATCATGGATGTTATCAGGCATACTCTTGTCACATGCACTGCAAGAGCAAATTGTTATTTCCCTTCAAAATTGACTTATCTGAACAAAATATAGAATTCAATTACTCCACTTTAACAAGTGAGCACAGGTACATACCGATGTAGAACGGCTCCTGGGAGTTTGCACTGTCCAGCCAAAACTCGGTAAGCTGCCTTGTCACTCCAAGCAGCACACAGTGCATGTAGTCAACTGCCTGGCTCAACACTGGATTGAACAAATTAAGGTTTATCAGGGGCGATGGACCCTTGATGCCATTCACTGGCACATTCAGCTCAAGGGCAAGCTTCATGTCTCTCAGGACCCCTTCTTCTGTTCTCAGTGCAAAGTCCGTTTGGATGTAACGAGGAGTACCTGCAATGAAGGAAATGCCCATAAATTTTTTTACATACACCTAAAAATACAAACATTTATAGGAAATCCCACAATGTTTATTACAAGTGTGCTCATAGTGACATATTGGTGCTTTGTAGGGTACAATGTAGTAGGTTGCCTGACATTTACATTAATGCGATGCAGCACCTTATGCATCTCATGGCCCTTCACAAGTTAAACAGTAACAGGTAGTGACATGAAAGCTATGTTGTCAACTGCAAGCAATTCAGTACTTTCAACAAATATGTGCACAGAAATGTGAAGCATATGTTCTTTTTATTCCAGCAAGAATCTGCATCAATATAGAATGCTTGCAGGAAAGTGCCAGCCAATTTGTTCATCGTGTACTTGTCTCCATCGTGCCTTTCCGTCCTTTGTATGCTGTCACACCGGGCACATCATGGATTAATAACTAGCCCAGCCTCACACCTTGCTTCAGTAGATTTCTAGTTCATCACGTTGCACTGCACCAAGAACAGCCTGAACAAAAAGATTTTAGCATGCTCTAAGTCGCCAAAAGGCCTCAGTGCAAACATGCCACTGACCTATATACAGCCCACTTGACATGACTTTGGTGAATCAGCGCACTTGGGAAAAAACACATTTTCACGAAAATGAATTATGAAGACACACACATGCACTGATGTATGTCCAAATGTCCAGGAGCAGTCCTTTTCCAAGTGCACTGCTTCACCAAAATCATGGGTACCCAACTAGCCCGTCAGTACCTATAAAGTAAGCCCAATAGATCGGTTTAATCAATACACTAAATGCTACTGCCTCTGTACTGTGCTACCTTTTGTTACAAGCTATTGCCCACAGTGTAAATCGACAATGCAGCACTGTGTCCCCCCACTATAAAGTTGTAGCATAGCAGTTGCACTTCAAATAGGTGAACGCCGGAGCAGAGAGAACTTACACACCACTCCTCTATGGATGCTGTAAAACACAACATAATGCAGAGCATGCACCGCACTGTCAAAACATGGACAGAACTTGCGCATTCCATAAACTAGCTTAAGAAGAAAACCCAATGCAAGGAAGTCGCAAGTATGCTTAGAAGGTATCATCACACAAAGTAAAACATTATAGAAGCCAACGTGAAAACAACTTTGATCTGCAATGTTTGAGTCTAAGACTAGTTATCGTGGCAAGACATTTTCCAACACATCCTTATGACGAAATGGCGTATGGTCACTCAATTAGCGGGCACATCTGAATCAGAGACAGCTAATAATTCATGAGCAATGTGAAAAACGCCATACCTTCGATTTGTTCTGCACAGGTCAGGCACCAGCAGCAGCCGAACCTTCCATTGAACTGTGTCTGGTTTGTCACTGCTGCACGGGCTGGTGCATCAACTGAACAGCAGATGGAATGAACTTTTGATCTAACCGTTTCTGTTCCATGCTGCCACACAACAGTTCCAACAGCCTGCAATGCCTCCACAAATTTTTCCATAAACAGCATCATGTCTGGATGTTTGTGGCCAAACCACAATCCAGCCAGAACAGGGCTTTGGCGGCGCACACCTGGCGGAAGTTCATTTATAGTGAACTGGATGGGCCACACAGACGCTTTCGACGATTTATAAACAGGGCTTCCGTCAGTGTTGAATGTGAGCGTCAAGTCCTTGTGGGATATCTTGCCACTCTGTCTAAGACTCTTGTAAAAGGCACCACTGGTGATGTCACTCACTGAATCGCATTGCAATCCTTGCTCTATTTGCAACGTCTATCGGCGGTACTGGGTCGGATTGCCCGCTTTCGTTGCCTTCGTCTGGGGCCGGGCATGCATTGTCAGTCTGACGGCCAGCTGACGATGCGCCGATTTCATCGTCTGAAAGTAGCGGACAGTCGTCAAACGAGCAGGAGAGATCAGGTTCGGCAATGTTCGAAGCATGCCCTTGCGCAACCGGCTGTGACATGTGACGCAACCTATAGCGGCGTGTCGATGAGGGAACCTGAAAAGGTTGGCCATCGTGGAGGTACATTTTCCTCTTCCGAGCGAACAGAAGGTCCTTAAACTTTGCTATTGACTGACCAATTTGCTGCTTGATGTTCAAGATGCTGAAAAAGCAACCTGCGTTATTCAATAGCGAGACTTTCATATCTGCTTGGCATGCTTGACAGCGCATTGTCTCTGAACTTAGCTGCTCTAGTTGGCTTCCGCAAATGTTGCAGTAGTAATGGCGATTCACGGCCGTATGCATCGTTGGATTCCACAACTTCCTGAGTAGATACTTGCTTCGAGGCAGCATGTCACCTTGAAATCCAAACAATGCTTCGATGAGACGCAACAACCCGTCCACGGTGTCCCAAGGCAGCCCATGCGCAACAACAAAAGCTAGAATCATTACGACTGCAGCAGCTTTTGTTGTTGTGGATCCAGGAAGGGTGCCCGTGCCATACTCGCGCAGAGCCGTTGCGAGCGCTTGGGCAACGTCTATCGGCGGTACTGGGTCGGATTGCCCGCTTTCGTTGCCTTCGTCTGGGGCCGGGCATGCATTGTCAGTCTGACGGCCAGCTGACGATGCGCCGATTTCATCGTCTGAAAGTAGCGGACAGTCGTCAAACGAGCAGGAGAGATCAGGTTCGGCAATGTTCGAAGCATGCCCTTGCGCAACCGGCTGTGACATGTGACGCAACCTATAGCGGCGTGTCGATGAGGGAACCTGAAAAGGTTGGCCATCGTGGAGGTACATTTTCCTCTTCCGAGCGGGAGGCTCCATTGATAGGCGCGAAGAGACCACGGTACGTAGTAAAAAAAGCTAAGCAAATGAAAGCGTACACAACCGCAGAACAAAGCACCTGTCAGGATACGCGTGCACTCACCGCCAAGATTCACTCTTCGGAATGTAGTCACGTGGCCCCGATTGGTACGTTCGATTCGCCGTCACTAGGGTGCCTCGATGCCAGCGCCTTCACCACTTGAACCAGTGCACCCTGCCATTCGTTCAGCGGTGCAGCAATGACGCCCGCAGAACCACGACGTTCGTTTGAAAAAGTGCAGGAAAGGTGCAGGGCTGGTTCGTGATTTTGCTGCACCCGCTCCACGGTCGGTGCCGACTTGGTGCAGGTGCAAAGCAGCGGCGCAGCAGACGACGCAGCAGACGAGTACGAGCACCGTTAAAACCCCGCTTACGCGCGTCTGATGTGTCTCCGCAACTGTGGTGTGCATTTACGCCCCAGAAACCGATCATACCTCCAGTTTAGGACCTCTCAAACTTACGCACACCGTGCACATTCGTCAGACATAGCACAACGCCTACACCGCGTCTGCACCTTTGCATTCGTTTCGAGTGTTTCGCTGAGCCTGCACACACACACACACACACACACACACACACACACACGCGCGCGCGCGCGCGCGCACACGCACACGCACACACACACACACACACATATATATATATATATATATATATATATATATATATATAATGTTCGAAAACGTTGATACATTCCTGACACAAATACCTGCATTATATACACCAAAATATTCTTAAGGATGTTTGTCAATATTTTGTTACGATAAATAGTGCAAAATTTTGTAGTGCATGAAAGTTATTATGAATTTGGCAGTCGCGTTTTCCGACTGACATCACGAACTAACTTTACTAGGAGTTTTGTAAATGTGTTTGGTTATTTGTGAAGCTGTGCGCATCGAAGATTTGGGACTGCTAGCTGTTATGTTTGGCGTATCTTTTACCGCTGAGAGTTTGGATACGTTGTGCGCGCTTAGTTCTTCACGCACGACGTCGATACGATTATTATATACTTTCCTACGTTGGGTGTATCTTCCCCACACACACATTTCACCGAGACATATCCCAGCTTATGAGCAGAGGAAAAGTCACAGTACAGTCGGCTATGTGCGATACACATTTTCTATCTGATGTGGCCGGGCGGACCCTTTCAGCCTCAACTATAGCTTCAGACAACAATAGCCATCTAAACATACACACCTATCGCCACAGCGGCAGGTACTGTGTGATTTAATTGCGTCTCGCGCGAATTACACGGTCAATAGTTCAATGCGACGATACAATAGATAACGTTGATTCACTGCATTACATTATTTACAGGGCTTTGGCTGTTCAATCGACTCAAGTGCCCTTCACTTTTTTATAGAAAGTGCGCATGCCGAGGACGGCTTATATACCTGTGAAAAATGTATACCCTTAGGGTCACGTGAAATCAATATTTTCGATGGGCTGATGCGTATTAAGGTACAGTCGTAAGCAAGTAGCCCAGACGCAGAGAACGTTTAATATGAATATTAATGCGAACAGCATTCTTGGCCCCGTCAGAACAGTAGTATTTCAGGCTATCTAGCTATCGACCCACCAAGAATATCCACCGATGCCGAAGATAGTGCAGCCTGAAAATGGTGGCCCGTTCCAGTGAGCATGTGCAATGATTCTATGCCGCTCTTCAATGAACCTGTTCGATGCCAACTTTTGTGACTGTTTACATGTCTGTGGGCTTGCGCGTACTTCACGGCGGCGACGCCAGAAGGCACAACGTGTCCATGAGGAAGCGAGAGAGCTAGAGGAGCCCGGCTGCAGGTACCCGCGTCACAGATGCGTTTCGGCTAATCGAATACTTTGATAGTCATATCGTACATTTGCCCGATTTCTGCCCCATTTCTTGGTAGCTTGGCATGCAGGCTGAAATGAAGGTGCCTGTTCGACTAATGTAATTCATTGAGACGATTGCGTCGCACGGCGCGCGCTAGCTGTGCTAAACGATAAATCTTTTTGCTAATACCGTCGTCTATGCACTTTTGCTCTCGAGTGTAGAATTATCATGATGTGTTGAAAGCATGCGTGCGCATACCGAAGGCAAGATGCTTAATTGAAGTTTAAAGTATTTCTTCCCTCCTTTCCTTTCCCCTCTCTCTAATTTTTTGTATATGATGTATCACGTGAGCTTGGAGTTGCGCTAAAAAGAGAGGGACAGCTGCAGGTAGAAAGATATGATGGACCTAATAGTAAATAAACCTTGAGTGCCCCTTTGGGACACTTGTTACGTCTTACCATCAGCCACATTTAAATGGTATCAGTACTTATAAAAATAGTAACGACCTTTTTTTTTTCTTTTTGACCAATATATACTGGCCGTATTTTTTAACTGCTAACAGCTCAGGCCTGAGTTATTACTCCGGCTCTAAGTTCAATCACTTCTGTGACAAAAATACCCTGACGATGTACCAGGCACACGCAACTAAATGCAGGCCACATGCACCACAGGAGGAAAGAAACGTATCGAAAATTTGGTTCATAACGTACACTGCGGTTATTCAGGTTATCACACCTAAGCACGTGAGACACGAACAGATCTTTATGTTCCGCGAATCGGTTCGCGTGAGGGTGGAGATTCAATATTAATGACAGGTGGTGTCCAAATCCACGGCCCAGCAATGTGCTCATCAACGTAATAAACATTGATCTTGAAGGCCATGCTGTTTCTTGCAGCAGAAGGCGGAAGCGGTTGCGGGAGTCAGAAACACGTCATAGACGTCAAATTCGGCGCTGAGGATCCTCAAAAAGGTATTATCAGGATAAGATAACGCGATATTTAAATGGTTACTTAAGCATATTGCAAATAGGTAGTATTGAATCCATGGCGCATCGACAATTTCAATTGGTATTAGATCTCAAAGGCTATGCTTTTGCGGCCTGCACACGACGGAACTGAGAATACGGCATGGCCGACATGTGTTGTGCATAAACGTTTTTTAGTTTTTCTTTTCTCCACTGCCATGTAGCAACACAGAGCACACACATTCAGTACCTCCATAAATTCGTATACGGTGTCAGCAGTCTATGCATATTTACTACAAGCCATACAAGACTATAAAAGCGCGTGTACGTCTTTGTACAAAGCCCTGCTACCCTAGCTCCTGCTATCGTCGCTGCTTTCCTCGCCATATTTCTGCATACGCCAAGTTTTTTTTTCATTCTTATATTCCTATTCCTATATATTCATATTTCCTTTTTCTATATCTCTTTTTATATCTCTTTTATATTATCTTTTATATCTTTATTACTGTATCTATATATAGCTTAATTTAAGTGTAGTGCCGTGATTATTTTTTCTTTTAAGTTTTCTCTGTAAGTGCTTATATTACTTTATTTGTATGTGTGTATTCAGTGTATAGTTCCTTCATCTTTAATTATATAGTTGTGCCACTTTTTTGATTACTTTTCGTACTTTTGTAGGCCTCGTATTTATTTCTTTGTGTTAGTGTACTTTGTCCTTGGAAATGTCAGCGCCGACGCACGCGTATGTGGAGTATGAGGACGGAGGCAAGGCGATCGTCTCTGTAAGCCTCATAAAGGATTACAGTCCCAACGACATGAACGATTTGGCCTGCAACAAGCGCATTTATTGGAGAGAAAGCGGAAAAGGCTTCGAAGGCGACGAAGGGTACTACTCCGGCAACATCATGGTGTTGGGATGTGAGTATATATCAACTTTCAACACTTCATTTGCTTCGCGGGGGTCGATTGCAGGGCAAAGTTGTGACTGGTGTTGTAGATGTCGCGGGGGGCTTTTCTCGTAGCTGGGTGCTTTTTTTTTTTTTTTTCGTTGAGTCGATATATTGCATTTTTCACAAGTACTTCTCCAGGAGGGCACATGTAACAGGCAAACGGAGGCCTCAGGGAAGCACCTGAGATTATAGTAACAGGTGCAGATCGCGGTGCTTTGCGCTGCATTTCATGCAGCCTCTATGTCGCTAAATGAAGCATGCACACAGCGCTGTGTGCGCGTTCCTTTATTGGGTCCAGTTATCGTAACGAGTCCTGATCGATGAGATTAGTGCTGCGATGTTATGGCGATGACTTTTCCAACGTTATTCCTTCTCGCAGCATCAGTGGTCATAGTGACGTTCCGACCGCGCTAGAGTGGCATAGAATCGGCGTAAGGCATTGTCACATAATCGCGGCCTATCTTAGCATACAACTCACTGTGCGATCGTGGTTATAACATAGGCGGCTTATATGTCATTGATAAAGGAAATGGGAAAATAACTGAAAAAAAATGTAGCCTTGTAGGTGCTCGCCACGCGTTTCTTGGTCTGAAATTGGGCCTCATTGCCGACTCTACCGAAAATTTTTGCTCAACAGACTCTGTTTCTCATTTGACACGTGCGACATGTGTTCAAAAGAACGGAAACCTGCTGCATCAAGACTTAACCTGTGTTAATTAACACACGTTAGCACGCAACATGTTAACGGATGTGATGTGAAGCAACAAAGTGCCCATGCTGTAGTGTGCTTGTTTTGGGGCACTTACTGCTTCCGCTTGTTACTTTTCCTTTTCTGTATGTCTTGTAGAATCCCTCAGTTATATTTAGCGCCTAATGTCTCTACATGTGTCATTATTATTGCTTTTTAATCGGTAACTGCGATGACCATCACAAATGCCATATTTTATTGTAATCAGCATTGTGTTTAAATTATCCTTCAGGTGGCAAAGCTGATCTGATTTTCCGGATGTCAAAGCAGCACAAGCCTGTTCCTATGGACGTGTTTGAAGAATCAAGTGAGAGATATCGGCACAAGCAGAAGCCAGCCCTCAAGGTAATAATAATGATAATAATGCTTTAACAATTGCAAAGTTTGCCGAAACAAATATCATGCAACTTCATTTTCCTCTTGCCATTTACATTATTACTAGGATGTACCAACAAAGGAAAAGCGGCGCCGACTGGAAACTGCCAAAAAATCAAGAATGCAGAAGATCCTTCAGAAAAAATCTGCTGCTGGAGATACGGACTCCAGCAGTGAAGATGAGCTGGTGCCCCGGAAGATGCTGAAGAAAGCGGAAAATGAAATTGCAGCACTCAAAAACAAATTAAGAATATCCGAGCAGCAGAGGATTGAAGAGCGGCAGCAAAACCAGAAACTCCACAGCTTACTCGAGGAGAGGATGAGTGAGCAATAATTTATTTTTAAATGACTGTGTCACTTTGTTTAGAAATTTATTTTTGCAGTATTCTGTGTCGCCTCACAAGCGTGCTGTCAGTCCTTGTGCATGAATGGCGTAGTAAAATGCCTCAGCATGCAAGCTAAGGTTTTAGATTAATGCTAGTCAGTGGAATTGATTGTGCTATGTGTGGACATTTATGTGACAATTATGATTGTGTTTATGTAAATGTGCACCATGCAGATTCCATGGAGGCCTCCATAATTGAGGCACTAAGAAAAGAAGTTCGTGCGGCAAGGCTGCCTTCACAGGTATGTAATGTGGCATGTTGATATTTTATGGGGAGCAAAAGTTCATGATTTTGAAATGTCAAATCAAGTCAGGCACTGTTTCCCATGGACAGATTTATAAATTTGATTACTTGATGATCTAGTTTAACCTTTTGCTGCCGCAATCACACTTCTATCATGACATTTCTTTGGCAGCTCACATAATTTGCACCCATAGTACTTGATATAGAATTTCTCATCTAAGCAGCAGCAAAATAATATTTGTCGATCTGAGTACACGAGTCTAGCTGCATCCTAATAAACAACTAATAAATGACACTTCTGTATTGCTCATGCACTGATCTCACATTTTGCAAAACTTTAGCCTGTTTACCTTTAACCATGGAGGAAGGAAAAGGATAGGTGGGAGCGTACCGCAACACGATTGAAGCCAACCTGGTGACCCAACCTGTGGTCGCATGCCTAAGTTTGCGGCTGGTTTTAGTGTTCCCACTCTGCAGGCAGAGCCACGGCAAGGCAGCTGAACAAGCGTGCACCGAATAAATATTGGCATAGTTACTGGGAACCAAACGTCTTAGCAGATCTCGACCAAAGAGGTCACATGTTGGGCCACCACTGTGGCTTCATGGAGCGTTCGCTTGCCAAGGCTGGCTGCCTGACGTAATGCTCCCTCCTATATCTTTCCTTCCTCCATGCATTTAACTGCACAATTATCAATGCATATCTCTAAGCACGTGGTAATCTAATAGCTACAGCAATTTGTCTAAAGCAGCTAAACCTTTTAATTTGCAGCAAAGCTTTGTTGTGTCAAAAACAAAACCCTACAAGCCTTAATGTCCTTACTCTTTTACCAGTGCCTATTGGAGAAAATGTAAATGGACTTCTGATAACTGTACTGTTCAATTGCCCTTTAGGGTTGTGCTGCAAATGTTTGCAGCGATGATGTGCAGGAAACAGTGTGGGAAGCTCCCATGAAGCCATGTGAGGTGAGAACTTCATTGGCATTGGTATATTTATTTGTTAGAAATGACTATGCATTATGCATTGCTCATTATTTATGTAGTCAGCTTTAAAACATATCTAACTTACCACGAAATGCAAGTGTAAACTTGATGGTATTGAGCTTTGGTGTCGTATATTTTATGCTGAATTATAATTTAAGGTAATCAAACCAAGGAATGGGGAGTGTGTGTTACTCAACAGCATTTCTAGTTTGCATATGTACGGCTTTGTTATGCGCTATGCACATTTCATGCATGTTAGCGCTCATAATACTGCACTTATGGCTATATACTAGTTACTGTGGATGAGCTTTTCTTTGCTTCTTTGCACTTTCCTGCTTGTGTACAGTCTAGCTTCTGTATCACTGGTGAGCACTAGGTAGCATTATTGTGCAATGCATGGAATCCTGCTAATATGTCTGCAGTGTAGATTTCTCAGCGACGAGATCATTACAGTTGTTTTCTGAAATAAAAATTATTTCGCAGTGCAAGAAATAATGTGTAAACTTTCATTAAGGGTTATGTTTCAATGCAGTAGCAGTATAATTAGCAGAGTGGCAAATTGAGTGAATTGGCATTCGTTGTCAAATAAACATAACAGCACTAACAACAAGGGAGAAAAAATATACTACACAGGAAAGTGCCTGTAGCACTAGCTGTTACTTCCGTTTCAAATTTAGCTAAAGTTATATCCACCACTGTGGTTCAGCCACTGCGACGTCCTACTACAGAGCACAAAGTAAAATGAAATAATTATCAGTGTTGTGAGCCACAATCCAATGAAGCCAGAATTCAAAACAGCTCATGCATCTATTTATGTGTACATTGACGAACCTGAGGTTTTAAAAAAGTATCTGGAGCCCTTTACATGGCTTTTCTCATAATCTATGGGATTCACGTCCAAAGGCCAGGTTATTATATCTCCTTTGCATTAAACAGCCATAGGCAGAAAAAGCAGATACTAGCTCATACTTGCTCGCCTATATATTTGGAGGCTATGCACTCACTCGCAGTCATTGGCACTTGCATTCATGAAAGAAAGAAAATCTATTCCCGCATAGTGCAATAACAAATGGTATACAGTATCATGTGGCATTTGCAGTTGCTTGCATAGACACTTAATGGTACCCAGTCATGATAATTCTTGCATCCACAACCATTCACTCACATTACATTCACTCGCACTTGTGGACAGCCACCTATTATACTCTCATTCACTGAAACTCGCTGCCACCAAATTTCATTCATAGTCGTGTTTATCAGCACTCGCTGTTATTCATACGTCCCCTCAAGCTTGTTAACACTCCCATTCATACACACATCCTTGCACCTATCGTTACTCACTAGCACCCTCCTATGCCTGTGAAATAAGCGTGGAGCAAGTACGAGTTGGTATACTTGTGAACATTTTGACCTATACAAATTAAAAAGCTGGTGTTTTTCTTCCAGCGCAGCAATATGCAATAGTATAATAATTCACTACAAGTTTCTGGGGCTTTACTAGTTCTCAACAGTAGTGACAGCATGTAGTGCTCTGCAGTGTTGCACAGTTGTCACACATGAGGCAACATATGGGTCGTAGTATTTCCGCCAGCAAGATGACCTTATGCATTCAGCTGAAGAGCACCATGTAGTGTGACACAAATTTTTACGTGGTTTAAAGCTTCAAATATTGGGTAAGCTTGCTTTGAATTTAGACTGAAGAATGCACACACTTCAGGTTGTCCCCATGCAGCAACCAAATGAACAATCAGTGTTTGATGTTTCTCTTTCCTGTTGTGCTGCATCATTCCTACATTCTGCTCCCAAGCAATCGTTTTTTCTAGCCCAGACATATGTTCAAGTAATAGCTGACAAGCACGCTTCTTGCTTCTCGGTCCAGATCTATGCGTTTTGAGCCATTGGCAAGGAAGGTGGCGGGTTAGGCCCTGTTTAATTTCAGAAAAGGGCTCAAAAAGAACTTTGCCATTGCTCTTAGACACTTCGCATAGCTTCTTTATAGTTCATGTGCTAATGCTGATAAGTCTGTGGCCTACACATTTAAAGAATTGATGTGTGGTGGTAATTGCAATGTGGTTGGTTCCTGGATTTCAGGATAATTTCATTCAGGAAAACCCCCGAATGGCAGTCCATCAGCAGCAAGAGTCTACCACGCTGTATGAGGTATGTATACACAATACATGAAAGCCCAGCTAGTGTGTTTTGCATGGGGCTGTGAAAAATTAAGATCTGGAAATCTGAACAGCCAGAACGAAGACAGATTTGTACGCATTTAGTTTGTACTTTGCAAGCCTAATGTAGCAGCCACGGGACTATAAATGATATTGTTGCTTTCGCCACTTTATCTGAAAGAGCGGATGCTGAAGTGAGTGGGCGAAAGCACTGTCTTGTTAATTTTTATCAGAATAAAATGACCTAGTGAACATTGTCTTTAGCTGTTTTGGATTGCGAGCACTTTTTTCTTGAAGCTAAGCTTTTTTCCTATATTTTTCTATTTCCCCTTTTCCTAAGCCTGTGTTTGGCATGGTTGCTGCTGCTGTGGTATCTTTGTAGGTATGATTGTGGATATGTATATGAAGGTTTATGTGCAAAGATTGCAGGCTCCAGCACTTGGGCTGACATAGCTCTGTATGCTTTCAGACTCACTAATGCCAGTTAGCATGCTATATTCTGGATAAAAAGAAAGTTGCTATTTAAGATGTGGGTATAATGATGACTTGAAGGTATTTTTAAATCACACTGATCTCTTAATGGAATAACATGTTATATCCAGTGGCATGCACCTTGGGTTTAGGCATTCGGCATGTGCCACTGTGACCCAAGGGGGTACAGAATTATTAAATTTAGCTAGATGTGGGCCATACAAACATCATGATGTTGCTTTTGTCATTGTTGCATCGCTGCATGCAGTAGACATCTCACAATATGTATCTGCATCTGCTTTGTTTGGCATTTGCAATATGGCATAACCTGTGAGCAATGCAGTGCATAAAGAAAAAGAAATTGCATGAGACACTTCCGCACATATGTTTATGGTGAACGAACATAAACATTGCATAATTAAAATTACAGGTCCCACAGGGTGAAAGTAAAGACTATTATATGCACCTTTACTTTTATAGCACTTCATTAAGCATGTCACTAAGACTTTGCTTCACGTTGACTCCAGTGTGTCTTGGATCTGCATGATTATTTTTTGGTGTTCTGCATGGGCTGCCACACTGTATTGCTCAGTTGTATTTGTTCTCTAACCTGCATCCATTGTACACCCTTGAGGTACTCGTTGCTATGATGTGCTATCAACTTGCTATTTGTGTTCAGGATTTGGATCTCGGCACTGCCCCAATGGATGAGGCACTGCCAGCTCATTGCGAGTCGGCAAAGCCCAGCTGCGTCCTTGGGCCTCGAGAAGAGGTGGCAGGCAGCCAGGTAGCCAGCCATGTGCCTTCCACCCATGTGAGTGTATAGATTTATCCTGATAATTTGCACCTGCTAAGCCTCTATGCTTGCTAGACAAAGCCTAACGAAGTGTTTATTTCCTCTTGTTAAACATTGTGTCATACTGAAGAACTAATATTGCCATGAATGCACTTGCAGTTGGTCTGCTTGAATTTTCGAATCGTACTTTGTATACTAGTTTGTGCCAACTCATTATGAGAATCGTGCTATGCGGATAGAGCTGTCTGCCTCCTGCTCAGAAGGCACAGTACGCACCTCTTTGGCCTCTGCTTCACGTAGACGCCAACCCCAGGCTGACCCACCCGGGAGAAATCGGTAGTTGCCCTTTCCTATCCTCCTCTCTAATCTTCGTCTTTCTCTTGCTTTTCGATCTTCACTGTTTCCTCTTGGCTTCCTTTTACTTCCACTTTTTCCAGACAGCAAGGGTTAACCTTGTGTGGGATAGCCAACCTTGGTTATAACAGATTTGGTTATAGTAGTGTCGTACAGCTGGCGCCTGCAGGACGTGTTTTTCACGGTCTTGCAGCATCCCCTTGTTGGGCTTCATATGGAGGTGGGTGGTTGGCGGGGCTGCCGAATTTCCGCATATATTTATGGCATGTTCTTTTCCCCCACTTGCTGATCGCCCTCATAAACGAGCGCGCACCGAAGAAGTATTTAGCTTCTATGGCCAACATAGTGACAACTTTACCAAATTCCATGTCATACATTCCGAGAACACCGCAATGTCAGTGAGAATGATCTCCTTTTCTGGTGTCGAAATCAATAACCGATGTTCTTGGTCAAGGCTATAAACTTTCCAAACTTCCAAGTGGAGATCTTCTTTTAGAACTCCGAGATAAAAATCAATATGAAAGGCTGCCGAATCTTGTCTTTTGGTGACGTTCCAGTGAATGTGACGCCGCATCGCACCATGAACACCAGCCGTGGTGTTGTATTTGACAGTGACCTGATTGATCTGGCAGAGGCTGAACTACTTGAAGGCTGGGGTGACCAGAATGTGATCAGTGTAAAACGAATCAAGATGAGGTGCGATGGTAAAGAAATACAGACTAAGAATCTTATTCTCACATTTGGCTCAGGTGTTCTGCCTGAAACAATCGAGGCAGGCTATGTGAAGATCAGGGTCAGGCCATATACACCAAATTTCCTCCGATGCTTTAAATGTGAAAGGTTCGGCCACAGTTCCCAGAACTGCTATGGCTGAATAACCTGTGCCAAATGGCAGCGACCATGAACATCCGTCCGAGTCATGCGCGAACACTGCACACTGAATTGTGAAGGGGAGCACCCTGCGTACTCGCGGTCCTGCCCATCTTGGAAAAAAGGAAAAGAAATAATGGCAGTCAAAATCAAAGAGCATATTTCGTTTAAAGAGGCACGCAGGCATGTATCCTTCTTGCCAAAGTGGCGCGTCGGGGCAGTGCCACATCTGCCTCCAGCGGCTGTCCGGCCCATACACAGTGAGCCGGCAGTGCCGTCACCTGCCCCCTGGGCGGTTGCAGCTGGCGCTGTTCCACCGTCCGAGATGAAGGGGCCATCGACCTCTGGGCTGGTGGCCTCAAAGGCCTCATCACTTGAGAAGAGGCTTTCTCGACAAACAAATCGCTCTCAAGAGCCGGTGTCCAGCGTCTCGCAGGAGGCGATGGACACAACACTTAGTCAAACGGCACCACCAGCGCCTTAGGAGCGGCGAGAATCTTGACCGTTCCATAACAGAGAAACATCGCATTATGGGACCGGCAAAGGGCCCTGTAACCTAACTTTTCTTGTTAGACACACAGCACTAACCTCGTTCCCATATGGATACGCAAATATTACAATGGAACGTGAGCGGACTTCTTCACAACCTTGACGATGTTAAAGAACTCCTCCGCAAATTCACTCCAAAGGTGCCGTGTGTACAAGAAGCACACCTAAAATTAATGCAGACCAACTTTCTAAGGCAATATGCCACTTTCCGCAAAGACCGTGATGATGCACTCACCTTCTCGGGGCGTGTAGCCGTAATAGTCTATAAGGGCGTTGAATGTCGGCAAATAAATCTGAACCCCCCTCGAGGCAGTTGCATTACGAGCTGTGCTATTTGGTCACCTAATCACGGTTAGTTTGATGTACGTCTCCCCTTCCTGTCAACTTACTAAAGCAGAGTTTCACAGCTTGATCGATGAACTTCCTCCACCATATATAGTCGTGGTGATCTAAATGCACATAGGCCCATGTGGGGCAACACGTGCGGATGCGTGTGGGCGCCCGATAGAAAATTTTGTTTTCTTCAGGTGCATGCTTATTGAACAAAACAGAACCAACATACTACACTGTTACACATAAAATATACTCGTCCATAGACTTGGGCATAGTTTCGAGCTCACTGTTTCCGTACCTGGAGTGGTATGTTCTGAAGAACCCCTATGGGAGTGACTACTTCCCAATTACATTAAAGGTAACAAAACCAGATGCATGCTGTCCGCATTTTCCTTGATGGAACCTCGAATCAGCAAACTGGGAACTTTTTCGAGAACTCGCATATTTAGGCGGTGATGACAATTCTGATTTTAACGTAGATGATGCTGTGGCATACCTAACTGATTGTGTTATTGATGCTGCAACAAAATGTATTAAACAATTTAACGGACTGGCAAAGAATCGTCGCAACCCATGGTGGAATGACGAATCTAGGAAAGCCCTCAAAAATCAAAACAAAGCTTGGGGATTGTTTCACAATTCTCCAACAGCTGAAAACCTTATTTCATTGTGGCCAGAATATTGTCTCAGGCTTTTGCTATCCTGAGGTTTGACTGTGTTAATTGAATGCTACACTAATGAACTTGTTTGGCGTGGGAAAATTTGTGTTTATAGCATTGAAGAACCATTTATAAAAAGAAAGAAAACTTTTAATGTATCTCCAGATAGGTTCTGCTTACGTAGTTTGTAGTTTACTTTTTGCCTGTGGCGATGCTGGCTAGTCTTATAGCACGTGCTTGATGCACAAGCAATGTGGAAATGAGGTATAATCACATTCACTGATTATGCATGCTTATTGTATGCAGTCTTCTGTAGGGTATTCTTTCTAATGTCAGGTTTGATATTTTTTGTGTAAAACAGAAAAACTAGGAAAGGTAGGTTGGCTAACCACATAGGTGTGCTGCTTTTATTTCAGGGGCCAGTCCCAGCACCTGCAGAGCTGGGTGTGGAAGCTCCACTCTTCACACCAGTTGGTGGAAAGGCAAGCTGTGTTTGCTTATCTGAATCAAACTAGTTTATGTCATTATAAACGAGATTATGTGCCGAGTACTTTACTCGGTACTAACTGTGGAGCTTAGTGTATGCAGTTGTCAAAGCAGCCAGTACAGCAGTGTTCTGAAAAAATAACAGGTGCTGACGTGCTAGTATTTCAAGTTCATTCGCAGTGCATATAAAGATTGTCATTATTCCACTAAAATTCGTATTTCTGGGAATGTACCACTCCTACAATTGTTTTATTCGTCTATTAAAACGAATGCTCTGCTAGCAGTGGTGCATTGCTGTGTGAGCAGAAAAAGTCGACATCAATCGTCTATGAGCAATGGTTTATGAGAGTACTTATGTACAATAATACCTTGTTAACTGAAAGTAGTAAAATCTGGAAAAAATTTTGAGACAAGTGAATTTTCCAGATAATCAGTCGTGGAAATTGCAGTGAAAAGTTGAGTTCGTTTTAAAAAATTTACTGCTACTGACAAGCTTTTCAACAACAGCTAAACATAAAGGTTTCAAAGAAATAAATAAAAACATGCCAGAGATATCAATCAGCTCCATTTTGTGGCACTGCAGTCTTATTCTGTGCATGAAAAGTGCATAGGGCTGGTCTGCTTCGTGGTAGCTCCTGGACCTAGAAAAGCGTCCTCGAGCCGCTTCACACATCGCACGAGCTGATCGTTCCCGACGCTGCATTTAACTTTATTTCGCAGCAAGTGAAGCACGTTTCTTGTTTCAGCAGATGTCGGCGCCTTTTTAGGTCTTTCATTATCATTGCCTTCACCGCCCCTTCCGTTTGTAGCCATCCCAGCGATTTCGGTGTCAGTAAATTCACCTATCACCGGTACATCCTGGTTGCATAGCACACACTTGTAAATGCTCATGTCACTTTCTACTATGCAACACACGTAGCACAGACTTACAGGGAACCCTGCCACAGAAAGCAACATGAGCATTCACAAGTATGCGCTATATGCAAGCAGGGCATACCGAAACGCATGCTGCACATGGGTTTTTATTCTATTCTGTATGGACTAAAATTCAGTGCCGCAAGCATTGTGTAGAATAAAGGTAAAATGGAAATCGGACCTCTGATGGTAAATTGCATGCGTTGCACAAAGCGAACACAACGAACTGTGTCAAGCATGCTATTTTGCCGGGCCTGACTCTGCTCATGTCTCTCCCATCACATGATGTGCTACATGGTTGCTTGACAAAGTTGTTATGCCACTAGGTTCTGAGTTCACATCCTAGGAAGGTGTCCACTTTGTGGTAGGTGCAGCAGTCTTGCGTGAAGCTTGTTTAACGGTCCTGCGGCAGAGTTCTTGTTCCACTCCTAGTGAAGATTTTGAGGTATCCGCTATTTGGTCCAAAAATAGTTCGATGCCTTGGAAAATTTCCACAGCTGATTTTTTTTTTTAGATATGAGAGTTTGAGTTAACACGGTATTACTGTAGTATGATAAGGCACCTCAGGAGTTCTTACCATGTTTACTAAGTAGTGTGCCAAGGCCTTGATTCAGGCTAGTTGGTCTCGTACTTGGAGCCTCAATATCGGTTAAAATGCAGGGACAGATAAATGACTACCACATATGGTGCCAACTTCCAACTGCTTATTTTGGAAAGGAAGATGTCCTTTTATGGACTCTCCACACATCCACAGTGGTGTGACATCCTGTAAATGACAGCACGCAAACATCACTTTTTAATTAAGCAAGTTCTTTATGGGATGGTGACAGGGACGTAGTGCTGACGCACCTGTCTGCTAAGTACAGAGTATGAACAGCTTCTATTACCTCGCATGTCAGCTGTTGTCTGGCTCTGCCCACGATACTGCACTGGTCAAACGAATGTGCAACCACACTTTCTACAATATTGGCCCAGTGACTCACTGCCAAATTTCTTTACACTGTTATTATGCTCCCGTAGCCAATCATTCAGGCATCATCCTGTTTGTCCTACATAAGATCTAAAGCATTGCAGGTGTAAGTGGCAGATGACGCAGTGGTGTTTGGCAACAGCATTCAGGTTAGTCATCCAGAATAGCCTTGCTAGCTTGTTAGGTACAGAGAATACTAGTTGTACATTCAATCGCTGGCCAATCTTTTTTGAGTTGTGTGATAACTTATGTATTTAATAAAAAGAAAAGCCTCGCAGTTAAAAAACAATTTGTCCTGGTCCGGGACTCAAACCCGGGACCACTGCCTTTCCGGGGCAGCCGCTCTACCATCTGAGCTAACCTGGCGGCTAGCAGGTGGCAGGGCGAAGTCGAATTTGTTGACACCTCGAAGCAATTAAAGGCAAGAGTTTGACCTAATAATTCTGCAGAAAACCGCAAGGTAAATAGGGGTGTGCCAAGGCATTGATAATCCGCAACCGCAAATCATTCGCAGCCACGACTGTAGGCAACATTCAGTATGAGAAAAGAGAGCAAAAATCAAGTTTGGTTTAAATTTTCTCGGCTGCTAATCAACCCCTTTTTTTCTGCAAGAATATCTTGGCAATTGCTATGAACGGTTGGATGTCAGCTTTACCCTTTATTCATTACTTCTCTCCAACTTGCGGGTTTCTGTAGAACTATTAGGTCAAACTCTTGCCTTTGCTTCGAGTTGTCAACAAATTTGACTTCGCCCTGCCATCTGCTAGCCGCTTGGTTAGCTCGGATGGTAGAGCGGGTGCCCCGGAAAGGCAGTGGTCCCGGGTTCGAGTTCCAGACCAGGACAAATTGTTTTTCAACTGCGAGGCTTTTCTTTTTATTAAATACATAAGTTGTCACACAACTCGAAAAAGATTGGCCAGCGATTGAATGTACGACTAGTATTCTCTGCACCTAACAAGCTAGCAAGGGTATGCTGGATGACTAACCCAAATGATGATGCCAAACTCCACTGCGAAAAAAGGCGTGAAAATAAGTTTGTTGATTGTGCCTCGTGCATCATCAGGCAATTACACCTACAGTGCTTTAGATTCTCTATGTAGGACAAACAGGATGATGCCTGAATGATTGGCTATGGGAGCATAACAATGTAAAGAAATTTGGCAGTTAGTCAGTAGCGTGCCATTGTAGAAAGTGTGGTTGCACCTTTGTTTGACCAGTGCAGTATCGGGGCAGGGCCGGACAGCAGCTGACATGTGGTGCAATAGAAGCTGTTCATATTAAGTACTTAGTAGACAGGTGCGTTTACATTGTGCCCTTGTCACTATACCATAAGGAACTGGCAGCATACGTTCTGGAGAGAAAAAATAATAGAGTAATGCAGAATGTTGCAGGAAGCTCATTGCATAAAAGATATCTGATAATAGTTTAAGTCCTGCATCTGTTGCGCTACCCAATAAAGAAAAACCCATGCTAACGGTTATATCCTACATGTGCGTGGAATGTGGTCTGGCGCAAGTACCATGTGTTGAATAGTTGCTTATGCTATTGTGTAAGATTTAGAAGCTTTTTTTTTTCAATGCCATGAAACCAGTTGAAGACCAGTGCCCTTTCTGTCCTGTCATCCTTTCTGCATTATAAGACATTTCTTTTTTCCTCCAGAGGATGAGTACTTCTATTCAATTAGTTCAGCACTGCACGTGACATTAGGTATTGCCTAATGACTCGGGCTCTGAGCAAGGTGTGCGACTATTGTGCAATGCAAAAGAGCAAAAGCAGTGCCAGTGTCCAACTGAAATGACACAGCAAGTCAACATTGCCTTGTCATTGGGGGAAATTGTACAGGGATGCCAAAATGTGTCATACCTTGTTGTGTCTTTATTCTCGCATTAGCTAGCTGCCTTGCATGACACTGCATTGGCCACCTGCCTTCAGAACTGCATAATTGCCCTCTGTAGTCGTGATGATCATGACCACGGTTTCGTTCGCAGCTGTTGTGACAAGTAGTAGTTTCATTGTGACTTGGTGCAATGCATGCAGTCTCACAAACATGGTGGCTATCGAGGATAGTGATTGTACTGTGGCCAGGCTTGCATCCAATCAGTCAGTTACATTGAGATTGTTGTACAATCTGTTACAGCCAGCTCAGTGGTGAAAAAATTATCGGGATGGACATGTGGTAGTGAATAGCATGCCTCCGACAAAGATGCGGCCAAGTCTTGTGCTATGACTGCACTGCAAAGAAAGTACTTCCTCAAGGCCCTTGCCGCTGCGAGCAGTATGATCAGTCGCGAAATGACATCTGCAGCTCCTGCACTGCTTATATGTGAAGTAGAAACAGGATTTGCGGATTGATTCAGTATAAAAGTGTGTTGGCGTGAACATTTGTTTTTTTTTTTCTTTTCATACTCTTAACAATTCAACATTTGGTTAATTCAGAATTTAGTTCCAGTCCTGTGAAATTTGAATGAATGAGGTTTTACTGTATTACACCCCTTCTTTCACCGCATGTGTAATTTGAGCTCACTGGGGTACTGCAAGAACTGTTTTCAGCCTCAAGGGTAAGATTGCTAGCTCTGGGACAAGCAGCTCCTTAAGCGTGCAATAACTTAATTTTACTGTGGTTTTCTACTCTTCCCATCTGCTTCCCTAGACTTTTTCTCAAGTCTAAATAAAAACTAGTATATCCCGTACAAAAGGTGCTTGTCGCTGACTGTGGGATTAAATGTGGTGAATCCTCCGAGGTAGAATTGTTGTCCCTAGGCCATTATCAGTGAAGCTTCATCGACTAGGGCTTCCTACAGTCAGGGCGTAAACTTTGAACCTTTTGCATATATCTTGGTTTTATCCTTGAGTGCCATCACTGTGTTTGGCAATCTACTTTTCCTTAATAACTGTTACCTTTTTTATCCATTATTTCAAGAACAGAGACTTTTTCTGAGAGTACATATGCTCTTTTGTATTTCAGTAATTAATCTCTTGCAATTTTTATCTTTTGTAGGTTCACATTGGAAATGGGTTATTTATTTGTGCCGACAAGTGGACGTGGGTCAATCAAGCAAAGACTGACAGCACATTTGCCAGGGAGGTTGCCCGTTGCCTGTGGCAGCCACATGAATTGGTCGGCAGGAGTGTCACGGGCAAAATATGTATGCGGAAACTAAAGGAAGGTGGCGAGGCAAAGCCAGCATTAACACCAGAGAAACTTGGTGCAGTTCGAAGTAAGTAGACCCTGTCCTGCTAGCTCATGTTTTCATAATGATTGCGAAGTGTTTTGAAGTTAAAGGAGCAATGCCTATCACATGGTGCTATTTCTGCACGAATAGAATGGGCTGTCGGTAAGATGGGGTTGTATTGAGGTGATCTTCTTATATGGGCCGACATAGTTTACATCTACACATCAGGGGCATGCATAGCTGTATGTGCATATTTAGTGATGCGCTCTTGCTAACAAAAACTATCACTTAGTTTCTTTAGTGGTATTATAGGTGCATTAATCTTTCCTATTAATAGTTCTGCACTGGCATCTATGCAGTGTTTTCCATGTGCATATTCCGCGGTGCGGTAGCGAAAAGCTGTGTAATTTGTGTAGTCACTTGCATGAGCTGGTATATACTTGATAATTTAATGTAAAATATGTGTGGAAATGTATTAGACTATTTCTGTGGTCTTTTATTGCAATTCTGCAGCCATTTATATTGTTTGTAAAACATGAACATTTCACAGAGATGGGAGCAAGACAATGCGAGGACGAGCGCTTGCTTTCAACTGCTGTGGTTAATGTTGAAATATCAATTTACGTTGGTAAAAAACTCGTAAGCCTCCGTGTTCTATTTTTGCGGTTTCTCTGTGAGATGGGGGGGCGGGGGTCACGCTTTACACTCAATATCGTGCCAGAACTAGCCCAATCAGTTACGCAGTGGAGCCACCTACTGTGCATGTCAGTTCCAATGGCTTGTGGAATCTAACAGGGCATGCTTTGTTTGCATTTTTTGTGCAGAGTCATACGAGCACTTCGTGGCGAAGCATCCGAGCTCTGTGGACACAGAGGCAAGGAGGCTCAAGGACTTTAACAAGCACCTGGCCACCATGCTGCGTGACGCAAAATAAAGATGGTTTGTGCTGCGTGCCCTAAAAAGTGTCCTCTTTGTCTCGGAGCTGGCTCATTGCCCGACTCACGTACGTGCGATTGAAATTCACTCGCTGCAATGTTGGCAGACGATGTTAGTGTGTGCAACTTCATCAGAAATATTGCATGAACAAAAGAACTCGTTCAACACAAATGAGAACACTTGTACAATGTAGCTAAATAAGAATAGCGTCTTTTGCATAGCTGAATGAGAACATTTTCATGTAGCATACACAAACGAGAACGATATCGTTGAGCGTAGCCATGCGAGAACGATCTCGCTTACTGTAGCCATACGAGAATCTCGTTCAGTGACGATGTCCTCTCGTACACATGTGACATACGATATCGTAGAGACTACGATATCGTAGAAGCAATAATAGCGTAGAGAAGTTCTCGTTCAATTATCATACATATTTTTTCAATAGGGATAGGAAGCAGTTTTTCAAGTTTCTTTGTTTAAAGTTTTTAAAATTTGTTTTTTGTGTGACTCATGGCCATGTTCAAAACAATGGAGTTAATGCACTATAAAGTAGGAAATATTTATCCAATCATAAAAGTTCTTCCTATGTTGGGAAGCTTGTGCTTTCTGCAGCTGTTATTTGTCTATTGTAGTAAGAACAAAAGACATTGTAAAAGACATTGTTTTCTTAATTATGTAACGACATAATGAACCTACAGAAAAAATAGCTACGTTTTTATAATCAGGAGAACAAACTGCCAATTTTTATCAAGTTTGGTGCATAAATAAGTAATGATAACTTTTAAGGGGGGAGCCGGGTCTTGGAGACGAAAAAAATCGCGAAAAAACCGATTTTTCAATTTAATTATTTTTGGATTTCTTACACTTTCCTGCATCTATTATGGAAAATTCAGCCCCTGAAAACGTTTTATAACTGTAATATTGGCTATAATATAACTCAAACGACGAGGATCGCGCGCAAGCAAAGCGCGAAAATCACCCGTTTTCAAGCGTCCGCGATTTCAAAACCCCGCGGCAGATCGCGGCCATCTTAGTCTCATTCGAAGGAGCATCTTTTCGGCTTGCTTTCCCTAAAGTGACCAGACGTCCCGATTTAGGCGGGACAGTCCCGCTTTTGCAGCCATGGTCCCGTTGTCCCGCTTTGGCTTTCCCGAACGAAGCGTTGGTTGATAAATAGCTCTCAGGATCATCTCCTTTGAAACATGGGCGGTGCGAGCAATGCGAGCAAGTGTATTTTTTCCTTTTTCTGCTTTCCAAGTCGTATGTTTTCGGAACGGCCTAAAAAGATACCTTGTCTCCATCACTAGTGGCTTTATCCGCTCTATCCATCACAGTACGGCAGCACTGCCTGACCGTGGCCTCCCCAAACTCTCGTCTGCTTGCATGGCTAGCTGGATATTGGATAGGCCGGACAAGGCTTGCTTCCGTGCTAGCTCGGAGGCTTGCGTTGTCCAGCGAGCCGCAGCCATAATCAAAGTCAACTGTCCCAATTTGTTGATGGCATGGTTGACGGCGCCTCGAAGTGGCTTTGTCAGCTTTGTTTTTGGGTTTTCGACTTGTTTCGTCGTGTTGGCGGCGACAATGCCCAAACGCAAGTGCAAATTCACAGAACAGCTGGGAAAAGAGCATTCCTTCATCAAGAAAACTAAGTCAGAGGCGGATGTGCGCTGTGATGCATGTGGGGCAGACTTTTCAGTCGCTCACGGTGGACGTTCGGATGTAGTAAAACACATCAGCTCTGTCAAGCACAAGCAGTGTGTGTCGGCGGCTGCTAGTTCCAGTGCAGTAACCTGGTTCTTCAGACAGGAACGTGCCGGGGAAAAGGAGCTCCAACTTGCTGCATCAGAGGGTGTATTCGCCTTCCACACAATCGCTCACAACCATAGTTTCCGATCAATGGATTGCACTTCAAAGCTTATGCAGAAATTGTTAAATGAAAAATTTTCCTGTGCTCGCACAAAGGCAGAAGCGATTGCTTTGAACGTGCTTGCCCCGTCTGCAGAGGAAGAATTGAAGACAGACCTGCAGGAGGCTAAATTTATCTCAGTGTTCTGTGATGCTTCCAACCACAAGGATTTGAAGGTGCTCCCAATAATGGTGCGCTATTTCACCGCTGCTGCAGGAGTGCAGACGAAGCTCCTTGAGATTAACACCTTGCCAGGTCAGACTTCGGCAATGGTGAGCCAGTACATAATGGACGCACTCGAAGTCAACCAAGTCGCATCAAAGCTGGTTGCTTTCAGTGCCGACAACGCAAATTGCAACTTTGGCGGTGCTGCGCGAAACGGGAAGAACAATGTGTTCTCGAGATTGCAAGATTCTATGGATCACAATATCCTCGGAATTGGCTGCGCTGCGCACATAGTGCACAACACCGTTCAGACTACTGCCGATTGCCTACCATTGTATATTGAGGCCGTGATGGTGAAAATCTACTCGTATTTTTACATTTACAGGGTGAGGATGGAGTCTTTCAAAGAGTTTTGTGATTTTGCATCAGTGGAGTACCAGCAGCTTCTGGGCTATAGCAAGAGCAGGTGATTGGCATTGATGCCAGCTGTTGAGAGGGTCCTAAAGCTCTATCCAGCTTTAAAGGCATATTTTTTGTCCATAGACAAGTGTCCGTCTCTCATCAAGTCGTTTTTCGAAGACCCATGTGGAAAGCTCTGGCTCTATTTTCTGCATAGTCAAGCTGCTATGTTTGAAGCTACTGTACTCCAAATTGAAGGAGACACGAAGACAGCTGTGGAAGTGTACAGTGCCTTAAGCCAGCTGCAGACCAAAGTGCAAGAAAGATTTGAGCAATCATTTCTGCCATCAAGTGTGCGCTCAAGGGCAACAGAGCTCGAAGAACACGGACAAGTTCGAAGAGAACAGGTTGTGAATACTGTGGTGAAGTTTTCTGCAACTTGCGTGTATACCTCGACCGATGGTGCCAGCAGTTTGATGAAATCAGAAGCCTTCTATGGGTCTCGCTTGGGTCACCCCCATGCTGGGATGACGTGCAGGTAACTGTAGAACTCGTAACTGCAGAGTTCAATCATGTCACTGTTGATGAGAATGCCATGTTTGATGAAATCAATAATGTTTCACATTATGTGACCGCTGAAAAAATTAAGGAATGGAAGGCGCAGAAAATATCTGTTGGGGACCGCTGGGTGGAGATTCTCGGGCACTTCGAGAAGAATGATGTGCCTTGTGAGAACTTGATGACCGTGCTGGAATATTGCATGTGCCTGCCAGGTACAAATACAGCAGTAGAGAGGGTGTTTTCTCTCATAAACAAGATATGGACCGCAGAGAAGACGCAGATTAAAGTGGCGACACTAAAAGCCATGCTTGTGCTAAAGGTAAATGTACGCATGACGTGCGAGCAATACTTTGCGCATCTCTGCAAAAAGGAACATTTGCTAAAGAAAATACGTTCCAGCCAGAAGTATTAAAGAAGGAGAAACTTTTCGCACGGGTTGATTTAGAAAAACGAAAATGGCTTTTGCGTGTTTGAAATAAAAATGTATGATTGAATGGTCTCTTCGTGCCTGCCTACCTGCCTACCTCCCCCCCCGCGTCCCACTTTGGGTTCTATAGAATATGGTCACATTAGCTTTCCCGCCAAACCAAGGCATCCCAGACTACCCTGCAAACAAAATACAAGGCAAAAGAGGAAAGCAGCACAGAGCTATTTCATTGGTTCCTGCGTGGCGCGAATTCAAACGGCCGCATCTGATTGGTCGGCGGCTGACTCCACCGACTTCATGCCGAAACACGGGCGGCGCCATCTTGACAAGGCGTAGGTCATCGTGATGCCTCGGAAGTTTCACACCGTGCACAAATTCGGCAAAAAGCGGAAGAAATGTGCCGCAAAGTGCCTACATCTTCAGTGGCAACCATCGCGGACTCTCCGCGAACGCCAGAGCGCCCAGTAACAGCAAAATGCGGTTCGGCAAGTGCGGCGGCCTCGGACTTGCCACGAACGCCTGAACGCGGTTCAGCGAGTGCGGCGGCTGCCTCGACAGTTCCCGGAGTGGCGATTTCGACGAGCTTCAACTTGCAACCGGAACGGACAAGAGTGGACACGCACTTCTTGTCAAGCAAAGAGTGCGATGTTCTGACGCAGCGAGCGGCGGAGAGAACGGCTGAGCTGGCATCTGTTTCGGCAACGAGGTATAAAACGGAACTTCTCGCAACAACGCCTAGTGCGCCGGGCGTTTCGTCGACGGCGTTCACGATAGTGGACCTCGATGCAGTGAACAGTTTGCTGCATTCTGCTGCGTGCCGGACGTGTCGCGGGGTCGTGAAAATTGCGAAGGATGATCGTGAGTACGGACTAGCTGCAAAACTAAGAATGCAGTGCATCAACTGTGGTGAAATTGGTGCTGAATGGAGCTCGCCTCGGGTCGCAGGGCAGTTCCAGGCAAATTGCAAGCCTTTCGAGATAAATTTGCTCGCCGTGCGTGCTGTTCAAAGCACCGGACTGGCACAAGCAGCCCTAAACGACATTTTCGCAAATCTGGGAGTGTCGCACAGAGGCCTTCATAAAAAGACCTATCAGGACTACCTGAAACAGAAACTGAATCCGGCGGCAACACGAGCATGCAGCAAGAGCTTGGATGAGTGCGCTAAGAGAGTGAAAGACCTCTATGGGCAAATGAACTTTGGAAATCCAGGGAACATTGCGGTAAGCTTCGATGGAACCTGGCACACGCGAGGGCACTCCTCTCACACTGGAGTTGCCGCAGTAATCGAACTTTTTTCTGGATATGTGCTTGATTATGTTGTTTTGTCCAACTTCTGCCTTGGATGTCAATGTGCAACAGCACCTGACAGCCAAGAGTATCCTCAATGGAAGGAAAAACTTGAGTGCCAGAGAAGCACTACAAGCAAAGCAGGCCAAATGGAGGCTGAGGCAGCCCTCGTTTTGTTTCAAATGTCACTTTCTTGCCATGGCCTGAGGTACACCACAATGCTGTCCGATGGTGACAGCAGGTCGTACCTCACTGTACAAGAGGCCCAAGTGTATGGATTTATTTCAGTTGAGAAGGAGGACTGTGTCAACCACGTCCAGAAACGAATGGGCACAGCACTTCGAAACCTCGTTTCAAAAAAGTCTGATGAGCGCATCGGTGGCAAGGGTCGGCTCACTGGAGACCTCATTTCAAAGCTGACTAACTACTATGGATGGGCACTGAAGTCAAATGTAGGAGATATTGACAGGATGCAGAGGGCAGTCATGGCAACCTATCATCAGGTAACATCAAATGATAAAAGGCACAACCACACCCTCTGTCCAAGTGGTGCTGAATCCTGGTGCAAACACAATGCAGCCATATCCAGAAATGAGCTCCCTCCCAAACACAGGCACAATCTGCCTCCAAATGTGTGCCAGGCATTGCTTCCCGTGTACGAGCGTCTTGCTGACAAAAGCCTTTTGCAGCGATGCCAACGTGGCAAAACTCAGAATTCTAACGAGGCCCTTCACTCCCTCATCTGGAGCCTTGCACCTAAAGACAAGAATGTGTCCCTTTTTGCAGTGCAGAATGCTGTAGCAGAAGCTGTCATGCGTTTCAACCATGGCACACAGCATGCCAGCTCCAGCATATTGAGGGAGCTGCAGTTGGAACAAAGTGCCAAAGGTAGCTCTAGAGCTGCTGAGAAAGATAGGTTTCGTGCTGTGAAGTCCGAGAAAAAGCGTGCTGCCTCGGCAGCTTTCCAGACTTCCGTGAAGAGAAGGCAACATGGAAAACCCGATGAAGACTATTGCCCTGGGGCTTTCTAAGCCTTCACAATGTATAATTCAAAGCTTTCCTCCTCAATAAACCCTTGCATGTCATTGCAATTAGATGTTTGCATTTTTCTCGAAAACAAAATTCTGGTACTCTCAAATTTTGTGAGAGGTGTGGCTTCACATCTACTCAATAGATTTTGATCATTCTTGTTTTATTTCAGTCCTATATGTGTCATGTTTGCAATAACAGCACAGTGCAACTAATAGTTGACTCGGAACATCTTGAAATTCTGTAGCTATCACAAAAAGGCAGTTTTCAGTTATCGACTAGAAAATTCGAACTTTCATAACTTTGTACCAAGTGAAAAGAAAATGATGAAACAAGTGTTATTTCAAACCTTAGGCTTCCAGAAACATGCCTATATAAGTTTTAACTATTTCTATGTAGCAGTTCTTTTTCTATTGTTTTCATAATCACACAGAGTAATCAGCATAAAATGTGATATATATCAGAGATTAAATCTGACTGCATATTTGAAATCGGCATGCAAAACTACATACTTTTGAAAAGTTTCAGGTTGGTATCTCCAAAAGTAAAAATTTTTCGATCATGGCTCAACTCCCCCCTTAATCACCACATCCCCGCTTAATAATATATAATTCATGTAAGAATGCAGTCTCGTCTAGAAATTTACGGATGTCACATAATAGGACTAGCGGATCATCACCTAGAATAGAGTAGGGTGTAAAGGTATGTGTAGTTGATATAATTTGTGCAAACGTGCTCGTCTGTGTTTCAATATGTGTACACGTCAGTAATATGTGCATAACTGTAAATGGCTCTTGACATTTTTGTAAGTAAATAATCGTGTGTGAGGTGTGTGTTTCCAATGCGTAGTCAGCATAAAACTACTTCGACGAACCGCTCCTTATGATAACATGACTTCCACTCGCCAACTATGGGTTTAGTGAGATGTAGCTTGTTGGCACAACGGTCCCATTCGCGTTGCCATTTTGACGTTAAGGCTTTTCTAATCGCACGGATGCTATCTTTGTATGGAAGTGTTGTGTTTGTTATCTCTTTGTACGCTGCCATCGATGCACACCTATTGAGAACAACAAGTTCAAGACTTCTCGGAAGCGAATGCGCACCGGCGCTTACCCAGAGTTGGAGAAGACTCTGCTGGTTTGGATTAGGGAGGCCAGGAGCAACAAACTTCCTCTCAGCGGAGACATCGTTGCGATGAAAGCCCGAACGCTTGCAGCAATGTTGGGGATTGATGACTTCGTTTCGTCAGATGGATGGCTGACGCGCTTTAAAGATCGCCATGACCTGGTTTTCAAGAGCGTGTGTGGAGAAAAGGCGTCCGTTAACCAGGAAACATGCGCCACGTGGACGGACGAAAAGCTGCGTGAATATCTCGCCGAATACAGACCGGAAGACATCTTCATTGCAGATGAGACTGCACTCTTCTATCGGCTTCTACCAGAGAAGACCCTGACATTCAAGGACGACGAATGTGCTGGGGGCAAACGCAGCAAGGAGAGAGTGTCGGTGCTGATCGCGGCAAACATGACTGGCACGGAACGATGTCGGTTACATGTGATCGGGAAAGCCGCGAAGCCAAGATGTTTTAAAGGCGTGAAGACGCTGCCTGTGGACTATGAGGCGAACAAAAAAGCGTGGATGACGGCCGAAATCTTCAAGAGCTGGATAAGCAAATTGGACCGCAAGTTTGCTGCTTCGAACCGCAAGGTGTTGTTCCTTGTCGATGACTGCAGTGCTCACGTGAATGTGCCAGCCTTGAGTGCAATACGCCTCGCATTTTTGCCTGCAAACACAACGGCTGTTTTGCAGCCAATGGACCAAGCATCATCAAGAATGTTAAAGTCCTGTACAGGCGGCACCTCCTCGAGCGCATGATTTTGTGTATGGATAGCTCCACAAAGTACGAGGTGAGCCTGCTTAGTGCCATCCACATGTTGGCGCGAGCATGGGATCGTGTGAAGCAAGAAACAATTGCAAACTGCTTCAGGGCTTGCGGTTTTGTGGCAGCTTCTTCGGAGGATGCCTCTGAAATTTCAGCGGAGGAAGCGTCAACAAGCGAGCTTAACGGCACTGATTTTGGTGATGCTCTCGGGGACGTCAATTTTGAAGATTACGTCGCCGTAGACAAGGCGGTCGAAACGTGCGGTGCGCTGACGGATAGCGAAATTGTAGAGATTATTCGGCCCCAGGAAGCGACCCAGGAAAGCGACGATGACGTTGAAGGCGAGCCGCAACCTAAGGCGGCCGATGTAGCTGCGGGCCTTGCTCTCGCGGAGCGCTTCTTTGCCGCTGAAGGTAACGCGGAAGAAGCGTTCCGCCACATCTACAGCCTGCAGAACTTGCTTTAAGCAGCGCGATTCGGCAAGAAAAAGCAAAGCAAGATGACCAACTATTTTTCTTAGAGAAAATACTCGATTTCGCCACAAATAAAGTGCTGTTTTTTGTGTTTTATGCTTAATTGGAAGTTCGTTTAATTTGAAGTTTTTTGCGGTCCCCGTGAACTTCGTATTAACGGGAGTCGACTGTATAACACCTTGTAGAGCAAGGAGGAAAATGTTCGCTACCTCCATATTATGCTGCCATGCATAACCATAACCATGCATAACATATAACCCAGTAATTCACTGCATGCAACAAGTTCGTTACAAGATCTAGTACTACATTATACTAAATTTTTAAGGCACCAAAAACCACACACAGCACACAAGAGAGAACAATGGGACAGAGCGCCTCCCTACAACATTGCTACTATGTTACTACTACAGTCAACGACCGATTTTTCGGACCCTCTAGGGAACGTAAAAACGTCCGAAAATTCAGGCAGTCCGAAAATATGAATGCATGGAAAAAACGCACCCTTTTTCTTTTTTTTCTCGGATCTAGAGGTAAAGGGTGAAGTGCCAGGCTTCCGAAACCCTGCCAAAGCATCAGTGAAGCGGCTATCAAAAGAGGCGTTCAAAAACTCTGTATGCAGCCGACTGCCGGTTTATTATGTGCATGTGCATCGTCGGGCAGCAGGTGTTATTGCTGCAGTGGCTTGAAGAACTTGTTGATTGTTGTTTGGACGGCGTTCCGGTTGCATGCGATCATATTTGCCTCGATTTGAGCAAGGGTCATGTCAGCACTGTACACCGATGAAAGAGTCAACAGTGCTCGCGTGAACTCCCCGCTTGTAGGCGGCGCAGGCATTGGCTCCTCATTTTCAACATCGGAGTCTTCTGAATCCCCCACAACCTGACGGACTATTTCCTCGTCAGTCAGTTCTGCACAGAAGTCGAGCTCGTTGTCAGCGTCAACAAACTGTTCAAAAGTTATTTCCGGGGGTATGGAAACCCCAGCAGAGCAGAGGTCGTTGATCATGTCGTCCATGGGCGCCGAACTCCTTGCTCACGCCAGCCTGCAATCGGCCGCTCACGACTTGCTTAATAATGGAAGCTTTCTTCTCCATCGTTAACTGACGGTACTGCTTTCCGCGCTTCGATTCCATCGGCGAGGACGATGAAGACGGAGTGGGGGCCATCGAAGGCAAGCGAAATCCTCAAGTTGCGAACAGTGAAGTTCGCTAACGAGCGTCGAAGCACCTAGGCCTAGCGTCGCAGAGCACACTTGACACAACAGCACTACCACACACCACGCTAGCCAAAACGTGGCCGGCCATGGAGGAAGGAAACGGAGGAAGGGAGGAAGGAGTTTCCTTCCTCCGCGTATCCGCGTGGCCGGCGCAAACAAACGAAATGGCGCCGCTCCGGAAACTCCGCCGGAAGCGGAAGGGCGGCGATGAACATAGCCAGCGTGGCCAGACAAAATCGGTGTGTGACGGCTAGATTCGGCTAGTTGTGGTTCAAAGTGGTGATATGCTTCAGCTGCAAGTCGATTTCCTTCGCAAGGGCGCTGCGCGAGGAGCCAAAGGACCGTCCATCGCGTCAAAAAGTCCGGAAGATTGGACGGCGGGGGGTTTGAGCGTACGAAATTTCAGATTTCTTTATACATTGATTCTGTGGGGCTCGTGGCGGTGCCGCGAAGACGTCCGAAATATCAGGCATGTCCGAAAATTTGGGCGTCCGAAAATTCAGTCGTTGACTGTACACTGTTTGCTCTCTTATACATATTTCAGCGGCGGGCTATTTGGTGAACATCAATGCTATAAAAGCCAAGGTGACAGCAAATTCACGCTAGCCATTTAGGAAGCATTCATAATGATATTCCACCACCATGCAAGAACTACATTGTGTTTGCACGTCCCTACAATATTCTTATGAAATAGGATACTGAGGTTTACATGTTTTGTACCACCTGTGGCCAATCCTCTTTCGCTCTCAGGCATCCTTTAGTGGACACTATCATAACATTGAGCCAAATAAAGAACAAAGCAAACTAAACTGTGTAACACGTTCATATCAGTGTCACTGCAGGCGAGAGGAAACATTAAATTTTGGAGTAATGTAGAGCTTGCACTTTTGAGAATGAATGAATGACAATGAATGAGTTTATTTCTCCCGTTTACAACAGAAAGGAAGCAGAAGCTAAAGGCCATGTGGCCTGACGGAGGCTTCTGCTCCCACAACAATTCGGCACACAGGCCGTACGCAGCAACATGTATCATACACACATACTGAAATCAACCGGAGAGTCGCGAGACAGAATATTATTTTCGTGAAACGAAACATGTATACAAGAAATATGAGAAACCCACAGGATACTCAAAGTACGATGCATTTTGTTTCAGACCAACCACAACTAGAAAACAAAAGAAACAAAAGACTGAATTTATACTGCGGTTCTAATCAGACAAACTCAATATTGTTCAGAATGAGAAAATTTTTTAATGAGTTATTCAAATATTCTATAATTTCATCTTCAATCACGTAGGCGATTTAGTAGTGAAGGTGCCTGGTAACTGACTAGTTGTGTTCCGTAATTGGTTGTTATTTTTTGGTGCTCTCATGTTATGTTGTCGAAGGCTGTAATGTGGATTGGTGGGTATATTCAAGATGTGCCGAGATTTGTTTTGTTTAATGTATTGCAGCAACTTGTAGTGATACACCTGGTTTGCCTTTAACGTAGAATGTTTCATAAAAAATGGTGCGGTTCTAAAGTTTTGTACAGGGCCATAATATCCCTCGAATGCACGTAAGACTCTTTTTAGAGCGCAGCTCTTTGGCGTCCGTTCCTGGGTTTCGCGTCGTCGTCGGCGTCGTCGTCGGCCTCGTAACCAGCTCCGCCCCCCTTTCATCCCCCCAGCGCTAGCAGCGACCGACTGATACCGCTGGATGCCGCTGACGCCGCTAGAGAGTCAAGATAACGTGACTGCATAGAACACCGTCGCCGCCATGCAGAAAGAGGAGGAAAGGGTCCCCCCCCCTGTTCTTGTGTGGCGGATAGCTGGGGTTGACTTACTATCGCCGTCAGCGGCATCAGTCAGTCGCTGCTATCTCTTCCCTCCTCCCTTTATCGTGTTGTCCGCTTGCTGCGCGCGCTTCTGCCCCCATCGTTTGCCGCTGGGTGTACACGCCGCCCCCCTCCGCTTCCGCTTACTGCTGGTTGCTCTCGACGGCGGCGATGAGCCTCCGCTTCGGCGGCGGCGATGAGCTTCTGCTTCAGCCTCGCTTACTGCTGGTTGCTCTCGACGGCGGCGATGAGCCTCCGCTTCGGCGGCGCGAACGGCAGGGTCTTCTCGGCGGCGGCGCTTAGCCTCTGCTTCCCCCACGGCTGTGACAACCTCGCGAGGCACTTGTATAGATCTCGTCTTTGAGAATCAAGCATTGGTGTACCAAGTCGAACATATATCAGTCTATTTCTCCGACCACAAAGCTTCCTTCATGACTGTCAAGAACTGTTAGTGGAGTCTTTGTTAAAGGAATACGTGTGAAAAATAAAAAAAAAATTATGTGATAGCGCATACATGTGTTGCTCGATTTCTTTGCCTCAATCTATCCAAAAGGTGAAACAGCTTATTTGCTGCGCTCAAATTTCGCATTAGGAAGTAACGTAATCGTCGGTAATTTTTTGTAGCATTATCAATTTGTTATAATTATTTTGCGATGTGCCCCAAATTAATATGCAGTAGGCTAATCTAGAATAAAAGAGTGCATAGTATAATGAACTTTTCAACTATGGAGGAACCAGAGTACTCAGTCTGTATAAGCAACCAACAGTTCTGCTTAGTTCGATAGCAAGTTTGTCGATGTGCATGTTCCAGGCCAAATCCTCTTGGAATCACACACCCAGAAATTTTTGACATTTCACCTGCTCTATCAGCCTATCTTCAAAAAGAATAGCCGCATTGCAGTTACGTGGTTTTTAGTAGGAGCAAATATCATATATTTTGTTTTGTAGGAATTCATTTGTAGATTATTATGTTGTAACCAGCAAGAGAGTTGCTTCAGGTAATTGTTAACCTTAATTTCGAGCTCTGTTATAGTAGCAGCTTTAAAGAATAAGTATCGTCTGCATACATAACTAATTCAGGAGACTCGGGGATGTCACACAGATCATTAATATATATTATAAACAGAAGAGGTCCAAGTATTGATCCTTGTGGAACACCCGTTACGATTTCCACGTAAGATGAAAAGTCATTATTTATACTGATATATTGATAGCGATTGGTTAAGTAATGTCGTAAAAGTTTCAATACGATACCTCGTACACCACACTGTTCCAATTTGCTAATTAATAAAATATGGCATACAGAATCAAAGGCTTTCCTTAAGTCTACAAATAAACCTAATGTGTACATTCTATTTTCAATATTTGTTATTATTTTATGTTTGATATTAAGAAGAGCTGCTTCACAATATTTATTTTTTTGGAATCCATACTGCATGTCACTAATTACACTATATTTACTGAAAAATTTTTGTAGTCTAACATTCAGGGCACTCTCGAACACCTTGGATAGAACAGGTAAGACAGATATCGGCCGGCAATTTGTCATAAAATGTTTATCATCTCCTTTGTAAATAGGGCATACACGTGCTATATTTAGAGAATCAGGAAATATACCGCTTTCAAACATTCTGTTTATGATGTGAACAATGACAGGTGCAATTATATCGGCACTATATTTCATTGGTACTAGTTTCACATCATCATACCCAGCAGAGACGTTGTTTGTTACTTTAAACAGCAGCTGCACAACTTCAGCAGGTGTAACAGGTGTAAGTATCACTGAGTTAGTAAGACTGAATTTATTCACTATAGATGTAGCCGTGGGTTCCCCCGTCGGGATACTGGGTACTGGAGACAAAATATTTATTCAGAGCAGCTGCTGCTTCTCTGCCTGTCAGCATGCCAGTGGCTGTCTTGATGTTTATCTCCGTGTTCTGTCTTTTCGTAGATGTTAAGTCTATAACTTCATTCCGAACTTTCCTAGGGTCATTTTTTATTTTAGCAAATAACCGTTCATAGTACTTACCTTTTGCTTGCTTTAATTCACTGTTGACCTTATTTCTGTATTTTTTGTAATCAGTCAACAATTGCACACTCCTGCATTTTACGAACAAGTGATACATTTTGTTTTTTCTTGTTATCATTTTTAGCAAAGCCGCATTTATCAAGGGTTTTCCTATTTTCTTGCTCCTCTGATTGCACAATTCCAACGGAAATGCTAGGTCGTAGCACGTAATCATTTTATGAAAGAACAATTCGTAGGCTGCATTTAGATCTTGTTTTCAAATACAGATGGACCAGTTTGTTGATAGGATCAGAGCACGAAAATTTTCTAATGCACCTGCGTGGGAACTGCGAATCTGTGTTTTTTCTCCTCCTTCCCCTCATTTTTGCGCGTAAGGAATGAAACAAAATACAGGCAGATGATCACTTATATCAGTGGATAACAGTCCCATAAGGCAGTCAGTTGGGTGAACATTGATTATGCATATATCAAGCAAGGTAGCTGTTTGCGCCGTTAGCCTCGTGGGTTCCGAGATTACGTTTGTGTACATGAACGAATTGATGACACCAGCAAACTGTCTAGATGATATGTCGTCCGACAACATATCTATATTTACGTCACCCATTATGATAAAGGGGGAGGACGAATGGCTCAGGAAATGTAGTGCCTGTTCTAGGAAATTAAAGAACGTCAGTTTGTTTCCCAACAGTGGGCGATACATAACCACAACTGTGACATATTCTAAGCGTACCATTACACATTCTACATTGTTCGTTAAAGGGAAAATGCTGTAATTACCTCACGTACAAGGCACTGTTTAACATAGACAGCCATGCCACCGCCTCTACACTTTGTTCTTACTAACCCATGGTATGTGTAATTTTCACAGTACGGGGGTTATCATTCACAGTAAGCCACGTTATGGTGGCTAGAAAGGGGAGGTGTGATGACCACGGCACCCTTCCCATAGAGAGGGGTGATCCCATTGTGCGTGACTGCCGCTAGGGCAATATAGAGCGCTGCCGCCCGGGGCGCCATCAGCATTTCCGCGGAGACGGCGGAGAGAAGGCAACCGGTACGGCTAGACAGCGCTTGGGCGTCGGATTTTCACGGTTTGTTTTGCTGCAGATTGTTGCGTGTGCTGCTTATTTATGACTGCTGTGGGCTGACGAAGATGCCTTCAACTTCAAAGAAAAAAACTCAGAGGTGTTGCTTCGTGCCAGGGTGCGATTCCGGTTACATATCTTGTTCAGAAAAAGTGTCCCTTTTCCGTGCGCCTACTTGCCAAGACTGTTTTTGAAGTGGGCGCGTGCCATTCCAAGGGCCGACAAACCGCTGCAGGAGAATTCAGCTGCTTGCGCAAAGCACTTTTTCGCAAGGAAAGTAGTTCTAGCATGTTAACGTATGTATAGCCGGCCAAATCTTTGGCTAGCTCATCTAAATGCTGTTTTTTTCTCCTTTCCAGCACGCTACGACAGAATGAACTTGCAAAACAATCGATAGTAACTCATGCTCACAAAGCTCGTGAAGATAGTATTATCATTTGTTAGGTGTTGGCGCACAGCAAGTTACCGCTTGCGCGAGCTAGTTAAAGATTTGGGCGGCTATACCTTACTGCTTTTAAAACACGTGGTACAAACACAAACAATGCTCTACAGCTGAAGTACGAGTAAGATGCACTCCTGAAAAATGAGAAGCAGGATGATGTATTCCCCATGGAGGCTGTTGAAGTGATCGTGGACCATGCGGACTATGTTGAAAAACGAAGCGATGCTCGATTGGTGTACTACATTGAAGGCTACGTGGTCAGGAAGCGTGTTCTCTCAACTAGCTGTGCAGCATGCAGGGATGCCTGCCTTGTGCCGAGAGACTATCCCTGGATGCAGGGATGCCTCCAAAGAGTGGAACTTGGGTGGGTTTCTCTACCCGTCGGAGTCAGTGTATCGTCTGATTCAAGCTCTTGAAATCAGGCTAACGTATGAATTTAGCAGAACGCGTCTGCATTCTAAAGCTGCTTTCAGCATACTCGAGAAAGTGAGCACAAATGTGCCACAAATTGGTTGTGGGGAACATCGGCTGGAACTTACAAAATCAGAGGTCAGGTTCTTCTGCCTTACCAGAATTCACTTTCTTTTGAAGAGCTTCAACCAGGAAATGAATGAGAAAAAAAGGCATAAGAAGAAAGCCTTGTGTGATGTGAAACAAGCAGCAGAATTGGTGAAGTACAAGCTGCTTTATGCAACAAAATTTGCTTGTCCAGAAACATGTTGCTTTTGTTTATCTGGTTTTTGAAGTGCAGTGAGAATGAGATGACTCCAGGACGTTGCACTACAAGGTATGTCATGATTTAATGCTGATTTGGTAGGTGTAAACGAACTTAAATGCTTTCGTACGTAATAACGCCCACAACAACAACAAAAAAAAACCTTGTGGCAAGAATAAACATCCCGGGTGATCCTAGCAGTTATCGCGTTGACCACAGAGAAAAAAAAAAAAACGATTGCACATAACTTGTGCAAAGAGCATTATACGATAGATAAGTTCCTTGCTGATTTAGTGGCTTTAATGTGGAATTTCAAAAATGCCTCCTCGCTTTCTGCCAGCAGAAAACTCTGTTGTGTTACCCCGTATTCGAAAACAGCATGTTAACCGTAGCGCAATACAATCTTTGCGATGTCTAAAGGACTGCAGTATCAGCTAAAATTTCTAAAAATCAGTCAAATGCGTTTCCACTACAGCATTCTCTCTCCACACGCAGAGGACGGCCACGCGCGCTGCCGGCGCCCCTGACGACAGCGCCGCTCTGCGGCATTCACACGAACGGGGGCCAGTTTTTCCTGGCCGGTCATCACACCTCCCCTTTCGAGACACCATAGCCATGTTTCACAATACAATAAGATGTCAAAATTGTGGGCGATTGAAGCAAATAAGCAATTCAGTTTGTCCTCTTTGTTTTTTATGCTCCGCACGTTTAGGTGAAACATTTTTAGCAGTTCACTGGTATGAGACACTAATTTATTGAAAGACTGAACATCATAATATGTGCAGTTCATACAGTGAAACTAATTGTAAAAAAAAAAAAGCAAGCCATGTCGCTCACATTGTCATCTTATCAATGTCTTCCATACTGGCGATTCAAACAGCTGGCGAATTTTCATCCTTGCGTACGAACACCTTGACGCCAGCCGTCCATGTGAACCGCCATCTCAATTCCTTCTTCCTTTCATACTGCGGCACCAAGAAGTCGTTTGCCATACCGTGTGAGGTGTTCGTTTATGAACACCTTTGAGGACGACTGAAAGCCTAGTGTCATTGTACCCATTCTGCTTTTTTTAGCTTTGCTAAGAAAGGCATTCCTCTTGGTTCTGCGGACAAACCGAATAATGATATTTGTTTCATCATGTCGAGCAGTAGGCACTCGGTGGCAGATGTCGATATCAGCCTCTGAGACCTCTTCCTTAATCAGCTCACCGATTTGCCTCACAACGACTAATGGTTCGCCTTCAAGTGGAATGCCCGTTATCTCAATGTTATTTGAACGTTGATACTGTTCCAGTTCCTCAATTCTGTATGATAGCTTGGAATTCTCAGCGCGAAGATCCTGGTTTAGATTTAGGACCTGCTGTATTTCTGTTTTCAGCTCAGTGATCTCTTGAAACTTATCTTTTATGCTCCTCAAGTCTGCCCTGAGCTCCCGCCTCAAATCTTCGATAACCTTAGCCTCTTTCGACATTGCACAACAAAAGTGCACGTCAATGCACTAACAACACCAGCAACAAGAATCAGACAAGTACAAGAAAGCTGATAGGTTCAGCAGAAGTGCACAAATTCTATGACTTATTGACTAAATAAGGACTTCCGCTCACCTGCAAAAGCAGAGGCAAAATTTAGACGTGGCTCCGTAGTGCACTGCTGCCGAACTGTAACAGGTGTTCGCTCCGTTGATGGTTTTAAGCTGTGGTCTGGCGCTCGTCCGACCCTTGCGCAGTCGCAGAAGAGTAGCTCCGGCCACGTGATCCTGATCACTGTTGTGGTGTAGACACACGCGGCACTGCAGACGTCAGAAGGGGCGATAGCATGTTGGTCGAGTCCGGTTTCCGGCTGCAAAAGCAGAGGCAAAATTTAGACGTGACTCAGTAGTGCACTGCTGCCGAACTGTGAAAATTTTAAAATGTCGCATTACATTTTTCAGCTTTTTCATTATTGTAATGATTACATTTTTTATTTCAGGGCATTACATTCAATCTAAAGTGTTCTGAGTTAAAGAAAGAGGTTTTGCATAGTCTTCATCACAACACCGCTATGAAGGTTACTGTATTTTTTATCATACAATTAACCAGTACACATTGACTGTGCACTTACGGTACACATAGTACCTTTGCATAATTGAAATGTGTCATGACATATAGGTTCCTAGCTAGAAAAACAAATGTCAACATGTACACGAAATGCCACGTTAGCTTATTTGGTGATCTGCAGGGTTTTCACGCTTACTTTTTTTTGCCTTGCTGTGTCTCTGAGTATACACTGGTACTGACCAAGCAGCAATAAAAATCAGTTGGTAGTAGCACCTCTCTTGAGTATATCTTCTCTGTGTGGTTTCCTTTCTTTTTTCACTTGACATGCATAAAGTACAGCAAGGTGCCTTTCATCCATTGTGACCAGCGCGAGGAACTTCTATTTCACTATTACTGCTACGTTGAGATTGCATGCACATTTTTCGCTTGAGGTCACAATTACGTTCATACATCACACACTTACGGCTGACAGCACTTCTGCTTCCTGCAGTGTCGCTGGACAGACACAAGGTACCGTTCCTGTTGCCTGGTTGCAATGCTTGAGCCAAAGCTGAGGTGCTGCTGCAAGTCACTGTGTTTATGAAACACAAATTGTTAAGAATAAAAGAAGCAGACACAGGTCACAATAGCTACAAAAGGTGAAGCATATTTTGCAATGCAGTAAGGCTTTGCTCTTTTAGGTACAGCACTGCCTCCAAAGCCTTCATTTGCAATGTCAACTAGTGGTCCAGCATTGTTTATTGCCTACAAGTTTTATTTACAATATCTGATTATAGCCCTTCCTTGCTGCTTTGTTGCACAAGACATCAGGACAGGTGACAGTTTCCGACTCCCAATCCCGGTCTTTCTAAAGGAATACAAATAAAGCAAATTCTCACTTCGCAGTCGCTGCTCATGAAAGGCGCAGGTCTCTCCGGTATGGTGCTCACTGGGCCAAGCAAGGCGAGCCCTCAGCCCTTCACACCCCGGAGAAGCCCACCGCCAGTAGACCTGCAATGTGGTTTGTGTAAAGACTCGAAACAGACGTTACCGTAAAGCATGTACACCTCTTTTACTTACTTCATCTCAGCGGAGAGGTGGCCTGCATCAGCCCTGGCACGATTGATGAATTTATTCCAGCAACAACGCCACTGCACCACAGGCTTTGTGGGAGGCCCGGCATCATTCAGCAAGTTTGCGAGCTCTTCCGACATATGCGTTTTTTTTTCTTTAGCGGTGAATTTTGCGTCCCGATCTCCCCATGGTTTAACTAAGCGTGGATTATTTTCCATAAAGCTTACTATAATTTCTTGTTGCTGATGGTTTATATGGGGACCAATGTCCCATGGTGCAATGGCGTTGTGATGGACAAACACGGTGATCTGGAAGCTGGATCGCAGACGAGTAGAAAATATTCAGGAAAACGTACAGACCGCCACTGGACTCTTTTATTAAGCAATGTGAATAACTGCTTTGCAGTATACTCTTCTTCAACTTGTGTGCCTGCATGAAGATTATTATGCGCAGTCAACATCACTGCCATCTGTTCAATGCCGCAACTTACCGTTGCATGTCATATTTCGTCGACACAGCAGACAATGCAGTTGTCGGTGTGGTACTCTTGTTGTCGGTGTGGTATGTTCTCTTGAAGCATTGCAGTCGTGACGACCAGTCATACATCGCCTGGTGCACGATCACTGAGAACAATTTCAGCAGTATGATCGGAGAATGCACCGAGACAGCAACCATCAACAAGACATACTGCGGCTGCCTGCTTACAGAGATTACCCATGCTCAGTAGCCGACGATCCTGCATCAGCTATTCGTTGCAAGCGTAGAGGCTGTCATTTTGCATTTCAGTTTCAAGACTAGTGTTAGAGAATGCACCATAACAGTAACTGTCAACTTGACATACTGTTGCCGTCAGTTTACGGGGATGCTCGGTAGCCGACAATGTGTGGTCAGCTGTTTCATACATTTGAAACAGCTGCCATTTTGCATTTCGGTTCGCTAAAGTGGCCCTCTAGTGACACACTAACAATTGCAGCCATTACAATACCGGAAAAAAGTGAAACGCCGCTCTACTGTATACAAAGATGATGCAAATAAGGTTTTTAGACGCATTATATTGTTACAAGCCACCCGGCCAAGCTCGTTTCCCATCTTCACTCGATAAACCACAACAGAAACTAACAGCAAACGGCTAAACGGCATTTTATTCGATTTATATTGTTACGGGTGACTTCCAGGATGCACCAGGCACTATGTTCTTCGTGTATGAGGTCTTCCAGTTCATTTTTGTGCAAGTTCGCATTCCCTTCTGATGACGTGAGCACCCGCTGATGTTCAGAACAACAGAATGCGCTCTGATGATGTCAGGCAGAAGTGGATTTGTCCACTGGGTGGACTCTTGCAGAATAGCACCCCAAGCAACATCGGGCTCAGCAGGCCGCTGTGCAGATAGCAGGACAAGCCGCAGCTCGTCGTTGACACCAAGTGGAAAGTACAGATCATTCTCGAGAAGACGATGTGAAGATACTTTGCCGCGAAGACCTGCACTGAGTAGTGCCGAAAATTGAATTTCTATGTAGCTGCTCCTCCAGCTTACACTGTGACTGTGCTGTGTGTGCTGCGCAGGCCTGCGACATCTTCTTTGGGGGGGGGGGGTGTTCTATTGTTCTTTATTGCTCATAAAACTACCAATCATCCATATTTACATTATTATAATGATCAAATGTCCTAACTTCGTAAATAATGCATTTTTGTGCAGATACACGGCATTACGCTTTTCGCGTGACAGATCTTGCTGGGGTACTTGCCAAATTATGCTTACGCATTAAAACACAAATGAATTAGGAGCAAACAATTTCTTCACATGCACAGGACTCTTCAGAGAGTGCAAATGATTGCTGTATATAGCCGTTACCATGCGGCTACCCAAGAGATGTCTAGTAGGGCAGGCTACGAGTTCTCACATTTTATGTGTATAGTATCTCTGCAGAGGTGAAAATTTACCATACTTTTACTTAAGCGGGTGCAGTTCATATTTGAAATATTCTAAAGGTATCTGAAAAATATTCCCATTTACAAATACGTAGTGGCTATTCGATTTGAAGGCCGAATCAAGTAAAACACTATTCGATTCGTTATTCGAAAGTTTCGAATATTTGCACACCCCTAGCAAAAAGCGACAAGACCGCAAGTTTGTAGTAAATTCTGCTTCATTCTACATAACTCGTACCTCCAATGTTCACGACCGGCTGCACTCTCATTAATAATCTGGGGGTAGTGTTCCTTTGACCCCTGACAAAGCATGCGAGGGTACATGTGCCCTCGTCAACATGCATGCTCACGTGTATGCAGAGTCATCAGCTTGCTTTCTCGCTGTGCTCTGTGTTTCTATGTGGATCTGCCACACGTTATGGTAGCTGCACGAATGTTTGGTATGTTTCTGGCAAGTGCTTAACTAACCAGTTCACGGCCGTGATTTTCTAGCAATGTCTTTTCCGATGTTTTTTATCACACTTTGTCAGTGGTCATGTGCTGCTTCAGCTGCATTATCAGTAGGATAGACCAGACAAAAATGGTGGTTGAGTCGCAAGTAATCGAGCAAAAGACATCGCTAGAAAATCTCGACCCTCGGGCAGTATTGCCGGTTGAGTACATTTTTCAGGATTCGAGCAGTTTCGCCAAAGGCCTGCTAATTGTGGCAGCTTATTTTACCACAGTAATGTACGTTTATTTAGGAATCAGAAGCATTGCAGGAAATCAGTTATTTTTTAATAAGATTTGTTCAGTATTCTCATGTTTTTAATGCTAAACCATTGTTATCTGTGTGAAACAGTTTTGCCTATATGTTAACCTATTGTATTAGTGAAAAGAAATTTTTGGCATTTGTTTACTTTTTCAGGTGTCCTGTAAGCTCTCACACAACCAACACATTCCAATGGTCTTCTGTCAGCAGACAGGGTGAATCGAAGTACCATTAGAAGGTCCAATAAACAATGCTTCTGAGATGCACGACATGCTTTTGCTTAAAGCAAAGGACTTCAGTATTAATAAAAGCTGAAATGGGTGTACAAAATACCTATGTAAAGTATACTTATCTCTTTCATTTACAAGTGCAAGCCATTATGTCACCTGACATTTTGCACCACAAAATTACGCTTTACTGTATACATGTGAGCAAACAATTGCAGCAACACAGCACTGCAATAAGGTCAGTGCAAGTGATAGTGCATGTGGTACACTTACAAGAATTACACTTGATTACAGTAAATATGAAAATGAGAAACCAATTTTTTTCAGGGTGCATACTCTCGTAGGTCATACGTAGTGAATACACTCAGGTGATACAAAACTCATTCATCAGCGCGGATTCTGCTAATCAATTTATGCCAAAAGTTATGCTCATCTTGGTGTCAAGCAACATACTGGGCAAATCTACACTCATTAAAAGTTCAAATGTCTTGGATTGTATTTTGTCCTACAATAACTGTCGTCTTTCTTTTCTTTCTTTAACACCGTAAGCCCAGTACTTCCAAGTCACAAATGGCTTGCATGTTATCAGTGTGACACAGCATTCTCGAAGGGAAAGTAGCGAGTGTCGAGTTTTCAAGTAAGGAAATGCAAGCAAGGCAGATGAGAATTATTGTTGCAGGTCAAGGTAAGTCTCAAAGGGTGCAAACTTTTTGATGAGTGCATAAAGTCGAACGCACTTATAACGATATATCGGTTATAACAATGAGAAGCTGCTACACCTTTAGTATGTTTTCCATGGTAAAATAACCTGCTTATTACAATGCCTCGATGCCGCATTATCAGTTATAATGAAGTCTGGCAGCTGGGTGTCTGTGCGGAAAGGTACCGTATTTACACGATTGTAGGTCGACCCATTTTATCAAATTTGACAATCCAATGTTGGGGGGCGACTTAGAATCGAAACCGAACCATGAACCACTAGTAACGGCAAGAGAAACGAGAAATCAAGGATGCTACGGCGTGGTTACAACTTTGTACCTACGTTTCCATGGTTACGGTAGAAGCATAGCGCATTAATTTACCGTATTGCATGCATTTTGATGTCAATACAGGCGATGCCCACTTTCAAAGTTGGCACTCCCAATCTGTGCCCATTGGCCACCGTACATAAAGCGACAAACCTCCCACCATTGAGTTCAGAAATGTATTGAACAATGTTATATGATCGTGGCTATGTTAGCACCGCGAATTGAATCGAGCAATTCGCTAATACTTATTTTATTATTAGAGACCAACAGAACACTCCTTGAATCTGAGTAACATACTCATGGGGTAAAGGACATCGCATGCGGCCGCTTTCGTCAGTCCCATGTAGTTTGTTTTGGTATCGCGCAGTGTGGCAGTGGCCGCTTCCGGTTGCTTGGATGGTCGTCATTTCGCAGCGAATGTGTTGTTCTTGCGAATAAAGTTTCACACTCAACCCACAGCGTATGGTTATTTCATGAGCTTGAATAGAAGCTTTTCTTTTTTTTCTTTAAAGAAACATTTACTGCGTGCACCGCGAGCGCAAGGCTCTTATGGGAGCATCAATCATTGATGGAAAAGTCACCCTTTGAGGGGTATTAGTAGTTAATGGAAGAGCTTCTCTTTGAGATACGATTTTTTTTTTCGACGGCCACGTGATTGTAATTTCTCTGCTTCTGTTGTGTCGAATCGTCATGCCTGTCATGAGTGCCCCAAAGAACTGCCGGCGCTCGTTCACAGCAGCATTCAAATGGGCTGCTATCCTCCATGCCGAGGAAACTAACAACTCTGCTGCAGGACGCAAGTTTGGAGTGAGTGAACGTGTCGTGCGGCAGTGGTGGCTTCAGCGCGTGGGAATTTTTTCATGCAACTCCGAGTGCCGCGATTTTCGCGGGCCTAAGTCCGGACGCTTTCTGGAGCCGGAGACTAAGCTTGCGGTGTACGTGACTGATCTACGCGATTGATCACTGTTGGTCATGTGGGAAATGATCACGCAACAAGCCCGTGTCTTCGCTTCGGAAGCAGGGATACTGAGGACTCACTTCAAAGCTAGCAGGGCCTGGGCCTCCAAATTTATGAAGAGGGCTGGCTTCTCCCTACGTAGACGCACCAGCGTGTGCCAGAAGTTGCCGGCAGCATACGAGTATAAGGTCCTTGCCTTCCATGGGCACTTCCTAAAACTTCACAACTTCCGACGGTATTTGCTCAGCCAGATTGGCAATGCCGACCAGACTCCCGTATACTTTGATATGACCAGTAACACAACAGTGAGTGTTAAGGGAGTACGCGATGTAAACGTACTAACAACGGGCAACGAAAAGCTGCATTTTACGGTCATGTTGTCATGCTTGGCGGATGGCACCAAGCTTCGCCCGTAAATCGTGTTTAAGAGGAAGACGATGCCTAAAGAAGTACTTCCCAAAGGCATTGTGGTACGGGTGAATGCAAACGGATTTATGACGATTGATATGGTAGTGGAATGGTACCGTCTGGTGTGGCTCCTGAGGCCTGGGGCATCCCTCAAGAGAGACATCCGCAACCTGCAAGTGTTGGACTCTTTCCGGGGCCACCTCACCGACAAGGTGAAAGCGGTGCTTCACAAGGAGCACACTGACCTGCTTGTAATCCCCGGTGGCTTGACAGGGCAGCTTGAGCCTCTCGACGTGGGGGTCAACAAGCCTTTTAAGGACCTGCTGCGCCGCGAATACAACGACTGGATATCCAGAGGGAACCCCAACCTTACCCCAAGCGGGCGTGTGAAGAGCACCTCCTTGGCTACTGTGTGCGGGTGGGTCCTCTCTGTGTGGGCAACGCCCGCGCGGTGTTGTGGTGCGGTCGTTCGCCAAATGTGGACTCACACTTGATGACGAAGTGCTGTGGGACCGCAGCAGCTATGACGGCAGCAGCACCAGTGAGGACGAGTAGTCATCAATCACGTCAATAAATTTCTCTTGTGTGAAATGCAGACGCACTTTTTTTTTGAGGCATGTGATTGTGGGGGGGTCGACCTACATTCGAGTCGATTTGCAGTCGTGTAAATATGGCAGTAAAACGTGAAATCCTTGAAGGAAAAAAAAAGAAATTTGAGTGTTGCACAGTGGCCCAACAGCCGCTGCGTGCCTCTCTCTCATTGCCCTTACACCTCTTTGAACACGAAAAGACTGCACTAACTGCGCTGCTCCCAGAATGGTGCCGAAGCGCGCACTTAGTGCCGAGGAGACAGAGGCTCGCAAAAGCATCTAGCTGAGCAAGAAAATTGGTTAGTTAAATGGGGGTTTAATGGCGCAAAAGCGGCTAAGGCTATGCTGCGCCAAACACGAGGTGTTCTAAAATACAGTTTATAAAGTGAAAGACTATGTTAAGAACCTATATTTTATGTAAAAATCCAGTGTCTTCTAGAAATTTACGGACGTCACATAATGGGACTAGCGGATCATCACCTAAAATTAGAGCAGGGTGTAACGGTATGTGTAGTTTATACCGGGTGTCCCAGCTAACTTGAACCAAGGGTTTAAAAATGAAATATTGGAGTCAGGAGAGTGAAACTAACTGCATATTGGTGATAGGCATTTGGCGCACCACGGGAAATTTTTTGTATCGCAATTACTTAACTAGTAATTAAGATAATTTTTTTAAATTTTTTAATATTGACTTTAGACACTAAATGTGATTCGCAAAGTTGGAGAGCACTTTCAGAAACCCGCATTCCATTATTCGCCATAAAGAAAACCTTACGTGTACCTCTTTTTCCGAGCTCGAAAGAAAGCCCGCGAAATACAAAAAAAATCACGTGACGAGCACATTTGCGCGTCGCGATCGTGCTGCTCTCAACCGTGCTTTCAGTGAACGAAATCAGCTCCGGCCTTTATTCGACGGCCCCGTTGCAGCGGCAGGCCGATATCTTGGCGGGGGTTTTTCGTCCGCGTCAGCTAGTTGGCACCCGGCGACGACGACTTAGTCCCAATCTGATAAGATACTGAGATGGCGAGTCTGCTTTGTCACTCAGAAGCAAAAGAGAAATACAGGGAATAATGCTTCGCCGCGAGGTGTTGGCGGCTGTGTGTTGCAGTTTCCTAATGAGGATTTTGAAAGCTGGAAGCAGCGGTGAAGCACAGTTTGTCGTGTGCTCTTCTTATGCCACTCTCATGCGAGACTGAATCTTTGGTGTAGTGATTACTAGCACTGCAGACATGCCGTTTACAAATGAAGAGAAAGCAGACATGGTTCTGGCTCTAGGTGCATGTCATGGGAACAGAAGGCGCGCTGCAGACCTTATGCAACAATGGCACCCAGGCAGGCGGCCAAGTTCAGTAACGATCCTGCGTGCCTTCGAGACGCTGCGACGGATGGGCAGTTTTACGTCCACACGACACAGAGCACCTGTTTTTGACGAGGACTTCGAGACGCATATTTTATCGCTGTTCGCTCTGGAACCCCAAGCAAGCGTGCGCAGCGTGAGCGAGGATACCGGAGTCTCCAGGTCATCAGTTTGGCGAATACTGCGCAAACACCGCCTGCATCCGTACCACGTACAGCTTCATCAAAATCTGTTGCCACGGGACTTCCAAAACAGGACCGATTTTGCTAATTGGATTCTGATAAAGATGCAGGACGACCCGGATTTTTTGAACAAAGTGATATGGAGTGACGAAGCTAGTTTTTCGCGCAATTCACAGGTGAACCTGCACAATGCTCATTACTGGAGCGATTCAAATCCCTACTGGGTTTTACAGACGCAGCACCAGTACCAGTGGTCATTTAGTGTTTGGTGTGGACTTTTCGACGGTAGTTTGATCGGGCCTGTGTTTTTCGACCAGACGCTGACAGCAGATCGCTACACCAATGATATCCTCAGAGGACCCGTTGACGACTTCCTTTCGGATCTACCGCTCGCCAGGGCCACAAATGTGTGGTTTCAACACGATGGCGCCCCCGCGCACAGCAGCGCCAAGGCTCGGACCTGGCTCGACGCAGCGTTCCCGCAGAAATGGATAGGACGACTAGGTCCCGTGAACTGGCCAGCCAGGTCTCCTGATATGACACCTCTGGACTACTTTTTGTGGGGTCATATCAAGGACAAGGTGTACAGCACACCAACTTCCACACCGCAAGACCTTAAAGACAAAATAACGGAAGTCTGTTTAAACATGCCTGAGGCTGTCATACGAAATGCAACGGCTGATTTGGTTACAAGATGCCATAGCTGTATCGTCGCACAAGGTGACCTATTCGAGCACTTTTTATAATTGGTAAGAAACCGAAATGAAATGGAGTCAGGACAACCGCATGCCACGGCTGTCATCGCCGCACAGCCAAGCCATAAACCGCCACTTTTATTTTCTTTGCAACTGGCAAATAAAACTCCTCTCATTTGAAAACTTCGAGCTTGGCAGTCTTTATCGCGACTGCAAAGCGCAGCGCACTCGCTGCAATTTACACCGTCACGCGCGAACTGGCTGACACGGCCGAAGAAACCACCACCAAGATATCGGCCTGCCTCTGAAACGGGGCCGCCGAATGAATACCGGAGCTGATTTCGTTCACTGAAAGCACGGTTGAGAGCAGCACGATCGCGGCGCGCGAATGCGCTCGTCACGTGGTTTTTTTTGTATTTCGCGGGCTTTCTTTCGAGCTCGAAAAAAGAGGTACACGTAAGGTTTTCTTTATGGCGAATAATGGAATGGGGGTTTCTGAAAGTGCTCTCCAACTTTGCGAATCACACTTAGTGTCTAAAGTCAATATTAAAAATTTAAAAAAAATTATTTTAATTACTAGTTAAGTAATTGCAATACAAAAAATTTCCTGTGGTGCGCCAAATGCCTGTCACCAATATGCAGGTAGTTTCACTCTCCTGACCCCAATATTTCATTTTTAAACCCTTGGTTCAAGTTAGCTGGGACACCCGGTATAATTTGTGCAAAAGTGTTCGTCTATGTGTTTCAATCTGCGTGCATGTGAGTAATATGTGTATAACTGTTAGTGGCTGTTGACATTTCTCGCATGTTGGTGTATCTTCTTTCCTAAGTAGGTAATTGTGTGTGAGGTGTGTGTGCCCGATGCGTAGTCGGCATAAAACTACTTCGATGAACCGCTCCTGATGGTAGCATGACTTCCACTCCCCAACTACGGGTTTCGTGAGATGTAGCTTGTTGTCGGTACAACGGTCCCATTCGCGTTGCCATTTTACCGTTAAGGCTTTTCTAATTGCGCGGATGCTATCTCTATATGGGAGTGTTGTGTTTGTAATGTCTTTGTGTGCTGCCTTCAATGCATATCGATCAGCTGCTTCGTTACCCGCTGAGCAAGAAAAACAAGCACGAGTGGTGCAGGCAAAGAATGTCTAAGAATGTCACTGTCACATACATTCGAACCCACTTATAAGAATCATCAAGTGCCACGAAAATTTCATTGTTATAAGTGATAGTTGGTATAACCGGGCTGCATGAAAAAAACCTAAATAGGGGGATGGCAGAGCTGATGTCTGGCCTGCACCACTTGTGCGTGGGATCGTGCCCCACAGTGCATGGGATCAGCAAATTCTTAAAAGGCGCCTTTTGGCGCCACTAAAGCGATGCCTCGGCAGAGCTCGCATATCACTTGCCGCCCATGACCCCTCTTTGCAGTTGTTATAGCAGTGCCATTCTTTGACAGACAGCCAGAGCTTGTACACATGATCGGAGCACCAAGCAAGCAGTTAAACGAGTGAACACAATCAGCAGCCAGATGGAGGAAGGTGGTGGGAAGGGGCTCTGGACTATCCGCCATTATAGTTTTTTCACAGCAGCTCTGGCATCCCCCTATTTAGATTTTTTCATGCAGCCCGGTTATGCCAACTATCTGTTATAAGAATGAAATTTTCGTGGCACTTTATTCTTATAAGTGGGTTCGAATGTATGTGACAGTGACATCCTTAGAGTAAACATATTGCAGATCTACCTGTCTTCGAGCTGATTGCAAATCCATAAATGGACCAAATAGGCTCAAAGAGCAAATTATTTTAAACATGAAACCATACTATACGAAACTGGCCCAAATGGAGGAATAGAGAGGTCCAAACAGGGGTAAACGGAACGGGACTCAACAAGATCAAACAGGCCTGGGATAAACAGGACAGGACTGAATAGTCCTCCTGATCAAACGGGCACAAACTGGATCTGGAATGGACGGAGTCCCGTTCCACAGTTCTATTTGATGGAAACTATTAGAAAATAGCATTTTTGAATAGGGAGTCACTGCCATAGTAAGAGACATTATAAATGCCTCGCATTTTGACGCACGGTAATTTCGGAGCAATGAAAATAAAATATTGACGAAAGGTACCATCAAGCTGGACTTCGGGCTACTACGTTGATAAATCGTATATGTGGACATCATTTTGAATTTGTAACAATTTCAATGAAAATGTATCTTCAAAGCACGTTTTATCGAAGAATGCTTGCATTATGGCTGGATTATTTTACTGGCATAAGATTCGTGCTGATGCCGCAGTTGGAGGTTGTCCAGCGTTACAGGTGAATAATGTGAAAGGGCAATATTGTTCGTGAATGTTAACATAGTTTACACCCACGAAAGGCAACCAATACACAGTGTGAGTGCAATACGGGCATTGCAAAAAATTCTGCCAGCAGCTACTGGATGGATAGATGGATGCTATGAGCTTCCCCTTTCAAACAGGTGGGGGGTTGCACGACCAAGCTTGTCTTATTTTGCCTTATGTCCTATGTATTTTTTTTCGAGATACACACACACAAATTCCCGCATTAAACTTCCTGAACCACTACTGGGAACTTTGCTTTTGTGCGCCTCCGTTGTTTGTGGTCTCCCTACTTTTCTGCCACCAAACCACCAATCGCCTCTTACTAATCTCTATTGCAGACATGTTTACTTTCCACCTGCAATCCTGGAACATAAGGGCTTCAAGGAGGCCAGAGGAGCCTAACCGACAGCTGGACAGACATCTTCACATTCTAATAAAACATATCCCATTGTTTCTCTAGCTTTACTGCAGCAGGCATGTGCTTCTTCGTTGGTGTTATCGTCATCACCATCAGTTTGGTTACGCCCACTGCAGGGCAAAGGCCTCTTCCATACTTCTCCAACTACTCCGGTGATGTACTAATTGTGGCCATGTTGTTCCTGCAAACTTCTTAATCTCATCCGCCCACCTAACTTTCTGCTGTCCCCTGCTGCGCTTCCCTTCCCTTGGAATCCAGTCCGTAACCCTTAATGACCATCAGTTATCTTACCTCATTACATGTCCTGCCCATGCTCATTTCTTTTTCTTGATTTCAACTAAGATGTCATTACCTCGTTGGTGTACGTTGCTATATAACTACACATTCTAAGGCATCCTGGTCTTGCTTCAATAAGTAAGGAGCTTCCTTTTATCGTAAATTGTTCCTTTCCCGATTTCTTTTTCCTCTTAAGTAGTTACTCATGGCAGGTTTCTTTTCCACTGCCGCCACCCATGAGATTATTTCAGCCTCTGACTTTCTGCTTGGCGTTCTTTGTTGCTGAGCTGCTCACCCTACAGGCCGCATACTTGTCTCTCAGCAGACAGTACTTGTGTGGCAACTGCGTTCCGTATTTTGCTGTTGCTAAGTGTTCTAGCATAATTTTGCAGAACACAAGTTGCCATAACAAGTGCATTACTGAAGTGCAGCACCTTGCTGAACTCAGATAGCCATATGTCTATTTCTCATGAGTTATAAGTTTATTAATATGCTCATTATGACCACGTGTTACAGTGCACTTGCATTGCAAGTCATATTGAGTAAAACAGCAATTACAAATACTGCCAGTGATGTACTATGTTATATAAATGCTTCATAGTAAATATAAAGTATTTAAGCACAGCACTATTACCCATGACCATGCAAGGGAACAACAGCATTATGCAGAACAATTATAGAGTAGTTATTTTCTTATATGAAATCAATTTGTGTTCAAGGCCCGTAATAAGTTCCCTGCAAATCAAATTTGTCTTTGCCGACATATTGCACTTCAGTGACTTCTAAATGTACACATGAAGTAATAAAGAACTGTGCTTAGTTCTGTTTCTTTTATGAGCTTATTTCACTTTCTATGAAGCTTTGTTCGCTATCTAAATGGGTGATGTGCCAAAGCAGGTGTCAGACAGAGGATGAAGATGGTCCGCAAGCACTTGATGCAAAAAATTGGCAATGTACAGCGGCAGTGAGCTGCAAACAAATGAAAGTGTGGTGAGCCACAACATGAAGGTTGAAGGCAATAAAGCTGCACCTTATCATGGCTCGCACATGCTTGGTGTGGCATGAGAATGCGCATTAAAGTGAAATTTTGGACCTGAAGGCTCTGGCTGGTTGTTCACAACTGTTGAGGCCATGGCTGGTCTTTACTCTTAGGCCCAGAGAGATGTGCTGGACACATTACCCCTCGCATTCCTGCATGCGCTTATCTGGACATCACCACTTGTGCAGGGACCCACGGTGAGCACTTTAAGGTCCAGCACTTCGTCTAATGAAGAGTAGAAATCACCCACGGCCTTGACCATCGTGAACTTTGTTGCTTTTGACCCTCCTGTTGCAGCTCACCAAGGAGTAATAGTGCAACAAGATAACAGAGGATGGCACACATTGAAGGACTAGTGTTTGTTGCTCCTTGTGTTCTTGTCTTGTTTTTGCACTATTTCTCTTTTCCTGTCTGTGCCTTTTTCTTACAACTGTTACATCCATGCTATAGATGAGACAGACTATGCCAAAGCTGCACCAACCAGAGCTGTGCTCAACGCAGGCACCTGTAGGATTTATTTTTATTTATTTCTTATGCAAGAATGTAAGAATGACATTGCATCCCTTTTCACTATTTGGGAGCTAACTGGTCACAACTGATGGTGGTATAGAAGTTATCTTAACAGGCATAAAAAACCTCTGAAAGGCTGGCCTATGTTTTGATAAATGATATTATCTTTGAGCAACCAGGTGGCAGCTACCAAAGCCTGTCAACAAGATTTTTTTTTCCAAGCTGCTTGACCAATGTATGTTTTCTGTGGTCCCCCTGCTATAAGCTACTGTATATATAGTACAGCCCCATTATGTGGCAGCGTTTATGTTATATAGCTTTTTTTTAACCTAGCTTCCAGCTTCTCTGGTACCTGTAAAAGAGGCATACCTTTCTTTATCCAGCTCCACTGCTGAAAGCAGTAATTGTATATTGTAAGCACTATTAATGTTCTTTGTTTTCATACGTACACAGCCATCATCATCCCTGATCTTCTGCTTCTTCAGGCTTGAGCTGGCGCATTTCCTTTTTAGAATAAAGCGCTTGGCAGCTTGTTCAGTCTTGGCCTCACAAGTGGTTCTAGTACGTCAAGACCCTGACATCCTCTCTCGTTCCCATCCTCCCTGTAGCTGCATTCCGGTCGCCACCTGCACCTGGCTGCCCCTACAATGATGGACATTTTCAGCCTCGGCTTTTCCGGTGTCTCTAACTTTGCACCACAGACAACGACGCCTGCAGTGCCCTCTTGGACTGCAGGCGTCCAAGAGGGCACTGCGAGTCGACCCTCCTCGCCCACTATACCTCCTCTCGCACCAGGAGGTGCGAGAGGTGCGTTCGTCCCGACGGATGGATAGTCATGGGCAAGGTGTACCCGTCTCACTTGGCATTGGCGATCGACTACAGCGAGGAGGCAGACATTGTGGACGAGCTGCGCGCAGAGCTGCATGCGACGGCCGCCGAGTGGATGCGCATGGCGCGCACATGGATCGGGAGGCGGGTGCGCTCCGCCAGGCTCAACACGGACGACGACGGCAACTTGTGCCTCGTTGCTACAGGGTGGAGGCTCAAGATTGCCTTCACCGGTAACATGCGCTACGTGTCGCACTCCACCCTTGGCATGCTTGCCACGAACGATCGGGCGATCGACGACCTCATCGTCCAAACGGTCCAAGATCCCGACGTCCGCTGGGGCTACTCCGTGTCCCGCAGAGTGGAGGGTTACGAGTTTGGGGCGCACCCGAGTTGCATCACCATAGACCGGCGATACGAACGCGTCGGCCGCCTCGACGACTTGCTCGCGGCCTACCGGGCGCGCAAGTTTATGGCCGGCGAGACTCCCAGAAAACGCGTGTCTGCCGACACGATCATGCGCTGGGGTCGGGAGATGGTCGCGGGAGAACTGCGGTGGCACCTGAAGGACGTCTGGACGACCTCAAGGAAACCGTTTGTGGTGCAGGTGGTCGACGTGGCGGGCGACATCATCGACATGGTGAGAACAAACAACTTTGACATTGTGCGCATCGTAGCAGCATCACCACCAGCAGCAGCAGCCGCAGCAGCATCAGCCACAGCAGCATCAGCCGAAGAAGGAAACGACGGCGAGGACGACGATGGTGCCGAGAGCGACGGCAGCGTCAAGAGGCACCGCAGCAGAGATGGAGGAATAAAAAAAAGAGACGGTGACGATAGCGGCAGCAGCGGCGACGAGGTCAAGAAGCGCCGTCATCTGCTGCACAAGAGCGGCAGCGGCAGTGGCGGCGCCAGCAACAACGACATGTTCGTGTCTCTGTGAAGAAGCAACCAAGCAGGCAACAGCAACCAACAAGGCAACACAAATACAAGCAGCAAGCACCTCCGAGAACCAACAACAACAACAACAACTTTTTTTGAAAGATTAATAAAAAATCTTTCTTTTTTTATTATTCAAGGCTCTTCTCTCTTTTTTTATTATTATTTCTCTTCTTCTTTTTCTTGTTCCTCTTCTTATTTCTTCTTCGTCTAACGGGAATCCTGCTTGCAGCGTTGCGGTCGAAAAAAGTAGAAGAAGATTGGCAGCAATGCCGAGCGTTGCGACAACTACAATAGCAACAACAGCAATAGTAGAGTGTACTAGAACATGGAGAGTGTCCGGAACGGCCGCTCTTTCAATGCATTCAAAGTGAAGCCAAACGACCGTAACGCCGCTGGGGGCGCTGCGATCGGTAGCACTCACGCGGCGTGGTGCCGAGGTAGAATGTGTGCTTCCCGCGCAAAAGACCTGGGTTCGAATCTCAGCAAGGGGTAGTGTTTTTCTCTTTTTTTTTAATACTTCATGCGTTGATGTTTATATTATCTACACGGCTGCTTAATTCTTGCTTCCGTTGCCATCTAATGCAACAAAGAGCCAACCATAACATGCAGGAATAATAACAAAATTTTTTTTAACGTTGAACGATAATTACTGCAGCGCCACCTCACGGGAATGGACAAAACTATCTCAAATAAAACATAGCCTCCGAGACCCGTACGCATACACAAGCCTGCCGACTCCGGCTCGACGGGCTCCGCCGTGCGATCATTGCGCGCTCTTGACTTGTCGTCTGCTAGGAGCGGCGACACTCGTGCGATTGTGCGCAGACGTCATGTAAAATTCTCTGCGAAACAGGCGTTTGAGAAAAGAAATAAAGAAAACAAAAATGTACTATTTCTTTACTCTATGTTACAGCTGAAGCAAAGTAAAATAAATTATGGAAATTAATTTATGTGTGTTAATTATTCGTCAACGGCCGCCTCGTTGTAGGCGCACTTTTTTCATCTTTTTGCCGTCTGCTTCGATTTCAACGGCAGCGAAACAGAAAAAGGCGTCCAAGGCTCCTCCGCTTGCTGTGCTTTTAATGTTCACAGATCCAGCTTGCCCCCTAAAGAGGTAAGTGGAACTCGTAATTATAACATGCTGAATTAGAAAAGCGCTAACCACAATAAAGTGTTGTAGCATATTTTGTAGTATGTGACATCGAATATGACAGATAGCAACACACGGCTCCACCGTTGTCGGTAACGTTCAAACACGGAATTGTTTAACGTGAGTACGATAGCTTTCTAAAACTTTGCAGGTTAAATTAGGTGTTTGCGAACGTGACGAAGTGTTTCGAAAGAACAGGGAAAGGTGTGCTCGTTGACGATGCTTTATATATGAGCTATAATGTACGTTTACTTGAAGGTGGGCAGAACATGGCAATAGCCGTGCAAGTGATTACATTATCTTAAGTAGATCAGTGCAATTCGGACCATTTAGTGTTCCAAATGAGCATAAGCAAACATTTAATATATTTTTTTCCTGTTTGGTATTAAGATATATTGCTCTACCGTAGCCTTTTGCCCGTTGTGTTGCACAGCTAGCCCAGTAAATGTCTCGTGTGGTTTGTGTCCTAGGAGCAATATGTATAACTCCAAGAAGCTTTACATTTCGGTAGCACTTGCATGACTGTGGTAATCCCTCAATTAAACCCAGACGGTAACCACCTTCCGCTAAGATTTGGTAGAAAATATTTATTTACTTATTTATTTATTTAGTTATTTACCTAGCTACCTACTAATTTATTTACTTTTTTTACTTAATACTAATAAATACCTACCATCGGAGTTGCGTAGTATGTATTGCGAATGTACTGGTTATATATTGTATGCAATTATGTTGTGAGAAGTGTCAGAAAAACATTGTTAGGGCAGTTAAAGTGATACGATAGCAGATCAGTGAGAGTGTAACAAACGTGGAGAAATATGTGCTACTTCGTTGTTTCTTTAATAGCCATAATATTTCACCTAGATGAAAACATGCGTGCATTCGCCTATATATATATATATATATATATATATATATATATATATATATATATATATATATATATATATATATATATATATATATATCCTTGTGAGCCCTAATTGCCAATTTTGTATGATCTGGAGCAGATTGAACAGATTGTTTTCGATCGAGCGTTTGCCACTATTTACTGGGTATTTAACTCAAGCCTCTTCGCTTGCAGTGTACACGACAGTGATAAGTTTTATACATATTTCCAGGCAATGAAACCAAAGAGGCGGAACTTCTGCTCTGTTCCCGGGTGCGCGGCAAACTCCAGGAGAGTATCCGAAGATCGGAAACGTTCCCTGTTTGTTGTCCCTAAGAGCCCTACCCTGAGAGAGAAATGGGAAGACAACTTGCAACTGCGCAAAGGAAGCTTGACAATCATGAGTGCGGTGTGCGAGGCACATTTCGAGCCACGTCATGTTATCCGAGACTTTGTCCACACCATACACGGCAAAGAAGTCAGGCTGCCCCGTGAGCGGCCAAAGCTAGCCGTTGGAGCGGTGCCTGTCGGAGTCAGCGCAGGGCATCGACTGCAGGGCGATGGAGGGGAAGATACCAAGCAGCCGACGCATCCTGATCACACCAAACTGTTCGGCACAGCAACCTTGGATGACACTCAAGAGACCCGTGAGCCATCAACGGCCCAGTGCGAAAAGAGAAAAAGGACATCCAGCGCTTCGAGCCTTACGGAAAATCTGCTAATGAAGTATAACAAAGCAGATCACTCCATGAATGACGGTAATCTGGAGATAGACTGTGTAGACAGCAATGACCAAAAAAACACGCCGACCCTCCTGTCTCTGATGACGCCTTCAACATCCAGATGGACAGTTCTTCAGTTCCCGAACGTTGGTGGTGTGTTCTACGTGACCTCTAGACTGGCACCACCAGCAGAAATATATCATGAACGAGTTGTATTCCTGACGTATGAGGACGTATGTGTGTCCGGCACTGCTGTGCCGGACACACATTAACGGCATTCTTTACGATGAAAGGAAAGGTCTTTCCCTGGCAGATGCGGAAGAACATATAAAGAAAGTTGATGCAATGTCAGTTTGCCGAGGCGCCACAGGGAAGAATGAGCTTGCTGAAAGCCATGTCAGGATTACAGCCTCAGGTCTCGATCTCAATCTCAGGTGCCGTGGAGAAGTCTTCCACAGTACAAGCTGCCAGTGCACGGTACCTGACAAAGGTGAGCCGATTGCATACGAGTCAGATGGAGAAGGGTCTCTAAATAAAGGAGTGCGCGCATACTTCGATAAAATATATGTGGTTGAGCAACCGGAAGCGCAAACATAGCGAAACTTACAGCATTATTAATGTGTGCTTTTATTTGCATTAGTTTGTTCTGGTTTTCCACAGGAGTAGAAAGTGTCGGGCCACACGCATGAATATTGGATGCTTGAGCAAAATAATACACTATATACATATTCCATTAAAGCGATAAATTGTAGCCAGTCACGCACACACTTGTACGTGCGTACGTTATCCAGAAAGCGAGAAACTACGCGTGCGTTGTCTAGTCCAAGTAGGTTGTGCAATCAGCAGCCATGAGGAATGTGCGCCTTTGTCTTAACGTTAATGTTTTAACACACAAATAAGCAGGAATTGCGGAGGAAAATATTATTGAAAAAAAATTATGGGGTTGTACGCGCCAAAACCACTTTCTGATTACGAGGCACGCCGTAGTGGAGGACTCCGTAAATTTCGACCACCTGGGGTTCTTTAACTTGCACCTACGTCTAAGTACACGGGCGCTTTCGCATTTCGCCCCCATTGAAATGCGGCCGCCGTGGCTGGGATTCGATGCCGCGACCTCGTGCTCAGCAGCCCAACACGTACCATAGCCACTGAGCAACAACGGCGGGTTGAATATATTCTGTTAATGACAATAAGGTATACTAAGGTTCATTACTGGTAATGATTTGCAGGTGGAAAATGCCGACCGTGTGCCAAAGGAAGGCTGTCCATCATGAGGAGGAAGTATGAGCTGAGCCGTTCCGGCGCTACAAAACGCAGTCGCTACCGCCAACAGAAGAACTTGAGACAGCAGCACCGGCGACTAAAAACTAGACTATCGAACCTGAAAGAAAAGCTGCAGGCGATGACGAAACAGTGTAAAGGGGTGAAGCAAGCCACGTTTGAAGAAAGTATTGAAGGCATGCCTCAAAAGCAAAGAGAAGCAGCACTCCATTTTTTCCGTGCTTCCAAGCGAAAAAGCACCCGGGGCATGGAATTCACACAGGATTGGATTCTAGAGTGTCTGCTCATGAAGATGAAGAGCCCAAAGCTGTACAACTACATGAGGAAGAACAAAATTCTAGTTTTACCTAGTGAAGATACTTTAAGGAAATATTTAAGCTCGTATAAGACAGGCTTCGGTTTTTGCACAAGAGTCCTCAGGGCCCTGAAAGAACAAACCAGAGGGATGGACTCCTTTAAGAGGCACGGAGGCCTTCTAGTCGACGAACTGAAATTGTCGGAGCACTTGTCAGTCACATCTGCAGCCACAATTGAAGGTTTGGTAGACCTGGGCCGGTTTACACCGCCAAGAGAAAAATATGAGCCATGCGACCACGGCATGGTAATTATGTTTGCGCCATTCACAGGCAAGTGGACGCAGGTTCTTGCAGTGTTCGCAACACATGGAAACGTGAAAGGCGAGTTGCTTGCAAAGCTGCTGGTCGAGGCCGTATTACTCGCAGAAGATGCAGGCCCTTTCCTTGACTTCGTGACGTGCGACGGTGCCACGTGGAACCGCAAGATGCGGAAAGTGCTGGGAATTGGAGCGACTTCAGCCTCTACTAAGTGCAGAATGAGGCATCCGAAAGACGCTAGTCGCTACCTCCATTTCCTTTCAGACTTTCCGCACTTGGTGAAGTGTCTGCGCAACAACCTGCTCTGTCACGACTTTGAGACTCCTGATGGCCTGGTACGTTTTCTACGTAACACCGTAACAGCGTCTTGAAGTAAACTTAATTTAGTTGAAAATTGCCGCTTGTGCCCCTCATTTAGTGTTTCAAGTGTCCCGAAGAGTCCACTCAAAAAATTAAAAGCATACATAACTCACATATGTCATGAAATGGCCTCTGACAAAACAAATGGCGCACAAGTACTCAAATGAATCTTGCTATTTTTGTCACTTTATCGCTTGGCTATGCACTTTTCGTCAATACAGGGCAACATTAATCAAGTAATATACTTTTTTTTTTTTCGTTTCAGGTATCCTTAGACACCGTCAAAAATGTCTACGCCATGGATGGAAGCGCCGTGACACTTCGCGTGATGCATGGGACACGCGAGGCCCACCTGAACCCAAACAACTTCGAGAAAATGCGCGTCACGTACGCCTACCAGCTGTTCGGTCGCCAAGTAATCCGTGGCCTGCGTTTTTTCCAGCAAGATGTGGAGCAAGGAACGGGCAGTTGCATAGAGCCAACGCTGCGGTTTTTTGAGTGAGTTTGCCCAGTATTAGAGGTGGCCACAAGGGCAAAGCGAACGAGGTGATAGCTAAGATAGGAAAACGAACGGAATCGTGTAGATGGCGCCGAGCTGGGTTTTTACACAAGGCACTCGGACGAGCGTATGCTGTAGTGTGAGTGTAGCGCACATATCGCAATTAACAAGTCTGTAAGGTCTCGACGTGTATCACTTTACAGAGCCCTGCTTGTTGTCATAAGGGACGACAGGCAAGTGCAGGCGGTCGCTAAGGCATTTTATTCAGTACGTCACCCTGCAGTGCTTCCACTTGGACACTTCAGCCGGCTGAATCTAACCATTAGAACTGCGCAGTGTTATGGTAGGCACCGCGGACACCTCATCGCCAAGACCTTTCGTTCCCCTCCCGCATTGACCGGGAACGAGCTGGCTGCGCTTGTTAGCACGCCTGAATATACGCAGTTTCGAAAGTAGAGCGGCGTGTCCAGAAGCATCGCGTTCATCGAGTGAAAGGGCAATTTTGTTTACACACATTCTGTCTCATTTTATAGTTGCTGGGTTTATTTTGTGGCAATTTTGCAACTTTCCGCGCCTTTGATCATCTGTGTACAAATTACGGTGTATGTATTTTTCTAGAACGAAATTATACGAGATGGTCGTGAAACTAAATAATGGAATGAAACACGTGGTTCCGCGCATTGCAGGCAGTATCTATGCATTGTGCGTTATTTTAGAAAATTAGACCACGCGTAGTAACGGCACAAATTAAAAAAAAGAACAATAACGCGATGCATCTTTTTTTAATATTTTCTTTCTCTTTTATATATGCAGGATGGTCCACAGCATCATTACCATTATGTCGTCTCGGCACCCCAGAAGTGCGTTACGGATGAACTCAACCGCCGTCGACTGCCTTCCTTGCGTACGTGACTGAGTGGGAGACACACACGAAAGGAACACGGGGCTTCATGAGTCAGTCAACAGCAGCAGGTTTACGGGTCACGATCAAAAGCGCACTGCTGCTGTTAGAGTACCTGACTTTGAAAATAGGTTACAAATACCTTATGACTTCCAGGCTCAACCAAGACCCGCTGGAGAGCACTTTTGGTATAGTGCGGCAGTGCAGCGGCAATAATGACCACCCTACACCGCAGCAGTTCCTAGACACAATGTCCTGCATCAGCTTCTCCAACCTTCTGCGCTCGCCAGACAAGGGCAATGTAGGGCCCAACACGGTTCAAGCTCTCTTGTCTCCCAAAATGCGCCCTCGATCCTCGCCTCAGAAGCCGAGCATCGCACATGAACTTGCAAGCATTCCATTTGTAGGCAACGAAGAACTGCTCAACGATTTGTTAGAAGACGAGAACGACCATGCAGCTTATATCTCAGCCAGGAGTGACCGCAGGCTGGTGCACTACATCGGCGGGTATGTGGCACGAAAATGCGTCTTGCCAGTGAAGTGTACCGCTTGTGAAAGGCACTTGCTCGTTTCTCAAGAAGACGCAGGCAGCACCGTCGCCGAGCTCACCCTGCAGTGCGATTACGGTGGCCTTTTGTACCCGTCGTCAAGTTTGTTTGAATTTATAGCCTTTTTGGAGGACACGTTCACAGACTGTTTTAGCGCACGCCGCGTGCACTACAACAGTATTCTTGATTTGGTGGAAATTCTAAAAGGCAACAAAGTCAAGCTAGTGGGGTGTGAAGACCACTGCGTTCAGCTGACTGAGCGGATCATGGGTTTCTATCTGCTAACGAGGTTGCGCTTCTACGTCAAAGCCTTGAACCGTGCACGACCGTCTAGGCGTAGATCGGCGCAAGAGAGAAAGCAGAGCAGGTGCTCATAATTGAGCCAGCCCTGGCTCTATATCATTAATTCATGCAGTATGCAAATCAGACTTGCACATATCCCAGAAGAAAATTCATCGATCACAATTACTTCATTCGAAAATGGTATTGATCGCGGTTACCAATTACGGCCCCACAAAAGTTATTGAGGAATTACTCAAAATAATGTCGCGTTGTCGTGACGACGTATAATAACATATACTCAAAAATCCTGACATCAAAACATTAATGCTTTATTGGGCGAACCTGTGCCCAGCAAAACAAGTGGCACTCAAAGCACAAAGACAGCGGTGAGCACATTCGGCGATCATCGAAATCTAATCTGCGAGTCAAGCGCGTCGGCTTTTACATATGACGCGTCGAAAATTAAGGCCGTAATTGCTGGTGTCCACGTGCCTTCCAAAAAGTGCTACACAATTCGTGTCGCGCATGCAGTCTGCTTATACAAGGCTTGGCGAGAACACGCACAGCAGATAGAATCCACGCTAACATTCGTGTAAGTTCGACTTCGCGCAGGCGCGTCTAACGCTGAGCGACAACATTAATTTGTTAGCGGGTGAAATGCAGTCTCCGAGATAAGGATAAATGAGCACACGTGTCACAATTGATTGCCTCTACACTACTTTCCTTCGAACTTTTATTATATACTAAACAAACCGACCAGCTGGCTTGCCAGTTTCAGTGCGTCCTCTGCGGCTCATTGACACACATTGGGTAACTTAGCAATATTGATTTTCGAAAATTTCGCCGGTCATCGTTTCTTGTTTTTGTAGTGAAGGCATGTACAGCGACGTTGAAAACTCATTCGATGTGCGCACGGGAAGGCAGGGCGGTAAAGTTGTAATGAAGGGATAACTTACGCACAAGATTGATCGTTATACTGGATCCAGCATCTCGATTCCAATCAATGAATGGTAGCGCTTCATTGCTGATGTGACTTAGAAAAGACGCGCCTGGTTAGCCCAAAGAAACGTTGACAAAACTCGCCCTTATGCGATTTCCGGGTATAATTTAATTAGGCGACATATCCTATACAAGTGTTCGATCGTCGCTCACCAACATCGGTTGAATATCTGGTAGAGTGTTCAGATGAGGAAACAAATACTTCATGAGCTCCCGGGTTTCCGTACCTGAACATTCACATCCGAGAGGCAGATGCGCACGCTCTAGGTCTGAATTCTACTGCATTTCCCGGCAAATTTGCTCAGGCTAATTCTCAATGTCGCGTCACATGTCAGAGCTAGCTTGTCTTGTCAGTAAAATGACTCTTTACTATTGATTATTAATTTACAGTGAGATTTACTAAGTATATACAAAGTAATCATGAAATTACAAATTTACCAGAAATTTCATTGATTATAATTAATTACTACAATTAATTACTTAAGTGTAACTAGTTACGTACAAGTCTGACGCAAATGCAGATAAAGCAAATGTCTGTTTCCTTGAGCTCCGTCGGCAGTGTTTCTAGTTGCGCGCCAGCTTTCCATTCATTTGATCGCGATTTCTTTCCATTCAGACTGCGCTAATTCATTCTCTTTGGGACACGCTCTCAACCACACGCGCGCCTGTGCGCGGGGACACGAATCAACTATATATTGACCTTTGGCAACACATCAAGCACCGGCGAAACATTTCCAGCCTGTTTTCCGCTTGCTTAACTTCTTCATCCATGCCTGTCTCTTGATATGCTGAAGTTTCCGGTCTCTCTGCTTAGAGCGCTCATTCTTGCATCCACCGCAGTGCTTTCAACAGCCACTTCATATGCTGCGTCAACGCGCGTTCTCATACGTACATACACTGTATGCACCCCAAGAGAAGTCTCCCATCGCTGATGGTATGCAAGAAGCATTCACTCCGGTAAATATCTTGAAAAGACAAAGTATTACGCCAATAAAGAAGGTTGTTCAAGAAATGTAGTCTTCTCTTGTTATTTAATTAAACCTAGCTCTACGTATAGATCTCATTTACATGCACTTTGCTAATGAAAACTACCATGTCCACAGTTTTGTTTACAGTTGGCAAGAATGAAAGCACAGGCACAATATCGCTTCTTTAGTGGTATTCGAACCTGCGCCGTTTCGCGGTCACCGAACGTCGGCTACTACAGCCCGTTTCTCCCTTTTGCGTCGATGGCTTCGGGTAGCACAGCCAGCGAAGCAAGCGGAGCCCGTCGAGCCTGCCATAGAGTTTCCTACAAAATTACTAGAGGGAACTCTGGCGCTGCAGTCGTTGTCCTACCATGGGAATGATGGGAAGTACATGGATTTGTCTGATCTTCGTGCTTGTGGATTCAGACGTTCTTGTGACTTTGTATATTACGCTATATAAATCTTATTGTCGTATATTTCAGCGCAATCTATATTCTTCGAAGTGTAGAAGACGCCGGGGAACGCGTACAATTGCTATTAGTTGCAATGATTGAGCTTGTTTATGTGCCCAAATCGAAACGCACCAAGCGTCTCAAAGCACTGGCATGCCCGCGATAAATTCATAAGTGCGTTTCATTCGCTTGTCGATACATGCATCCGTGGCTTAATGGTTTCAATATCAGGCTTCTGTACTAGAGTCCCTGTGTTCGAATCCTGCAGTCGGGCAATTTTAATGTTTATTTAATTATTTATTACGCAATAAACTGTTGAAAATGACGAGTTTACTAAGTCACAAAGCCGTTTGAAGCCAAAAAGGACGAAGTTTAGGCAAATCCATAATTCCCATGCTGGGACAACCGCTCCCATTGTAGCTCACGTAGACACTAGCGCCAGAGTTCCCTCTAGTAATTTTGTAGGAAACTCTATGGAGCCGGCGTCGGCAGGCTTGTGTATGCGTACGGGTCTCGGAGGCTATGTTTTATTTGAGATAGTTTTGTCCATTCCCGTGAGGTGGCGCTACAGTAATTATCGTTCAACGTTAAAAAAAATTATTTTGTTATTCCTGCATGTTATGGTTGGCTCTTTGTTGCATTAGATGGCAACGGAAGCAAGAATTAAGCAGCCGTATAGATAATATAAACATCAACGCATGAGGTATTAAAAAAAAAGAGAAAAATTACCGACGATTACGTTACTTCCTAATGCGAAATTTGAGCGCAGCAAATAAGCTGTTTCACCTTTTCGATAGATTGAGGCAAAGAAATCGAGCAACACATGTATGCGCTATCACAGAATTTTTTTTTTATATTTCCCGTACTCCTGGATCATCTCGACGGCGGCGACGGTAAGCTTCTGCTTCGGCGGCACGCACCTCTGGATTCTGACGGCGACGTCGCTGGGCCTCTGCTCTGGCAGCTCGTTTAGCAGCAGCAGCCGCAGCAGCAGACGGAGGACTTCCATCGGTCGTCTCGCTCATGGCTCAGAAAGAACTGGCAGATAATTTCGCAGTGGCGAACGGCAGCGGCAATTTCGGCTCGGGCGGTGCACATATACAGATCCGCCGCCACCGATCTGGCTCTCTGATTGCCACCGCACAGGGCGAACGGCAGCGGCAATTTCGGCTCGGGCGGTGCACATATACAGATCCGCCGCCACCGATCTGGCTCTCTGATTGCCACCGCACAGGGGTTGCATTGGAGGAAGAGCGAAGAAAGGAATTAAGTTCGAGCCGGCGCTTTGACAACCGGAGACTCGCAGGAAGAGGGGGGTGGGGGGCGGCGTGTACACCCAGCGGCAAACGATGGGGGCAGAAGCGCGCGCAGCAAGCGGACAACACGATAAAGGGAGGAGGGAAGAGATAGCAGCGACTGACTGATGCCGCTGACGCCGATACAGGGGGGGGACCCTTTCCTCCTCTTTCTGCATGGCGGCGACGGTGTTCTATGCAGTCACGTTATCTTGACTCTCTAGCGGCGTCAGCGGCATCCAGCGGTATCAGTCGGTCGCTGCTAGCGCTGGGGGGATGAAAGGGGGGCGGAGCTGGTTACGAGGCCGACGACGACGCGAAACCCAGGAACGGACGCCAAAGAGCTGCGCTCTAAAATACTACGCCTTGCTGAGATTCGAACCCAGGTCTTTTGCGTGGGAAGCAGACATTCTACCTCTGCACCAGGCCGCGTGAGTGCTACCGATCGCAGCGCCCCCAGCGGCGTTACGGTCGTTTGGCTTCACTTTTGGAACCTCGTTCCGGGCACTCTCAAATTCTAGGTCACTCTACTTTTGTTGTCATTGACAGTGACACTGACAATTACACCTTCTCATTTCCCAATGGCTCTGGCCTTGGTTGATATTTCTATTTCTCTCTCGTTACAATTGAGTGATGGTTGATTGAGCTGCTGCTCCTCCCCACTCCTCTCGATCAGAGAGGATAGAGAAAAAAAATATGCCAACGGTAAATTAACCCCCCCCCCACCCTTTCTGTTGTCGGAAATAAAAAAAATGTTACCAATTGCCCCCTACCTCATTCCACACACACAGTAGTCGAAAGCATCCAGTCTGTTTACATACGCGCCGTCGTTGATTGATGGACGTTAGTGTCACGCCCCAATGATGATAATAGGGTGAAGTTAGGTGTGTGTGTCACTGGAGTAAACAGGAGAAGGAAGGGGGGGTGGAAAAAAAAGGGGTGTGTATTGTATATATATAGAGGTAGACTGACAGAAAAGAAAGAAGGAGCGCCTTGCCCTCTCCTCCTCCTCTCCTTTTTTTTATTTCTCCTCCTCGCTTCGAGAATATAAGTAACAAATAACTCGGCGGCGGGGCGACGCGACGGAGGAGTTAGTCGCGCACCGAACATAGAAAGAGAGAGAGATGCCGGTGCCGGTGGATTGCCGAGAGTTTCGCGAGCACTTGTCACCGATATCCGACCGACTATGTCACCTGGGAGTGAGGCTGGCGGCGTTTGACACCGTGCACGTACTCCGAATCGCAGACTCTTTCGCAGTGGATCGAACCACGTGGCACAAGATGTATCCTCACTACAAAATCTTATCCCGGGACTACGCACTGCTGCTGGGAGTCATGCGCCGACACGCAGGCTGTTGCATTGGAAAGTTTCAGATAACGGTTCCGATGCTTCTGTGCGATCAGTTCTGCATACAGATGACCACCATACGACCCAACAACGTGCCAGACTTGGAGTTTGCGTGCGATTGCAAGGACCCGTTCGGCAACGCGATGATGCTGATCTCGGCCTTCGGGCGACTGTCTCGCATCGTCATAAGCGACGCCGTGATACGACGACGGGACGACTTGCACTACCTCTCTTTCTGGCAGACCACGCTTTCCTGGGTGCGAGAAGCGGACCTCAGCGGAATGTGCACCGCGCCCTACTCGCCCAACCTGCTCATTTACGACGGACTCTCCAAGAATCCAAACCTGCGACACCTGACGTTCAGTCTGATGAACGGCGACCTGCTGCCCATGATCATACTGTTCGTAGAGCACATCGCCAACGGCACCTGCGCCACCAAATACCTGGACGTGCTGGCGATCAGAGACAGATACGACGCGGGCACTTCGTTTTACGACTACCGCGTGCGCCAGATGTTGCTCGGTCTGAAGCGCGAAAACGTGCGCTGCGTGGACATGAGTCGCACCGACGTTCGAGACCACTCGTATCTGATCGCACACATGCTGCAGAGTTCCAACATCGTGGAATTCAGGCTGCCTCCCGTGGAAAGCGTCACCGAGTGTTTCTGGGTGGCCGAGTGCATGGCCAAGACGACCATCTCCGAGATTCACGTTTGCGTGGACATGACCGACATCGACGTCACCGTATGCAGGCCGCCCATGAACGGCGTCGTGCTCAGCGGCGCGACGCTCCACCTCACCCTGGCTTCGTCCTTTGAATTGGACCGCGACTTCACGGTGACCATGTCCATGAAGAAGGACGGCAGCGGCATTACGTGCCGCTCTCAGATGCGCGCCGCCCCAAACTTTGAGATGCGGGTGCCCCATCCGCAGTACGAGGTGGTTCATCACGCCGACGGCTTCGACTACGACATCGCCTCGGATTCTACCGAAAACGGCGGATTCGGAGAAGGAGAAGACAACGACAGCAGCCACAGTCCACTCAACAGCAGCAGCAGCACTCGCATCTACGTGAACAACGGTATGAGCGGCGGCACGTCGATCGTGCTCGCGGGTCGCGTCGGCGGTGCTCGCCTCGCGGTGGACGATTACGGAGTGAGCGTCGAGGACACTGGAAACACCAGAATCGTCGTGAACAAGAACCGTTCGCACGTGCGATGGCCCGAAGGTTTCGTGTCGACAAACGAAACGAACACCAAGGTGTTCGGCGTCGGTGCCGAAGTGATTTCTACCGAGGGCGAAAATAACGTCAAGAGCACCCAAATTGTCGTGACGAGGAAAGAGTACGGCATCCAGATGATGATGCATTGGAACACCATAAGCAAGTGGACCCTCATCACCGGAACGCAACTGAATCCGTGCTTCATGGACCAGCGCATACTGCAGGACAACGACGAGATCGTCGTGCTCAACGCAAAGGAGAAGCGAACGATCGACCCGGAGGCCAGGACCTATTCCGACATCTTACTCTACCGCCACAAGTCGCGTCGACTGCTCATGAGCACCATGGCCCCGGGAAACAGTGCCGCGGCGCAAGTCATCGTCGACCGCCTGCTGACGCCGAACGACGACGGACGACGACAACCGGTGTTGCTGCGTCGCGTCATCGTGTCTCCGCTGAGAGGGAACCGATACCGAGCCACCTGCGTGTGCATGCACACGGTTTTCGAACAGAACGTTGCGGTGCACATGGCCACGCTTAACGAGGAAACCGTCCTGGATCCGGTGGAAGTCATGGATCGACTTACCGTGGCGAGCAATCTGATTTGCGCTGCGAACAGCATGGTCGACGTGATAGAGATTTATCTGCGCCAAAATCAAGTGGCAGCCTTCATCGACCGCGTGGCGGCATTGCCTTACCCCGTGCCGATCAGCGTGCCGTGCAAACACTCGCACGTGATCACTCGATCGTTGTGGCACGACAGAGAGTCGCTCCTGCGAGCGTGGCGCCGATACGACGAGCACGTGTTGATGCTCCAGCGAGCCGAATCTGCCATGCAAGTGCTCTTGAAATATCCGACGCTGAGCGGCGTGGAGCGAGCGCTGGACAAGCTCGGCGATCGGGCTTGGGCGGTGCGGGACTACGAGTGCTCGCACGACTACTTCCACCACGGTTCCAAGCGGCGCAGAGAAATCGCAAAACTCGCAAAGAGGCGCGTCGGGAATTACACGCTCGATTGGTTCATGCGAGCGGCCGGCGTGGTGAAGAATAATGCGGAGCGGCGCAACGACGACGGAGGCAAGTTGCACATAACTCAACTCAACGAGCAGTGTTGGGCACACGTCGCCAGGTTTCTCAGCGTGTTTGACGTGCAGCAACCACCGGTCAATTTTGGACAAGAAATAAAAATAAACGAACAGAAGAAGAAGAGAGCGGTGGCGGCCGCCAGGCCATTCGTTGTGCTACCCGGCGTTAAAGACTATTAATCATGACTTCTTTTTTTTGAGTCTGTGTGTATCATATGCTTGCTGTATATAATATATATTATATTTTTTTATTTCTTTCTCTCTCTGTGTATATATATATGTGAATAATAAATGCCAATCCTTCCTCCTAGAAATAATGAGACGGAGGAAGAGAGAGGAAAAAAAGAGAACAAAAAACTGTGGGTGTGTGCGTGTGTTATTGAGTTGCCGAGCCGGCGCATCCTTCCGTAATGGTAGAGAGCGAGCGAGAGGATGTAAGAATAATAAGAAAAACGGGGTGGGATTGGGTAACGAGCGAAAGGAAACGCGCGAGACGAGAGGAAGCCGGATGAGGAGGGTGGTGGTTAGAAGAGAGAAGAAAAAAACAGGAAAGGAGGGCGGACGACACGCATGTATATAAATAATATGCAACGCGTGCAGTTACAACCACACGGGCCATCGCCGCGGCAATGGTTCCGACCGATTGCACCGAGTTTCGGTTAGCCGTGCCGGACTTGTCCCCGCAGCTACATCCTCTCCGAGTGAGGATAGCGCGCGTCTTCGATGGAGTTGGAGACTCGTTCCACTTGCTCAAGACGGCAGACAACTGCATCGTGTACCGCCACAGGTATTCGTATTACAGAAGAACAGACCCACTAACGGACTCTGCCTACCTGTTGCTGCGGATCCTGCAACAACACGGCGGTTGCTGCGTGACCAAACTTCAAGTGACGACTTCAATTTTAGTCGACTCGAACCTCTGCAACTCCATCTGTGAGGGTGGGTGCAACCGGGTGACCGACTTGGAGTTCGACTGCGGATACGAGGATCCGTTCAGGCAAGGAATTCATCTGTTTATGTCGTTTGACAACCTCACTCGGTTGATAATGAAAGACGAGATGACCCTTCCGTCAAAGTGTATGAAGAAAAACACTCGGCTAGAAAGTAAACTGTCCTTGTTCGTGACCAAAACGCTGCGCCACGTCAGAGAAGTCGACCTCAGCGGCATGTGCGTCATGCGACGATCGTCTACCGCCATCGCAGAGAGCCTGATTGCCAATCCAAACTTGGAACGGGTCACGTTTCGCGCTTCTAACGAGCAGACGTTCGATAGCATGGTCCTGTATGTGGAAAGCCTGCTGTTGCCGAGAGAGAAGCCCCTGGCCAAACTCTCCATCACAGACTGGCTGCCCAACGACGACGTGAACAAAATGAGAGACCGGCTCGTCACCGCATTGCTCAATCTCAACGGGACGCATCTGCAATGTTTGGATTTGAGCGACATGGAGAACGGACACTACGAGAGGATAGTGTTTGTGTCCGTCCTTCAAGAATCGTCCATCCCGTACGTCCTGTTGCCGAAAAGGGCCCTGCACATTAACGTTCTGACTCGCCTGATCAGACGGACCAAGGTTTCCAGGCTGCAAGTGTTTTGCTGCAACAGGAACGCCGTGTTTATGAAGGCGCTCAAATCGAGAAAAACAAAGGCGGACCTAACGCTGGAAGTCTACGTGCGCGGCTGCGAAGCCGTTCTGGATCGCTGCTTGGTCATGGAATTTAAAGTCAAAGCGGAAACGGCGGACGTCGTCGAGTGTTCGTCCCGTCTGTATCCGTGCGGTGGCAAGGAACGGTTTGACGCGGATGCGGATGCATCCGCAAGGACGCGGATGTGAAGGCCACGGATGTGGCCTTCCGTCTGCTATCACAGCAAGGGTCGATCAAACAGTTAAGAGGAAGCGTCCAGCGCGCGAGTTGGAAAGAAGGAGCGCCACCGGCCCCGGCTGTACTTCTTGCCTTCGGTGAGTACATCTCGTGTTTTTTACGGCTGTCCCAACTTAAGGCCTGCTGGATTCATCCACGTTGCACGGAACCTGTCTCGGAAAAGTTTATGCGCTGTACAGGTTGCCGGTGTAGCGTGCTGCACGTACCATCGGTCGATCGCTAAGATACGGGGAAAAAAAGAACGTAGCGAATATGATCGACACGACCAGTTTCTGTGCTAGACCTTGATATTTTTCATACGTATGCCCGAGCAACGCGATGTAACACAGCCTAGCCATAAATTCGTGCTAGCGTGCCCGGCTATCAGTCATTCTGCTCGATATTTCGGCAAGGCTACCGCGACTTCTGCAACACCAGTCAGAAATTCGCCGATATTTCAACGTCGCATAACATTCTTTCATTTGAGTTAATTTGTGCTCTCTTAATGATTGTGCTCCCTTAGACACTTGTTGCTTATGGTAAGAACATGCAAATTGCGCATTACCACATAGACTCCTTCGCACTGACACATACACAGAAAAAGTTGACAGTAGGTAGTCTTTGAAAGACATCAATATGACGATCGAGCTTCGCGACGTGTCCGGCATATATTTCCCGCTGATGAAGACCGGAAGAAAATGTACTAATCAGCCATATTAGGCCTGGAGAACGCCTTTTAGGTAAAATAAGAAAATTTCTTAGACGTCAATTTTATTTAAACATCTCTGCAAAACTGCCGCAACACGACATTGATTCTGATTGCCTCGGTAGGCATGGCAACAGCTCCAGAGCAACGAAAACACTCGCATACGTGCATGCACTCACGCATACACACACCAAACAAGGGACCCCCTTTGTGCGATAGGGAGGGAAGGAAGGGTGGTTGTCCTTTTTTGGCATTTGTTGTGAGTGCATGCATGCATGCATTTGTGTGTGTGTGTGTGTGTTTGCGCGCGCGCTCTAGAGCGGTTACCAAAACTTTATGAAAGTGTGGTTAAGTAATTTTCTTTTTTTTAGCTCATTTGATAACATGGAAATACTATTGTTAGCACAGGTGCCTTTAACAACAAACACTTGGTTGCGCTATTGTTGAAAGATATTGATTATTTTTTTTATCTCAGTGGCATTTCGTTGGGCAGCTAATATCTACATGCATTAATGAAATACTTCTTTAAATAATCATATCATAAGAAACCGACGAACAAAGACAGCATAAGGGAAATTACTTGTACTTATTAAATGAATTAAACAAATGATTAATTATTGGAAATGAAAGTGGATGAAGAATAAACTGGTTGCATATGGGATACAAACCCACAACCTTGCATTACGTATGCAATCCTCTTACCAAATGGTCTCTTTGTTTGTTGGCTTCTTGTGATATGACTAACAAAAATTGGGCATCTCGGTTTCCTTTCTTCTTCAAATATTGGCATCTACCATTTCCTTAACAGGGAACCCATCACAACTGGAAAAAAAGAGAGCACGTCTCGTGTCGGAGGCTACTGCAGCATTACCTGATGTGCCAACAGAAAATGTGCGTATGCCATTTTTTCATATTTCGCGGGCTTTCATTGGAACGCGGAAAAAAGGAGCACATGAGATATATAGTGTTGGAAACAATTTATTGAGAGGTTTCTCAAGGTGCTCTACAACTTAGCATATCACACTTGGCATCTGCAGCCAATACTTAAAAAGTTGAATAATTAAACATAACTAATCCATTAGTTCAGGAGAAAACTAAAAATAGCCTGAGTAAGTCTAGGCCAGTGCCAACATTATGCATTCGATTAAACTCGCGTCCAGAGTGCCTTTCATTTTTAAAACTTTGGCTCAGGTTATGTGGGACAACCTGTATATATAGTACAGGAGGGAGATTGAAAGGTTAGATGACATAGCTGGCTGTTCTTTACACTATTACCAAAAAAGATGTTTGTAAATTAAAAAAAGTAATCCTCATTTATGACTGGTTGCGAATAAGCTCATTATGTAAGCTAGGTTGGTACTTAACCAGATCTATTTAGTCAAGACAAGCACGGGCTGGTTTTTGTAGCAATGCCTTTTCCCATGGAGGAAAGAAACAAAATAGAAGAGGCCTTGACGTCACATTTTTGAAGCCGGAAATACAGCCACGTTGGTGTGCCATCTCCCTTTGTGCCTCCAATCAGCTCGCCGAAGCAGTTAGGCACAAGCTTTGAACTTTCATTGCTACGAGCTGCCAGAAGTGTGGGCTGCTGACATGCATCAGAACAAAGCCTATGAAACTTTTGTAACAGTTTTAGTGAAGCCGTCGCGATCCTGTGCTCTTCCGTGGCACATTGAAGAAGATGATGAAGGCCTGCACTTTGATTACTTGAGTGTGTCTGTTGCTGACTGACACTTGCACTCACAGACCCAAAACATTTTCAAGCTTACACACCTCGCTCCGAGGTCAGCTTGTCTCGTGAACATAATGTGTTGCGAGAAAGACACAGGTAGAAAAAAACTTATCTCGCTTTTCAGAGGCCTAGAGCAGCAGCAAGAGCTTCTGGAGCATGGTTGCTATGTCAATGTTTACGTTTGGGTACCATTCCCATTGCTGCATTGCGAAAAACAGCTGCGATTTCTGCCACACTTCCCCCAACACAGACTGTGTTGGCCAGCGCCTCTCCCACGCTTTCCTTCCTCCGTACCTTTTCCCGATGACATTGCCTTTCAGTGCTTTTTGCCTTTGTGAGTGGTCAAGCGAGGCTATGTACCGGGCGGAGCATTGAAAGAGGCCACTCATAAACGCGATATGCACTAAAGACATTGGCATCGAGAAAAGGCGTCGTTACAAAATACCGGCCATGCTCGTCACTTCTTTCTGTATAAGTAAATACAAGGGTTGATCCAGGAGTAAGGTTCCCATCAATTTTAGAAATGGACAACATTGTTCATTCTCATAGAAATTTACATCATTGGAAAGATCAAACCTTGCTCTATCTTGCTACATAATCGCCATGTTTTTCTATGCATTTTTGTAGACTGGTCAAATTTCTATATCCCAATGTCGTAGAACTCTGCCACCAACCCGTTGAAGAAGCGTTTCACCTCTTTGACTTCATCGTCGCTCCGGAAGCACTGGCTACTCAAATGTTCCTTTAACTTAGGGGACAAGTGATAATCACTAGGTGTGAGGCCTGAACTGTATGGTGGGTGAGGCATGACAGTCAAACCAAACTTTGTCAAAAGTTCCTGGGTTTGGCGGGAGACGTGAGGTGGGGTGTTGCCGTGATGCAGCATTGCAACGGCTGCCAGTCATCCTCGCAGGCAGTTCTGGATAGCTTGCCCTAGTCTTCTTAGTGTTGTACAATAACTGTCTGAGTTGATTGTTGTCCCACGTTCCATGAAATCGTTCAGCACTATCCCCTTATGATCCCAAAAAACACTGGTCTTGACTTTGCCAGCAGAAGGAGTTTGTTTGAACTTTTTTGCAACTGGTGACTGGATGACACCAGTATTTGGATTTTTGTTTCATTTCGGGAGTGAAATGCACCCACATTTTGTCTCCTGTAACAATGGAGTCCAACCACCCTTCGTTATCTTGACACTGTTGAAGAAATTGGCGAGCACAGTCAAGGGGTTTCTCCTTGCGCTCTGATGTCAATAGCCACGGTACCCATCGAGCACAGCACTCGTGATACCCCAATTTCTCAGTCAAAGCTTTTTCCACTGTACCATAAGAACTCCCAGGAATCTGAGCAACAAGTTCACGGACGGTCATCCTCCTGTTTTGAAGCACTTCGCGTTGGACCATCTCAATAACCACCTTCGAAACTGACGGTCTTCCGATTCCGTTCTTCATTGCGGACTTCTTTCTGACCGGCACTAAACTGCCTGCCCCACTTGCGGATGTGTTTGGACATACACTTGTCACCATACACCTCTGTCAACTGACAATGAATATCCATGGGTGGAGTTCCTTTGGCGTGCAAAAAGCGAATTATGGAATGAATCTCGCACTTGGCGGGATCAACAATGAGAACCTCCATATCGTACGGCTGCTGAGTTAAGAATGAGCGGTGCAGCGAAGCGCGGCTGGGGGGAATCGAGAGTGGGGGAACAGCCGCATGCACCAGTGTGGCCGGATTTCGCCTCGCACCTTCCTGTGTGGCTGGAGCTCTTTAGGAACCTTATTTCTGGATCAACCCTTGTACAAATAAAAATTCGCTCAAGTATGTACAGGACCTGACACAGCATACGCAAGGGATCATTGTCTTTTTCTTTAGACATTTAAATAATAAGTAAGGTTGCCATTGAAACTGTTTGAAACGGTTGGTTGCCATTGAAACGGTGTGGAGTAAACAAAAAAAGAATTGGGACATCCTAACATTGACATATTATTCATCAAACAACCATGCAGGCTAACCAATCACTGGTTGTCCAGTTTTAGGCTTTGAATAACTTGTGAATCAAGCAACCGAATAACTGGTATTGCCAAAGGCCTGATTTGATGGTGCTTCAGTAGTTTGTCAACTACCATTGGCAATATTGAATTAAGTGGTGTTTGTAAAAGGTTTCATGTGGATAACTTCAAAGAAAGTCTGTGAAAATGCACTGCCCGCAGATAATTTTTGTGTGCGTGCTGCCGCTAAACCAATTGTTCCTTCTGTCTTTAAAAAATAGATGCTTTTTCTTAATTTCAGATCAACCCATGCAGCACCTGTGCTTTTCAAATAAAGGCACTGCAAGAAGAGAACAAAGAATTAAAAGATGAAGTGGAGCGGCTGAAGCGGGTGGCAGAAGAGCATGATTACATTTCTGGTAAAAAGCCTTTCAACATATGTTGCCATAACATTACACCCTAGGGAACGTTTACACCCTTTGGAGTGCCCCTTCTGCCACACAACAACATGTTTCATGAAATTGATTTTTTTCTTATTTTGAAGGGTCCCCAACTTCTTTAAAAGCAATGGCAAGTGGTCAAGCACCAAGGTTGGGACAGCTGCCATGGGGTGACGGTATACACTCTAAGAAAAGCTTACACCCTTCGGAGTGCCCCTTCTGCCACACAACAATAATCGTCATCTGCCTTGATGCGTTTCTTCCTTTTTTGTAAACGCCGCGCGCTACTTTCCTGTCGGGAAGGCTATCATGCTGATAACACGCATGCCGTTTGTTACTGGAAAGTACCGGGCTCGCAGCGTTAAAGGAAGGAAACACATCAAGGCAGATGATGATTATTATTATGTGGTAGAAGGGGCACTCCAAAAGGTGTAAACTTTTCTTACAGTGTATACAGTCACCCCATGGCAGCTGTCCTAACCTTGGTGCTTAACCACTTGCCATTGCTTTTAAAGAAGTTGGAGACCCTTCAAAATAAGAAAAAATTAATTTCATGGAACATGTTTTTCAACGAAAAGGTTTTTACTTCCGTTATTACCATGTGAATTTGGTCCTAAAGTGCCAAACTATATGTCATAAAAGGCGCTGGCAAACCGGCCGTGGTTGCTCAGTGGCTATTAAGCTGCTGAGCACGAGGTCGCAGGATCGAATCCCGGCCACGGCAGCCGCATTTCGATGGGGGCAAAATGCGAAAACACCCGTGTGCTTAGATATAGGTGCACGTTAAAGAACCCCAGGTGGTCGAGATTTCCGGAATCCTCCACTACGGCGTGCCTCATAATCAGAAAGTGATTTTCGCACGTAAAACCCCATAATTTTTTTAGGGCGCTGGCAAGAACACTTTTTCTTTGTTGTGAGAGCACACCAAAATTTTTCAGGATAGTGAAGAGAAAGAAGCTTTACACCGTAATGCATTCGCTGATTATCTTTCATTTATAGAATTTTTATAAGCCATCAAAAGGCATTAAAATGGTGTGTATTTATTATTTTTTCCTGCAAAAGCTTAAAGCTTGCATCAGCCAAGTGGTCAGGACCTGTACAGTGAAAAAAAAAAAAAATAGGCTTGGATGAAATATGGTACAACAGTGCACACAGGTGACGACCACTCAAGAGAGCTGTAACGGTCTGCTAATTTAACATTGAATGGGACAAAAAATATGCAAAACACTGCCTCATGTGATAGCTCATTGCATTTTTAATAAACTGAAAAGCTTTAATAGAATAATTTTTTGTTTAAATGGGGAAAAAAGAATTTTCAAGTGCTCTTCAACCGGTCTCGAAATTTACAATACATCTCATCACTTCAAGAAGCCTCTTGGCACCAAAGACAGAGTGCATGGATACAGGCACTCCTGTAGCAATAAAGAGAGGTTAGTCCAAGGTGATGCTTCATTGCTAGGGTGGTTATGACCCTCTTCAGTCAAGCAGAGCTGCTAGATTATATGTGTTTACCCGCATGTCACTGTCTGCTAATTTCCTGGTTGGTGCCCTTACACAGCATTGGGCACTGCATTGATACCGGCGTGTTTGCTACCTGACTACCTGTGCCAAACTAGTTAGAATTGGGCAGAATGCAATAATTAACAAAAATAATAATTGCATTATAGTCTCCTAAATATCAAACAAGTTGGTGTGATTATGCTGCCCAGTACTGTGTAAGGATGACGAGCCGGCAATTAGTAGACAGCAACGTGCTGGTAAATAGATATAATTAGCAGCTCTGCTTGACTGAAGTGGCTCGTACCATCCCAGCACTGAAAGAATCAACATAAAATCTGTTTGCACTACCCTCTACTTATGGCGCAGTAACGCTCGTGTTTAGTACTACAGGCTCAATATATAACGAGATCAAAGGATGAGAGAAAAGCAATAAAATGTGCATGCATCCACTCGCGCGAAGACTTGGAAAGGGACAGCAGAAAGCACCATAAAATGAACAAAGTAGCAAGTGGTCGCTTGTTCATTCTAGGTAACTTGTGCGTTTATCCATTTCCAATTTCATTTCACATGCTGCCATGCCTCAGTGGCTGCATTTTGACTGGCAAAACCAAAAGCACCCGTCTGTTGTGATATACTGAAGAACCAGAAGTGATTGCTTCCATAATTTTGTAACCAATTTATTTTGCAGAGGCTGCCACATTAGTGAAAAGATTAAAAAGAGTTCTTGGAAAAGTTGAGAACCAAGCCGACCAGACGGCTGGAGCCGTTGTTGCTTGCCCAAAGGTACATATATCTATTGTATCCTCTGTCTTGGCTAACGTCATAAATGCATGAAATGATACTGTCAGAAAAGTGAATTTTTGCCCTATCCTTAAACTTGTTCTTTACAAGCACCAAGTCTCTTCAAGTTGTGTTGAAGGCAAGAACATGCACATCGGTATAGCAGTGCATCATCAGCAATTGCTGTTTATTTAAAAAGTGAGGGAGCAGGATGACCTCTCTTTGCTAGGCTGCATTTTTCATGATCAATTTTGTCTGTGAAAGCACACATTAGGATTGACCCCTGAGAAAACTTGTCACTGTCTTCACTGTAATTATGCACTTTTCTTTCTGGCTAGAAACATCACGTATAGTCCTAATATAATATGTGCTGTGTAGCATCCATGTCTGAACCTATACTTACTATTGCCAAAAAGCACTCATCCTGTCTTCCTTTCTCATCCGTGTTTTTTAGCACTGTTTGATGAATTTGTGGCAATGAGCTAGCGTTCAAACCTTTTTAAGCCACTGATAACTTACACGATCACCAGACAGTAACATTAATGTCATGAGACTGCACAATTTCACTTGATACATGTCACTTTGGTGTTCCATGAGAAAAAAAAGTGACCCGATATTGAGGGCTATGGTGGTCATCAGAGTATTATGCACTTGAGCTTTTCCCCTGCCTTTATGCTGTTTGTAGAAATGATAAATGGATATGAAAGTGCCAGAAAAACCAAACTGGCCTCCGGTGGGAGCCGAACCTACAACCTCTGCACTACAAATTGTGCTAGTAGATTCTTGCGTATTTATGTATGTGTAACCCTCGGAGTGTTAGCCAGCGCTACTTAGGCCAATCCATTGGATGTGGACCATCCTTTTGGCCAATGGCGACGCATAGTACATGAACTTTATGAGTAGGCAGCTGACCAATAAACTTGTGTGCTACTTGAAGACATCAAACCTGCCTGATTCAAGACCTTCACTATGAAATTAACGGCAAAGAGCACTGAGGGGCCTGATTTTGTTAAACACAGTCATGTGAAACCAACAGATAAGCCAAGGAAAGCATAGGGAAAGTTATTTGTATTTTTTTATTTAAGTGTAGAAATGATAAAGCAAAATGATTCTGGATGAAAACAACTTGCTGCTGCAAGTCATGTCAGTAACTGCTGCAGATTACCACATTGTTTTTCTCCTTTAAGCTTTGCTATTTGTTCCTAGATATGTCACCCGCAGTGGTTGCTTAGTGGTTATGGTGTTGGGCTGCTAAGCACGAGGTCGCGGGATCAAATCCCGGCCACAGCTACCGCATTTCGATGGGGATGAAATACAAAAGCACCCGTGTACTTAGATTTAGGTGCACGTTAAAGAACCCTAGGTGGTCCAGATTATTCAGGAGTCCCCTGCTACAGCATGCCTCATAATCAGATCGTGGTTTTGGCACGTAAAACAGCACAATTTAATTTTTTTTTAGATATGTCATTACCAGCAAATTCTAAATCTCTTACTCTGCAAAAGTTAATTGGCTATACAGCTCCCAAATGATTATTTTTATGTTCCCAGGTGGACATTGGGCATGGCGTAAGCGTCGAGCAAGGCACCCTCGACAAACTTTGCCGAGCTTGTGAAAGTGGCCCTGGCAAATTTGCGAGGGCTCTTTTGCGAAATGTCTTCACGGCAGAAGAATTAAGGGGCAAAATACTCCTGGGCGGAAAAAGCAATCTGCACCTCAACCAACCACTAAAAGAGGCCTTGGACCCTGTTCGTGTCCAAGCTGTGATTGGTATGTATGTCAATCCTAGTGGTACAACTGCAAATTGCAGTCTATGCGCCAGCATAGGTGGGAAGCCCTCTTGGTGTCTATACGTGGCTGATTTGATTTTTGCAGTTTGGCATGTGTATTGTCTTTGTGCTATCTTCTCAACATTGTTCATTCCTTACATTAACATAAGCAGCAACTGTTCATAGCACATGCTACCTGCTGAAATGCTGCACAAATCATGCCCCAGTGCATGCAGACATCTTTCGAATATTTGCACTTTTTCAATTATTGTGGTGTATGGCCGATAAACCTCTGCACGTGTTCTTTAGCTAACTCAGCACGGTAACATTATCAAGGGTGTGAAGCCGTGGCGGTGCATACACTGACAGTGCACAGCCACGCATATCTGCAGTCCTTGCGCATATGTAGTAGAAACGCATTGAATGAAGAGGTCATAGCATTTTCTCCCCTCTGTTTGCAGTGTTGCTACAGTAGGGGCACGGTCATTGAGTGAGATCTGCTGATGTTTGCCTGTGTGTGCACATGTGACATGATGCTTGCTCATTTAATTGATAAGCGAATATTTCCTGCAATTTATATGGCCGGTAAAACTATGAAATTTCTTAGTTAAGATTGTTTGAGCACATTGATCACAGGGACAAGCAAGTAGACGAGTACAAGCGCCTGCTTCAACCAGTGCCTTATTAACAACAGGTGCACAATTTTGTATGAATGTAAATCACGTTCAGAAAATAGTTCTTTTCTTGACAAACAATGCATGCTCACACACTTCACAATTCAACCTGCAATCTTAACGGGACCCTGAAATGGATTGACGATCTTGTACAAATGTAACGAGTTAGGGTTGGCCCTTCTGATCCTTAAATGAAGCATTTAAGCAGTCCGTGTAAACTGTGTAATTTATTATAAGGTTTGAAGTATGTGCATCGCTCCCTATTGCAGTGGCACCAGTCTGAGTTTTCAGCCACCCCTGACTAAGTCACGCACAATGACCATATGACGTCAGTAGGGCAAGCTATCTGATTGGCTGCCAAGGGTGCGACATTTATAATTTTTCCAACTTTATGGTGCACAAATGTTCACTATAGTTGGAATGTTACATTTATTTTTTTATAAAACAAATTATCTAACAGAAAAAGAATGCTCAAGGACCTGAATGCTCCAGAAGTGCTTGAATCTATCACTAGACTAAAGCACTTCTGGCACACAGGAAGTGTCATTTGCTTGTGTTACAGTGTACTTCGTGTTGACGCAAGCTGCGTGGTCTGCATTGATCTTAATATGTCATTTCGCAAGCACCATGGTTCGTCATTGCCTTGTGGACTGCAACGTAGCAATCAGCGACATGTCCAGGTGCAACATTGTGTCCTTCTGCAAGGCCAACATGCGAGTGAAGTGGCCGGCATAGTGCAGCCATCTAGTAGTATATTGCTCAGCCAAACGCAGAACTGGTATATCAGTAACGAAGTGTATTTTACTTTGCTGCTGGTGTAAAATTTTGGCAGGAGTGTAATCATGAACATGTTGTTTTTTTAAATGTCTAAAAAGTTTTGCACTTGGTTACAACAATATTAGCTCTTAGTTTGACTGGTTAAGCTCGGCACCACCAGGTAGCTCGACCATACAGAGCGATCAGGCCGCTCACGGATGTCTACGCTAAAGCTCCTTGTCACAGCAATAGTAGTATGGAGATGGTTTAGTTTACACCTCCAACTATCTGTCAAAATGTCGAAAGCTTGCCTCAGGTTACTGGAGTACCAGACACGCTTGGTACTGCAACAGAATGCTTGCAACAAATGCTGCTTTGACAGGCGGCTGGCAGAGAGGTTTGAGAGGCTTGGTATGCCGGCTACAAGACAACCGGAAGGAGACGACACGATGTCCCATCACAATGCATAGCCAGCGAAGGCGGAGCTTAGTCTGGCGAATTGGAAAAAAAAGCATGGCTACGGAGGAGGGTAACTTGTAATTGGCCAAAGCTCTCTTAAAGGGCCCCCGAAACGGTTCGGACAAATTTTGTAGACACGTAGGATACCGCTAAAGTTAATCATTCAGACCACAATTTGTGTGAAGCGTTGCATATTAAGAGAGCTACGGACGATTACAAGTTACCCTCCTCCATAGCCATGCATTTCCTCCTCAACTCGTTTGCCAAGTGATCGGGGCGATATAAGCTCTGCCTTCGCTGGCTCTGCATCAGGATGGCACATGTCGTCTACTTCTGGTTCTCTAGGATCGAGCCTGCACAGCCTCTCCAACCTCTCCACCAGCTGTTTGGTACTCCACCCCAAGCGAGAGCTATTGAAGCAGCATGCATTGTGAGCATTCTGTCGCAGCGCCGAACGTGTCTGGTATTCCGGTAACCACAGGTGAGCTGGGCATTTCGACAGATGGCTGGAGGTATAAACTCAAGCTGATGAAGGAACTTTAGCGTAGACGTACATGAGTGAACTGATTGGTCTGCACGGTCTAGCCACCTGTTGGCGCAGAGCTTAACCAGCCAAACAAAGAGCTAATATTGCTATAACCCAGTGTAAAGCATTTTAAACATTTACACCAGTAGCATAGAACAATACACTTCGTTACTGCTACTGTGTTTGGTTGAGCTCTGTGCCACAAGGTGACTGCACCATGCAGTTTGCGCTTCTGCTCATCCTGTGAAACGGCAGTCAAACAGCCAGGCCCTGTCTCCATGTGCTTGCATTTATTTGAATACCGGACTCGTGAAATGCTATTGTAGTAGTAATCCTCCTGTGCAAAGTGACGGCTACAAACTCGCACATCCTTTCACCAATTGGATAGCGACAGTCCGATACGCTGCAGCCGCTCCACTTGTCTTCTGCCTTGCAGAGGGACACAATGTTGCAGCTTGACATATTGCCATTTGCTACGTTTGCAGCCCTCAATGCAACAGAGGCGAATCACGGTTCTCGCGAAAAGACAGACTGACACTGCCCGTGGAGCTCTCGTCAAAATGGAGCATATTGTAATACAAGCAGACGACACTTGCTGTGTGCCGGAAGTGCTTAAGTGTAGTGAGAAATTGTTCGTGTGCATTCTTTGTTACTTTCTTTTTATAGAAACAAATTAACTAACATTCCTACTATTGCAAACATTTGTTCAACATAAAGTTAGAAAAATTATTGATGAAGCACCCTGGGCAGCCAGTCGGATAGCTCACCCTACTAGCATCATTAGGGCAATTTACATCAAATGGTTAAGGGCAGCTGAATATTCAGTCGCGTGGTGTGCTGTGATCAGCAGTGGTATAAATTTTTGAAACCTTATAATAAATTACGTGCTTTACCCCGAGCACTTAGATGCGTCAATTAATGATCAGAAGGACCTATACTCGAACGGTTCAGTATGTTTGTACAAAATCATCAAACTCGTTTCAGGGTCCCTTTAATGTGAGACTCTTTACACAGCTTGTTGTGCAATGCTTTACTAGACTGTTTCAGGGACCCTTTAAGTGTGCCTTACCAACAAGGCTGCATGTCAACGCCTGTTAGCCTTCATGTAGTTGAGTGATACTTTGGTGTTGCTTGCACTGCTACCACTTTTGGGGGAAACTTCAACTTTCTTTGTCATTGAAATTCGTTTTATCCGATTGCCCGATAATTTGATAAGGTTTACGTGCTCTTTTGGGTAAAAAAATTTGACGGTGGCGAAAATTAAATTCACAAAAAGTGAAATTTTCAGTCAAAAACATTTTTATGCAATGAAGTAAAGGGCTGATTTTACCGGCTTCGTCACACAGGCTTAACTGTACGTGCAAATGAATTATAAAATTCCACTGAATAGCTGCTAACACTCTGACCTGTCTTTATGCATGCCAAAGAGCTTGGCACCAGTACTGAGATGTTTATCTTCATTCTGTCGCACGTTAAAGAACCCCAGGTGGTCGAAATTTCCAGAGTCCTCCACTACGGCGTGCCTCATAATCAGAAAGTGGTTTTGGCACGTAAAACCCCATAATTTTTTCATTCTGTCTCTACTCTTTACAACATCGTGGTGCACACCTGATAACTGCAGACCCTGGCTAAGTACACAACGTATAGCTAAATTACTGTGTGATGAGGGTTTATGACTTCCACTAGCAGTGTGGCTTGCACTTAGACATAGCATAGGACTTCAATGTGTTATTCTTTTACTAGAAAGTCTGAAAATTCTGTATGCATTGGTAATCTTATGCTGTATATCTTTTCCAGACTACACATGCTCCAAATTTCCGTCAGCGAGCCTCGGCTACATAAAGAATAGCCTGTCATCCATGCTTGCGAGGGAGCTGAAGGAACCCGAAGTCCAATAAACTTTTGATATTCTATAAAATGAATGATTCACATGCTTTTTCCTAATCACGAAGTTGTAAGTTTCTTTTCCATGACATTACAGGAAAAGAGGCCTTGCAGTGGAAAACTAAAAAATGCACCTTGAAAATGGCCCAAGGCCAAGCAATGCCTCAGTGGCGAATATCAACATTAGTTAATTTCATGTTGCATTGCACCTTACAATCCATAAATTTAATACTGCATTCCACTTTACAATCCATAAACTTATTGTTGCATTACACTTTACACTCCATTAACTTATTGTTGCATTCCACTTTACAATCCATGAACTTATTGTTGTATTCCACATTACATTTCATGGAAATACAATTGTTCGTCCATGGGAATTCCATAGGATATCAAGAGAATAATTGGTCAATGAAATTACAATGGTTTCACGGTGGCCACTTTTCAATGCTGGTCAACAAATCTGCAATAGTGGAACAATGATATTTCAACTCAAATTTTGTTGATTGAGCAATAAGACGACAATGGAATATCTACTAAAATTCAACACTAATTTTCATAAGGGCTCGTCGTCGTCGGGGCAATTGGGGGGCGTTTTTACGAATAAGGATGAGGACGAGGAGGAGAAGATTGCGATGCCACCACCACCGCCTTCAGACATCACTGCAGGCAGCGTGCTTAGCAGCGGCCGCAGCAGCAGCAACAGCAGTGGGGGAGGTAGCAGCGCGAGTAGCGCGATCAGCGTACTCAGCGGCGACAGCAGTGTGTTGGGCGAGGGTAGCGCGGACGAGGGTAGCGTGGTCAGTAGCGTGTTTAGCGGCGGCGGCGGCGTCGGCAGTGGCGGCAGTAGCCACAGCAGCAGCAGCAGTAGCAGCAGCAGCAGCAGCACTGCAACCACCGCTAGTGGCAGCCGTCGCCGCCACCACCACCACCACCACCAGCAGCAGCAGCAGCAGCAGCAGCACCTCAACCACTGGGCCGAAAGCGGTGGTGCGTTAACGAGCGATGGTGAGACCGAGCGGCAACAGCAACAGCAATACGAATCTGAATTGGGTACCATTGCGGGTTTCGGAAGCAGTGTTACAAAAGTTATAGAAGCGGCGCAACAACGAGGAGAATACGATAATGATGACGACGACGGGTACGACGATGTACCCAATAACAGATCGGTTTCAGCACGTAACGTTTTAAACCAGCGCCTAATTAGACGCTTTTGAAAAAAAAAGAGAGAAAAACTCTGTTTAACAACAACAAACAACAACAACAACAACACTCTTTATTTCTTTCTCTCTCACATACGCACACATACACACCACGCCAAAAAAAAATGTCTACTACTGAAGAAAAAGAAGACGTTATCATGTTAAACGAAGAACACCAAGACGGGGAGCTGGACATTGACGACGACGACGAGCCGGTACCGCCGGTGCCACCCCGTCGCTGTTGGAGCACCGTGGTCGAACAAGGAGCAGCAGCAGCAGCAGCAGCAGCGACGGGCGACGACAACAACGCGGCGGCGGCGGTGCCGTCTTACGAGACGTACCGAAACGATGATGATGACGACTACGACAACGAGCGTCGTCACCATCGCAACAGCAATTACGGACACAGGTCGTCCTACTACTATTACCATTCCTCTCGCGGCGATCATCATCAGCAGCAGCAGCCGCAGCAACGCCGCCGCAACCACCACCATTACCACCACCACCACAACGACAGCAGCAGGTACCGAGAGCAGCCGCTGCCACAGCCCCACCGCACCAAGCCGTACAGCAAAATTCGCTCGGACGAGTATACCCTCCTTAACATGCAAAAGTGGATGACCCACACGGAAACCAGGGTCACCCAGGGGTTCGGCTAGTACATGTTGGCAAACATGTTTATGCGATGCATATGCACGGTGCGCGAACTAAAGAGCATGCAGGAGTACATGCGTAAACGACGCTCCATGCTCGTCGATCAAGAGGGCGAGGACATGGGTCGCGACGAGAGGCACATTCATATCGAAACGATGTTCGAATTGGATCACATCATTAATTTTATTCTCGTGCTCTACGATTATTACGAGACGGAGCAGTACAAACGAAACGAGGCGCCCACCGTCTACGTCAACCGAATCGTGTTCAACCGAGACCTGCAAAATCATTACATCGACAAGAAGGTGCCCACCGACATTCTCAAGTGGTATGCCTCTGCCTGGGTGCGCATCTGCACTCCTTTGATGGAGAGTCTCATGTCCAAGCAGCGGCACCAACGGCAGCAGTTTGACGGTGGGAGAGTAGTAGGTAGTGGTGGTAGACACTATTGAATGAATGAATGAATGATGAAATAAAAAAATAGGGAGACCAAAGAAAAGAAAAATAACGTGAGTGTGTGTCAATTTTTTTTAATTCTTTTATTATTATTATTGTTTCCCACTACACACAAATATACACACACAATGTCTCTTTACAATCCGACGGCCATGACGTCTACGGTGGCATTCGCCGCTGACTTGGCGTCGCGCACGCACTTTATCAGGGATTATTCCAAGTTGGCGTTTGTTAACGCAGACATTCTTTACACCCATCGCAGGTCTTTCTTTCAAAATTACGCTCCGCGATCGGGTCGATCGCTCGTCTCGCGAGTGTATCTGGATGCGGGGGAGGATAACTCGTGTCTCGTGATTCCGCACCAAGTGTCCGCACTGGACGTTGCGCCCGTTCAATATCTGTTTCGCACCGCGCAATTCGCGAGCGGAGAACGGTCCCCAGTACGTGACGGGCCTCGATGCGAACGGCGTCGATTACAACGGCGTGCGCGGGCTCGTCCGATCGGCCGTCTTTTTCAGAGAGCTGCGTCACGCCAAGAAGCGAATGTCTTTCATTTGCGGCCGCGACGACGACGCGGCCGTGCTGCCCCGGACAACGTCGACGACGGCGAGACTGCCAGCTCGCGCCGCTCTAGCAGCTGCCCGCCTTCCTGCTCGTACTCGTCAAGCAGCAGCGAAGACAGCCAGATGACCGTGGCCACGGATTCTATTAGAAGCCGTTCCCCATCACCCAGCGCGCAAGGAGAAAGTGTCGCCATCCCCACTGATGCCGTGCTTACTCGAGCGCCGCAGGACCCACGGTACCCGCGGTCCCCTCGCCGAGGCGAGCACAAACGCGGTCGCGAGCGACGCTCCCGAGAGCTGCCCCACAGCGCATGCGCCGCCAAATGACGTCACGGACACGCGAAGCGAAGCCCCGCCTCCACCCGCGGAGCCTCCTCGCCCCGGCGCGAAGCAGCCGCCACCCGTGGAGCCTCCTCACCCCGGCGCGAAGCAGCTGGCAAGAAAAAACAACACAGCCGGCGTAAAGAAATTCAACAAGAGGGGACACTCTTCAAAAACTGGCAACAGGAAACACGTCACGCCTAGTTTCAACAACAACCGTCAGTTAACGCGAGCATCAGAAAAAAAAGAATGTGAAATAAACTTCCAGACAACGTTTTATTTTTTTTATTCCTTCCCACTAAAAGTGAAAAAGTTTTGCGTGTAAATGAACTTATACTTTGCAACTTTTTGTTTCGTTGCCTAGCAACAAGCTAGCGGCACGCCAGACGCGCGTGCATACGTCATGCGCCAGACAAGCCGCAGGACTGAGCGAGGCTGGTCGTACGTACGAAGCTCGCGTGCTCGCCGACCCGTCTGTTTTGGATATAGCCCATGTTTTTGGGCTCCCGGCCTTCGCTATGCTTTTCTTGCGTATCGTCTGCATTTCGACACGGCACCACTGCACTACCGGACTACGGCAAGGTGAGAAATTGTGTTTGACAGTGTGCGGCGCATTTTAAGCACATTTAGGCTTAGTTCGAGTGGCGCAGTTAGCGAAAAACAGCTCCGCCGTCCTGGCGCAGTTAATTTGAGTTAATGCCTCGTCCTGGGAGATGTTTGCGACGCTTTCTATGAGCGCCAACATTACTGTAACTTATTTCGGTAGTTTTGGAGCACGCTTGCCGCACCCGGCTTATTGACGCAGTAAGCGAAAACCGGCTCGGCCGTGTGACGCATTTGCGCGTGTACATGCGTGTACTACGTCGTAGCGCCTAAGACAGACAAGTTTTCGCGCATTCTGTGGCCCCCAACATTATTGTAACTAACGTCGTTATATTTGGGGTAATTTAGAAGCACGGTTGCCGCGCCCGGCTTATTGACGCAGTTAGCGAAAAGCAGCTCGGCTGTGTGCCGCAGTTTCGCGTGTACTGAATCTTACTGGTAGAAGTTCGTTACGCATTCTCTGACCCGAAAAAGTATTGTAATTTATTTGGTAACTCTTTAGGATATCTTGAGGCTTGCTCGCCGCGTCTGGGGTTGTGAAGGTGTTAGCAAAAAAGCAAGCCGGCCATAGCGAGTTGGTTTTGCGTGTACTGAATTTTAGTGGTACAAGTTTGTGACGCATTTTATAGCCCTGCAACAACATATACCTTATTTCGGTACTCACGCTTCTCGAAAACGCGACGAGCGATTGCCGAGAGTGATAACACGGGAGTGTTGCATGCGCCGGCAGGACGCGTAAAAGATAACGAGGAGGAGCTCAAGAACATGACATTTATGTATTCTGAGCGACTGAAAACAGGCTATGCACCCACGAGTCTGACTTCAGTGCGATTAGAAGGCATTCTGCGAGCGTGTAACATGGTCTGGCTGAGCCTGTGTTGTAGCCACCTTTGTGTACTTGGCGTACCATCGTGTCGACTGAGGCCAAGTTGCTTTGGAAACGCGCAGTCACCCGTGTATTTGTGCACTTGAAGTGCAGGAAATAATGCCCGGGAAAGGAGGGCTGCTTGAAAATTTTGTAGCATTGTTTGGGAGGAGTCTTTTGTGCGAAATATACGTAAAAGTGAATTTATCTGTAATGCCGCTCATTCACCACTTACGCACGTTTCGCCTCTACGCGAAATACTCCTGTTAGGTCAATATACCAAAATGATACATGCTTGTAATGTACTTTCTTTCAGCTGATGGCATCCGGTGGAGCATCGTACGGCAACGACTGCTGCTTACCTGGTGCCACAACTTTGGATGAATGCAGAAGCCCGGAACGAGCATTTATATAGAGCAAAATAAATATTTCATCATTTCAGAAGGCGTCTTTCGTTTTCTTTATGAAATTGCACCTGACAGATTCGGTGCAGTCTTGTAAAGGTCAATCGGAATCATTTCTACTTAATAATGAAACGATTCCACGCCAAGGCCACGCGAGGCTCAGCAGAAGCGAAAAGAAAGAAAAAATGAATGCCGCGCCGAGCAGCGGAGCCGGCGCGGCGTGTACCAAGTGGTGGTCAAAACGCGCGCGCCCGAAACCGGAAGGAGTCAACAACATCCGCTTGGTGTGCTACAGTCAATTCGGCCGCTGGGCTCTATGGGAGTGTCCGCGCTTGTTGAAATTTCTTTCTCTATGGCGTAAGCGCCGCAACATGCGCTCGGTGACGATCACCACCGTCGCTACCGGTGGCGTACGATCAAGCGCCCCTGCGACAGCAGATGACACCGCACCGGCCGCTGAGGGACGGGAAACTGTCCTCTACAGACCACTGGCAAGAAAGGCCCACTTTCTTACGGCATCGCGCGACGCGATTGCCGCTTTTCTTGCCGGTGTTCCAGGCACCCATCGAGTGCGGCCGAACCTTCGGCGGAATGTCGTAGCCGTCGACGCGCTGCCCGGCGCGGACCTCTCCGCACTACTCGCCGTCCGGGTGATATGCGACGTGCCTGTCAAGGCGAAGGCACTCATCGCCGACTCCTGCACGGGCACACTCTTCAACGTGGACCCGGCGATCGATGGGCCTTCCATACTTGAGGGGCTCGAGTCGCGGGTGCCCGTTCTCGCCGTCACCAGGAGCGGCGATGTGGCAACCCTCCGCTTCGCTGGCAGAGACGTCCCGGAGGAAGTACACCTCTTCCGACAGCGCCGCGTCGTACGTCCGCAGCTGCCACGGCCGTTGCAGTGCGGTCGATGCGGGCTCTTCGGGCACGCCACGGCAACTTGCTCACGCGACCCTCGTTGTCTTCATTGCGCGGGGTCGCACGCGACGAGCGCGTGCACTTCAAAGCGGACCCGCTGCATTAACTGCCGGGGCCCGCACGAGTCAACAGAGCGACGCTGCCCGAACTGGCAGCTCGAGCGGCGGGTGGCGAGCATACTCGCGAGAACCGTTCCGCGCATCACGCGCCGACAAGCCTTGGTTCTCGCGAGGAGCAGTGCCCCTGCAGCACGGAACCAGCAGCCGGCCGCCACTACCGGACAACGCGCCACCGAGCCACGAACATCGCAGGCGCCGCAGCCAGTCGCCGAGAGCAGCCTTGCCCAACCCCGCAGCGCGACAACACCCGATGCACGTGACCTCGTTATAACGACGCTCGCGTCGGCATTGCGTGCACTTCTGGAATCGGTACCTGCCGACTCCCCAGCGCGTCACATGTGTGTGGCAGCACTGGAAATGCATGACGCTCTGATCCAGCATGGCTAGCAGACCAGTGGAGCAACGGCCGCGCATCGTTCAATGGAACGTTCGTTCGATGCGCCGCCGTCACCCAGAGCTGGCGGATGGGGCTCTTTCGGACGGATGCGACGTGCTTGCTTTGCAAGAAACCCACGTTCGCCCGGGAGAGCTCAATCTGCGAGGCTTCGTCAGCTACCACAGTGCTGCTAGCTGCGAGCAGGCGTCATGCACGGCCATTCCGTGTACCGATTCTGCTCATCCGGCTGGGCGATCTCGCGCGTCACTTTATGTACGCTCTGAGCTCCCTCAAGCCGTGGCGAGTGTGGACGATTTGCCGTGCACGGGCGTCGAGTGCGTGGCGGTGACCGTGCGAATCGGAACAACCGACACGTGCGTCGCGAGTGTTTACGCGTGCTGCGGCGGCCGCTGGGACAAGGAGCTGATCGTCCGGCTGTCGCAACGGGTGCGCGGTGATCTCGTTGTGTGCGGGGATTTTAATTCCCACAACACCGCGTGGGGTTCAAGCCACACGGACAGTAGCTGCCGCGACCTGCTTGACGCCATCCAGCGGGCGGCTCTGCTCGTAGCCAACACGGGCTGCGTTACTTTCACCCGTCGTGGTTCCGAGGGAAGTGTGTTGGACCTCTCGCTAGTGTCGGAGCGCTGCCATTACACCTGGCGCCGCAGCCCCGACATGCGAGGGTCCGACCACTACCCAATCCACCTCGAGCCCCGCCACGCCGCCCTCCTACCGACGCGCGCAGTGTTGTGAATTGGCCGCGATTCCGGGAACTGTGTGCTACAGTGCCAGTCTCTGAGGGCGGCCTCTTTTTCGAACACATCGCGCGGTGCGCGCGAGCCGCGTCGACTCGCTGTGTTGTGCCGGCCGGGACGCCCGTTCCCGACATGAAACAGTTGAACATCCGCGCTGCGCTCGGGTAAACGCGAGCATTGGACGCTATACAACCGGCTCGACGCGGTATGCCGTCGCCACGCGAAGCAGCGCCGCAACGCCAGCTGGTCCAGCCTCTGCTCGTCGCTGGAACGGGCGAGTGTGCGATCAAGCCCGTGGCGAATCCTGGGAGCGATCCTGCGGCCCCGCGTGCCGCGCTGCCCCGCCCTCTCCATCGCCGTGGCGCGCGGCATCACCAACGGGCAGCTGGCCGAGCTGCTCGCAGAGACTTTCTGCCCGCCTCCCACCATCCGTGCACCAGCGCCGTACGTGCTGCAGCCGCAACCGCATCCAAGGCGCGAGCTGCTTGCGCCGGAGCGGTATTTCCCAACGGCCGGGATCCTCGAGGACATCAGGGCACTGTGCGAGACTGACTTCACTCTCAGTGAGCTTCGCACAGTGCTCGCGTCGCGGAAGCGCCGTTCAGCTCCGGGTTCCGATGGCGTCACGTATCAGATGCTTCGGAACCTGGACGGCGAACAGCTCCTGCTGCTGCTCGACGACTTCAACGGAGTATGGCGGACCGGCAGCATCCCGGACGAGTGGAACGAGGCGGTGGTCGTCCCGCTTCTCAAGGCTGGCAAGGCAGCCAACAACCCTGCTTCGTACCGGCCCGTTTCGCTCACCTCCGCGGCTGGCAAGGTCCTCGAGGCCATGGCGCTGCGGCGGCTCGAGTGGATTGCGGCGGCGCTCGACACCTTTGCGGCGGAGCAGAGCGGCTTCCGGCGACTCCGGGCCACTGCGGACTGCCTGGCCGACGTCATCGCGACGCTGGAGACAGCGAAGCGCCGGGGCGAGGCAGGCTACCTCATCCTCCTTGACGTTGAGAGTGCCTTCGACCGGCTGCCACACGCCACCATCATGGACGCACTCGATGCGCTGGGAGTGTGCGGACGAATGCGGAGTTACGTTGCGGCGTTTCTCGGCGGCCGGACGATGCGGGTGCGCGTGGGGGGAGCGTACAGTCGACCGCGTGCGGTTGTGACAGGAGTGCCGCAGGGCAGTGTGCTTAGCCCATTCCTGTTCAACCTCGCGCTGGCACGCATCCCCGACTACATTCCCCAGCTCCCCGCGCATGAGGTTCGCGTCGCAGTGTACGCGGACGATATCGCGTTGTTTGCGAGCGGCCCCACCAGCGTCGGCTATGCGGTGCGTGCGTGTGTGCAGCGCGCGCTGGATGGGGTCGATGCTTACATCAGCGGCATCGGCCTCACCCTCTCGGCATCCAAGACCAAGGCGCTCATCGTACACCCAAAGTACGAGGGGCAGTGCAACACGCCGGGCTTCACCCTCCATGGAGTGCTGCTTCCGTGGGAGAAGCGTGTACGTTACCTTGGCCTTGTGATCGACCGACGGCTGAACTGGTGTTCTGCAGTGGCTGACTTGCGGAAAGGTGCCGCGCAGGTGGCGGGCGCCGCGCGCTCCCTACTCGCTCGTGGCCAAGGCTGCTCGCCGACCCTCGCGCTGCGCCTCTACAATTCCGTGGCCTCGGCGCGGATCCTATACGCGCTGCCCCTGGCGGACCTGCAGCCGACGCAATGGAAGGTGACGGACGCGGATCACCGAGCCGTCGTACGCCAGTTCCTGTGCCTCCCACGGTCTTCACAGAGCGGCGCCACTCTCGCCGAGGCGGGGGAGACGCCCATCTCTCTCCGTGCCGAGGGGCGGGCGCTCAACCACGTGGAGCGCTTGCATCGCTCGCGGCACGGCCAGCAGCTGATCAGCCGGCTGCACTCTCTCCCGCATAGAGTTTCTCACTATAACACCTAGAGGGTAATCTGGCGCCACCGTCTATGGGAGTTTCTTAAGAGGAAGCTTTAGCTCGGGCCCAACTCCGACGCGGCCTATTCAAATACATGTAAAACGCAAAAACGTTTTTATGAGATAACCCCTGGACCGATTTTGATGAAATTTGTCGCATTTGAAAGAGAAAGTTAAATTCTAGTGACTGTTGGAAGCGGAATTTCGATTTAGGGCTTGAATTTTATTAAAACGATTTTCAAATATTTGACCGTTTGAAAAAAATAGAAGCACGAAGTTTATAAATTCATAGCTCTGCATCAAGAACCGATATCGCGGTTCTGTAAGCGGCATCCATTAGAACATTCAAAGCGGACAAATTCAATATGTCATTTTACATCTTACGTGAATTTGTTACGTTGGTTACAACGGTTTTGCAAAAGTTGTATTTCTCTATGATTAAATTTTATTATATTAATGTGTAACATATCAATTTTGTCCGCTTTAGATATACTATTAGATGCAATTCACAGAATTGTATTATCATTCATAGTGGTTAAGTTACAGAGTTGTAAACTTGATAGTTTCGTTTTTTGAAAATTTTTGATTTTTGCCAATTTTTAATAAAAAATTGACGATCTAACTCAAAAATTCAAAACCAACAGTCACTAGATATTAAGTTTGTCTTTTAAATGCAACAAACCTCGTCAAATTTGGTGCAGTGGTTGCCGAGAAAAACGAATTCTCCTTTTACATGTATTTAGATAGGAGCACTTGAGCTAAAGCTTCCTCTTAAGAGGAAGCTTTAGCTCGGGCCCAACTCCGACGCGGCCTATTCAAATACATGTAAAACGCAAAAACGTTTTTCTGAGATAACCCCTGGACCGATTTTGATGAAATTTGTCGCACTTGAAAGAGAAAGTTAAATTCTAGTGACTGTTGGAAGCGGAATTTCGATTTAGGGCTTGAATTTTCTTAAAACGATTTTCAAATATTTGACCGTTTGAAAAAAATAGAAGCACGAAGTTTATAAATTCATAGCTCTGCATCAAGAACCGATATCGCGGTTCTGTAAACGGCATCCATTAGATCAACGCGGACAAATTCAATACGTCATTTTACATCTTACGTGAATTTGTTACGTTGGTTACAACGGTCTTGCAAAAGTTGTATTTCTCTATTATTAAATTTTTTTATATTCATGTGTAACATATCAATTTTGTCCGCTTTAGATGTACTATTAGATGCAATTCACAGAATTGTATTATCATTTTTAGTGGTTAAGTTACAGAGTTGTAAACTTGATAGTTTCGCTTTTTGAAAATTTTCGATTTTTGCCAATTTTTAATAAAAAATTGACAATCTAACTCATAAATTCGAAACCAACAGTCACTAGATTTTAAGTTTGTCTTTTAAATGCAACAAACCTCGTCAAATTTGGTGCAGTGGTTGCCGAGAAAAACGAATTCTCCTTTTCCATGTATTTAGATAGGAGCACTTGAGCTAAAGCTTCCTCTTAAGGGGGCACCGTGCCGCCATGGGAATGACGGTATATGTGTCTGCGAGGCTCGTGTTGGCTGGTGTTGTAAGAGGCTTCGTCTAAAACGTGGATATGGCTGTGCAAATAACGCGTTCACAAAGTAAAATCTTCATAAAATGTTTCCATTCATGCATATTACATCTTTACTCACCCACAATACATGGCCAAGCGAAGAAAAGCAAGAACAGACGACAAACTGTTTCAAAGCGACCGGGAACCTTGTCGTCTGTCCTCCAACTTTAGCGGCCCGCTGATACCTTTTGCGTAACATATATGCGTACACGCAATAACAAGTTCTCATATTTAAACAAAACATGTTTTCGCGTAACAATAAAGCTAAAACAGCTTTTCACGTGCTGTTTTAGTAGAAAATGAATCATTGTGACAGACGGAACGGTACTTGCCAAGCGCGTCTCCAAGGTGTCCTGTCTATCCGAGAACGATGCCAATCCGAAGTCACAATATACCGGCATTCCCATGCATACCACAGCGCAGCAGCGCCAGATTTCCCTCTAGGTAATGTAGTGAGAAACTCTATGCTCTCCCCGTGGCCTCCGCGATCAGCTCCGGCGGCGCGCCGTTGCTCCGGCCGTCCCATTTAAAGCCCCTTAAACTTCGTAAAGTAGTGCCACGCTTTGAAGAATGCCGCCTCCTCCTCCAGCGCTCTGGCCGAAGCCGACGCCCCGTCGCTATTGGCCTAATGGCATCACGTGGCCCCTTGCGCCGGCTTCGTTTGTTTACAGTCGCGCTTCAGTGCCATCTTTGCTCGAGAAGCGGCGCTTGTTGGCGGCATTCCTTCCGTTTCTGCTCTGTGTTGTTGCGATTTCGTGAACGCCTTGACGGAAGTTTTGTGGCACGTGCGACGTCGCTTCACGTCATTTTCTGTGAACATGGCCTGCTGCGCCTTCGGGTGCCAGAACAGCTTTAGCAAAGGCAAGAAACTATTCGCGATACCGTCCAGTAAGCGCGACAAGTTGCGAAGAAAGACATGGCTTCACAGAATCGGGAGGGAGAACTTCCAACCAACATACTCCACGCGACTATGCGAGGTAAGTTGTGTCTCTCTTAGTATAGTGTGTGCAAGGCTTGCGTATTTTGTTGCGGGCAGTAACATAGTAGATATTGCACAGTTCACTGTGCATGTTGTCATTTGTCTGCATGCTTTAACACGATCTTTACGCAACGTTTACTTTGTTTATATACGCACTACGTGGTCGCGTTGGTCTTATTTGGTTCGCCTAATCGTGTTGTGCGCCAACCGGCGTGAGTTCGCGGGCAAGCGAGGCTGCGTGCGGTAACATGATTACGAAATTTGTAGGATTCAGCGCAGTCCTTTGGACAAAATTTCAGTCTCGCTTATGAAAGCTCCTCTTAGGAGAGCAGCTGTTTGCCTTTTGTGGTTACTTACTAGCCTTCTTTAGATAGAATAGCTTTGTTTGCCTCATTTGTTCGTGTTCCTCGTTGGCGGTCGCCCGGTTCCTTGTTGGCGGTCGCCCGGCGGATTTGCAATACAGAGGCACCGATGAAAAGCGTGCGTGCCCTCCCCAAAACCGTGTTACGCGGTGCGTTCGTCGCCGAGCGACAGCATCATAGGCAATTGGGAAGTATGTGCGTAATTCACGTGAGCTTTAAAGTGTGTGAAGCTTAACGTGCGGCGGTGGAGCACTCGCAAAGAAAACGTGCGGTCGCCCGCTCGTTCCCTGGCTGATTTAGTCGTCGTTCGTGCTTAGTCGTTTGCTCGTTCGCTCGCACGCTCGTTTAGTCGCTTGTTCGTTCGTTTAGTTCGCGCGCTCGTTTAGTCGCTTGTTCGTTCGTTTAGTTCGCGCGCTCGTTTAGCCGTTCATTTAGTCGCTTGTTCGTTCGTTTAGTTCGGGCGCTCGTTTAGTCGTTCGCTTGCTCGTTCATTCCACTATTAGTCTCTACAGTTACTATGTCTAATTGAGACGCGCTTGCTGTATGTCTCTTAGTCTGTTGCGTTTAATTACGCAATGAGACGATAAATGGTGCCTAAATGTCAACGACTGTAACAAATGTCCGCCTTCAAGCACCTCATTCCTTTAATAAAGAACGAACAGGTTTCCCGAAGGTTTCGGCTGCTGCTTACATTGCCAGTCATTGTCAATATTTTCTGCATATCTTTTTAACTCTCGCGTCTACTGGCCGAGACACGGTCTTGCACTCGCGGTTTCGTTTACTTTAAGGTGCAGTGCAAATAACTAGTATCAGCCGAATTCTATTCGAAGTTGTCTAATTGAAATTACCTTTTTTAGGACCATTTCACCGAGGACCAATTCGAGCCTTTATTTTTGAGTAAGCTCGGCATTAAGAAATTACGACCTAACGCTCTACCAAGTATATTCATACATCGGAAGCTACCAAAGCCTAGGAAGCCCCCTTTGGAACGTAACAGAGGTAATCCCTCAAAAAAAAAAACTGCCATCCCCATTTTACTGTTCGTTTTCCTGCATAATAGGGGCAACTTTGTATTATGGTTAACCCATTTGTTTACAATTCAGGTGCCGTATTGTCGAGCAATGCAAATTCTTCAGAGGACCCTCCATTGAAAGGTATTTCATCACCATAGCCATGACGTGTAGTTTCAAGGAAAACTTTAGCTTCTTAACATCCCACTAATTTTGCCGAACAATATATTTTGGGCGGTTTTCAGCTGCAGAAGTCAGCCATGATGCGTCAGGGCTCTCCTTGCGCAGTAAGCACAGCAACTTTCTGGGCAACAATGCGGTATCATTGCTGCTTATGCTTACTCAATCTATCATATGCAGGCCTTGAAAGCGCAGTACAAAATACGGGCTCAAGTCTCACGTTCGAAGCTATAGCTGATAATGAATGTGAGTTGTTAGTTTCTTGGATTTACTTTGTGCACATTTTTCCGATCACACATTGTAACATCATTGCAGTTAATAAACATTGCATACCTGTTGTTTTGCTCACTTACAACTCTTGTATCATATTTTCTATCCCCAGCTGCCTCTACTGGCAACGACAATAAAATGCATGGTTACAGCTGGCAGGGTATGTATGACACTTGAAATAACGTATTTATAAAAAGGACGCTGATTACTGTGCTCCATCCATTTTTTATGCTAAATGCAGCTGGAGAAACCAATGCCAACAATGTGGGTGCATGCCTCCTACTGGCAGCTGCAGCTCATCTTGAATGTAAGTTGTCATTTATGTTTTATGCATGTCTGGCTTACCATTTGTGTGGGATGCTTTTATATGTCAGCAGCGTCCTACAACAGTTCATATTTCGAGAACAAGCTCTGCTCGGAAGCTGCCACCCCTCACAGCAGTTGTAAGTCACGAACTAAAAAAAACTAGATGCTGCTATATTGCTTTGTATTTGGTAACAGTAACACCATATGAAGCATTTCTTTGCAAGTTTGTTACAATATTGCTGCAGTATAACTGCATAAGCCATTGTACTTTCTGGATTTATGGCAACATTACAGGTCCACAGGTGTCTGCACAAGATGCGGCTCCCTTTAACTACCAGGCACTTCTGGTTGAGAGTGAATGTGAGTCTATATTTGCTTTGCTGTGGTGCTTGTGTGCAGCTATATTCATGCGCTGTCCCTTTACTGTTCCATCTACTCAGCAGCGCTGGCCTCCAATCCAGACAGCCCAGATGTGCTTGATGAGGAGCTGCCTGAGCGCACTGCACATAATGCTTCAAGTAGGTGTCTTCAGCAACTTTGGTTTCTGAAAGCCTGCTTCACATACCTATTTCTTTCTCACATTCAGCTATTTCTGCATCTCGTAGTGTCAATGTGAAGTTGCGCTTCACAAGGCATGTGCTACATCTTCTGTGAAAACCTTGGAGTAGTAAAGTGGTGTGCAGTGTCTAGGAAATATTTATTTGTGTCTTGTGGAGCTTCACTAATGAACAAGAATGCGGGTTCTTACCTCCTTCTGAAAGCTGCAGCTCCTGTTGTGGTTAAATTTTTATTGTGTTGTGCCACCTGTATAAAGCTACGCCTAAACTCCAAGTTTTCTCTGTCAACAGCATCCTTGACCAGTGCACGTATCCCGAACAGACATGACTCACAGGCTACAATGTGTGACAGCAGCTGTAGGTTGTGTTCCTTAGAATTTAGCATCCCTGCAATGAATAGCCAGCACACCGATTTTCTTATGCATTCCTATTTGCAGCTGCCCCAAGTGTTATCTATACTATTGAATCTTCGCACGGGGAGCGTCACAGTTTGGAGAGGCTAAGAAAAATGGGCGATGAAAGTGCCAGCTCTACCGTCGGTATGCCGTGCTCCTGCTTTCTTTTTCTTCCACGCTGAATTGTTGTAACTGCTGGTATCTAATGTCTCATTTACAGCTCTATCAAATGCCATGACTGACAGTCTACCTGTACGAGCTCCTCCAGAGGCCCAGTACCTTTCTCCGGATGATGTAGGTGCTCTACAGGAGAGGATACGGCAATTAGAAAACCAGCTGCAAAGTACAAAGAGAAGCCTGGCATTTACACAGCGAAAGAAAAACAAAGCAGTCCAGGAAAAGATCAACCTGAAGAAACAAATTGATCACTTTGTAGCCTGTGACCAGCTCCAGTGCATGGAAAAGTCATCGGCGAGAGGTGTGCGTTGGTCTCCAGCAACAATTCAAAAAGCTCTCAAGGTTAGACTGTCCTGTGGTGCCCGTGGGTATTCTGTTGTAAGGGAACTTTGCACACCGCTACCATCTGAACGCACCCTATATAGGCACTTGGAAAAGAACAAATTTTCTCCAGGCATGCTTCACGACATTCTGCAGTGTCTTGCTCTTAAAGTAAGTGTGTATGACAACGTTCATGATACATAGTCATGATATTCTCTACATATCTGCTCTGCTTTTATTCTTCAGGTTAAGCTTATGGATGACCACGAGCGGCACGCAGTCATAATGCTGGACGAGATTCAACTCACACCAGGTCTAGCTCTTGATCAATCGACCGGCCTTGTAATTGGCAGGCCTACCCTACCGTTAGCTGATGGGACACTGCCAGAGGATGCCTTGGCTACCCATGCGCTAGTTTTCATGTTAGGTGGTGTGACCACACGGTGGAAGCAAACTGTGGCATACCATTTCACAGGGAATTCCTTTAGTTCTAGTGCTGTTAAGAATGTAATCTTGGAGGTAATTCAACAGTGTGAAAAAATTTCCATCTACGTGGATGCAGTGGTCAGTGATATGGGAGGTGGTAACCAAGGTGTTTGGAGGGAATTTGGAATAATTGTTGGCAAGTACTGCAAAACCTCCGTCTCATGCCCGCACCCCTATGATACAAGTCGGAGGTTGTATTTTGTTGCCGATGTAGCGCATCTCTTAAAGAATCTTCGCAATCATTTTACAAGAGGTCAGTCATTTTTCTTACCAAGTGATATTGTAACTGACCATAACTTGCCGTCTAACGAGGTTAAGATTGAGCATATAAAGATGCTTGTAGAGCTTGATGCGAAGCTTGATCTGAATCTTGCACCTCACTTGAAGCCAGCTTGCTTAGATCCTGGACATTTCGAGAAAATGAAAGTAAGCCTTGCCTATTCATTTTTTAACCATGACACTGCAGCTTCAATTCGTTTCCTAGTTCAGAAAGGAGATTTACCTGTGGAAGCTCTGACAACTGCTTGGTTCTTTGAGACTGTTTTCAGGTGGTTTAAGTTGATGACATCGAGAACAACAAAGCTTGCCATCAGCAAGCTTGATGAGGAAAAGTACGGCGAGACAGTTTCATTCCTTAATACTGTTATTGACCTATTTCGAAGAGTGCAAATTGGCAGTGCAAAGAAAAATACTTGGAAGCCGGTACAGACAGGAGTTGTACTAGCGACAACAGTTGCGCTCGAACTGCAAGAATACTACTTGAACAAAAAGGACTTTTTCTGTGTACTCCTAAGCAGATTCGGACAAGACGCATTAGAAAATCTGTTTTCCACATTGCGCTCAAAAAACCCAGTGCCCCGGCCCCTTGAATTTCGGTGTGCCATTCGAGCTGCAACAATGGCTCAGTTTTTAAAACCTAGCAAGGATAGCAGCTATGCCAGCGATGATGGATTTTTTCTGGTAGGCTTAGACAAAACAGATAGAAAGGCCAGTTCGAAGACAGAAGGCGCAGAGTTTGTCGCCCTTCCCGACGACATTCTTGCACTGAGCAATGCCGAGCAAGAATCATTAGACTACCTAGCTGGGTACGTTGTGAACAATGTACTGAAAAACACAGTGTGCTGTAGCGAGTGCAAGGCAGCAATGCAGTCAAACAGTGCTAGTATGCTGACACAGATGAAATCCTACACGAACAACGTTAATCTGGTGATGCCTTCGCCAGCAGTTCTACATTTATTGGAAGCTGCAGAGGGTTTGTTTCGTGCAAATAGCCGAGGCCTCCTGCACAATAAAGTGCCTCTTGCACAGCTGGAAGCCTCTGCTCTGAACAATATTCAGTCGGTAAACTGTTTTCCGTCTTGTCATGATGTTGAAAGGAAGCTGTTGAACGTGTTTTTCAGGACACGGTTGCACATTATTTTGAAGAAGGAAAATGAGCGCGCAGCTTCAAAAAGTGCAAACTTGAAGTGTGGCAGTCGTAGTGTGGGAAAGCAAGTGGCAACAACTGGCGTTAAGTGAGAAGAGTTTAGCTAATGTCGCGTAGTTTTTTTTATTGCTTCTTGCTCTCGGGAGCCTTTAGAGTTCGCTGTACATTATTTTCCTAGTGGTTATTCATTGTAATTGTTTTCTCTGATTATATTTACCTTGTGATTAAGTACCTGTTGTGAGTTATGTTGTAGATAGTGCCTAGTTGAACTCCCTGAAGATATCCCACTTTCAATTGATAAAACAGCACCTTGCATTTTTCTGAATGCGGGCTGCCTTTCTCAAGTATGTACGTTCGCTGTAAATTCAGCTTTGTTAACTTATTTTTTTTTATCAGCAATGCTCAGTGGTGTTCTATTGTGCTTTAAATGAAAGCATTTCAGTAGTTAATGTGATTTAATAAACCTATAAAACTGCATCCTGCCCTTGTTAAACTCATGCATGCGAAGAATGCCTATATTGCTAAGTATAATTATGCACATGTACTTGTGACTGCAAAGGCAAATTTGTAATGCATCTATGCTGAAAATAAACTGTTAACATACAACTCGAATGCCGTTTCGTATCATTTCGACCTATATAAAACATCATTTCACTTGCTGCAATTTCGGCCGCGTCATAGCGGGGCGATTTTTTGCGCGATCATGACTTCACTATATAAAGTCATGTCTCGCAAATGTTACTTCGGAGGAAGCACAGCCGTCTTCAATACATGCATCTCAGTGCAACTCGGTTCGCGACAAGTACGTCACTTAGTGAGCGGACGAACCAATCCACGATGAAGTGCTATTCGTGAGAAGTCACTAACCTGAAAAAATTTACTCAAGCCCACTATGGTCTTGTTTGAGAGTGAGTTATGCATTGTTATCGCGCTCCCGCTTCACGCACGAATGCGAAAAACTTATTTTATTTATTAAGCACGCAGAGTCCCGACTCGATGATCGGCCGCGGTATTTCTGTTGACGTTGAGACACGAGAAACATAATAGCACCAGCGCACACCTCTGAGCCTTTGCGCGCGCTTAGATTGGCAAGCACACACGTTGGCAGCACTGTAGCTTGTAATACACTTTCGAACCTTCAGAGCAGCGATCACCGTCAGCCTTTGTACGTTATAGCTGATACGCGCCGCGAATTCACATGGTGAGGGCGGCGCGGATTATTTAGGCTACTGAAGGCTTGCTGGAAGTCAAGATGTTGGCATTCAATAGTAAACGTGTTATTTACAACCATTCGCAACAAGATCTTGCGTCACGCGCTTCACAAATGTCGCGTACTTAATTGTAGGGCACGCGATACATTCGCAGTCGTCAACGCACAGCGTTAACACCCCTTCAGATACTTTTTTAAGAAATAGTTATCAAAAAATGAAACAAAAGCTGCCGTCACTGAATTTGTGTAACCGTCCGAATAAGAATTCTATGCTGTATACGAAGTTACGCGGAGCTGGAAAGCCAACGCGAGCGCCTAAAGCGCACTACCTTGCTATGCGTGCATTCACTCTGCGAAAGGTCGTCTGCTGCGCTCGAGCAACGTAGGCGGCGCCACGGTCGAGGAGGGAGTGTGAAAGAGAGGAGAAACGAGGAGGAGTGAAGGCGGAGGAGGAGAGTGGCACTACTTTACGAAGTTTAAGGGGCTTTAGTCCCATTCGGCGCGTAGCGCAGCGGAGAAGTGTAATTATGCTAACTCCGCAACACACCGCGAGGTGGCGACCTTAGCCCAAGGCTCAAGCGGCGCTCGCCTGGCCGGCACTGCCTGCGATTTCAGTGGCGACATCAACGCTGTTGGCACGTTTTCACGCAGAAGAACGGTGAATACGAAGTCAATTTCTTTCGACTCCTTCTTGCAGCTACAAAGAAGTCGAGGTACGTTGTTAAACACTTACGGATTGCTTTTGCATGCAGCTTTAGTGGTCGTCTAAAAGCCGACTGGGGCAACCGAGGCTCTTACCGCGCAACATTTCGTCCAGATTGCATGCCATCGTGCTGAATGTCATTCTTTTGTTGTTGCAAAAGTTGCCGCGCTGTATGACAAAACTCAGGTATGAATTTTGTGCCTTTCACTCGATTTTTAAAGTAATGGGCAGCTACTTTACAGCGAAACTCTCTCTGGCTCGAACAACATAATTAATTACGATAAGCGCTCGTGCATTGTTTATACGCCACCACGAGAGTCAGAAGTTCTGAGCTCTGCTTTCTTGCTCTTGAAGCGAGAACTTTCTGCTGGGCTTTGTTTTGCTATGGTGCATGTGCTCCTGGTAGTTGCGAGTGGTTTCGTGTAGCTAATGTGATCCCGCAATGAAATTATTTGCTGTGTGATGAAAACTGCATCGGTTCTCTGTCATGAGCTTCGCACCACAATCCTATCTGCTTCTGTATTTTGCAGATAAATGTACTGCTGCGTACCTTTCTGCCGCTCTGACAGAAAAAAGAAACTTGGAATAAGTTTTCACGAATTTCCCGCGAATGATGATCGCCGCCAAGCATGGCTGAAGGCCATATCAAGAAAAGATTTTGTCCCAAATGACAAGTCTGCTAGCAGTGTCGTCTGCAGCCTTCACTTTTTAGATTCGGATTATACTTTGGGGTCCACAAAGCTGCGGCGCCTGAAACGGGATGCTGTTCCGAGCGTGTTCGCGGGCTACCCAAGCTACATGCAGCCACAACAGCCACAAAAAAGACGCAAGTTGGAGCGATTCACGCAGAATTCTACTCCAAACCAAGAAAGGGCATCAAATTTATCAAGCGGCCCTGATGAAGCTGCTGGTTCAGCCTGTGGTCGCGAAAAAAGCACAGGCCATTCGGCAACTTCTGCCTGCTCGTTTGCTGTAGTGTATGAAGATAGCCTGATTCATGCACCCTTGTTAGGAGATGAAGAAGCAAGTCCTAAAGGTGCAGGATATGAGGAACGAAGTGCACAAGATGCAGTCGGTGAATTACAGCAGTATAGTGAGGCGCTTGATTGCGCAACGCAAACTACCGATGACCTTCTACCGCGCAAGCAGTCGGATTCGAGGACTGTAAACCGAATGAGAGTGCAATTGTTCAGGAAAGCAGATGCTATCGGGAGACTGCAGCGAGAAAACAGCCGCCTAAAAAAGAAGCTCAGTGGTTTTGAAAACCACGCTCTCCACTCAGCGTTGAGAAAGTGCTTGGACAAGGTCGGCACAGCCCAGTTCTGCTTAGAAGACTGCCTAGCGGAACAGATCGCCAATGCGTCAAGGCAACGGCCCGTGTGGTCTCCAGACTTTGTCCGGGAATGTGTAGTCTTGTACTACTTGTCCCCTAAGGCATACCGTTACATACGCAACAGAGGACTGCTGAAATTGCCTTCAAAAAACACGCTACTTCGCTATGTTGGCAAATCCAACAGTGAAAGTGGGATCACACCATTAATGAAAGAACGCCTAAAGCAAGAGGTGGGGCAGCTGAAAGAGCAAGCGCGGTTTTCCTCAATTATTGTGGATGAAATGGCTATAAGCTCCAAATACATCTACGATCGTAAAATGGACTGCTTTTTTGGTCAGCAAACTGTGAGAGAAGACGCTGGGACAGGAGAGAATGTAAACAACATCGTGCTTGCCAACAAGGTGCTGTGTTTCGTTGCAACAGGCCTGTCCACGTCGTACAAAATTGCTTGTGGCTTTTTCTTCACTAACCGATTAAGTGGCAAGCTCCTGTATCAGCTGACAAAAGAAGTGATCGCTGAAGTTGAAAAGTGTGGCCTCTACGTCGTCCGGATCGTCACGGATAACCACAAGATTAATGTCACAATGATGCGCCACCTGGGCAATGGCTCCCTCAAGCCAGTGGTCAGTCATCCATGTGATCCAGAAAGAAGCCTATTCTTGTCGTTTGACCAGTGTCATATTATAAAAAACGTGCGAAGCCTTCTTCTGGACGGGGAAATGACAGATGGCAGTCAGCCAATAACTGGAGAGTTTGTGAAGCAGCTCTATGTCCTTCAAAAAAACGAGATTGTGAAACCAGTTCGATTCCTGACACAGAAACACATAGAGCCAACTAATTTTGAGAAGATGCATGTGGGCAGAGCAGTGCAGCTGTTTTCCGATGAAGTTATCTCGGCGCTTTCCTTTTTGAAAGAATACCCCAGTTACCACCCTCAGGCAGAACAGTTCAGGAACGCAGACGCAACAATATTGTTTATGAAGATGATGCAGAAGTGGTTTTCCATCCACAATGTGGCCAACCGAACAGCACATGTGCATATGAGAAAGCCTGACCAAATGCACTTTTTTTGCGCTACCGACGAACGCCTACAATGGCTTGAGAAGGAGTTCCCAGACTACCTCGAAACTCTCTACAATGCCTGTAAAAGGAGCGGGAAAAAGTTTCTTAGTGCTGAAACCTACGAAGCTATCTTGCTGACAAGCAAATCTACGGTACTATGCATTAAGTACCTTCTCGAGAGCGGCTTCTTTTATGTTTTAACAAGGAACTTCTCGAGCGACCCCGTCGAGCTCCTCTTCAGTTCTTTGCGGCAAATGGCTGGCGGCAACGACTGTCTCGATGCAAGAGCCGTGACATTTAGCCTGGAGAGGATCTTGCGGACTGGCAGCCTGTGCCCATCCCAAGCTTCAAACGTTGAAAACGGACAGACTGTTTTGAGGTACGTGCATGTTATTTGAGCTCCGGGACGAGTGCTCATAGTTGGGAACTGATTGTATCTTGTTTCAAAATAGAAAGCTTATCACATTTCAGGCCCTTGCACAACTAAGATTTCACGATGCGAGCAGCTACTAGTGTTGTAGCCTACCGGCTGACTGGAATTTTTTACAGTTCAGAACACACGAGCACGCAAATCCTGCTGTGCCGATGGGCAATATGTCTTACAAGCAGTTTTTGGTTTTATGTGGCTGCTGCTTAGTAGTGGTGGTAACTGTTTTACATGTATTGCAGTATGCATGGTGCCTCCCTGAATGTGACGTCCTCCGAATTTGATGTTCCGGCTGAAGCAAAAGCACAGGCAACCACGCATGATTCGACCGAGACAGCGCAAGTTGCCCCAGCCAGGTATATCTTGCATCAAATGTTTCTCAAGAGCTTACGCTTGGCTGGCTCGCTGGACTACTAGTGCTGTTCTTTTGCAGCCAACAGCGATTCGTCTAATACATATATTTGGCTGATATGAATAGTGTGCATATTTTTGTTTCAGGTTCACGGGCACTGAAGATTTTGTGATGCACATTGACGAGCTCTTCACATCCCTGAAAGCGATGCCTCGTGAGTGCACTCGTTCACCTACTCCACCCATGTGAAGTGCCACCAAAAAGCGATCATTTCGCGTTATATCAAGGCTATAACAACTGAGTGGTATCAATGCCCAAAATTTGAAAATTTTGAGGGAATGCACGTTGAGTGGCGCTATGATAAGTGTCATATTTGGTTTATGCACAAGCTTTGTCTACATGCTGTCTAAAATTTGCTCTGCGAAACGTTTTTATAGGTTAGTGCCAAAAGCAGTTTTTTTTGTGCTTTCACAAATGGGAATACATTGCAGAATGTCTAGCTCCATATACTAATATGGGTATGTTCTATTTCAGTGCAGCGGCCCCCATCAACCATAGCAAATGCCAGCATCGCTTATATAGCAGGGTTCGTGGCGAGAGCAGTTGAGGAGCGGAGAACATGCAGCTTCTGCCCTCCCCTCCACCAGTCGGATGGACCCAGCCCCGTGCTGATGGGGCTTATTGACCTGCAATCAAGGGGTGGGCTAACATTCCCAAGGTCAGAATTTGTCACGGTCCTTGTGACCGTTAAGAAGGCTGTTGACATTGCCCTGCCGCACATAAAAAAAGAGCAACGTGCGTCAGCAGCTGGCTGAACTGTTATTGCCTCGACTAGAGCAGTGCCCCCTTTTCGTTTGCCCAGCAAGGGAGGACCACGCCGCAAGCACACTATCTGTAGTGTTTGATAAGTTCATGAGGCCACTCCTCGCCAACGTCGGTGCTACTGTGACAGACAGGGCTGCTTACCGCAAGAAGCTGGCCTGCAAGCCACTGCACAGGAAAGTGCTCCGTGTTTAAAATAAACACAATGTAAAAACGGATGCCGAACAATATGGCTCCGATTTTGCCTTTGTAAATAAAATGTCATTTATCCTCAAATGGTTTTATCTGTCCTCCTGCCAAGCTGTAGCTTCGGCGCTTTAAACCCTCTTTCTTGCTTGCCGCGCGCGAAAGAATAAAAACGAGACCAAATTCGCCTCAGTTCCAACCATGCACAACGTAAAAAAAAAACCTTATGCATTGCAGGCTTTTATTTATTTGGGGATACTGCTAGCCTCTTTCGAGGCTGTAGCAGGATTGGGGTACAATATGATACATTTGAACGCGTCACAAAAGAGCCATCTACAAAAAGGAAGCCCGACATTTGAGTGGGACAATGCATTCAGTGGCATCTGCAAGCGTTAAAAGCTAAACATATTACACGCATGTAAGTACAAATCACATTTGTACCATTTCTAGAGGAAAACTGACAGAACTCCTTGATCTCTATATATCAAAAGTAATTTCAGGTTCTAAACTAATATGTAAAAGAACTGCAGAAAAAAATAATCCTTTCCGCTCAACTGTAAAATGTTCCGTGTTTTCAAACCATGCACGGCTACAGAAATAAAGAAAATTGCCTGTGTGTTGTGAAACGAACGCTCTCATGACGATCTGCCTCACCCCGGTCCTAAGTCTTCGTCATAATTTAAAAAGCAATTGCCTAATTGCACCAGTCAGCTACTTGTGCTGTGCGATAATTTTCTAGTGCGCGTCGCATACAGACTGCGAAAACTGCGTTTTCGTCCTCTGCGCCCGTCCGCATCAGGCAAAGCGAGCCTTGGGTTGCGCGCGCCACGGTGCGGCGAGAGGAGCAGTCACACCACTTTCTCCGATTACGCTCTCTCCGTGCGAATCATAGAGTTTCTCACTACATTACCTAGAGGGAAATCTGGCGCTGCTGCGCTGTGGTAAGCATGGGAATGCCGGTATATTGTGGATTCGGATTGGCATCGTTCTCGTAGAGACAGGACACCTTGAAGACGCGCTTGGCAAGTACCGTTCCGTCTGTCACAATGATTCATTTTCTACTAGAACAGCACGTGAAAAGCTACCGTATGAACGCGTGTAAGGGCCGCACCCGTGTATGGGCCGCACCCCCAACTTCCCGAAGCAAATATTTAAAAAAAAAATATCCGTGTAAGGGCCGCACCCCGAACTTTCCACGACCCACGTGTGATTAGCCTTCAAAATGCGCGCGCACGGAAGCTTCCAGATGCCGCCCACGGATGGCGCCGATGTCGCGGGTCATCATCATCATCATATTTTCTTTCTGCCGCGAGCTTCCGCAATCCATATCGTCATCGGTATCATCAGCCCTGGCCACCATGCTGGCCACCCCGGCTTTGTTTTGCGACTGTCGAAGGCACGCGAGTTGTAGCAGCGTTGTTGGCGTGGGCGCACGCTGTTGTTGCGGCTCTCGTGTGTGCTCTGCTTTATTTTTCACGAATTGCCATCGAGCGTTGCCATTCTAGCACGATGGGCAAACATATCAATAGCTACACGGCAGGCTTTAAATTGAAGGTAGTGGAGTTTGCCCTCGACCATGGCAAGCGTGCGGCGGGTAGAAAATTTAACGTGCACGAGAAGTGCGTCCGAAGGTGGTGCAACCAGAAGGATGCGTTGAAGACCACCAGCTCCAAAAGGCGTGCTTTTCGGGGCAAGCCATGCAAATATCCTGAGCTCGAAGAAGAGCTGTTCCGCTACGCAATGGAAGTGCGGAACAATGGATATGCGCTGACGACGGACATGCTGCGCGTGAAGACGCAAGCTTTGGCGCGTGCGAGAAGCATACCCCGCGAGGAGTTCAAAGGTAGCGTCGGCTGGTTGCGGAGATTTTTAAAGAGGAAGGGCCTATCCTTTCGGCGAAGGACCACGCTGTGCCAGAGGCTGCCCCCCGACTACACCGACAAGGTGCTGAACTTTCAAAGGTACGTGATCGGGATGCGCCATGAGCACAACTACATGTTGTCGGAAATAGCAAACGCCGACCAGACCCCCGTGTGGTTCGACTGTCCTGAGAGCTGCACAGTTGAGCTTAAAGGAAAGAAGAGCGTTTCTGTGCGGACAACTGGCGCGGAGCGCCAACGGTGCACAGTTATGCTGTGCGTCACTGCAGACGGGCGGAAGCTGCCCCCGTATGTGATTTTGAAAAGGAAGAGGATTCCGAATGAGGCTTTCCCCAAGGGAATTGTAGTTCGAGCCCAAGAAAAGGGCTGGATGGATGATGAGCTCGTCCTCGATTGGATCAAGAGCGTTTGGCAGAATCGCCCAGGCGCGATGTTGGCCAAACGATCGCTGCTCGTCTTGGATAGCTTCCGCGGTCATTTGACGGATAGAGTCAAAAAACAACTGGGCAGTATCCGCACAGACATGGCCGTTATTCCGGGCGGCCTCACCGGCGTGCTGCAACCACTGGACGTGAGCATTAACCGGCCTTTTAAGGTTGAGTTCCGGAGGCAATACTCGGAATGGATTGCAAACGGCGATCACGATGAGACTCCGACCGGGCGGCTCAAGAGGGCACCGCTCGCGACTGTGCTGGGCTGGATTTTGACCGCGTGGAATTCGGTGTCTACGGACATTGTATCCCGCAGCTTCAAAGTGACCGGGATTTCCAACGATTTGGACGGAACTGAAGACGACGACTTGTGGGGTGATGAGCCAGAAGAATGCAGCACCAGCTCGGAGTCTGAGGACTCCGCGAGTGATGATGACTGATTGTAAATAGTGATGATTGATGAGGATTATTGTAAATAAACGCGCATTCACTTATTGGTCTGTTTTTACTTGAAAAAAAAAATTTTTTTTTCGTATGTCGCGTGTATGGGCCGCACCCCGAAAATAGGCCCTCGAATTTGTAAAAAAAAGTGCGGCCCTTACACGCGTTTATACGGTATTTTAGCTTTATTATTACGCGAAAACATGTTTTGTTTAACTATGAGAAGTTGTTATTGTGTGTACGACTACATGTTACGTAAAAAGTATCAGCGGGCCGCTAAAGTTGGAGGACAGACGACAAGGTTCGCGCTCGCTTTGAAACAGTTGGTCGTCTATTCTTGCTTTTCTTCGCTTCGTCATGCGCTGTGGGTGAGTAAAGATGTAATATGCGTGAATGGAAACATTTTATGAAGATTTTACTTTGAGAACGCGTTATTTGTGTAGCCATATCCACGTTTTAGACGAAGCCTCTTACAACACCAGCCAACACGAGCCTCGCAGACACATATACCGTCATTCCCATGACGGCACGGTGCCCCCTTAAGAAACTCCCATAGACAGTGGCGCCAGATTACCCTCTAGGTGTTATAGTGAGAAACTCTATGGTGCGAATGGAATGGCCGGAGCAACGGAACGGAGCCGATCGCGGAGGCCACGCTCTCCCGAGCTCCGGCATGGGTCGCCGCGTCGCCGAGTTCGCCAACCTGGTACGGGGCGGCGCCACATGTGCGTGGCTTGCTCCGCCCCCGCATCGAGAGCGTCGTCTGCTAATGCGCACAACCGTCCCTGGCGTTCGAGGCAAGCGCAACACACCGCTCTGCGCCTTGCAACAAGAGACGGCTGCAGCCATCAACGAGCAGCTGGCTGGCCGGGTGCTCGTGTTCACCGACGGCTCTGTCTTGCGGGACGGTGCTGCCGCTGCCGCGTGCGTCGCCCCTTCAATCCCGGCGCACAGTCAGTGCCGCGTTTTGAGCGCGGTCTCTTCAACGCACGCGGAGCTGGCGGCCATCGACTTGGCGGCCGAGCTGATCTTCCAGCGGCGCATCCCTGCGGCGGCCATCCTGACGGACTCCCGCGCGGCACTGCACATGCTGGCCGGGGCCGACCAGGGATCCCCGCTAATTCAGCGCCTCCTACGCAAGATGCACGGCGTGTGCGAGCAGGGATGCGACCTCGTTCTGCAGTGGGTGCCTGCCCACATTGGCATACACGGGAACGAGGAAGCGGACCGGCTCGCGAGGGCCGCCCACACGGCGTCGGTGCCTCGATCGCTCGTTGTGACTCCCTTCGATGTCGCCCGTCACACCGTGGCTGGCACGTTGCGAGCGAGACAACCGGTCGCCAGTGGCAACCCGCCGAGACTCCTGCCGCGAACGGGTCTTCATCGACGAGACCGGGCGCTGCTGCTCCGCCTCCGCATCGGCTGCTACCGCACCGCAGCAAGGACTCACCGCCTCCAAGGTACGGGGAGCCCCTTTTGCCTCAAGTGCGCCGATGTGGAGGACTTAGAGCACGTACTTTTACGGTGCCCAGCGTACTCGGTACAGCGTGACACGCTCACGAGCGCCTACCGCCGCCTTGGCCTGCCGTGCGACAGTACCGATGCGCTTCTGTTCCCGGCGGCGCATTCATCAGTGACCGGGCGCGCCTTCGCGGCGCTGCTCGATTTCTTGGACGGCGCCGAACTGTACGAGCGGCTGTAGCCGCCGCGCCTTCCTGACGTGCCTTACCGCTGGGCTATCTCTCACTTCTATACTCTATTTTCTTCGCCACCCTTTTCATCCCTCTCCCCTCACCCGTACAGCGCCGTGGAGGTGCCCTCGCACGAGAGGCAGTAACAGCGCTGTACTTATCTCTTCCTTTTCCCCTTTTAAAACCACTCACACACGCTTCTTTCACTTTACCATAGGCGAGGGTGCGATCGCGTTCGTAGGCGCGCACGTGTACCATTGCGTGGCCGGGCACCGCGACGTTGGCGGGGAGTACGCGCGCACTCACATTCTCAACGTGCTGTCCGACGAGATGCAGCAGCTCGAGCTGCAAGACGCAAACACCATGATTTTCGATTTCGACTCGCGAACAGTGACGTACGCAGACGATTCGTCCCGTCCCGTGGTCATGAAGGAGCACGAGTGGCGACTTTTTCGCGAGCACTACGATCCGTTGTTTGGAATTGGCATTCCGACGACAACAGAAATAAAAGGACAGACGAAGAAGAACAAGAAGACTCCTCCCCAAGCCATAGACTTGCCCGAGGTGTACGATCGGCGCTCTCGCTTTTGGTTTACCGGTTACAGGCAGTTTGTTCCGGGAGACGAACTTTTATTTGATGATGATGATGAAAGTAGTAGCGAAGAAGAAGATCGGGAAAAGGGGCAACTGGAGGAGCAGGAAAAAGCTTTTGATTTTAGCGGTCGGGGTCGGACCCTGCGGCCGCACGAGTGATCTGCCATCCTTCAGAGGCACAGGATCGCTACTGCCACCACCGCTACCACTGCCACCACCGCTACCACCCTGCCGGTGGACAAGAAGGATAAGAAAGAAGAAAGAACAACACCACCACCACCGCCGGGAACGGGTTGCTGGGAAACCATCGTTGCGTTGTATATGCGACAACAGCAGCAGCCGCCGCTACTACTGCGCGAGTGTGCCAGGCTGGTGCGTCTCCTGACCGAGACGAGCGAGAGCACGACCGCGTGGCTAATCAAGAAGGAGGGTGCGACAGTGGGAGGAGGAGGAGCGGACGACGCGGCGGGACCGGGACCGGGGCCACCGCCTCTAGTAGTACCGTACGCGGGGTTCCCGGACTTGCGAAGCGTGACCGAGCGGGCCGTGTCGCGCAACGTGTTTGGCGACGATCGGAATGCCGTTGCAAAGTGGGAGGAGCGAGCGTTAGCAGCGGGTGCGCAATCACTGCCGGATGAAGGATGGCGGGAAGACATAACTTGGACCGCGGGTTGCGACTCCGTATCGCTCGAAGTGTTTGCACACACCTTCCCCGCGTTAGTATCGCGCAACGCCGCAGCCTTCCGCTTTCTAAGCGACACTCTTCCGGGCATGATAGAGCGGCTCGTTCACTATCCGGCTAATCTCTTGTTTCCAGCCGGCGTTTCCCCGCTGGAAACGGAACTCATGGCACGCGCAACGGAGATTGTCACCACTAAGGGTCCGCTGGAGAGATTGCGGTTGCAACGAGTGACCTTCGAGGCCGGCCTAATTACGCCGCGCGAGCACCTCCTGCAGCTGACTGGTCACTTTGAGAACGCGCTCCGAAACAATGAACCTTTTTGGGATACATATCAAAAATACCACTCGCTGTATTCACACGACCTGGAATACCAGAACGACAGATTAGAAGCACTAGCTACCGTTTTGCGCTTGGAAGAAGTCACGCTGTACAACTGCTGCGTGTGGGCGTACAATCGAATTCGAGCCGACGAATGTCAATCCGGCACGCCGATGGGGACCGAACTGTTGAACAAGCTTACTCGGCTGGAGGACAAGATGGACAGTCTAAATCGCAATCAGAACGAGTGTTGCGAAAAGTTCCTCAGCGCCAGAGCCACGTCACGTAATAATTGCAATTGCAAGCATTATCACGACGACGACCATACGCATCAAAAAAAAAAAAAAAGAAAGGTCAAAGAAGAAAAATAAAAAAATGACAAAAAAAAGAAAAAAAAAGGAGATGTGAGGAGGAGGACGACGACGATTGCAGCAGCGGTAGTAGCGACGACGACGATGAGGAGAAGGACCTAAGGAAAAAAATTATTAATCGCGCCTTAAAGAGCGGAGAGCACGCGTCCGATGCAAAAAAGGCAGAGTACGTGATGCTCAACGAGGTCAGACGTCAGCGCTGGGAGCCCCCCATCGTGGTAGACGAAGCGACTCGGGTCAAGTTGGAAGGCGAACTGAATCAACTGCGCGCGGCGCACGGCGCGTGCACCGCACAACTTCGGCAGCTGCAGCATTCGGTCGTCGTTGGCGGGGGCGGTGACGCCAACAACAAGGTGCGCGAACTGCAGGAGGAACTGGCTGGTCTTTACTCTTAGGCCCAGAGAGATGTGCTGGACACATTACCCCTCGCATTCCTGCATGCGCTTATCTGGACATCACCACTTGTGCAGGGACCCACGGTGAGCACTAAGGTCCAGCACTTCGTCTAATGAAGAGTAGAAATCACCCACGGCCTTGACCATCGTGAACTTTGTTGCTTTTGACCCTCCTGTTGCAGCTCACCAAGGAGTAATAGTGCAACAAGATAACAGAGGATGGCACACATTCAAGGACTAGTGTTTGTTGCTCCTTGTGTTCTTGTCTTGTTTTTGCACTATTTCCCTTTTCCTGTCTGTGCCTTTTTCTTACAACTGTTACATCCATGCTATAGATGAGACAGACTATGCCAAAGCTGCACCAACCAGAGCTGTGCTCAACACAGGCACCTGTAGGATTTATTTTTATTTATTTCTTATGCAAGAATGTAAGAATGACATTGCATCCCTTTTCACTATTTGGGAGCTAACTGGTCACAACTGATGGTGGTATAGAAGTTATCTAAACAGGCATAAAAAACCTCTGAAAGGCTGGCCTATGTTTTGATAGGTGATATTATCTTTGAGCAACCAGGTGGCAGCTACCAAAGCCTGTCAACAAGATTTTTTTTTTTCCAAGCTGCTTGACCAATGTATGTTTTCTGTGGTCCCCCTGCTATAAGCTACTGTATATATAGTACAGCCCCATTATGTGGCAGCGTTTATGTTATATAGCTTTTTTTTAACCTAGCTTCCAGCTTCTCTGGTACCTGTAAAAGAGGCATACCTTTCTTTATCCAGCTCCACTGCTGAAAGCAGTAATTGTATATTGTAAGCACTATTAATGTTCTTTGTTTTCATACGTACACAGCCATCATCATCCCTGATCTTCTGCTTCTTCAGGCTTGAGCTGGCGCATTTCCTTTTTAGAATAAAGCGCTTGGCAGCTTGTTCAGTCTTGGCCTCACAAGTGGTTCTAGTACGTCAAGACCCTGACATCCTCTCTCGTTCCCATCCTCCCTGTAGCTGCATTCCGGTCGCCACCTGCACCTGGCTGCCCCTACAATGATGGACATTTTCAGCCTCGGCTTTTCCGGTGTCTCTTAACTTTGCACCACAGACGACGCCTGCAGTGCCCTCTTGGACTGCAGGCGTCCAAGAGGGCACTGCGAGTCGACCCTCCTCGCCCACTATACCTCCTGGTGCCCTCTCGCACCAGGAGGTATAGTGGGCGAGGAGGGTCGACTCGTATATAGGCACATGGAAAATAGACCGAGGGGCGTGTTCTTGAGCGCACACTCGTTGACGATGGCTGATAAGAAGGACAGCGGCAGCACCGATTCTAATGCCGGCAGTAACTGGGAGGCTTGTGGTCTCCAAGACTCGTTGTTGAGCAGCACGACGATGAAGGAAAACCCTGTTCCCAGCGGCGGCACCGACTCTAATGCCAGCGTCGATGCGGACGACAATTCCTGCCGCTGCAACACTGGCGAGGACGACGACAACAACCACCGCGTCCCGGGCTCGACCACCAGCGACGACGACGACGACTCGCTAAGTCCCACTGGAGACGTGCCGCCAGGGTATGTGAAATTGACCTATAACTTGCTCGGCTCAAAGTCTGTTAGAGTCAAAAGCCACGGCTGCACGGTGGCTAAGTTTGAAAAGGTGGTGCTCGTTAAATTGCCACCGGAGGATGACGATTCCTGTCCGCCGCCGTGCTCGCCACCTCCCCCTCCGCCGTACTCGTCACCTCCCCCTCCTCCGTCGCCGTACCCCTACGAGCAAGAGAACGCCAATAATGACCGACGCTCCTTTTTGGGTGTGACCGTTAAGGCCACCGTGGACAAGGACGGTCGTCGACCGCACACGCCGAGACCATTGAGTAAGGTGGTGAGCACACCATCGCAGAAACCACCAGCGACCGCCACCATGACAAGAAGTGGAGCATCAGCGGCGGCGGCAGCAACATCGAACGAGAACAACAACAACGAAAAGAGCGAGGTGGTGAGCGCACCATAGCAGAAACCCCCATCGACCGCCACCGCAGCAGTATCAGAGGCAGCAACAGAAGCAGAGACAGCAGCAGCAGGAGCAGAGGGAGCAGCAGCAGCAACCGAAGCAGAAGCGGCAGCATCGAGCGAGGTGGTGAGCGCATCACCGCAGAAACCCAAGGAGGGAGCAGCCCGATCTTTATTAAATCCACCGCAGCTGTCTTCCCCACCACCGATCGATCCTCCGGCTGTGATGCCGGTGTTGCCGCGGTCGAAACCGACCACGTCGCCGTCGGGAGCAGGAAGAGCAGGAGCAGCAGCGGCAGCAGCAGGAGCAGCGGCAGCAGAAGCAGCAGCAGCGGCAGAAGCAGCAGTAGCAACCCCCGTCCTGTCGCCAATGTCGATCTACTCCAATCCGCTCACGCCGGGGATGTTGCCGCCTCTTTCGCCCGAGTCCGACCCGGAGACGGACGAGTGGCACTCGCTGAGCTTTTGCAGAAGGGACATAATGGACACCAGGCCGGGCTTCGGACTCATCATGAAACTGCACCCAAAGAGGCAGTGCCTACACGAAGCCCGGGACGCGCTGCAAGATCTGTTCATCTTAAAGACCAAGGACGACGCCTTTCACATTACGCTCTTTCAGGCTCACATCGAGTTTACCGCAGATTACGACCCCTGCAGCATGCCCAATGACATCCTCATCCTAATGCGCAACTTTATGATGCAGCAGTGTCAACAGACGATACAAAGGGCGAGAAAGCAGCTGTGCGACAGCAACCGCATCCGCGTTCATCCCGACGGATGGATAGTGACACCAAGCTCACTTGTTTTAATGCAGGTGTGGCTGGGCCTGCAGAAAAGCTGTAAGCAGACTGCAGTGTTGCTGATCAGTGCTGATCTCCACGTCCGAGTTGGTCCCACAACATCCAGGCACCACGGTGCTTTCACAAGGTAATATGATATGGACACCTTGCACCTCAGTATCAGTTTTGAGTTTGACTTTTGATAAATATTTAAGAAGACACAAGGGTTGGCCTTGGTGATAAATACACTCGTGTTCTTTTTTTAAAGTGCTCTTTCTGCAAAGAATGTTCCTCATGTACATGTTTTCAGAGGATGCGTACACTCCTTAAATGCAAACTGCCATGGAGCTTGTTTAGGCCTTAAACTAGAACTCTTTCACAAAAACTATCATTTAGTTTCTATAGTAGTATTAAAGGTGAATTAATCTTTCCTATAAACAATTCTGCAGTGGCATCTATGCAGTGTTTTCCGTCTGCATATTCCGCAGTGCGGTAGCAAAGAGCTGTGCTATCTGTGTATTCACTTGCATGAGCTTGTTATACTTGTTCATTTAATGTAAAATACTTGTGGAAAAGTATTAGACTATTTCTGTGGTCTTGTATTGCAATTCTGCAGCCATTTATATTGTTTGTAAAACACGAACATTTAACAGAGACAGGAACAAGACAATGCGAGGACGAGCACTTGCTTTCAAATGCTGTGGTTAATGTTGAAATATCACTTTACATAGGTAGAAAACTCATAAGCCTCCGTCTTCTCTTTTTCCTGTTTCTCTGCGAGATTTTCACGCTTTACACACAATATCATGCAAGAACCAGCCCATTCAGTTATGCAGTGGAGCCACCTATTGTGCATGTTAGTTCCAATGGCTTGTTAGAATCTAACAGGGCCGGCTGCTTTGTTTACATTTTTTTGCAGAGGCATATGAGCACTTTGTGTCAAAAACGCTGAGCACTGTGGATACAGAGGCAAGGAGGCTGAAGGACCTGAACAAGCACCTGGCCACCATGCTTCGGGATGCAAAATAAGGATGGTTTGTGTTAATTGTGTGCCCTAAAGAGTGTCCTCTTTGTCTCCGAGCTGGCACATCGGCCGACTCATGTGATAGAAATTAACTCGCTGTAATGTTGGCAGTAGATGTTACTGTGTGGAACTTCACCAAAAATATTGCATGAACAAAAGAACTCATTCAACACAAATGAAAACACCTGTAGAATGCAGCTAAACAAGAATAGTGTCATTTTCCATAGCTGAACGAGAACATTCTCATGTAGCATACACAAACGAGAACGATATCGTTGAGCATAGACGTGCGAGAACTATCTCGTCAAGCATAGCTATGCGAGAATAATCTCGTTTAATGTACCTATACGAGAACGATCTCGTTCAGTGACGATGTCCTCTCGTACACATGTGACGTACGACATCGTTGAGTCTACGGAGCAATAATAGCGTAGAGAAGTTCTTGTAAAATTCTCATACAAATTTTTTCAATAGGGCAGCGGCAGAAGCAGCAGTAGCAACCCCCGTCCTGTCGCCAATGTCAATCTACTCCAATCCGCTCACGCTGGGGATGTCGCCGCCTCTTTCGCCCTAGTCCGACCCGGAGACGGACGAGTGGCACTCGCTGAGCTTTTGCGGAAGGGACATAATGGACACCAGGCCGGGCTTCGGACTCATCATGAAACTGCACCCGAAGAGGCAGTGCCTACACGAAGCCCGGGACGCGCTGCAAGATCTGTTCATCTTAAAGACCAAGGACGCCGCCTTTCACATTACGCTCTTTCAGGCTCACATCGAGTTTACCGCAGATTACAACCCCTGCAGCATGCCCAATGACATCCTCATCCTAATGCGCAACTTTATGATGCAGCAGTGTCAACAGACGATACAAAGGGCGAGAAAGCAGCTGTGCGACAGCAACCGCATCCGCGTTCGTCCCGACGGATGGATAGTCATGGGCAAGGTGTACCCGTCTCACTTGGCATTGGCGATCGACTACAGCGAGGAGGCAGACATTGTGGACGAGCTGCGCGCAGAGCTGCATGCGACAGCCGCCGAGTGGATGCGCATGGCGCGCACCTGGATCGGGAGGCGCTTGCAAGTTGCGCTTGCAAATTTCCTAACTTCATCTAGCACTTAGTGAGTCTATAAATTTGAGCCTTTGAAATAAAGCCTACCTTGTAGTATTGCTTGATGTCTGTGTTGGCTTTTTGTTTTGTTAAGCCAATGACAAGCGCATAAAGCATGCACCCTTTGTGAAAGGCAATACATGAGTGCACAACATCAATGTTGTTGTAAACACCATGTTCAAAACTAATATTTATTATCAGTCATTAAAACGCAATATGACAATACCACTGAAAGCAGGATGACTAGTTCTCATGTAAGCAGGCTTAGAAGGAGGTTATAATACACCCCTATTCCTGAACATGTGCAATACAACCTCCCCTCCCTTGGAAATTGAAATCTTAGTTAAATAAGACACCTGTTCAGAAAACTTCCAGTAATGACGAGATGGTATATTGAACACATGCATTTGACATAGCTTCTGCCTACTTTCGATGCAGACTAATGAATGCTAAGTGCACACTCAATAGAACAATCTTGCTACATAAAATCATCTGCATTGCAACATCAAAAGAGCACTATGCTGCTTAGTGTGCCAGCAGCTTTATGTAATACTTGTGATAAAACCGCTGAAGCCATGGAATGCTCTTGGCAAGAAAGGCTTCATTACTTTCAACTAAAATAATGAGGTCTTGCTTGCTGCTGTACACAAAAAAAGAAACGCTCTGTGGTGTTCGTTACGTACATTGCCACTTGCACTTGACAGTAGTATGGGTACTTGCTAGCTAATCTAAGGCAGCTGTCCTCATACACAACATAGCTAATGAAGCTCTGGCACAGGCTGGGGTCAATGATAAAATCGTCTTTCTTAGAGAAAGGGCACTTGATTTCTAGCAATGTTGTCCCCTTGCTGGTGTGGAGCAGTCCATCTGGGCTTGCACAGAGCCAAAGCTGTCCTGATTGAAAGACGAGGCCAGGCTGCACAGATAATTATTCGTCTAAATGAGCAAATAATTTCCTTTCAGGGATCTGCTCATCCATTTTTAATGAAAAAAACTCTGCATACAGCCACTGGGTGAGGCAGCAAAGAGAAAGTGAAATATTATTCTGGAGCACATTAACATGAATAAAAAAATTCCCAGTTACGATCCGCCTATTTGCATACAAAGTTTTGCTTTATTTATTTTACTGCGGTAGCTGGTTCGAGAAATGAAACGGCATATGATCTAGCACAAATGAATGCAGCATGAATTACTGAGATGCGCCGTGTTCGTACTAAGAGTGGACAACCCTGTACTTTGAAGCTATATTTACTGGGATTATTATTTTTAAAACCTAGCTCGCATGACGCTGAAAATACTGCAAGTACGTATGATGACTGTTGCACTAGTCTAAAACAATCTAGAACAGAAAAAAATGCAATAAGCTAGGCATACCCAAAGTTTTTGTGTAATAAAAAGTATAGATGTGTTACACCTAGTAGAGCATGTTTTTTTTACACTTCCTTAGAAAATGTCTTCACAGTGAATGCATCAACTAGAAATTTTTACTATCACTTTTCTAGACAGGCCACCTCTCATTTGCACTGAAAATATGTTTTTAATTTCAACAAACTACAGTAGACCAGAGATGTAAATGTCAAAATAGTGATACATTAGGCTCAGAGATAGCAATTTCTTAACAGTTAGGATAAATATGTAATTAAGCTTCAATGTTCTAACTGGTTAGTGAACTATGCATAGGAAATTTATCTGCTCTTACCGTGACACTAAAAGAGAAAGACATATCACTCACACTATAAATACAAATATAAACTATGAAGTGTTACACGCCCCATGCATTGCTATGAATTTCGTCTCCACAATTATTCTATAAACGAAGTGAGATAACATTTGAACGCATGGTTGCCAAGAGAACACAAAGGAGGATCACCACAAACACAATGTAACAAAAATTTGAGTCCCATTTTTGAATTTAAAAAGAACATAAATGTACCTTGTATATGAAATGTCTGAAAATGTGAAAGCCTGGTTGATGAACTACTATTACAATGAAATGCATTTTGTGCTATAGCAACTGCCTGCACAATTTTCAAATCTTTTCGCACAGCAACAGCTTTTAGCACTAATAACACACAAGAAAGGAGCCACACACATCTTATTACCTTAGCGATAAACTAGTTATAAGTGAATATGCCAACTTATTGCTAGTAAATTGTAACATTACTGGTTGCAATAACTGGCCTACATCACTGTGGTACCGGCTTTTCTTTCGAAGACCTTCTGAGCCACTGGTTCCATTGCAATACCAGGTAATTTTGAAAACAAAGAGGCTAGCAAAACTGTGCACGTGAGACACGAACAGGTCTTTATGTTCTGCGAATCGGTTCGCGTGAGGGTTGAGATTTAACCCTTTACTGCACCTTGTTGCATTTACGCTACATTCTGATGAACAGCGTTAAAAACCGAAGCAAAGTCAGTTTGGAGCTGCCTGTACACGTTGTTGCATATCCGCAACATTGGTCTGTAAAACGCGGCACCTTGTGCTGCAATCTGTGCTAATCCTTCGCATCTTCTACAAAAACAAACGTGGCGGAGGCTGCGTGCGCCCGCGAGCAGTGATATAGGTAAGTTTTACAAATTGTAAATATATTTCTCCATAAGACAAAGCGAAAAAAAAAAAATTCTTACGCTATGCTCCACATCCTTCTGACTCTGTAGGTTCAAAAAAACATTGTAATTTCGGAATAGTTTGTTCCTGGCGACAGAAAGTTGCTATGTTACACAAATGCAACAACGTGTACATGGTTTATTTTCTTCGGAATAGTGAAATTGCTCCGAAACGCTGGTATGGCCCAGCAATCCCTCCTGATAGTGAAGGCAGTGACTATTCAATTAGTCACGACAGCCACGAGTGTAAGTCCGTTTCGATTCAATATGTGGACAAGATTTTCTCTGGTCGAATTTCCTTTTTTTCTTTTCAAAAGTACGCTGTGCCTCCGCACGTTGCCGTGTCACGTCGTCACGGGCACAGCTTTACGTCTGTGCTTCGATGTTCTACATTTTGACAATAACCCGAAAACACTGCATTGTTTCCTGGCTGGAGGGGAATCTGCATGACGTACTGCACGAAGTGTGGGAACCACCTGTGCTGCACAAGCATGTACAAGTGATTCTCTTTGTTCCACACTAAATCATAGGTGCACCAATGATTGTCTCGTGAAAATAAGCATCTGAGTATGAAGCACTAAATCTATCTTTTACTTTCAACTTATTCTTTATTTACACATTGTTGCAAATATGCAACATACCCTTTATCTGCAAACTGAAACCACAGACATTCGCTAAAGTAAGTTTCCATGGGAGTACAGGTACTGTTATGCTTCCCTACAATTCCATGAATAATATATTGAGGAAGCAAAAAATTGAGCAGTAAAGGGTTAATATTAATGACAGGCGGTGTCCAAATCCACGGCCCAGCAATGTCCTCATCTAGGTAGCAAATACCTATCTTGAAGGCCATGCTGTTGCTTGCAGCAAGCGGCTGAAGCGGTTGCGGGGCGGTTGCGGGAGTCACAAACATGTCATAGAAGTCAGACTGTAGACACCACTTACAGTTCTTTTCTACAGTTTCAACGGCGCTGATGATCCTCAAAAAGGTAATATCCAGATAAGGTAACGCGGTATTTAAATGGCTACTTAAGTACATTGCAAATAGGTAGTACTGAATCCACAGCGCATTGACAATTTCAATTGGTACCAGAAGCAGATCTGAAAGGTTATGCTTTTGCGGCATGCACTCGACAGAAGTGACCGCTAAATAATACATCATGGCCTCCATGTGTTAAAGATTGTGCATAAACGTTATTTTAAAATTTTTCTTTTCTCCACTGCCATCTGGCAACACAGAGCACGCACATTCAGCACCTCCATAAATTCGTATAAGGTGCCAGCAGTCTATGCGTATCTACTACAAGCTATACGAAACTATAAAAGCGTGTGTACGTCTTTGTATAAAGCCCTGCTACCCTAGCCCTGCTATCATCGCTACTTCCCTCGCCATATTTGTGCATACACCAAGTTCTTTCTTTCTTATATACAGTCAATGACTGAATTTTCGGACGCCCAAATTTTCGGACATGCCTGATATTTCGGATGTCATCGCGGCACCGCCACGAGCCCCATAGAATCAATGTATAAGGACATCTGAAGTTTCGGACGCTCGAACCCCCCGCCGTCCAATTTTCTGGACTTTTTGACACAACAGAAGGTCCTTTGGCTCCTCGCGCAGTGCCCTTGTGAAGGAAATCAACTTGCAGCCGAAGAATATTACCGCTTTGAACCACAACTAGCCGAATCTAGCCGTCACACACCGATTTGGTCTGGCCACGCTGGCTCTGTTCATCAAATGCCGCACTTCCGCCTCCGGCGGAGTTTCCAGTGCGGCGCTATTTCGTTTGTTTGCGCAGGCCACGTTTTGGCTAGCGTGGTGTGTGGCTGTTCTGTTGTGTCAAGTGTGCCCTGCAACGCTAGGCCTAGGTGCTTCGACGCTCGTCAGCGAACTCCACTGTTCACAACTTGAGGATTTCACTTGCCTTCGATGGCCCCTACTCCGTCTTCGTCGTCCTTGCCAATGGCATCGAAGCGCGGAAAGCAGTACCGTACCCACGGAAATAAATTTTGAGCAGTTTGTTGACGCTGACAACGAGCTAAACTTCTGCGCAGAACTGACTAACGAGGGAATAGTCCATCAGTTGTGGGGGATTCAGAAGACTCCGATGTTGAAAATGAGGAGCCAATGCCTGCGCCGCCTACAAGCGCCGAGTTGACGCGAGCACTGTTGACTCTTTTATCGGTGTACAGTGCTGACATGACCCTTGCTCAGATTGAGGCAAATATGGTTGCATGCAACCGGAACACCGTCCAAACAACAATCAAGTTATTCAAGCCACTGCAGCAATAACAATGGCTGCCCAACGATGCACATGTACATAATAAACCGGCAGTCGGCTGCATACAGAGTTTTTGAACGCCTCTTTTTATAGCACCTTAATTGATGCTTTGACAGGGTTTCGGAAGCCTGGTTCTTCGGCCTTCACCTCTAGATCCGAGAAAAAAAGAAAAAAGGTGAGTTTTTTTTGCATGCATTCATTTTTTCGGACTGCCTGAATTTTCGGACGTTTTTACGTTCCCTAGAGGGTCCGAAAAATCGGTCGTTGACTGTATTCCTATTCCCATAAATTCATATTTCCTTTTTCTGTATCTTTTACATATATATCTATATATAGCTTAATTTGAGTGTAGTGTCATGGTTAATTTTTCTTTTCAGTTTTTTTTATAAGTGCTTATATTTATTTGTAGATGTGTGTTTAGTGTATAGTGTAGTTAACTTGCTTCATCTTTACTTATATAGTTGTGCTACTTTCTTTTATTAGTTCCTTTCACACTTTTGTAGGTATTTATTTATTTATGCAGTGATAGTGTACTTTGTTTGTATATTTGTGCTTGGAAATGGCAGCGCCAATGTACGCATATGTCGAATATGAGGACAGAGGTAAGGCGATTGTCTCCGTAAGCCTGATAAAAAATTACTGTCCCAATGGTGTGAATGACTTGGCCTGCAATAAGCGAGTTTATTGGCGACAAAATGCAAAGGCGAAGAAGGCTACTACTCTGGCAACGTCATGGTGTTGGGATGCGAGTATGCCCCAACTCTCAACACTTCCTTTGCTTCACACGGAAGTCGATCGCAGGGCAAGGTTCTGACTGCTGATCTAGGTGTCACAGGAGGCTTTTCTCATAGCTGAGTGCTTTTTTTGCTGCGACGATATATTGAATTTTTCACAAGTACTCCTCCAGGAAGGCACATGTAACTAGCAAATGGAAGCCTCGGGAAAGCACCTGAGATTATAATAACACTGTGCCAATCGCGGTGCTCTGGCTGCATTTCATGCAGCCTCGATGTCGCTAAATGAAGCATGCACACAGCGCTGTGTGCGCGTTCTTTTATTGGGCCCAGTTATTGTAACAAGCCCTTCTGATCGATGAGATTAGTTCTGCGATTTTATCGCGATGATTTTGAAAAGTTATTCCTTCTAGCTGCATCAGTGGTCATAGTGACCGACTGCGCTGTCAATGTGTTGAGGGCTGTGAACGGTGGAGGATAGAGTGGCATAGAATCGAGCGTAAGGCATTGTCATACATTGTAAGGGATGTCCAACGTAGGTGGTTTATATGCCATTGATAAAAGAAATGGGAAATAACTGCAAAAAAAAATCTAATCTTGCATGTGCTCGCCACGCGTTACTATGCTTGAAATTCGACCTCGTTTCCCACTTTGCCGAAAAGTTTAGCTCAACAGACCCTCTCTTTCTCATTTGACATGTGCAACATGTGTTCAATAGAAGAGGAACTTGCTGTATCAAGACTTTACCTGTGTTAATTAACACACATTAACATGTTCCTTAAGGAACATGTTAACGGATGTGTGATGTGAAGCGACAAAATGACCATGCTGGGATGTGCTTGTCTTGGGGTACTTACTGCTTCTGCTCGTTACTTTTCCTTTTCTGTATGTGTTATGGAGTTCCTCAGTTATATTTAGTGCCTAATGTTTCTACATGTGTCATTATTATTGCTTTTTAATTGGTAACTGCGATGACCATCACAAATGCCATATTTTCTTGTAATCAGTATTTTGTTTACAATATCCTTCAGACAGCAAAGCTGATCTTATTTCTAGAATGTCTAATCAGCACAAGCCTGTGCCCATGGATGTTTTTGAACATACAAGTGAGAGATATCGCCACAGGCAGAAGCCAGCTCTCAAGGTAATAATAATGATAATAATGCTTTAACAATTGCAAAGTTTGTCGAAACAAATATCACCCAACTTCGTTTTCCTCTTGCCATTTGCATTATTACTAGGATGCACCAACAAAAGAAAAGAGGCGCCGAATAGAAAGTGCCAGAAAATCGAGGATGCAAAAGATCTTTCAGAAAAAATCTGGTGGAGATTCGGACTCCAGCAGTGAAGATGAGTTGGTGCCCTGGAAGCTGCTCAAGAAAGCTGAAAGTGAAATTGCAGGGCTGCAAATCAAATTAAGAATATCTGAGCAGCAGCGGATGGAAGAGCGGCAGCAAAACCTGAAACTGCACGGCTTGCTTGAGAAGAGGATGAGTGAGCAATAATTTATTTTTAAATGACTGTGTCACTTTGTTTAGAAATTTATTTTTGCAGCATTCTGTGTTGCCTCACAAGTGTGCTGTCAGTCCTTGCGCAGGAATGGTGTAGTAAGATGCCTCAGCATGCAAGCTAAGGTTTTAGATTAATGCTAGTCAGAGAATTGATTGTGCTATGTGTGGAGATTTATGTAACAATTATGATTGCGCTTATGTGAAAGTGCATCATGCAGATTCCTTGGAGGCCTCCATAGTTCAGGCAGTAAAAACAGAACTTCGTGAGGCAAGGCTGCCTTCACAGGTATGTAATGCCATGTTGATATTTTATGGGGAGCAAAATTTCATGATTTTGCAACGTCAAATCAAGTGAGGCACTGCTTCCCATGGACGGATTTAAAATTTGGTAACTTGACAATCTAGTTTAACCTTTTGCTGCCACAATCTCACTGCTATCATGACATCTATCACAACATTTCTTTGGCAGCAGACATGATTTGCATCCATAGTACGTGATTTAACCCTTTGTGGTCTGTTGTCGGGCAGGGCCCAGCAAAGTAACACAGCCCTAGCGGTCCGCTGTCGGGCACCGCCCGACAAGAGTGTTCGGGCGTTAAATTTCGTGGTTTTTCTCCCTGTGATTCGCACGCATTCTTTCTATATATGATGCGCGATCTCTTGAGGAATAATTGAACTTTGTTTGTTGAAGTTTACTTCTTTTTGCACTAGGGTGCAGCACAAATGGCTTCTGGATCCCAGGGCATTCTCACTTGTGCGCGGAACCACATGTGCACATGGTTCGCTGAGAAGCATGGCCACTTTTTCACTGCGTGCATTTCACGGTGGCGCATTTAGTGAAAGCGATGATGGCTTCAGTGATGAAGAGAATTATGTGCCTGCATCAGATAGCGATGACACTGTTTCGACAGAAGTGAGTGACGAAGATGACTGCGGTGGAGACAGCACCTCTGTTGACACACAAAGGGACAGTGTAACACCAAGTGGCGAAAGCTTTTTTTTCTGGCTTCTAGAAGTTTCCATTTTCAATGGTTTTATTTTGAGGCACAAACAGCTGCAGAATCATGGCGAGAAAGAACAGCGACACCTGCAGTACCACATCAACCTCATCCAACAGATAGCGGGCGAGTCACGTGAGGGCTAGACCCAAAAAGCCGGGCCCGTCAGCACGGAAAGAGTGCGAGGAAAGGCTAGATCGGAGGAGCAATTTCATCTACAAGCTCCCAGGCCGAAGCAGCAAGGACTGTGCTGTTTGTAGCGATCAAAAAACAAAAGGAGGCAGGAGGGAAACTTTTCTGCAGAACCTGCAGTAACAAACCCTGGCCTGCACCCGGGTGAATGCTTCGCGCAGTATCACACGCTACTCAAATATTGGTAAAGGAGTGTCCTGCAGAATTCAAGAGAAAAAATAAATATCCTGTGAGTGTTTCTTCCACAGTTTGCGTTTTTATTTGCGTCGCCAGAAACTGGCAAAAGACTTTCGGAGGACAGCCGGACAGCCGGAAAGTCAGGACAGCCAGGACAGCCAGAAAGTGGGTAAATGTTTTGGATAGCAAAGGGTTAAAGATGGTATGCATAGGAAGATACTGTGCACTTCTATAGTGGTGTGCCAAGGCATTGATTCAGGCAAGTTGGTCTCATATTGGGAGCCTCAATATCGCTTAAAAGGCAGGGACAGATAAGAAACAACTACATATGGTGGTAGCTTTTAACTGCTTATTTTGGAAAGGAACATGTCCTTTTATGGACTCTCTACACATGTCCACAATGGCGTGACATGTAAATGACAGCACGCATACATGACTTTAACTAAGCAAGTTCTTTATGGGATGGTGGCAGTCAGCACCCGTCTGCTAAGTACTGAGTATGAACAGCTTCTATTACCTCACATGTCAGCTGTTGTCCGGCTCTGCCCATGATACTGCACTGGTCAAACAAATGTGCAACCACACTTTTTACAATATCGGGCCAGTGACTCACCGCCAAATTTCTTTGCATCATTGCTACGCTCCCATAGCCAACCATTCAGGCATCATCCTGTTTGTCCTACATAGGATCTAAGGCATTGCAGGTGTAAGTGGCAGATGATGCAGTGGTGTTTGGCAGCAGCATTTGGGTTATTCATCCGGCACAGCCTTGCTAGCTTGTTAGGTGAGGAGAATACTAGTACATCCGATCGTTGGGCAATCCTTTTTGGGTTGTGCGATAACTTATGTATTTAATAAAGGAAAAAATTGGACATCCACCCATTCGTAGCAATTGCTACAAAGGAAGCCCATACGAAAGAAAAGCTTCGCAGATGAAGAAAAGTTTGTCCTGGTCCGGGACTCGAACCCGGGACCACCGCCTTTCCGGGGCAGCCGCTCTCACCTGAGCTAACCAGGCAGCTAGCAGATGGCAGGGTGAAGTCGAATTTGTCAGCTCGATGCAAAGGCAAGAGTTTGACGTAATAGTAGGGTGGATGTCTCATTTCCCCTTATTTAACCATTTTGGTCCTGGTGGTGTCAATTGGCACCACACGATAATGGTACTGCCACGCAAAGAAAATGAGACAGGAACTTGGAAATTTTCGCCCGAAGTGAAGTCCGGGCCCACCTACTGCCATGGACGTCAGCATCATCACTCGAACGCTGAATTCACGACGAAGAAGCAGCGGCGGCGACATCATAGTGAACGCAGAGCCAGGTGGGTTCCGACTTTATGCAACTGTAGCTATGCAATTCCCTTCGATTATGTGCCCACTTTTTTGTATGTTGTGCCTTAGTAGTACATTAGTGAGAAGGCGTTTGAGTTATTTTGTTTGCACGTGCAGCTTTCTCACAGTGGCATGCTTTTGTCATGTATGATTTTAACACCGTCAGGGCTCAACGGTTGCAAATGGCGGTGTGAGAGTCGATTGTGGTGCCTGTTTTAGAGGCGCAATATCTGAATAAATGCTGACGCGGTATGCCAATTACCCTGTTTCTCTTTGTTCACAGGTGCGGGTATACCTGCGACTTCGTTTTATCTGTGCCACCGAACCCACTCCACACGGCTACAAGCAACAACAGACGCGCTGTTCGAGGAGCTCGACAACGGCACCTCGTCCGACGTAGACAGTGAATTTGATGACTCAGACGACGAGGGTGTGCGGCATTGTGCTTCTGATGAAGCTCAAACGGAGAGCGACAGTAAAAGCACCGATAACGAGAGTGCACTGGATACATCTGGCGACTGGAGACTAAAATCGTTCAAGGTACCGGTAACTACACAGGCGATGTCCACAAAGCATCGGAACTCGGAGAGTTGCTGTCGAAGGGTATGTGTCCAATAGTGTATTTCGGAGATGACTGAAAAAACAAACCAGTACTTGGTACTTCACGGAGGCAGTTGCGTCAACACCAATGAGGCAGGGATAAGGCATCTAGCCGCAATACATCTCACAATGGGTGTTCTCCACTACCCGAGGCTCAGACTTTATTGGAAGCCGAACATGAAGTGCAATCTCGTGGCGTCTGCAGGAAGGTTGCGCAACCATTTCAAAAAGTTGCGCAATAACCTGCACATTGTAGACGTGAACCACCCTGACTCCACCGACCGTCTTTGGAAAGCGAGGCCACTGCTTGATGTTTTCCAAAGCAAGTGTAAATCACTCGTAGCAGAGGAGCGCCTCTGCATAGATGAGCACATGGTGCCCTTCAGAGGATGCCTTGACATAAAACAGTATGTCAAAGGAAAGCCGCACCCATGGGACATCAAAATATTTATGCTCTGCAGCAAATTACCCTATCAGGGGTCCACAACAAAGATCGAAGACCACGTCAAACAGCACTATGGTGTTACAGGTGCAATAGTTTCGCATTTGGCTGACAGAATTCCATCTGGTGTGGGACACAAGCTTCTTTTTTTTCTATACAGCTATTTCACGTCCCCACCACTGCTCCGTAAAATGTTGTGTAAAAAAATATTTCCTGCCGGCACTGTAAGATCGAACAGGTGTGAAAAGTGCCCTTTGAAGACTGAGAAGGTGCCGAAAAAAAGTGGCCGCACTTCTTCAGAGTGCGTTGTGAGCACTGATGGAAATATAGCGATAACAAGGTGGATGGGCAATAGGATTGTGACCCTTGCATACAATTTTGTTGCTATTGAGGAGGAAGACAGTGTTCGTTGTTGGAACAAGGCGGAAAAGAGTTTTGTAGACGTGAAATGACCAGCTGTCATTAACGCATACAACCGCAGCATGGGTGGGGTCGATAAAGTAGACTTCCTGATTTCCCTTTATTTTACCATTACCCTTTACTCCCTTTATTACTCCTTTTACCATTTAGCTCTGATGTACGGTCTTTACACCATGCTTGTAACTCTGTAACTACCGATGTTATGAAGTTGAATTTTTTTGGCAATGTTATTTATGTCCTAAACAAGAAAAAATAATGTATCGAAAAAAACCTGCAAAGAAAAAAAATGAGGGCTGAAAGGGTTAAACACCGAGCATGACCGTGGCCCCAAAGTCGAGTTGTTCATAATGTAGATGAAAAGTCATGAAGAAATCCCAAGTCCAGAAGGGTAAAAGTGGATTTCTGTAAATCATGCCACTGTATTAGAGCTCAGAAAGCACTGGAACGTCTACAACTGGAAGGCATGGCAATGATGAGACCTACTTCAAACTTGCCTTTAGATGTAACAGAAAAAAGTTCTCTAGATTTAAATGAATGCTGTGGGAAGGAGCCCTCAAATTAGAGCCGAGCCCCACTATAAGATCTCTGTCAAATTTTGTGTCACTTTTAAAGAGGAAAAAGTTGCCTGCACAAGCACCTTTCACCCGAAAGTGAAAGATGTCACCGGCCTTCTCGTGAAGCATTTTGGAATTTTATGGGAAGACAATAAAGAATTTGCCTATTTCATTCCTGCTTCCATCATACTCAAGAGAAAAAGCTTGCAAATAATTGTGAAGAAGACTGCTTATGCTGAGAAGACACTTAACCTGTTATCCATATATAATCAAGATAGCTGATGAATACCAGTGCGCCTGATTGTGAATGTTGTAATGCTTTTCATGCTGAAATAACAGCATCACCATTCTAAAGGGTCATGTTTATTTATGAGCTTCACTATACAGTAATACTAATAAAGTTTCCGGAACAAAACCGAGTCAAACAATGTTTCAATTCAATATGAATCAAATCCTATGTTTACATCCTGGTATTGGCCAAATATGTAAATAATTTCATTATCTGTAACTGTGAGATTACTCTAGCTTGCATGTAAAGCAAAATACGATAACTTGGATGCACTTTTTTATTTTGGGCAACTAATTTTTTCTCTTTTCCTTCTCCGTTCCTTTTCTGGTGGATTAGGCTCATTTCTTTAAAAAAAAAAAAAACTTCAAATGCTTTATGAGGCAGTAATTTTTCAATTAGGAAGGTGACCTTCCCAGCAAGCAGACACTCCCTGTTGGTTCAGTCAGCAACTGCAAGTGGCATACCTCTCCTATGTTCTGCCACATCACAGCTGAGGACTTCCTTTTCTGTCACGACGCTGCCCGACATACTTTCGTCTTCTTGGTGCATATTCAGAGGTGGTTTCGTGTGCTGCGTGTGTCACACAAATGCAGAACTTGTTCTCGCTGCTGCTGCCAGCTATTTTAGCACTACAAGCAACATGCCTGATGTCACAGCACTGTTGTACACAATGTCATCCCGCCTGCTGTCAGTGGTTTCTTCAAGAGCATGCAGGTATTTCTTTCAGTTTGGAGCTGATTTCACGGCATACATTGGTGTAACACTTTGTAAACATGATTGTCCCTATGCGAGCTACACACAGTGATCGTCTTTGAAAAACGTGTAGTTGGCCTCGCTGGCGGCACTGAAGTAGAGAAAAAATTCACCAACGATTACGATACTCCTAAAGCCAAATTTGAGTGCAGCTCCATACAAGTTTTCATTTTGCGATATATTGGCTGGTGCGGACAATCTGTCTCGTGCAGCGCAATGCAACTGGAGTGAAGTGTGGGGCGACTGCCTCACTAACGTAGAGATCACAAGAGGCAGCGTGCAGGTGATGTGTCGGTGCGATTCACAGCAGATGACGCGCTCTACTCTGGCGCCACCTTATAGCCATCGGTGCTACACTATGTTTTTCTCACGCTTTTGCCATACCCTCCTCTTCCACATTACACTTCATGGTTCCCTACATCCTCCTCCTCCACTTTCCTCATCACACCTTTAATCCTTGCTGCACTCCATGTTCGCTCCTTCATCCTTTGCTCATTCGCATGGCTGTGCCGGTGCTTGCTGCAGGAATGGGCGCCCAGAGCTGCGCTCTAAAAGAACCAGGAAAGATGTCTGCTCAATAGAGTTGACTGTTTTCAGAAGAGCTTCGCAAGGACCATAACAATCTTTGTAGTGTCAGCATTATGAAGGACAGTGAGCTTTTGTAGGGACATTGATTAATTTTGGAAGTGGATTAGCAGGAATGCTTTGTAGTGTTTTCCAAAGGCACATTCAGTAATAAAGCCTCCGAGGCACTGAATAAGAATCATTCTTATATCAGAAAGTCACATTCGAAGAGAAAAAGTAAAGTTATGACATGCCTAAAACTGGACAGGTTTGCAAGGGATGTAAGTAACGTGGTCTTATGCTCAATGTGTTTTTCACTGCTAAAATGTACAAGCCTGGTATACCATTTAGTTCTGTTAGCAAATGGGGTACTTGGCTCCTTCATGTTAGCCAGTACATATTAAAGGTACTGAAGACCCAGAAAATAGATGATCCTATCCCAATGAGCAACTTTTATGAGACAGTGCACTACATTCAGGACAACTGGGTGTTGCCCGTGTTATTTTCTTTTGTATCATTTGTGTGTGTCATATAAGTACCAACAATGTCTCAGAGCGGCGTTTGTCAGTTTGCAATTACCAGAGTCCTTCCATGTTTTTCTGGTCACGAAACTCCGCCGTGACGCTATGGGAGAGGTTCATATGCTGCCCAAAGGTGCCGTGACGCGGCGCCACTGTGCCACAAAGGACATCGTTCGCGTACCGAAACATGTGCGCAGTGCGAGGCAAGCTGAGTGATCGGGTGCGTTCTGTGCATGTGCTGCGCTATTTTTCGAGTGCTGGGCTGTTTAGTTGAAGTGGCGGGATGGGACAACGATGCCGAACACGTGTTGCAAATAACAGCTGAAGAAGTAGAATGGTGGTATCTCTAACAAGCTATTTAAAAAAAATTGCTGTATTTGTGATGTGGCTACTCGTGTTCATTTGAGAGTTGTTTTGCAATGTGTTATGAAGTACTTATGCTTTACACTTTCTTGTTTATAGAAATAATCTATTATGCATTCTGTATACAATCTATTATGCATTCTGTATTTATTGCCATTCGTTTGCTGGTGTTTGTTTCCTGCCCCCCAATACATATCTCTCACGGTTGATGTTATTTCTTTATGCTTATTATATCAGTGTCATGCTTTTAACAAACTTCTTGCATTGTGAATGGTGGACCATTTGTGACCGGACGCCTCTGTGCTGTCTGTATTTTGCTCCGCTTACTTTACATGATAAATAAATGATTGTGCTTGCATGTTGTTTTTGCACCAACACGTTCTATTTCTTTTCTTAATCGAATTATAAAGTTTTTAAAATATTGTAAATAGTTGCGCATTAAGAACCAAAATACCTAGTCTCGTCGTGTCCGCGTCGAAACTACGAGCAGCGTGAATAAGTGCTGGGCTTACTGACGCTTCTAAACGACTGCTTGCTAAGGCAATTGCCTAATTACAACACAGCTAGTTTCAACTTCGCAGGTCCTAACACTTCATGTTTGCCTTAATCCGTTGCTAAAAGCCGCACCGAAGACACTTAGTAGCAAACTTTGTCTTGCATTAATCCTACTTAAATCTCATTCAGAAATGGCATCGCTTTGCAGAGAAATCTTAAGCGCACGGAGCAGCTCAATTTCCTTTTCTTTGTCATTAAGTATTCTACAGCAGTAGCCCTTCGCAATAACAATTTGATTCTTTTGATCTCCTTATAAGACACTGCCCACAGTCAGAGTCCTTCTCTGCCACAGTTTAACAGAAAGTTAACAGCTGTGCTCGGCGAACAATCTGGCACTATGCACAACGGAGAGTTGGCGCTTACTTACTGGTAAGCGGGAGTGACAGCCCATACGTTTGCATCTGGTGATAAGTGGGACCACTGGCGCTTTTTTGCGAATGCGCGGTGTTTAATTTCAGGCAAATATTAAAAAGCGGAGCCCACTGAAGTGTTCAGGCGAACAGCGATGATGTAGAAATCTGGACCGAGACCACCCAGCCGTGTACAGTGGACGCATTTCGACAGGGGCGAAATGCAAAACACGTTTATTTAAATTTAGGTGCATTATAAAGACATTTAGTAGCGAAGTTTGTCTTGCTATAATCCTACCTAAATCTCATTCAGACATTTATTTATGTTTATTTAAATTTAGGTGCATTTTAAAGGATCCCAGGTGGTCAAAATTAATCCCGAGTCCCACACTACGGCGTGTCTCATAATCGTATCGCGGTTCTGGCTCTTAAAATCCTTTTTTTTTTTTTGTCTGAGACCGCCGCAAGCTCCATGTTGTGTGCGGCTTTTTTTTTTCGTCCCGGGCACTCATATCATGCAGAAGACGCGCTCAGGCAGTAACTTAAGCATATTCAATGTTAAAAATAGTTACGTGAAACTAAAGCGACGGTTGAGGAAGTTGAGAAAGCTAGAATACCGAGGCTGCCCCACACACAACCACAGCGGTAGAGGCGTTCGCATGCCCTCTCACGCACGGTTGCGCCTCTAGCAGCGGGCGCTGGCTCTATATGAAACTGAGGTGGCAGTTTCTTGACCAGAAAAAAAATGGAAGGACTCTGCAATTACTAAACCTGGTGGGGAGTATTCAACGTTCCCAAGAAAATGTTGCTATACAAGAATCAGCCCTATATATCTAAAAATGTGAAATATATGTAATTCCATTTTTCTAATGCTTGGAAATTAATTCATATGTGAAGTACATTCATTTAACTATGGTTGCAGCTTGGCTGTGGTTCATTTGTTAATAAGACTTATATGTGAGCATGTGCATATGAGAGGTCTCTTGTGCAAACAATTTCTTATTCTGTGAAGAAATGCGCATTTCCTCTTTTTCCCATTCCTTAAGTCATGGTGTTGCAGGTCTACACTGTGAAGTCATGTAGTTGTAGGTGGCAAGGCATCCCTCAAGCTGCTTTACTTCTTGTCTCCTATAAACTTGAAAAATGAGCTTCGAACTCTGATGACATGCTTCATGTGAATTCGAAAATTGTCTATTTTTCTAAATGTCGTCTGTTATAAAAATTTCGTATAGCAGGAAGAAATTTAAAACAGTAAAGCAACTTCTCTAAGAAAAAAAAAACCTCATGAACCACAAAGAGCACCGTGGGAGACCCCATCCTAGAGTGGAAGTATGACGGTGCCGTTTCTGGGTTCATGGGTAAAGAGAAACAAACATACATGTGGATATACTAGACCAAGATATGTAAATGATCAACACTTTTGCCCTGTTTGTATGGCTTCTGGGTCTTCGTCATGATGCTTGTTGTTCAGGTCAACCTCTTCAGTTTTTCGTAGTGTTGGGGTTAGGTATGTGGATTAGTTTCTGAATATTGTCGTAAAGTTACACATGAAGATGTGCACAGCATCGGCAAGACAGCTGGGCAAGATGGCGTTATCCTCTAAAGCCTTCGTCGTCAGTCCAAACTTCTTTCTCAGCGCCTGCATCTTCCCCAGTGCGCATCCCAATCTTAACTTCTTTCTTAGTGCTGGCTCGTGACACTTAGTGACACTATTTCCCCGCCAAAACAAAAGCATCGTCTGAATGCTTGCTAATATATAAAGCACAAAAGAACATAGCAGTGCACTTGCAGTAAGCACTGGACAACACAGAAGCATTCTGCGAAATGAAACTGGCAAATTTGTGTGAATGGGGATCACAATGCGTTAACATGTGAAATAGAGTTTCAGGCCAACACTGTGGAGTATCTCCAAGTGGTGCTTTGGATGCCAAGGCGACGCAGAAATGTCTGGATTAACCTCCGAGTTCACTTCACCAATGTAGTGTAGCACTTTGTAAGGCCTGAAGTACTGACACAGCTTCCCAGATAACCCCTGGTGATGGATCGAAGTCTACACCTAGATTTGGTCACCTGGTTGGTATTCAACTTGCAGATGCCAAAAGTTGCAGCACTGCGAGTCCGAACACTGCTGCTTCATGATGTGTATGCTCATGAGTTGACGAGCTTCCTCTGAGTATTGAATAAGTTGATCAGCGTCAGAAGCAATTTAAGCGTCAATGTTGTGTAGAATCATGGTGCGAAACACGATCTGAACCGCACGCCCATAGACAAGATGGAACGGCATGAATCATATGGTTTCCTGAACAGCGGTTTTGTACGCAAGTGTAACCTATGACCGGATCTGATCCCATGTTCTATGCTGAACGTCAATGTTGATCCACCGCATGTTAGTGATAGTTTGTTCAAATGTTCCGTCAAGTCTGTTGGTCTGCGAATTATATGCAGTCGCCAGGTGATGCTGTGTACAGCTCAGCTTAAACATGTCCTCCTCCATCTGGTCTATAAAAGCAGTTCCTCTGTCGGTGATGACATGATGGGCACCATGTCCGAGGACTATGCGATCCATAAAAAGCTGAGCAACTTTGTAGGCTGGTACAGCTTTTGTCTTGACGTAGCGTGCTAGGCGGTCTGTGGCAACTATAATCTGCTTGTTGCAGGCGACTGACAAGGGAAAAGGTCCCAGCCGATCCATGCCAATTTGATCAAACAGCACGTTACACGGTACGATGGGTTGGAGTAACCCCCAGGTTTATAGACAGTGATTTTCTATGTTGACATTCAGGGCAGCTTTGCATCCAACACTTCGAAGTGGTAGAAACTCTGGGCCAGTAGCATGTCTGGCGTACTTTGGCAAGGGTACGTGAAAAACCCAAGTGTCCAAATGTGGGCTCATCGTGGCAAGCAAGGAGAATGTCATGACAGAGGTCGGCAGGTACAACCAGCAAAAAGGCTTTGTCACTGGCACTCGGGTTTTGCTTGTACAGGGCATCATTTCAAAGGCAGAAGGTCAAGAGACTGCGAGAAAGGTGCTGTGGCATGGTAACATTCTTTCCTTCTACGTGATTGATGAGAGGGCAAATTTTGGTGTCCTCGTGCTGCCATAAGATTAGGTGAGATGCAGTGAGGGTTTCAAATAATCTGCCATTTTTGTCCATGTCCTTTTTCCAACGTTTGACAGGCATCCGATAATGAGTCACAACTAGTCGGCATCATCATGTTTGCAGCACGATTTGTAGGCAATGGTAACATCAAACTCCTGCAGACAAAGATGCCAACGTGCCAGTCACCTGGACAGGTATTCTAAATTCACCAACCAACACAAAGAATGGTGGTGTCTCACCACCTTGAAAGGGCAACAATAGAGATAAGGCAGAAATTTCATGATGGCTCACTCAACTCTAACACTCTTTCCTGGAGGTGGAGCAGTCGATTTCAGTGCACGAAAGAGTGCAGTTAGCGTAAGCGATAACTCACTCAGTATATTCCTAGTGCTGAACAAGTACAGTGCCGAGACTGATGTTGCTTGCTTTGGTACGCATCTCGATGTCAGCGTCCTCATCAAAGTGAGCAAGGATGGGTAGATCCTGCAGGCATTGTTGTAACTCTGTGAAAACTGCATCTTGATGATCAGCCCAAATGAAGGGTGCGTCATCTTGCGTGGGGCTAATGAGTGGTTTGCAATCTGAGAAAAAATCAGGGACAACGCGTTGTTACTATGCACACAGGCAGAGAAAGCAATGTACTGCTTTCTTGTCATGCGGAACTGAAAAAGCAGCCACAGCAGAAGTTTCGTCGGGGTCAGCCCAAAAGCCGTCGTTGCTCCCCACATGCCCGAGAAACTTGTGCTCTTTGTTACCGAAGGGGCACTTTTCCGACTTTAGCGCGAGATTAGTGGAGCAGAGCACCTCAAGTACCATCTTTAGATGTTTCAGATGTTCTTCGAACGTTGCCCCAAACATGACGACGCCATCCGGGCCCTAAATTGAGCCAATTCAGACTGGTCAGAACAGTGTCCATCATTCTCTGGAATGTGGCTGGTATAGAACACAGGCTGAATAAGAGCACTTTAAATTCATACAGTCCATCTGGGATAACAAAGGCAGTTCCTTCGAAATCTCATTCGTCAAATTTAATATGGCAACATCTACTTCTCAGATCTATGGGTGAAAAATACTTGGTTCACTGCAGTCAATCTAAGGAATCAACGATTCGTGGAAGCGGATAAAAGTTTTTTTTTTTGTGATGTGATTCAGCTCGCTGTAGTCCAAGATGGAACAGAAGCATTCTGTCTTTCTTTTTGTCAAGGACCACTGGTGATGACCCAGGACTTTGGCACGGTTGTATGATGTTGTTGTCAAGTATCTCCAACTTGTGCGTTAATCACATTGTGCTGTTTTGGCCAAACATGGTAAGGCAGTTGTCATATAGGACGAGAATCGTCATACGTGATTATTCAACGTCCCGTGATGGGAGTCTGGCACACCTTAGAAGATGCGAAGCACCTATTTTCCGTGTATTTTCCGAAGCACCGTATTTTCTGGTGTATAAGTCGCTTTCTTTTTCTGAAATTTTCTTTGGTGTGTCTTATACACAGGTGCAACTTATATACAGCTGCTTCTTCGGTTTGGATGACATGGCCATGCGAAACGTGCTGGGTTGACTTTCTCTGGCAGTTGCTACAGGTTGCGTGTGCGCTATGGAGGTGCTAGGTCCTTCTCGTGATCGAGTTGCAGAAGGCAGTGCGAGGACAGAGCAGCAACGCAAGCGGTGGTAGGCCGCGAGTCAACCAACTCCGAAGTCGTCACATCTGCAGATTGCTTTCAAGATACAGCACACACCACTGCGCAAACTATGCAGCTGCTACCAGAGTACAAGCCACCCTTCCTCCCTCCCATGCTGCCTTCCCGCTTTCCACCCTTGTGCGTGTTTTGGCTAGGTTGCCAGCTTTCACTCGCATATAGAGCATAAACGGCGTGCGAGGCGATGGTATTGCCCCTGGACTTTAGATGGGTACACTGCGGTGACCATGATGGCAGAAATGCGCCTGGAGTGTCCTATCACTGCTTGCGTGTGACCCTCGTTCCCGAAGTGTAATGTCACTGTCTGTATTTCTTTAAATCTCTTACCAAATCAACAGGTTTGTCTTGTACACCGATGCTATTTATATATGCTTTTTCTCAGAAAAACTGCTGTTTTGAGGGAGGTGCAACTAATACAAAGGTGCGACTTATACACTAGAAAATATGGTAGATAATGCCAAGTGGTCGGGCTGGGCTGTCCATTTTCATAGACGTAAAACCTTTAATAACACCTGCTACGGGGCCAGCAAAACCGATAACAGTACAAAGAAATAGGTGCCAATGTTCCTTTGCTGGAATTAATCACAAGCGCAGAACGACCTTGAAGCATGACAAGAGTGCGGGCTGTACAGACACCTTGAGTCAGCATAAGAAAAATTGCCCTCTGCAACCACTTCGCTCTTAGAAAGACCGTTGTGCATGATGGCTAGCAGGACACTTGCATACGGTGGTACCGTTACGCGGTCAGCATCAACTCGAAGCGCATTACAATGGGAACTGTCAAGGCTGTTTGCAGGTCTCTCTGCCAAGGTCATTGTGCACTCCCAGAGGTTACAATGGCTTTATACTGGAGCAAAAAGTCAATGCCCAGGATGAGGCCCTGAGCACAATTGCCGAGTACAAGGCAGCTGGCCGGAAACGTAGACCCACGAATTTGTGCTCTGAATGTGCACATGTGCAACGGTGTTATGATATGCCTGCCAGAAGCACGAATTTGGGTTCCAGATTAAGGTGTATTAACTTTTCAGAGTTCTGTTGCTAGTTTCTCACACAAGATTGAGTAGTTGGCACCCATGTCCAATAACACACTAACATGTTGATCGCTGAACACAAGTATGTCCCACAAGAGTCTGTCTCTGAGATCACCTGCTATCGTCACTGAATTGCATTGAATATTTCGTACTCACATCGATGGGAGGTCTTTGGAAGGGTGATCGCCAGTGGCCTAGTTCCCGAAGGTCACTGTTAGTTTTCCTGGTGAGGGGCTTGGCAACTGTCCCTGCACTGCTTTTGGAGGGCTCTGAGGGGTTGCGGAAAATCCCTGGGAAATGGCGATCATGACTGCCACCACAGGAACAGCGGCATGCTCTGCTCATTCAAGTACTCCCAAATTGCCCTGGGCCTTTCATCATATCTGGGCCTTGGTGAATCCATGGAAAAACCTCACGGTCTGAGGCAGCAGTAAGGCACTCACAGTATACTTGACCGGCTTCACCAGTGATAGTAGAGCGGCTGTCTGTTCCGGGCATGCCAGGTGTCAGATTTCCTCCGAAGTGGGCGCTGATCCTATGTATGCTGGATCGGTGCAGTGATGACAGCAGGAAATACGCTGTGGCAAAAGACGCGGCAAGGATGAAAAGTGCCGGAGCAGGAAAAGAGCACACCAAAACTCTCGCATACGATGCATGCTGTAGTTGTGTTGATACAGGGGGCGTTTTGCTAATCGGAAGTTTGTCTGGATCGCTTGCTGAGCTTCATTTCCCATGAGAGCAGAAATGGAACCCAGCATAGGATGAGGAGGGCAGCAAAGTCATGCAAGCTCATAACACACCACAGGGTGAATAAGGTCCAAAAGAAAGATGTTATCAATGGCAATTGGGTCCACTGGCGCAGTAGTGTTCACTTCCCTGTCATATATAGCTGACCGCTGGTCTCTCGGTGAAGTAGCGTTCACTTGCCTTTCAGAGCATTGGCGTAGCACCTTCTCCATCGTGGCGCCTTCAGTCAAGAATGCAGCCACAGTCTTCGGCAGACTTTGAACAAGGCCAGCAAGTAACTCTTCTTTAACTCCATCTATCAAATGGCGCAGCTTCTTCTGGCATGTTTGAGCCCACCTGACAAAAGAGGTGTGTCATGTCCTCAATGTACAATGTTACGGTTTTATTCCACAGATGGAAGTGGAACGCCCGTTCAGCTTGTTTGTGGCGACCAGTATTGGCGTAGGCTTCGATCAAGGAATGGCGGAACTCGAGCCATGATTGGAGGAGCCCTTCTTGGTTCTCATACCAAGTGTGAGCACAGTCATCAAAGCTGAACTACAGTTGAATCCCGCCACAACGAATACCGCCACAACGAAATTTCCGCGACAACGAATAATTTTTTATTCCCCGCGAGTATCCTATAAGAATTAATGGCCTAAATTTCTCTGCACAACGAACCATTTTTGCAGAGCGTTTCCGCTTCAACGAAATTTTCGCGTTCAAAATCGAAACCGAAACTAGTTTTATTGGCGAGAAGTCCAAGTCAAATCCAAAGCCACATTAAGCATGAAATCACGTGATTGCAGTTCCGCCATTTTGGCTTTGTGTCGTGGTCGCGTTGTTCACTCGCTGCCTTTCTCTTCGACAACGACGAGTTTTCATCCGCAGGACACGATGGCAACGCAAGTGAAAAAACGCAAAACTCTTTCCCTTGAGCAAAAAGCTCAAATAATCGCCCAAGCAGAAAGCGGAAGGAAGAAAGCGGCAATTGCTGAAGACTTCGGAATTCCTGCAAGTTCGCTGTCAACGATTCTAGGCAATAAGGACAGCGTGAGAATGGCACTTGCTTCAGGCACATCCTCGAAGCACAAAAAGGTGACGCGGCCCCTCCATGAAGAGTTGGACAAAGCAGTGCATGCGTGGTTTGTGGAAGCACGAGCCAGCAACGTCCCCCTGTCCGGAAGCATCGTCCAGCAGAAAGCCTTGAACTATGCATGCCTACTTGGCATTGATGATTTTAAAGCCAGCATTGGCTGGCTAAACCGTTTCAAGGCCCGCCATAACATCGTTGGAAAAGTGTTGTGCGGCGAGTCAATGTCAGCAGACGTGGACGGAGCAGCTGCTTGGAAGGCGAGTAACATGGCCGGAATTTTAAGCAACTTCGCGCCTGCAGACATTTACAACGCCGACGAGACCGGGCTATTCTACGAGATGTTGCCGGCTAGGACGCTCGACTTCAAGGGGCAGCGCTGTCACGGCGGCAAACACAGCAAAAAACGCATCACAGTGCTGCTTCGCACAAACATGGATGGCTCGGACAAGCGTCCGCCGTTAGTCATAGGCAAAAGTGCCAAGCCGCGCTGTTTTAAGGGAACTCGTAGCCTACCTGTGCAGTACAAGGCGAACAACAAGTCATGGATGACCCGCGCTATTTTCACCGAGTGGATGATGGCATTCGACCGCGACATGAAGCGGCAGGGCCGTAAAGTTTGCTTGCTTTTGGACAATTGTTCAGCGCATCACTCCGACGAAGTCAAGCTCACTAACACGGAGCTGAGGTTTTTCCCTCCCAATTGCACGTCTGTCTTACAGCCTCTCGATCAGGGCGTGATTCTTAGCCTGAAGCGCGCTTACCGCGGGAGGTTAATTCAGCGGCTGCTTTTTAACACTGAAACCGGCCGAGACACGAAGGTGGACTTGTACGTGGCACTGCAGATTATGTCTGCTGCCTGGAGCACACTGGGGCGCTCAGTAATTGTGAACTGTTTCAGGCACGCCGGATTTGCCGAAGGTCGACCCGTACACTCTGCTGGCCTAACACCAGGCGTTACAGACGACGACGAAGAGGCGTCACCGGCTCCGGGGATCGCGGCCGCCTGGAAAACGCTGGGAGAAATAGGAACCGTGCCGCCTAATCTCGAGCTCGACGAATACATCGGCGCTGACGCTTGTGTTGTTGTTCACGAAGATGTGAGTGATGAGCAGATCATAAAAGCTGCCCGGAATGATAAGGACTCTTCCGATGAAGAAGACGACGACGTACAGGAAGCGCCGGCTGCGGCAACCGCCGTACAGGTGATGGACGCTTTTGATGTCATCAGGAATTTCGTTGCTGTCCGAGACGACGATGTTGCAATGGGTTTGCTGACCGAGTGCGAAAATCGCGTGACGGCGTTGCTCGCCGTGAAGCGTAAGCAAACCAAGCTTACAGATTTTTGGCATTAAACGCCTTTGCTGCTGCTTGGGCAATTCTTTCTGCGTTTCACGTCAAATTTTTGCGATAACGAAGTTCCGCGAGAACGAATTTTTTTTCGTGCACCGTGAATTTCGTTATAGCGGGATTCAACTGTACACATTTCTCAACTTAGTCATATCGCTTCACTTGATCTCTGCAATACACTCATAGCACACCAGTCCTCCGTGCCTTCAAAAATATCTGTGGAACATTTTCAGCACTCATAGATTCTGAAACATGTACAGAGTTGGCGTTGTGGCCGTACCTCGCATAACTGTCAGTGGAGACATAGATGTTAAGAAGTCTCTACATACCTATCCGTGAGGGCACCGATGGCACTCCTGCTACTAGGAGGGGTTTGCGGCATCAGATGAACCGCACCCTGCACTTCCACCAGTTTTGTCCCCAAAATTACACTTACATTACATTACTCTTACATTACACAAGATGTGCAGCGTCGGCAAGACAGATAGCTGGACAAGACAGTGTGGAAACTCTAAAGACTGCGTCCTCAGTCTTAACTTCTTCCTTAGCACTGGCTCGCGACGCCTAGCGGCAATATTAATGCAGCCTGAGTGACACCCACCAACTCATAGTGCCCCCTAGATGGTTTTGGAGAAATTCCAGGTGAACTAAGTGGTGTCAAAAACTCAAGGTAGCCATGTGGCCTTAACCAGCTGTACAAAACCTTGTGAAGAAAGAAGGGCCTTTGGCTGACTGAGCCTTTGGGGACCCTTCACCCGCACAAATGAACACACTCTTCCGTGCCTTGTGCTGTATAGCTGCCATGGCTGCAAGTTGGAGATTGAGCCTCCATTGACTCTCCCCAACTGCTTGCACTCAGACTGCGTGCCAGAATGCTGTGGGGTTACGTACTGATGGATGGATAGTCACCCATAATGTACAGGCTCCACTGCACACCTGGCAGCTTATGGAGATACCTGGAGGCATGGCAGACAAAACCCTAGATGTGCTTGTGGTAGAAGGCAGCATTTTGGAGTTTGAGGAGGAATGCATGCAAAAGTTTGACATTCTAGGAGACAACTTTTTAGGTACGACGCTGCCCCACGAGATAGCAGAGCTGGCAATAAGATGGATGAGATCTTTATAACAGAAACCATCACTTCCACCCTAACAACCCAAACTTCAGTACTTCTGAGGAATGGAAGACTGATAATAGTGACAATCTTGATCTGCTCGCCTTTGTACTTGTGCACAGGTTTGAGGCAAGACCAAATATGACACGCACCTGTGGAAGGAGCGTCAGAGAATGCCACACTTGTGGAATATCTTACAGACTTTCATGCCCCATTTAAAGTCTGAGCAGATGTTGACGGCCCTTATCTTAAACCTACCCTTGTGGGGGTATACTTTGAGGTGGTCACAAAGTCCCTTTGACCAGCGCACAGATGCGCTGGCAGATAAATTTGCACCACAGTGCAAATTTATCTGCCACCATTTTGCCTCGCTACTTCTCAGCATGTGAAGTACTATTTCTGCAATGTCTTTGCCCTAGCTTCCAAGGTGGTCCACGATTCTAAAATATCTTTACATGCCTCACACCACCACAGCGAGAGTTTGGAACACAAGCCCATGTCAGAGTGCAGCCAATCTTCAGCATCTCCTTTATGAAAAAACTTGGCAATCATCACCTGTAGCAGCTTTTACATTGAATGTGGCAGCTTTTACACTGAATGTGACCACAAGCAGGACACACTCAGCGCCCTGTTGCATAAGCAGCTCCTTCAGCACCTGCCACAGAACCCAGTGGTGGTCCTGGCCCTTGTGGACAACGTCTCTGGACAGGCTCATGGAACTAGCCAATTGAACCTATGACTATTTTTAACAAGTATTCCTTACAGTTGCAGACCATGCCTTCTTGACTCGTGACGTCGTGCTTGCAAGAAAAGCAGTCCTGCCAGGAGGAAAATACAGTCGATGACCAATAATTTGGACTCCACAGGGGAGCGCAAAGTCCAAACTATTGAATGTCTAAAAAAATGAATGTATAAAAACAAAATACATTAATTTACGTTTTATGGGCCCTGCGCACAGAACAAGTGGTCGATGCATTGCTGCACGCACTTCTGCTTATGTGTAACCAAGTCAGCCTGTATTTCTGCCAGTTTCGAGTTTTGCTGTATGCCGATGCAAGGACTACAAAGGTTTGAATCAGCTCCGCTCTGGAGCACACGGCACATCATCATCTAAGTCAGAGTCGCTGTTTGACTGTAGGAGAACTTGCTCAGTTATTTTGCCATTGTTCAGTTCGGCATACGATGAAACAGCGCAGTTGATGTCTGCAAAATTTAGAAATCTAATGGCAGCAGGAATCAGCATACCACAGCCCAGCCGGCCATCAATAATGTCTGCATTTGAGCACGCTTTGGTAGGCGGCAGTTCAGCCTCTTCAGTTGTGGAGTCGGGCTCATTCGAACTGCGACTAGAGACTCATTTGGAGTCAGACTGTGAGGGCACCGTGGGTGCTATTTGATGCGGCCTATCTATAACTTCACGAGAAAGACTTGCTGGATCCAGCAGAGCGCTGTCTGGATCAGAAACTAAACAAACAAGCACAATCGCAGAACACTGTGCGGAAGACAAACTCAACGAGCAGCATGGCCAGGGGTAGCAAACTCAAGTTCAACAAACGGCTACAGAGGGCGAACGAAATCGACTGTGCACTGCTGCTAGCAAAACAAGCTTAATAAAGCCACTTGAAGGATGCCTGCGTAAGTTCAATATCTCTCGCTAGAGGTGCCATAGTAAGCGCAATGTTATCTTACAAACTTTTCCCCACATTTATCGAAGCATTTTTATTGCATGAAAAAGAGTACAAAATTATCATTGCCAATTAGATACTGTACTTTTTATTAGTAACTTGTTTTTTTGCCATTACAAACGCAAATAGCGTTCGGCATCATTGATTTTCCATCTGACCTATGGCGTGGATTTAAAACTTTTACCGGTACTTTCGAGTGCACGGCGGGATGGACTCATTCGTTTGTATACTTCGACTGGTTGCTTCTTTTGTGCTAAAAAGTAGTTTATTACGCTTCGATGTCTCGCACTACTTAACTTCAGGTGAAGTGACGTGTTTGCGAGTGGACATGTAAGCCCGAAAACTAGGGTTCTGTCATGACCTGTGTGTCTGCATCGATACGGGAACTGTAGTCTTCTGCGAGTGAGGACAGCAGTACCGGTGAGTCGTTTAATATCACTGCATGAATCCTTATGTGATATCGGTCTCGTTAACTTTCAGGCAGAGACAAGTTAACAAACTATATCCTGCATTACATATCAGCTGTCAGGACCTTCCGTTGCTGTTTCCAAAATAAACCTTTAGTTGCGAGCAGTTGTGAGTCAGTGGAGACTTCTAATTCTTGTCTTCCTTTGTTGTGCTGTTTGGTCAAATTAAGGAGACCTTGTAAGACAGCTGGTGATAAACACCGCTCACTCGCAGCAGGCAGTCATTATACACACAAAATCATGAAAAAGAGATATCGGAACCTGTATCACATTTTTCATCTTGCAGCCGTGGCCATGGATGAATTACTGGTTTATTTTCGTGCCCGCTGGCAACTTCTTTGTTTTGGTAAATTGAAATGAAAGTACTCAACTTAATGTATTAAACAGTTGCACGCATGATAAATCAACCATATCTCATTCTTGTTTGTTCCAAACTGTATTGGTGCGTAGTTTGGTTTATTTTATCATAGCTCATACTTGTGGCAAGGGGTGTCAGATTCCTAAATTGGAGAGTTGGTGTGGTACATTTCAAAGCATGGAATAGTGTAGACTGCTACTCCACGTTCCTCGCACCAGGTACCTCTGGCGGTTGATTTCGCGGAGAATGAAATCTGTTAGTTAATTCATTAGAAACAGTTCAAATACCGCACACAGTTCCCGTCCTATGTGGCAAGTACCTTTATGCCAGGTGCGGCCATGAAAACAAACCTTGGAGGCACCGGTGGTGGGTTCTTTACATCTATCAGTGTCCACTGCTGATCCGTTGAGATGCTGTTGTCATCCGAATTCGACGACTCCGAGAAGATATGCTGCTCAGTATCATCACTGCCACTCTGTGGAAAAACGAACTTCTTCACTGTCCGAGTCCGACAAAACTTCCGCAAACGAACATATCTTTTTCCTTTTTTCTGGAGCGGAGCCATTGCGGAAAGTGCACGCAATGAGGGGGATGCCATTTTTACAGCCAGCTGTCAGAATCGAAATGTTTCTCGACTAAAATGAAAGCTTTGAGTACGTTATTTATTTTTTTACTGCACCATCTGTTGAAACCAAAAAGAACAAAACAAAATTAATCGGGGTAACTTGACTGTGGCAGCGCACAAGCGCTTGTTTCAGTGTAGACAAGTCCGGCTCGTCTTCTGTTGGAGCAGTACAAACAGTGTGGAGGAGCTCAGCTCGTCTACGATAGGGAAAGGGTTAAAAAGAAGCTACTGTCTGCTACAACTAGGCCATTGTGTGGACTTTGGCTGCTACTACAAGGTAAACAACACTGGGTTCAGAAACAATATCCTTCCTGATGCTTACACAAGCTGTTTAACTACTGACCTTGCCTGTGTTCTCGTATTTAACGTGTTACTGTTCTGCCCCAACAGAGCCTGTCCCAAGGACTTCTTGCGAGGTCCTTCAGCAGCAAGCTTTTGCTCGAGCTGCGTTGAGATCTGGTGTACAGCTAATGGCTCATCTTCTTGCCTGTGTTCTTTCGTCTGATATGTTACTGTTCAGCCCCAACAGAGCCTGTCCCAAGCACATGTCAACCCAGTCTGAATGACCCAGCCAGTCACTACTCGAGGTGCATTCAGAGCTGGTCCACAGCTAATGACTGACCTTCTTGCCTGTGTTCTTGCGTCCAATGTGTTACTGTTCTGCCCCAACAGAGCCTGTCCCAAGCACTTTTCATGGGGTCCTTCAGCAGCAAGCCGTCGCTACAGGTGCATTCAAAGCTGGCGTACAGCTAATGACTCACCTTCATGCCTGTGTTCTTGCATCTGATGTGTTACTGTACTGCCCCAACAGAGCCTGTATCAAGCACTTCTCGTGGGGTCCTTCAGCAGCAAGCCATCACTAGAGATACGTTCAGAGGTGCTGTACAGCTAGTAGCTGACCTTGCCTGTGTTCTAGCATGTGATGTGTTACTTTCCTGCCCCAACAAAGCCTGTCCCAAGCACATCTTGACCCAGACAGCTGACCCAGTTGCACGACCCAACCAGCAAGCCCCAGCCAGTTGTCGCTCAAGATGCGTTCACAGCTTAGTGTGTGGCAAATTGCTGGCTTTCGTGCCTGTGCTGTATCTTACGTGTTGCTGTTCTGCCCAATTGTCTGTGCCAAGCACATCTTGGTCCTCACTGCAGTAGCTGCCATGTACAGCAACAGGAAGGGGCTGGAGTCGAATTCGCAAGGCTTTTACAACACGAACAAAGAAATGGATGCAGAAATATTTAGATGAGATAGCAAGTTACAGAGGACTGTGTCAAGACTGAAAAGAGCCTCAGCCACGATTCCACCAGCACGGATATTGGCCGAGTCATCAAGGTAACTCAACAAAGACTTTTTATAAATTTTTCGTGTCCAGATACACCTGCAACCCCTGAACAAGCATGGACGAGGCTGGCCAAAAAAGTTTCACCAGTCTGTTCTTAAGGGGAGACACGAGTCTGGGAGGCCGAAACATTTCTGAAAAATTGATTTTTTGAAGTTTTTTCTTTCACAATCAATAAGGTCTAAAGAAACTGTTCCTAAAATACTATAGCGATGTAATGTGCATTTGTCGAGCTATTCGGTCTCAAAGTCAGTTTCATGGCCGTTTTCTCTTGCGAAACCACCTCAAAAACGATCATGTTTAACGCTGCAGCGCCTGAGGCCACGGCAAGTAGCATAGCCATCTTGGTCTCATTTGAAAGACGCATTCTTCTATTGTCAGTTCCTAGCGGAAGAGCGCTTTCAGTCTGGCAACAACACAGCTATCGTGCATAAAAAAACAACTGAATACTCACACATTATTGGTGCGTTTCTATCACGTGGGGCAGTTCCCGATTCCCTATTGGATGTCAATGGATTCGTCTGCTAGACAGTCGCACGCGGTTCACCATTTTGCAAAGAGGCCTAAGCGACAGCTGAGCGATCGGTGCGATGGCAGGCAGTCATCGGAAGTTCCCGACTGTTCATGCGTTCGGGAAGAGGGGAAAACGTCATCCGAGAGCACGAAGCGTATCACCAGCGAGACCTTCTGCCGCTGAGAACACGGAAGAAGCAGGCTGTGCCGGCGCTATCATGAAAGCGGCACCCACGATCGTGGATGCGATAGCCATGACCAAAGATCACACGCAAGCTGTGCGCGTCACTTCCCTTTCCCTGGTTTCCGACGCTGAAAAAGTGGCCATCGAGTGTCGTACCAGTGATATACAGCAAGACCTTTCTTCAGACACGACACAAGCGGTCCTTTTTTCGAGACTCTGAAGGAGCCGCGACTGCTTCAGTGCATGAAGTGCCGTGTGTGTGGTAGGCCTGGCAACAATCCCAACATCGGACGACTTGTGGTGCTAGAAGTGAATCCGCGGCGACAACTGAGCCTGCTGGCGGCAGCGTTTGAACATAGACGGATTACCATAGACCCCCAGTGCGTAGTGAAGCAATGGAACATTGCTACGGCGGAAGATTTTGCGTATAAGGAGATATCGAAGGCACCTGCTACGTTAACGAGAGTTAGCGTGGACGCGGGGGAGGGCGACTCAGATGAAACGTTACCAAATAAGGAGACATCGAAGGCACCTGCTATATTAACGAGAGTGAGGAGGGCTCGAGTTCAGTGGTCATGGGTCACATGGTCATGATCACGAGGTAGGCAGCTCAGAACAATACCATATAAGGTAACGCCAATTGAACCCTGGAGCGAGGAGTTAACCTGGGAGTTAACGAGAGTGAGGAGGGCTCGCATGAAGCGCTACCAAATAAGGATGTCGAATGCAGCCGCTACATGAAGGCGGCGCATGTCACGTGGTGTGGATTTCGATCCATGTGACCCGGGTTCAATTGGCGTTACCTTATATAGTATTGTTTTGAGCTGCCTACGTCGTGATCATGACCATGTGACCCATGACCACTGAACTTGAGCCCTCCTCACTCTCGTTAACGTAGCAGGTGCCTTCGATGTCTCCTTATTTGGTAACGTTTCATCCGAGTCGCCCTCCCTCGCATCCACGTAGGGGCTTATAAATACCGCAACAATTTCGTCTCCTCATTTGATTTCGCCATGACGACGCCACGGATGGACCCAAGTGTGTTGGAGATTTCGGACATCCTCAGGGACCCTGCCGCGGAAGAGGCCTTTCTGCGTGGAGTCGGGCTGGTGCCGAAGCCGACAGTTCGACCTCATAGAGGACCGGAACCCGTCAAGGCCGTCCACCGACGTCTGACTTCTGGGGCGTCTGCAAGGATCTAAGGTTCAATCCCAGCGAGCCGGGATGCGAGGGAGAAGTCGTCACATACCATCGCCGGTGCAGAAAAGGTACCAGACCTAGCTTCAAATGCAACCGCTGCAGGAAGCAGGTTTCACAGCTCCGCGGTTCCGATGCATTGCACGGGCAGCCAGGGCAGGGCTCATTTTTTGCTTGTACCGACGTACTGGGACGCCCCAACGTGAAACTCTCGCGAAGGGAAATAATCTGGTTGACGTACGCCTTGGCTAATGGGCTCTCCTCCAGGAGCACTAAAAAGCTGGTGCAGAATGTATTTAAAATGAGCAATAGCACCCGCACGGACTGGAGAAATTATGTTAGGGCGGTGGCGCTGGCCGAGCTTTTAGAACAGCCGCCGATGGGAGGTGTAGGCCAGGTCGTTCAGATCGACGAGTGCCTAAAGAGAGGCAGACGCAAATCTAACCGAGGTCGCCTCCTCGCTGGAGACAACGTTCCTCCCAGGCGCCGTAACAACTATGGCGGTGTAGCAGACCGGGGTCCATGGATTTTTGGAATGCTCTGCGTTCAGACAAAAGAGCTGAGGCTCTTCGAAGTTGACAAGAGGGACGCCGCTACCCTCGGCCACGTAATCGCCAAAAATGTCCTCCCAGGCACCACAGTTCACAGCGACGAATGGGCTGCGTATCAATGTATACCCACTCTTGCGGACGCCAATGGAGCGCCATTGAACCTGGACTGGCACACCGTAAATCCCAGCGTAAACTTTGTGGACCCTGTAACAGGGGCAAACACGCAACGCATAGAGAGCGAGTGGCAGAAGGCGAAGCGCCGACTCGTTCGAAACGGCCCTAGCAAAAATGCCAATAGAATTTTCTATTGGTCCAACAGAGCTGTGCTATGGGTTCTATAGGTAACTGATTGGAACTCTATCGGTTTTATTGGAATTCTATTGGTACCCATAGGTTCCAATAGGTGACATCTATTTCTTGCCTATAGGTCCGATAGACTTTGCATTGGTACCAATAGGGGACAGCTATTTGTCACTTATGGAACCAATAGATTTGTATTGGCACCAATAGGGGACAGCTATTTGTCACTTATAGAACCAATAGATTTGTATTGGCACCAATAGGGTCAAATAGATGCCAGCTATTTGTCACTTATAGGACCAGCAGAAGTTGTATTGGTACCGATAGGGGCCAGTAGAGCTTGTATTGGCACCAATAGGGTGAAATAGATGGCAACTGCTACTTGTCCTATAGAGCCAGCAGAGCTTGTATTGGTACCAATGGGCATCAATAAGTGGCAGGCGTTATCAGCAACCTAAAGACTAATGTGTTTGCTATTGGTACCAGCAGGATACTGCTAGGAGTTTTGAGTTACTTGGTTCAAATTTAGTCAGTAGAACATTATTCCCTGTAGAACCGAGAGCTTTATTTGGATCAACCTTAATAAAATGGCAGTTTTGATTCATTCAATAGAAACTGCATGAAATATATATGAATGAGGATTTTTCAAAATGTGGCAGCAATTTTACTAATACTTGATGCCTTAGTCGCTCAGTAACAATTCTCTTAATTTAACTTGTGCAGATATTCTGCTAAAAATTATGCTTATGGTATAAACTTGTATAAAGTTGAACAAGATCAAAATTCACAGGAAGTGAAAGGCTTCAAGTGATCTAGTGGTTGATCAAAGAATGTCACTGGAGCATATAAACTAAACAACGGAATTGTGTTCATCAGGGCAGGAAATGCTTTTCTTGGCACCTTTCATGTGCACGTAGCCTACTCGCCCTCAATGCAGTAGGAGAAGGTGCTGCATGAGTAGGGCAAGGTAAGTCAAAGTATAAGGCAAAATTAAAGATTATCGATGTTTGCTTTGTATTGAGTTATTGCCACCTCAAAAAGAGCCAACAGCAGCACTACCAACTGTTCCCCCTATAACGCTTAACACCTGCCACTTTCTTTTTTACACTTTGATTACCCAAGCTTACTTTATGCACCAGCTTAATCTCTTTCTCACCCTTTGAGGGTACGGGGCGATTTACTCATGCCTAAATGCTGCTAAGAAAGCAGTTGCTGCCCGACAGTACGTCCTGTCAAAATCACTCAAAATGACATTCCTTGTTAAATCACTGCTAAGGCTTGTGGCATTAAGGACATGCTATAAACATGCTACAAATACGTGCGTTTACACATTACCAGGCTTTTTTAATGGCTGTGGTTTTTCTAGTTTTCTTTTTCGTTTTCTTTTTCATCCTTATAAATCTTCCCAAGAACTTGGACAGTGCTTTGGCACCGTGCCTTAAGCAGACTGTTTCCTGTTACCACTAGAATCAACCTTCATTGCATTCTTTTAGATGTAGCTCTTGTCTCCTTTCTCAGTGTGGAAAGAAATATTTCTTTTTAAACCCCAAATTCAATGTGTGCAGTTAATAGTTTTCGTGCACAGATTTTATAATTAGCTCTGTCTTTCCGTGTCACTTCAACGTTTAGGCATTCATGCAGACCAGCACAATGCAGGTGTAGTGAAAGTGCAGACATGAACAAAGAAAAGTGCTGGTTTCCAACAAACATTTATTTTAAATGTGAAGCATACATACACATTGAAAAAAAGAAGATAAATGAGCAAGAGTGTTGTGGGAACTTGTAATTAACAGTTATCTCCTTGAACCTTTATAAAAGACAAAAATATCTTAAGTTTATATGATCAGACATGAGAACGACCAAAATCTAGTTCCTAGTGCCAGCAGCGCAATGCTACCGGCAACTCATTGATCACACACTGAATGGGCCACAAGGAAGTTTTGTTACAGTTAAACACTCTGGCACCACCAGTATTAAATGTGAGAGTGATGTCGCTCGACTCACTTCCCTCCATACGCTTGCGATACAGTGCTCCATCTGTGATGTCAGTGAGCACTGTATTTTTGTTTGAAACCTCACGCAGATTCTTCTTCTCAAGTGAGTCGAGAAGTGCTGCAGCCACCACCTTACTCGAAAGTAAAACATCAATTTATTCCTGCAAATTCATAACTGCATAAAAATTGTGCGCCGAATTCCGGGCATTGCAGTTTGAACAAACAAAACTGTGTCCTTCAGCATTGGCAGCAGGCGTACTGCAGGTCATACAAAAGCAGTAGCGCTTCACTAATTGCCTCTGCCAATTCTTCCACGCCTTTCTCAACAAATATTGAGATGAAGGCAGCACCTCGGCTCCCAGCAAAGGGTTCACCACATGTACTAGCTTTTCCATGTCGCTCCAGTTGAGCCCTGCTCATGTTGAGTACGCCATCAATATAACCATTGCATCAGCAACACTCAGGTAACAATTTGGCAGACGTTCCCCTGAGAACAATTTCATGAAGTCGTCCTCGCTGTCCGCCGTGTCAGCGCAGTTGCTTTCATTGCCCGCATCCGCATGTGCAGACCCTGTCGGTTCTTCGCTTGCACGGTCATTGACGATATGTTGCGGTGATCTCCGGCTGCAATCGTCATTTCTTGTGTTTTCGGCGACGTCGTCCACTTCAGCCGGCAAACGATTGTAGTCTGGTTGCACGCTGTCGTCCAAGTGAGTTGGCGAGTTGGCAAGTGAGTTCGCTGGCTCCGCAGTCGGAGACCGCTCGCAGCTCAAATTGGTACCAGGATTAGAGCTTCCCTGCACACGCTGATAAAAAAGAGTGCTTCGTGGAACCGTGAAATTCGCTCCAGGCTTCAAATGGCACTTGTGCTTCCTCTTCGGGTTCACGTGCACTGCTACCGGCGACGCCCCGATTTTCCATCGCTCGCAGAAAAACGGACGTTCGGAAGGCGAGGAATGCCGCGGAGATCGTCACCAAGCAAGGACTCTCGTAAAACCTGACCACTACTACGGGAACCCAATATAAGAGACACAGAATTATGGCAATTACGGAAGACAATCACAGAGCAGCATACAAAGACAGAATTTAAAAACGTGTAGGGGCACAAAAAATTTGACGATGAGTCGTCGCCTGGTGACACTGTATGTTTTACATAATTTTGCTTGCTCACAATACTGTCTTCATGCACCTAATCCTAAAACGTTTTAAGCATAGCAAACAAAGCAGGAAATAAAAAATAGCAAAGTAAAAAAAGTATATTGCTCGTTTTCTCATTTTTAAAGCCACGGGGGAAAGGAAATGCGAGCCGACGAGAGCCATTGCTAGCCCACGTTCGTGCTGCCATGACACAACGTGGTCACGTGGTCTTGGACGGTAGCGTCGGCGGCATTGGCTTGCATCTGTAGCTCTAGTAATTGCGAGTATTCGTCGCTTGTGCTTGTGCTGCAATGTACGCGTCGGTCAGATTTTGCGACGACGACGCGTGAGAAGTCGTTAACATCAGAGATATAAAAAATTTCAGCTCTCAAAGCATTTCGGACTACCAAAGCAACAGGTGGTACAAAGTGCATTGGAAGGACGACCATCAAAGTGGCTTTTTTTCAAGCGCAGATCCTGCGGTTGTCTGGTAAGTTAAATTCTAATACAGTCGAACCCCGCTACAACGAACGTCGCTTCAACGAAATTTTCGCTTCAACGAAATATTTCCAATTCCCCGTCAGCTCGCTATACAAAGTAATGGAACAAATTTCTCATCACAACGAACCATTTTTGGGGCGCGTTTCCGCTTCAACGAAATTTTTGCTATGCGAAGCTCGATTTAAAAATATATCTTACAATAAAACAAGCATATCGCCGCCCATCTATGTACTTCCATAGGCCCACGCTGCTTTGTTTCGCTAAACATTCGCTGGACCAAACTAATCCACTCACTGAAACGCACATGATCACCGCCATAGCTTGGTGTTGATGACTATCGGGCTGGCTGCCTTGCGACAAGGCGCGGGGGCAAGCTCCCGTTTTCTTCCAATCCAATTCAGAGCCGCAACCAATCCGTTGCCAAAGGACGCAGCAGCCTGGCAACAGCAGCGCGTTTGCCCTAGTTTTTTTCACTCGTGCTTGTGCTGCTAGTGCGCTGTAATGAATGCGAGCATGGCGACTTCATCTAGAAAGCGGAAGTTCCTCTCGCTTGAAGAGAAGGCACGGATTATCAGCGCGGCATCCAGTGGCAGGAAAAAGGGAGATGTTGCAGCGGACTTCGGCATCTCACAGAGCACGCTGTCAACGATCTTGAAGTCGAAAGACGCGATAGCGCAAGCTCTTTCTTCGGGGACATCCGCGAAGCGGAAAAAGCTGACGCAAGCGGCTCATGAGGACCTTGAGAAGGCTCTGTACACGTGGTTCCTCGACGTGCGCGCAAAGAAGATGCCGGTCAGCGGAAACATGTTGCAGCAAAAGGCACTTGGCTATGCCTGTATGCTGGGCATCAATGATTTCAAAGCCAGCTCAGGGTGGCTGACCCGTTTTAAGGCCAGGCATGAAATCGTCGCTAAAGTGCTGTGTGGGGAGTCGGCCTCATCAGACGCCGACGCTTCATCTGCTTGGGCATCAGCTACTGTGCCGGAATTAATGGAGAAATATGCCACATCAGACATATACAATGCCGATGAAACGGGACTTTTCTTCGAGCTCCTCCCCTCCAAGACGCTTCACATGAAGGGCCAGCCATGCAGCGGAGGGAAGCATAGCAAAAAGCGTGTGACTGTGCTCCTGTGCTGCAACATGGACGGGTCTGACAAGCGCTGCCCACTGGTGATAGGCAAAAGTGCGAAGCCGCGGTGCTTCAAAGGTGGCAAGAGCCTGCCCGTCAAATATGTTGCCAATAAGAAGTCTTGGATGACACGGGCCGTTTTCAAAGAGTGGCTAACCGCTTTCGACCGTGACATGACGGCAAAGAAACGTAAGGTTTGTTTGCTCATCGACAATTGCTCAGCGCATAACGTTGAAGACGTTCAGCTTCAAAGCGTGGAAGTAAGATTCTTCCCGCCGAATTGCACGGCTTTAATCCAGCCGCTGGATCAAGGTATCATCAATAGCGTTAAAAGCGCTTATCGACAGCGACTGATTCAGCGGCTGGTGTTAAACATCGACACCGGTCGGGCAATCGAAGTGGATTTGTACATGGCTGTACAGATGGTCTCAGCAGCGTGGACGGCAACCAGTCGCAGTATCATCTACAACTGTTTTGTGCACGCCGGCTTTCACTCCGATGCTCAACTGGCAGCGAACTCCACGTCGGACGAGGAAGGCTGCAGTACAATTGCTCCACCCTCCACAGAGGCCAATGCGGCATGGGCAGCCCTTCAGGACTCCGGAGATGTGCCGGCCGATGTTCACATCGGCGACTACATCGCTGTTGACAGTGAAGTGCTAGCTCACGAGGAGCTGAGTGACGAAGCTATAATTGAGGGCGTTCGCCACAACGACGCATCATCGGATGATGACAGCGACGCGGAGGACTTAGCGCCACCACCTGCAATAAAAGTGATGGATGCTTTTGATGTGATCCGCAGATTTTTCGGTGCTCACGATGACGACGTCGCGATGCAACTGTTCACCGAGTGCGAAAGCCGCGCCACTGCACTCGTGGCAAAAAAAAAGAAGCAGAAGAAGCTGACCGACTTCTTTGGAAATAAATGATGTTTTGGGACTATGTGGTCCAACCTGACAGTGTTTTTGGCCTGTTTTCGCCTCAACGAAATTTCGCTTTAACGAAATTTTTCGCGCGCCCCGTCAGTTTCGTTGTAGCGAGGTTCAACTGTATATACATTTGTTGTTCTATAAAATTTGCTTATATTTAGCCTGCGTTTGATTTTGCTGTGCTCTGATTTTGCGCAGAGACAAAAGAGGCTGCACATCAACCGACAAGGCAGGTCCCACTTCCTCCACGCCCGTCGGACAGTGAGGACAGCGAGATGTCAATGTCCAGCGCTCATTGGACGAGGTAATGAAATTTCACTCTTACGTCTGGCCGCATGAGTTTTGCTTTGCCTTTTGTGGCGCTGCACATGCCCAGCTTCTACAGATATCGAACAGTATAGAGCTCAACATGCAACATGCAGCCTCTTTGACAGCAGAGAAGGAAAATACTGTTATTACATTGTTGTGTGGAAAACAAAATGTCTTCATTTTTGTTAAAGCTCTCTCTCCCTCAATGACATCACCCTAACTTGTAAGAAACTCTAGGGAAAAGGCCGCAAGCTTAGCAATTTGCATAGGTTAATTGTTCACGTATGTATAATGGTGGCGTAGATGAATTTCATTGTTTGTTGAAAGAAATCGCTCATAACGCACGTGGAGCTGATTCATATATTCCTAACCTGTAAACTTCAGTGCTACTGTTTTGCATATTTAACAAATTTCATTGGAAACATTTGTTGGCTTTACAAGTATGCCTGCTCTGGATGCATTCAAGTATGATGCACTAAAAGGTATGCTTTAATCCAGTCATGTTCCTGGATTGGCCCCGAAGAAGGCATGTTTTTTTTTTTTTATATACACGCCTTAGCCCTAAGTTTGTTCTTTCAAAAGTCAGCGACATGTTCCTTTGCAATTTTCTCAATGTATTATTCCAATTGTAGCTGCGCAGGCCTCGTGTGTTCGAGATTTACGCCACTTTTTAACAATACTTTTTTCAATTCAAAGCTTTTTTGCCTACCTCCCAAAGCTTGGCGTGGTAGTATAAATTGGCCAATTTATTGCCTCAATGACTCGGCACAAGCTGTCAGTCAGTTAAAAAATTATGGGTCTTATGGTGGGATTTGAACCTCGGTACTCCAGTGCAGCATCAGATGCACTGTTCATTAGGCCATAGACGCACAAAGAACTGCAGTATAGCAACCTTACCCCTCATTTCCATCTTGCAATTTAGCACTTTGAAACACATGGCATATATGCCATATTGCATACAATTTACTTTTGAAATTTAAACATTGCACTGTGGTAGGTGGTAGTGGAGCAAGTGCCCAAAAAAACCCATGAAGCCATGCCATAATTCGCAACCATTTTTGCTGAATCCCATTAAAGTGTGTGTGTGTGACAAGACTGGCTGCAGTAGGAAGGCTGCTTGGTGAAGCTTTCTTTCTGATGTATGAAGGTATAGATGCTGTTATCCATTTGGTGATAACACTGTTGTGTTTCTCCACAAATGTCTGCAAGGTATGCTGTTGTGACTAAGGGTGACTGCAAGATACATTCGTCACTGAATTCACTGCATGCAGAGATGTGACATATGTCACATCTCTGCATAGGTCTTATATAAGACCACTCTGGATTTCTTACCATGTTTAGCTCTTTGTTATTGCTGGCTCATCAAATTTTGCTTATTGTTTCCACAGTGAGTGGGATCAGCACATTTTTTTCATGTTAATATGCCATATATACTTGTCCTTTCAGTAGTACTTCTAAATCTTTGTTCTCACTTGCTGACCTTTCCCATTTCAGTTTTTTCCAGGCACCACCTTGAGAAGTGGTGCAGCAGTGAAGATGGCATAACAAGGAGGCACAACGTGCTCGGAAAGCTTGTTGCTGGAAAGATTGCTGATCTGATGAAGAAGTAATTTTGTAAATATTATTTGTAAATAAATACATGCCTACTTTCAAATGAAATTTGTTCTTTTTATAGACTGGTTGCCACATTGCAGTCCTCACTGTTGTATAGCACCATTGTTTGATTCATGAACAATGTGCTTAGACCAGTAGGCAACACTACCAATAGACAAATACACTACTAATAGGCCAAGAGAGTGCCAATAGACAAATACACTACTAATAGGCCAATAGAGTGCCAATAGACAAATACACTACTAATTGGCCAATAGAGTGCCAATAGACAAATACACTACTAATTGACCAATAGAGTGCCAATAGGCAAGTATATTACTAATAGGCCAATAGAGCACCAATATATACCAGTAAGCCACCAATAGGCTTATACAATACCTATAGACCAATATGTTCAATAATCCCATACCCTATTGGTTTTTCTATGGGTCATTTTTGCTAGGGCGGTAACAAAACCTCGCCGGCTCTGCTGCGCTCGCACCTTGCCTGGGCCTAGTGGATGTCGGTGAACGGGCGACCAGGGATCACAGACTGCTTCCTTCGGCTGATGGAGGCAATCGCCCGCCGCTACCCCTTCTAAGACAACCTCGTGCGCAGCTGCTTGGACGGCCTTGTTGTCACACATCCTCCTTTGTCTGAATGTTCTTCTCTTCACAAACGGCTCTTTTCAGAGCCCCTCCAATGGTGCATCGGCAGGGCTGAGAAACCTCACGCTGTTCCGGCCGTGACCCCCTCCAACCGAGAAATACCTCGAGCTGCAATACTTGCATTCACTGCAGCGTTCAACCGGATGCACAGAATAATTAAAAACATTACGCAGCTGTAACGATTGAAAGTTCTGAAAGCGTATGGGCTGCAGCCCTTGCGTGGTGACAGACAAGAAGCAGAAAAATGCAGGTAAAAATAACTTGCAGGTACGTAGTGATAGAACCGCGCCGGCGCGCGATGCACTTGCGGCGGAAACCGCGCGCGTAGCCAGAAAAAAGACAGAAAGAGAGCAGTTTGGATCAGAGAGCAAATAGGTATAGACAATATTCTACTAGACATCAAGAGAAAAAAATGGCGCTGGGCAGGACATTTAATGCGCAGATTAGATAACCGTTGGACCATTAGGGTGACAGAATGGGTACCAAGAGAAAGGAAGTGCAGTGGAGGATGGTGCGACAAAATTAGGAAATTTGCAGGTGCTAGTTGGAATCGGTTGGCGCAGGACAGAGGTAATTGGAGATCGCAGGGAGAGGCCTTCGTCCTGCAGTGGACATAAATAGGCTGATGGTGACGATGATGACGGTGCTCCATAGTGCATGCAATCAGTGTGGAGAGAGCCGTACTATTACAAAACAGACACATGGAAGCTCCCTGACCTTGAAGGCCACATGCGCTTTAAGTCATCAGAAAGCTTGGAGCTAGAGCCAGCCCACTACCGATGGCAGTGGGTAAAATGCTGCTCTCAAGGGCCATTTTGTTGGAAGAGAAAAAAGGAAAACATGGAATAGAAAAATGGGAAAGCTGAAGAAAAAGTGTTGCAGTTGTCGTGTGCTCCAGCAATGGAGAGGAAATGCGACTTCGTGGGTGATGGCATGGACAACGCGGCTCAGCCGCATGATGGGACTACGTCCATGATTGCAGATTTAGATGCAGTGAACACTTTATTGTCGCTCGCCACGTGCACAACATGCAACACTGTACTTTAAGTTCGCAAAGACGAACGGAAGTACGGACTCGTTGCATTTGATGTGTGTGAACTGTGGACAGACGTTGCCGACGTAGAGCTTGCTACGGGTACGTAGTGATGAAAGAATGAGCCTCTTCAATGTGAATGTTCTGGCTGTGCGTGCCATGCAGGCAACCGGGAATAGGCAGATGGCCCTGAATGTCGTATTTTCATTGATGGGCATTAGTCAACGTGGTCTCCATGCAAAAATGTGGCAACACTATATAAAGACAAAGTTGACGCCCGTGGCTCAGCGCGCGATGCGTAACCTGGCGATCGACTTCGCGCGATTGGTTTGCGAACTTTACGCCAAGCTGCACTATGGATGGGCTCTCAAAGTACACAAAGGAGATGTGGATGCCACGCAGAGGGCAGTGATGGCCACTTATCACCACATTACGCCTAATGACAATGTGGCTAACCACACCCTCTGCCCAACAGGCCCTGACTCTTGGTGCAAGCAAAATGCCGCAAAGGCCAACGGTGAGCCTGCTCGCAAGCACCGTTGAAAGCTGCCGCCACATGTCCGTCAGACCTTGCTTTCCATATATGAGTGCATCTGAGAATAAAACATGCTTCAATGATGCCAGGGTGGGAAAACACAAAACAACAATGAAAGCCTGCATTTAATGATATGGGGTCTGGCACCAAAGGAGCACCATGCTTCATTGTTCACACTTGAGGCTGCTGTGGCAGAAGCAGTAGTGATGTTCAATGTGGCTAATGTAAGGGCTTCAGAAGACATTCTGAGAGAACTGAGTCTCAATCCAAGCAGACCAAGCCATAGCTGCATGATTGAAAAGGACTGGCGTCGAACAGTAGCGTCAGCCAAGAAATGCGAGGTAACAGAGAATCTGCACCAGTTCCTGAAGAAGCGGCACAAAGGTGCTAAGAGTCAACAAGACTATATGCCTGGCGCACACTAAGCTGTTCCAGCTGTAAATACATAAAGTAGACCTGCTTGTTTTTTCCCGTTTTCTCAGAACATGTCTTTTGGTCACTTTCTATTTTGTCAGAGGGATATGTCATGATCCTAGAAAATCTAGAGCTACAATTCTTCTTTTAACATAAAGCCTAATCTTCCAATCCAATCTGTACATCCCAATCTGTACACGTCCAATCTGTACATTAGATAATGCTGGGAGCAGAATTTTAATTTCCTGCATATATATTTTTAAATTCTGCATATTTTTTTCCTTTGTGGTAGCCACAGCACAAACCCTGCACTTTAATCCTCTATAGAATGACTAATTATGAATTTATTTAAACACTGCTTCCAGCACCGCGCTTACTGCATGTTCTAGTATCCAGCTATGTAATATGTGCATTCTGCTGAGCAGTCTGTTTTTCCTATTGTCTTCAGAAACAACACAGTGGCTGCTTTGTCTATCTCCTGAACTAATTGACCTACAATAAAAAATTATTGCATCTTTGGAATCAGCATAACAACCTAAGCAGGTATGAGCATTTTCGTCATGTTTGGCCATGACATACAGAAAATCAACAAGCGACGACCCCCTTTAAAAGAATTGTGCAGGCGTTGAAAATGGAAGGTGGCTTGGTGAACCAGCCCGAGGACATCGACCGAAAGTGACAACAAACTCCAATGACGAGCGCATTATGGCAGCCACAAGACTGGACCTGAAGCTGACTGCAAAAGCAATCCGCAATGACCTGAGGCTCGTGGCCAGCACGTGACACATGAGCGCCTCCACTCTCGGGGCCTTCGAAGCCGTGTGGCAGCACGGAAGCCGCTGCTGTCTTCCGAGAATAGAAGCAGAAGGCTGCTGTTCACATAAGAGCACCAGACTTGGACGGTGGAAGAGTGACACAGCATCACTTTTACAGAGGAATTGACTTTCACAACGCGATGGGACCAAGAGCAGCATGTCTGGAAAACGAGCAACACTAGGTAGGTCGTCCACTTTTCGATACCTTCATATTCATGTTGCATATGATAGACAGGCAAGCGAATGCATTTCTTTTTGTAAGAAAAATGTTTTGTTACTGCGCTGAGCAAGCGTACCCGCAATTCACTACAAGAATGTTGACCTGTGCCAGTGCGTGCTGTACGAGGAAATGGTGCATGCCTGATTACGGTTTCACGAGCATTTTTTGCACTCATCTTGACATTAGTGCAACTCCGATTGAGTGAAAAGGAAAAATAAAGCGAAGATGACAGGAGGGGCAGTACCTTCCAACTCCTTATTTCGTGACACCTATGGCCAGGTTTTCTACCCAGCGAACACTGGTAATAAACTACTTTTTGTAACATACCCGGGCAGGACGAGAACTTCAATTCTTTGCCAGACAAAGGTAAGAGGTTTCACTGATATATGTATCGCCAAATCATTTAATTATTAGCATGTCAGCTGATTGTGACTGCGACATACGATGACGCTGTTGCTGAATACTGATATGCATCCAAGCATTGTACTGTACCACTGGCTGTGGTTTTGTTCACGTTGTTGCTACACTCCCACAATCTATCACACCGACCAATGTGTCCGACCTAATACTTGCTGGATGACACGCAGGCCCGCGCCTACCGTTGTCGCAGTAATCTCTTGCCTTCATGAGTTGCTGTACTCTAAAATTATATTGTGTTGTGCTCTGCCTGCTTTACCCAGGTTCAATGCCTCCATCTCCAGCGTACTGCCAGCAGCAGCCGATCTGTAGTAAGTGTGTGGTGTGTCGTCTCCAAAGAAGGCTTAGGTCCACTTGTATGTCTGGACGGCCAGTTCACCGCTGCAGCTTACACAGACCTGCTAGACACTGTCCTAGTACCGTATGCACTCAATAGTCTATTTCACGATGGCTTGTTTTTTAACAAGCCCGACCGCAGCCCCATCCACACTGTTGCATCCGTTATTCACCTCTGGGACGACAGGTGTCTGATGGTGCTAGACTGGCGTCCGCAAGGTGCGGACAAGAACGTTATCGAAAACATCTTGGCGGAGATAAAGAAAGCCCTTTCATGTCAGCCGCTACAACAGTGTTCCGTGGACTACATGCAGGCGGGGGTACGCGGAGAATGGCAGAGATTGGCAGCATGCTCTACCTTTGCCACAAGCCTGCACAACAGTTGGCTATGCAGAATGGCTGCCATTGTGGCAGTGAGAGGAGAGCCGACAAAATACTCCATACTTTATGCGAACATGTCCACAACAAGTGAGTCTTATTTTTCTTTTTCTCTTGAAGTTTACATTCTGAAATCAATTATGCTATTCCTTCGTGCAGATGTTCATTTTATTCAGATGAATGTAACGGTGCATTATTCACATAGCATGTGTGCCGCATCAGAGGCGCACATGTAACAAGTGTTCGCGAGCAGATAAAGAATGTCACGAAATTGGCAGCCCGCACTGCCGTGTGCACACAGGCATGGTTCAGCACGTCATACCTGCAGCGCCCCTCTGGTGCTGCAGATAACCACAGCCCCACTCATTGGCAACCGCTAGCAGTAAGCCTACGCTCAAAACTCACTCTCGCGGTACACCACAATGCAACACCTTGCTTCCATGGACGGCGCTGCATGTATCAGTAGCCATGCACTCGCAGTGTTGCATTTCAATCTGTAAATCACCGAAAAGATCCAAACAGAAGCACTTGTCCTGTCATTTTCACTTGGGTCGATTTTTTGACCGACATGTGACAGGACACGTGCTTCCGTTTGGACATTTTTGGCGATTTTGGTGTGCTTGCACCATAATGTACTTTGCTGTTTATAGTTGGTATCAGGGGTTCAAAAAAGGTACCTGTCCCTGTCACGTTCCTTTTTGTCGTATTTTTGCGCCCTGCTAAGAATGCACACATACAAGCTCGCCTGAATTTCAATTATTGTAAGCTTAATGGTAGATGCTTAATGAAAAACTTAAGTGCTGCTCTTTATTGACCCAACAAGACTACTGTGGGCTCACACATTTGAGGACCTCCATTATGATTGCGTTACGCTTACTATATCCTATTTGATCGTTTTACAGCGTTCCATCCTGAGACTCCCAACTGAGGCAGCCTGAATAAGCAACTGACGAACCTTTGTCGAAATAACCAATAACCATCTGGATGGAAATATGTGCTAATGACACCTGGAACAAAGACAGTTATCTCGGAAAACTCAAGAATTCCCAATTGTCATTCGTTTGATCTGGAAAGTCGCCGCTTGCCACAGTGCCGGTAACTTGTGTGTTTCGCGTGCCCTGCCAACTCAAAATGTTTTACAATAAAAAAGCTCTAGCACTTACCTTGTGTCGCCGACTACCTTGTGTACAAAGCCGAAAATGGCGTTGCCACTGGGCGCCTTCCTCCTCAGGTGCTACACGGCATCACGTCTCGCGGACTGACTCCCAGGTGGCTATGCACCGCTGCTGTGGTCGACCGCCGCCGACACCAGCTGCTTGCCACAACCAAGCACTGCCACAACACACGAACATTTTACGCCACAAGACGGGAACGCTGGCAGTGAAGAAACTGTCAGTACTCGCAGCCTTTGGCACATTGTATTATTTGTTAACTGTAAGCTAAAGGTACTCATACTATCTTGAACTGTGCGACCGCACCAGGCAGCAAGCACGTCATGCGCAAATTCTTCAGCGCCAACTTTGCCTTTCTCCATGGCGCCAACCGGCAATGCCTCCTTTACTAGATGCCTGCCGCGTTGTCCACTAGCTCGGTTCCGGGCCCTCTCCCTTTTCTCTCCTCCGCGAAAAGGCAACGAGCACCTCTCATGGCGAACGCCTGCAACTTGCAATCACGTGTTGCGGCCTCTGAGATTAACATGGCGTCTGTCACCGTCTCGGAGGCCCGCGATAACGCTCGCTAACAGACGCCCGCGCATATAACGCGCCGGCGGATACATTCAGCCGCCGCTGCCACATCCGCCGGAAGTTCAAAAGGCAACGAGCGCCGCCTCACGGAATTTATGCTGAACTAACTCCAACTAAGGGAACCGCCGCTACAATGGGAAAGCGAGCAACGCGGCGGGCATCTAGTACAGGAGGCATTGGTCGTGGCGCCAACGCGTGCGTCTATTTGTCGTACAAAAATCCCTCACGTGACCTGATCCTAGGTGCCTAGGGACAGCATCGTTTAGGGATTTTTGAGAAGCACGATGCTGGCGCCGAGCGACGCCGTGGCGTGTTCGTCCTCGGCGGGATCGTTCTCTGGACCCCGCGTTGTTCAACATTGCTCATGTCATTGTACGTGCCTTGCTTGTGTGTTGGTTGTAGGTTCTGCGTTACTTGGCGGAAAGCCGCGAGTAGTGGTGGTGCGGCAGTGCGGCTTTCGCCTCGGTGAGCTCTGGCAGTAGAGAATCTGCGTTGTGTGACCCGTGCTTGCTTGACAATTGAAATGTCGAAGTGGCCTAGCGCATCGGCAGCGAAGTTCTGCGAACCGCGATGTGGCGTCGCCGTGTCCGACTTTGCTTAACGGACATCGAGGGATGTGCTGCTCGCTACAAGTCATGTAAATGCGACTGCGTCGACCGCCCACTGTTCAGTGCTGAATGTGTGTTAGGTGTGCTGTGCTTGAAACGAGTGGTTCAGCCGTGCAGCGGGGGGTGGTGGAGGAGCAGAGGTCTCCATTTGCACGTTCACAGATATGTGCTCCCGTTTTGGTCTCATTAGCGGCTGTCGCGGAATTGTGGTGTGCTCCTTGCCTAGTATGAAGTTTACGATGCTAACACACAGCATGTTCACGTTTTTCCGTGCTATATGTCATTTGCATGACGACCGAGTTGAAAACAAGGCATATGTATCTGTTGTTTTCGTTTGTGTGTTGTAAATTACTTCCTGTTGTGGAAGTTCTGGAAGTCTTATTACGCAAGGAGTACGAACGTAAACATATAAACATATTTCTGTGTGTGTGAAATTATGAATTACCCAGAATAGCCTTTACGACTGATAAGTGGGCTACACATGCTGTGTGAATCGGCTACCTTTTGTTGCGACGCTCTTCCATGTGGTAGACTGATGCATGGTGCGCGTTTATTTCTGTACTGTTGTAAAAACCATTTGTTTATTCACTCAACACAAATGTACTGCTTCTTCGACGCAGTGCATTTTAGTTACGCGGTAAAGGATACTAAAAGTGGGAGGGGGCCGCTATCACCCAGCATAGTATGTCCACTCAGGCGACCTGAGAGGCGGCGGTTGCGCGAGTGTATAATCATAGGGTATAATTAAAGAACTCTTTTTATGTCCAGTGACAGTGGCCCCTTTCCACTTTTAGTATGCTTCAACGCAGTACATTGCTTAGGCTTCACCGCAGAACATAGGTGTATTGCAAAAAAGGTAATCTTAAAAAGCTCAATTATGCAAAGTTTCTTTCGTAGCTTGCTACACCGCAATACAGAGGTGGAAATAAGCATCGCGCAGTAAAGCATACTAATAGTGGAAAGGGCACATAGGTTTGCTCATTATTTTCAATTGTGATATAATTTGCAAGTGCATCTGTGCTCTTGGTAAGCTTAATTGACAATTCTTTGTACATTACAAATTCATATTGCAGGGAAGCTTACTAAGGCACATTCGTCATTTTGTAACGCATTATTCACCTTCAATGCAGGAGCACAATGCGGATTCATACCTATGCTTCTGGCTGGACTGCACATGCTCTTTGAGAATTGATTCGTTTTTCATAAGTGCACTGGTACTTTACTCTAAACTGGAGGGCTGAAGTTTATACGGAAGCACAATTTTTATTAAGGGGACAAGATGTTGCCAAGATGGTTGCAGCACAGCTTTTTTTTCTTCCAGGCACCTTTTCTATTAGAAGCTTCCATTGCAGTGTTTCGAGCATCTTTGAGCCAGCATATAGTGTATATAAAAATCGGACACCGATTGGGAACATCACCTATGCTCTCTGCAGTAAGCTGTGCACAGGATAAGTTCATGCCTATGTATAGAAAGAAATGTAGCATGACCAGACAAAATAAAAGGGGTGGGCTGCAGCAATACTAGGTGTTAAATGGTGCCTTATCCTTTCCCTTCAGTTTTCTGTTTTGTGCTTTTTATTATGGATCCTCCACAGTAACCACACGAGTGCTGAACTTGAGCTTGTTGGTTTCAGATCTGATGGTTGTTACTAACAGAACAGTGTGATACACGAACAAGGGCTTGGAGACATCCGGTCACCTTGCTTGTCTCATGGTGTCGCTTTGTGAGCACCATGAGCCTCCAGACCAACTCGGAAGAAAGGTTTCTTGCAATCGCTTCTGAACTGTATTGCCACCAAACCAACAGTGCTCTCAATGACAACTTTTGGACAGTAGAATGCTTGCACCCAGCAAAGTCTAAGAAGGAAGCATTCAGGATGTGCCAAGTGGGCCTTTTGAAGCTGGCAGCATTGCTGAAGGGGTTTGCCTATCCGCCCTCTTTATGGATGCACAAGGATGATTTCTTCTTTCATAAGGATTGTTTCAGAGGTGTCACGTGGCAACAGTGTTGGGTGTTTAGTAGCAGATAAGCTTGCCTTTGGCCACTGTCAATAATCTGTTTCTTCTCCAGTGCCCCTGTGAAGTGCCTACTTTTTGGACACAATGTGCGCTCCATGCATGCATGCATTTTTAGCTTGTAAAGATGTATATTACCCCTTGCCTAAAGCCGGTCCTTGCTGATGTCAACCAAGAAGGCAGTGGGGAGTATGGCGATGCATACTTACAAAGCACTGCTGATACCAGTGAAACCAGATTAGTGGAGCTGCCGTTTTTTTTGTCCACTCCATCTTCATCAGTTACAATGAGCAGTTCTTTGTCCAAATAGAAGGCATATGTAGTTGGTCATGCATAGCCTGCGCACTAAGATTTGTTGGCGTGTTACAAGAGACGTGCCTGAGAACCTTAGCAGTGCCTATACGCAAAAACCTTCTGATGTGTTGATGACTTCCTTCTCTTTATCACAGTTTGCCTGATGAAGCCAGCAACTTGGTCAATTAAATGTTCAACAGGGTTCCCACTAGTTTTCCCAGCGTCTCCTTTACCAGTGTGCTGCTCATAGATATCTGTTTTCTTGACCTTGCACTGCACTTCAACCATGGCCACACCTGCTGAACCTATAGTATGCGATCAGAAAAGTGCTGTACATCATGTTGCTCCAAACTCATGACAAGCTAGAAGGCCTTGAGGAACACCTTCATTAATTTCCGTCCTCATCATACTGTAGGAAGCTTCGCATGACAAGTGCAACAATTAACATCTGCTGGTTTTTCAGTGCTATTCCTGTCCAGCTTGCTGAAAGCTATCCTGAGTGTTTCAAAAGCAAAACTGCTGCCAGACAAGAAGTGCATAAAGCAAGAGTAGCTATAACCATATGTCACACAAAATGAAGAAGGCCACCGAGTGTACAGGCGGTTTAATTCATATCCAACAAGCTTGGTTCTCTCTTTGCAAGTGAGTAAACCCAACTTGCCCCAAAAACATGGCCTGTGACAAACTATGTGCCAGATGCTGTGTCCCCTGCAAAGCTGAAGATGTGTACAAGATCCTGACACCCACAGTGGCTTCTACACTGCGCAAACAGTTTACTATAAGAACAACTGCCTCAACTAGTATGCTAATAACATGAAAACAGGCAGAAATTTGGCTATTCATTGGGCCCCAGTGCAGGTGCAAGCCACTCTTCCGCCAGATTCGTGTTGTTCACAGGAACTGGAGCTATACAAATGCAGATAAAAACAATGATGTTTGAAAGTAGTAGAGTTGAACTATATTCTGCACAAACAGTGCTACTTGCAGTGCTGGTAACTTATAGCTACAATTCATGGCTGCCCCACCATGCAAAGGCACTATTCTTGAATTAACTTCTATTTATGGAGGCCATATATTGCAAGTACATATCATCCACATTGTGTGCAATATGATTAAATGATGTCAACTGTGATAGCCATTCCTAATCTGAGATACAACAAAAAAACTAATATAGGCAACAAATTGTAATTCAAAAAGACAACCAGTGCACAGGATAAGTGACAGACTTCCTTTTATTGAACAAAAGTCACATGTGTGTCACATGTCAACAGCACTGGGTAGCAAGCTTGGGTGACAGAGGCAAAACTTAGCGAAATGCTACACTCATACTCAAATGTAAAACGGCCTACGACACAAAAAACAACATTATGTTGTACTGAATGAAAGGGCAAGACTCCATCCAAGAACACACTATGGCACCACATAATTGACATGGTGTAAAAGATGTTAACATGCCCTCTCCATAAACAAAAGAAACACTTGAAACATGCCTTAAAAGGCAATGTGCAGAGTCTGAAAGCAAGGAAAAACAACCCAAAAAAGGTTTCGCTAAGTCTTTCAATGATTAAAATTGTCAAACTGTCTTGTCACTTCTTAATGAATCTGCACAGCGGAAAAGGATGAAAAGAAAGCCCAATAGCAGGGCCACAGAAAATGTTACCAAATAAATAAACCTTGCTTACCAAGGATACTGGTTTAGTTGTCTGACTCTGCACAATAATTGTGTATGAGCTTTTGTTTAGAACGGTTTAGCAGATAGCGGAAAAAATGGACATGAGAGCACCAGGTGCATGCATAGTCGATGCACAAAGAGCCACTGTTTTCTTTTTTTCTCTACTACTATTCACGAATATGCAAGTGCCTTAATAGCACTGCTAAAATCCTACTGCAAAACACAAGATTGGGCAAGTTGTGGCATAACGAAAATTGGAGTTTCACTCATACTGTGAAAGTGATGCAATAAATGGTGAAATATGCGCAGGAAGCTTGCTTCATTCGGTGTTTGGTGAAGTGAACACTTGCCAGTGCAAGTTAGTAATCTCCTTTAAAGTAAAATAAGTGGGAGTTGTGCCTCCCAGTGTTGAAGTGGAAAGACAAGTTTTGTTCCTCCTCTTTCACATCCAGACTTGGTCTCTGGTCTCCAGAAAAACAACCCTTTAGCTTCTTACTGCTGAATTAATTTGGTTTTCTCAAATCTATATTTGAGCTGCCCATTGCTAGGTCTCTCGCTCTGCCCCATCAACCAGCCCCATCCAGTAAATCTGAGAAGCCAAGCACTAGAAGATTAATAAAGCAGATGCACCCAATCACTGTCATTACATGTAAGAAAAATTAACATAGTACTGCCTTCAAGGGGTGGAGACATCAAAATTTTCGTTCATGCGTTTGTTGATTCAAACGTTGCGTCATGCTTCAGGGAGCACGATACACACAGCGGGATTCATATATATCCGATAAATAATTTCATAATAGCATTATTATACCGAGCGATTTCGGTTTCGGTTTCTGGGCTCCGGGGGATGCTATGACGTCACAGAGGAGGAAACGCAACATGGCTTGCTCACGTGGCCCACAAAAAATAGTGACGTAAAACTATGCTGCGTCGTCTGCTCGCGAATACGCGTGCTCTGCCAGCAGAGGTCAACCACTGGCGATTCGAAGTGCATGTCGCGATTATTATAATTATTGCGAAGAGCGACAACAACGGTAAGAAAATATTGCGGCTTGTGAGAGTCGGTGATTCATTCCGAAGCGCCGTAAGCTTTAGCTTTGAAGTGAACCGGAAAAGGCCTAGCGACGATATCGGCGGCGCTGAACGATCAGAGGCGGTGAAGCTGCCGTCGATGCCAGAGTGACCACTCCTCTGTCGCTGATTGGCCTCTTCGCCGTACGCTGCCGCACAAATGGGTCCCGGGCCCGTCCTCTCTACGGCAAGGAAATCTCGCCGTTCGCGAGCAAAACCGCCGTCGCACGGGGGCCCGCGAACGGCAAACGGCGTGCGGCGAGTTTCCGTGCCGGTAACGTGGACGGGCCGGTAACGTGGAAAGGCCAAGCGAAGGAGATTCCGCTCCGAGCTGCCGAACTATGCGGCTATGCGAGGAGAGAAGCAGACAACACGAACGCCGCATATCCTGGTCCCTTTCGAAGTCGGCCGGCGGCGAGCGCTCAAACGTGTAAAGGCCCGTCCGCAGGGCAACTCGCCGCACGCAGCTTGCCGTTCGCGGGCCGGCGTGCGGCGTTCGTGTTGTCCACTTCTCTCCTCTTGTGTCCGTGTACCCCTTCTTTGCATTAAGAAAGAATTTCTATATTCCTGTAGCTCGGTCGTAGAGGAGGCTATGCTCGGTTGCTCGGCTCAGCAGGCTCCGTAATCGGCATTTCATCGCTACTCATCATACGTCACGTTTTTGTGCTGGTGTGCTATGACGTCAATATTTTCGTTCCTCCTCTGTGACGTAATAACTGCCGCGCTAGCGATGGGTCTCGACTACGAGAAGGAGTTTTTAATGACTCTTTGGAGCTGAATTAAAATTATTTTGAAATGTTTGCAGCGTCCAATACCTCGTTCTGGGTGTCCTTGCATACGGAAGCAGCCTACAACATGCTTTTTATAGCCTCAAAATTTGGTGTCCCAACCCCTTTCACAAAGAAAAATTAACATAGTACTGCCTTCACAAGTGGGGAAAGTGATGAGTAAGAATTTGAAGGCGTGGACGTCAGCTCTATATACAGCACGCAGACACTGAACAGGTGTTAGCCAATCATGGCACCTGTTGGCTAGATCGCACTCTCCAGGATCGGTATTCGCCACGACTGTACCTTCAGCAGAGTGGCTGAAATGTAGAATTGTGGACTGCCAATCTTTTGATCATATGTTTGAATCCACACATCACAATGAGAACTTTATCTGCAATATTCTAGCAATAAATTTGGGAATTAGAGTGACAACACCAGTACACATCAGAACCAGGGGAGTTGGCCCATAGCAGCTATTGGTGTAAAAAAGAAGAATGGCATAAGAAGAATTGAGATGTGCACGCTACATGCCTTTGTTCGGTAGTGTTCCACTACTTTGGTGCTACAGTTAATGATCTCGAATGAGTTCAAGGAGCAAGAATTTAGTCCAGAAAAAAATATTGCGCACAACAGCTGTACCTAGTTGTATCATTTGCCTATGCCGCTGTATATAACCCTGTCCACACTGCTAGGAAGGGAAGCGTAGCAGAGGGTTGCAGAAAGTTGGGTGGGCGGATGAGGTTAAGAAATTTGCAGGGACAACATGGCCACAATTAGTACATGACCGGGGTAGTTGGAGAAGTATGGGAGAGGCCTTTGCGCTGCAGTGGGTGTAACCAGACTGATGATGATGATGTCCACACTTACCTAAAGCACATGAGTGGCATCCTAAACAAAATTGAGCTTTTGATATTGCTTTGGAGAAAATTAATCTGTTTCAGCCTAACAGTATGTATACATACTGCGCATACCTGCATTCGGTGTGCCTTATCACCAACTGTTAAGTCACCTTCTTACCTCATCAGCGAATCACTCCTGCGACCAAGTGTGCTGGTCCGGGTTTTACCTTCATTTCCACCTGTGCAGTTGGTAAAAGTCTTTGGCTGTTTACTATAACTTCATATTCAAACATATGGTTGCATTAGAGGCTTTCACACCACTAATCACTGGGCAGGCTTCACGAAAGGCCACCAGTACCTCCTCATTGCAGACTGTGCTCAACATCCTTCTTGGTTGGACTGTGACTAAGAACCAATACATCTTTCCTCCAAAGCGGCTGGCATTGACGATGGTTTGATGCAGAAAGAGGCTATTGTCTTTCCCAGATGCTGGTTCAGCCTCGCGAGGCACATTCCTTCAGTCAATATGCACACTGTCAATGTGAGTGAGACTGATCAAAGGTTGTCTATGGTGTCAGGTTTCTTGCCTGGTTTCGGTAGTGGCATCATGACCAAGTGTTTCCACTCTGTGGGGAATTCCAATATTCCAGATTTCATTGATTACAAGCAATAGTGCTTGCTTCCTTGTTTCGGCAAGATTCCTCAACATCTGAAAAATGACTCCATCTTTGCCATGTGCACTTTAAGTGTTGACATGCTCGAGAGCAACAACAGGTTCTGCCATCGTATACAGAGGCTTTCCATTCCTTCCTTGGCAAATGGTCATTAAGGTGCGTACAACTCAGGCGACGGTCAGTCACTGTGAGGTGGTCGGGGAAAACATCTGCCGCTTGTTCCTCAAGTTTCTCAGATGTGCACTGAAAATCGAGCAGCATGTTTTCAATAGTATTACAGTGTTTGGTGCATCCTGTTATAGCCAAGAATGTGTTACAGCTTACTGAGGCCTATATGTTTAAATGACGCGCCCAGTAAGCTCTAGTTAGCATGTCGCTCTTTGCAGTGTGTAAAGGATGCGTGTTGCTAGCGATTCTTCAACACCTTCACATTCTGCACACTCAAGTGCATCACGGAAATGGTCCCAGCCTGAAACCCCGATTTTTATATGTGGCACATTTTCACCCCTACATCAAGTATTATATCACATAATAGTCGCTTCCTCTTGGGGCAGAGTCGCATTGACACTCTGGATGAAGGCCCTAGTTGCCCATGCTAGGTAAGTGTACTGCCCTTCTGGTTTGAATGGAGGGTATACCAGTTGGGATAGTTGGTGTCATTTGTTAATTCGAAGTCTGTGGTGTCTGCTTCGTCAAGGTGGCATCCTCTTGGCCGTATGTCTTTGCATCCCCAGTGCGGGTGATGTGCATTGAGCTCACCTCGACTGAGTATTACGTGCTTGTGAAAGCGAATTTGAAGCTGTCAAAGCCAAGTGAAGTCGCCTTGGCTGTGGTGCCTGGTTTTGGGACAGAGGTAGACCAATGCTAAAACGGCTTTTAGCCTGCAGCACACCACCGCAACTTTCTGATGAGACATATGTTTATTCAAGCAGTTTCTTCCTTGCCCTAATTCAATAATAGCCAATTTTAGCAGCTGCAAATCAAGCTGACTTCAGAAGACTGCTGATTTTTTAGCCACTTCTAGTAGATTATTGCATGGTTAATTTTCTAGTTGGGCATGACATGCTTCGTGCTTAAAAAATGAACTGTTTAAAGAATTATTGGAGTAATATTAGGACAGGCAACTCTGACTGAATCATCACTGCTTTTGTCGCAAAATGTGGCAATGAGCTAGGCAGATGCTGTCACGAAAGCATAGGTTGTACAAGTACAGAAGAAACAAAATTGGAGTTCTGAAATTTAAAGCCATATTTTTACAGCCTCTCTTTATACTGCTGACATTAGAGAGCTTTAGATTAGTGGACGCAAGCAGCGTGTGTAAACAAGCACCATGTTTGGGTATTTCTGGCACCCATGTGGTTTGCATAACCAAGCAGCACACGAGTCGCTTGCGTCCTATTATGCAGTACTATTATTTTCATTGTAAAACAAGCAATATCAAAGTAAGTCTGATCAGCCTGCATCAATATGCTAGAAATTTTTAAGCACTTAAGGTGTGTTGGTTGAATGTTTGAAGCACTTCACCACACCCTTGGTCACTAGACTTGAACTTTCCAGTATTACTTGCTAATCAACTCTTGAGGTGTTTACGTTGCTTTTCTGTGCCGTAAGATTAGTTTGACAGTCCTAATAGAATTGTTAAAGTGAAGGTGTGAGCTGTTGTATTGGCCATGTCATTCTATAACTGTTAGATCTGACACTGTCAAAGCACTTGGCAACATTAATCAGCTTCACCTCACTATATATATGTATTGCGGTAGGACCATTCCGCACGTGAAAATAAAAAATACCGGCAAATAGAGAGTTCGAGAGCACCTGAGATTATAGTAAAGCGGGCGGGGCAGTATGTTCAGGGTAACAAATGTGTTGCGGTGAAGTTATTGCAGAAGTATATACACATTCATTCGTCCCAACTTTGCACCGAACCCTGCGTCCCGTCCTAAGAGCGCGAAAAACGGGCACAAATGCAGCTGAAGATTACAGGGCACAGTATTCGGCTCCACCTCACTGTGCTTATCGCGCCCTTAGTAGGAATAGTATTAAACATCTGCTCTGCATTTCGTGGAATTCTGGCAGATCATGTGACATTACTAAAGCTCCGTTATGTTCACAGCACTACGCGATAATTGTCGTAAAGCCCACGATAAAAGTAAATCACATGAAGTGACGGATAGTGCACTAGCGCTGAACACGATTGAAAACATGCGCTGCCCTATTTCAAGGACGCGTGAACAGTTGTGAGCAAACACCACCTTAAGCATTATATTACTTACGTAAGTCGTGGCGAAACACACGTGCAATACCTCCGCCTACGAGTCCCGTCAAGTAAAAGTGCATGTGCGATGTGATGACGCTGCCGAAAAGGGGCGAACACGACGACGCTGCTGCACAGCGCCGGTTCGCAAATTGCATTGCCGAGGCGCTACGCCACTTGAATATTTCAATCGTCAGCACCAATGAATTCTTCAGAAATACGGATCTCACACCACCAGAGTTCACCGAGACTTAAAGCCGACATGCCACACCACTACTACTGCGCGACTTTTAGCCAACAAATACTGAACCCACTGCGGAGACACACGACCAGCGGTCGGCGTGGGCCGGAGATTCAACGCACGCCACGGCATCGCGGCTCACAGAACTTCGCTGCCGAGGCGCTAGGCCACTTCGACATTTCAATTGTCAAGGAAGCACGGGTCACACAACGCAGATTCTGTACTGCCAGAGCTCACCGAGGCGAAAGCCGCACTGTCGCATCACCACTACTCGCGGCTTTCCCGCTAAGTACCTACAACGCTACAACCAACACACAAGCAACGCAAGCACAATCACATAAGCAACGTTGAACAACGCGCGGTCCGCGCGAGCCGGTGAACAATCACGCCGAGAACGAACACGCCGCGGCCGCGGCGTCGCTCGGCGCAACCATCATGCCTTCTCAAAAGTCCCTAAACGATCCTGTCCCTAGGCACCTAGGATCAGGTCACGTGAGGGATTTTTGTACGACAATTAGACGCACGCGGCGCCAACTGACCATGTGCATTGCCATCAATGTTGCCAAATAGCGGCGAGCCCAGACAACGCCTCCTAAGAAAACAAATAAGAAAACATAAGAAAACTATAAGAACACTTTAAGAAGAAAAAAAGTCGCCTCCATAGAGGAATGAAAACTTTTCCTTCCTTCATGGTCGCTTTTCTCGGGGATAGAGCTCCAAGTTTCAAATTCATGGCATGGTTCCAGGTTCCAGTATAGCGGGCAACACGGGTAGCCCTCCTTGAAGCGCTGCTTTCTGTGGCTGACGGCAGGCGGCGAAACAAGTTTACGTTATATATAAGAAGGAAGAAGAAGCATGTGCTTGCAGCGGTAAAGCTAGAGAAACGACGGAGCATATTTTATTAGAATGTGAAGACGTCTACCCAGCGGTCGATTTAGGCACCACTGGCCTCCTTGAAGCCTTGGGTTCAGCGGGAGCAGTGGTAAAGCAAACAGGTCCGCAATAGACATTAGTAAGAGGCGACTGGGTGTTTGGTGGAAGAAAAGTAGGGAAACGACAAAAGACGGAGACGTACAAAAGCACAGTTCGCAATAGGGGATCAGAAAATTTGGACGTGGTAGTTCATAGTGTTTTTTTTTCCTTTTTCGTTAGTTAACCTAGGTAGAATATTAGGCAGCATAGTACACTCTAAGAACAGTTTACACCCTTTGGCTTGCCCCTTCTGCCACACAAGAATAATCGTCATCTGCCTTGATGCGTTTCCTTTCTTTATCGCTGCAAGCCCGGAACTTTCCAGTGACGAACGGCACGCGCGTTATCAGAAGGGGCACTCCAAAGGGTGTAAACTGTTCTATGCTGATAACGCGCGTGCCATTCGTTACTGGAAAGTTATGGGCTCGCAGCGATAAAGAAAGGAAACGCATCAAGGCAGATGACGATTATTTTTGTGTGGCAGAAGGGGCAAGCCAAAGGGTGTAAACTGTTCTTAGAGTCACGGCCGCTCGATCCAAAAGCACAAGGTGCGGCCCGCTGCGTCGCGCCTGAACGGCGTCTCGGGCCTAGTTCTCCGTGCGCCCGCTGCGGCGCCACCGCTCGGGGATGGCTGCTGATAGAGAGCGCCTTCACAGCTGCGTCGGCACGCGCGATCTCCACTCCAGATCTCCCCCGCACTCGGCGCTGTTGCTCGCAGGCCAGCTGCTCCTCGGGAGAACGAACGATGCGTGGCCGTCTCATTGCGAAGTCGGAGAGACACCATAGCATAAAGAACCAACATTAGAGAAGGAAAACTGTACCTTTCACAGTGGTACGAAAATAAAAAGCGGCAGCGCATGGAACTTACCAGGGGGCCCGGCAGATGGCCCTACGTAAACAAGACGCGGAAATTCATTTTTTAAAGCGGAATATCCAACATCGCCGCGTTTTACAGGTGGCGTACCATAGGTGTACGCTGGGTGCGCGCCGTGTTCGATTTGCTGGCTTTGCGGCATGCCTCAGCTGCCGCGTTTTAATTGCCAGGAGACTTAAGGGCCTCAACTGACGCCCACACAAACAAGCCACAAGTGAGTGAGCAGGACGTGCGACTTTATTGGCAGAAGAAAAGCAGGGCAACTTCTTGTACAAGAGCAGAAATAAAATTTACATGTCGAGATGCGCTGACACATTTAACGCGAGCTCGTAAACTGCTCCCTTTCGTCGTCGCGTATGGCGGTCTGGTAACGAGCAACAATCAGCAGCGCAAGCAAATTAGGCAGCGCCCTATACCTGTTTTCATCGACAGTAGCCGTAACTTGCAATCGGGTGACGCAGGCATCTGCTCCCGCAGCCAACACAGCGACATGGAGTACCCGGCATTTCAGCGTTACCTCTTTTCCAACCTGCACGTTTCTTTTTGTTCATTCGGGGGCCGCTAATGTGTAACTCATGTTTGATGCCCCACATTCTCAATATGGGTATAATCATTTTGCAGCCGCTTTTACAGGCCTTTCCACCCATGTGGCTATCAACTTCATACACTTCGGACCATGTAATCACGTGTGTCGCCGCTCATGCCACATCACGGCCGATGAGGGCCCACAAGCGTACTTTGCCCGCTGATGCAGCAGGAAAGGTCGAACGGGGAGAACCAATTACGGTGCGTGTAATGTAATGCAGAAAGATGTGATGCATACACTGTAATGATTTTCGACTGCAGAGCACATGCAAATGTACACTATTTGTTCTAGGGTGTTTAAGCAGCATGTTACTTAAATAAATATTGTGACTGTCCATAAAATTATTCTCTGGCTGACTACAATGCGTGTCAATATCTCAAGTGTTATTAGGATCACAAATGAGAACGTGCCTGCGCTCATTTATGCACTAGAAGAGATCACGCTGCTGTTTTCACAAGCAAATTCATGAAAGACGTGAGGCTATTAGATATTATGATTTTTTTTCTGCATGAACGTGATGCACCGCGTCACTACTGCAAAAAAAAAAAAAAAGTGTCCTCGGCTAAACCAAACTGAACAGCACGAACATCTTGAACCAACAGGTATGAAATATGGTTTAATTAGCATGCGTACAACTGTTTAATAAATTAAATTCAGTACTGTAGTTTTAGTTTATCAAATTATTATTTGGTTTTGCGGATCAAAGAAGTTGCTGGCGTGCTCGAAAAAAAAAATATTGATAAGGCTACTCAGTCACCAGTGGCTACGGCTACAACAAGGTGAAAAAATGTAACGCGCATTCCAATGTCGCTCTCTCTCTTTCGTGAATGTGTATATAATGATGGCCTCGCAACTAAAAGTTTATTTCGGAAACAGCAACGGAGGGTCCTGACTGCCCATATCTAATGCAGCATCTAGTTCGTTAACTTGTCTCCGCCTGTAGTTAACGAGACAAATAAATATTTTACATAGCGATTGAAGCAGCGATGTTAAACGACTCACCGGTATTGCGTCCTTAGTCGCAGCGGGATTTGGCTCCCATTTTGATGCAGACGTGTTCCACATGGCTCACGACTGAAACCTAGGTTTCGGGCTTACATCTCCGCGTGCAACGTGTCTCTTCACCCCAAGTTAAATAACACGAGGTATCGAAGCTCAATAAACTGGTTTTAGCATAATATAATCAACTGATGTACGAACCAATAAATTCGTACCTGCCGTGCACGCGAACATACCGGTAAAAATTTTTATTCCAAGCCAGAGGTCACGTGGGAGGTCGATAATGTTGAACGCTATTTTGCGTTTATAATGGTAAAAAACAACAAGGTTAGTAATAAAGAGTACAATGTATAATTAGGAATGATAATTTTGTACTGTTTGTCATGAGATAAAAACGCTTCGTTTGCTATTGAAGAAAGTTTGTAGGTTAAAGTTGCGCTTACTACGGCGTCTACAGCGGGAGATGTTGCGCTCACGGGGGAACCTTTTTAATTGACCTATTCCTGCTTTTTTAGCAGCGCTGCGTGGTCTATTTCGCTACTTCGCAGCCTATTTCGCGGTGTACTTTATCGCCCTCTATGGCCATTTGTTGGACTTGAGTGTGTGCAGGGCCTAGGCGGCTAGCGGAGAGTTTCGAGAGGCTTCGCGCGCCGGCTTCAAGACACAGGAAGTAGACGATATGATGTCGCATCATGACGCAGTAAAGGTGGGAGGAGGAGAAAAAGCATGGCTAGGGAGGAGGGTAACTCGCAATCGTCCGCAGCTCTCTTCATTTGAGACGCTTCACTTATATTGTGGTGTGAATGTCTCACTGTAGCTGTACCCAACGCATCTACAAAATGTGAACGAACAGTGTGAAAACGCGTTTCAGTGAGCCTGCCTCTTTCTTTGTTTATGAAGCTATAGCTACTGTTGCTTTTTTATTCGTTCAAAGACAATTGTGCAAATTAATTAGTGACCGATAATAATTTACCGCCTTTTCAAGTGGGCTTCCGAGAGCGATGGAAATTACCGGTATGAGAAAGCGCCGCGATTTCCACATTATTTCCCTCTTAGTTCACTATCGGGCACGTGTTGCCCTGAAGAGCACACAAGCAAACGTCGTGTTTTACATGGTGTTTTGCGCTTCTGCGTCCGTCCCTTATGTCATGTTTTCGAAACGTCTTCTTCGCCCTTCCACAAATGTCGATTTTGGCTGTTCGTTCGTGCGGGCGGGTGGCCATGAACAACGGGCAGGAGCTCCCGCTGCGTACTTTAGCTTTGCATTATTTTCAACAACTGCTCAGCCCCGCCGGTTCCCTTCCTTTGTCGAGCCCCGAATGGGCGGGGTTAAAAGCCGGGAGAACCACGAGACCCCCTTTCCAGGGGCACGGCCGGACTCGACTCACTCGCTCCTCCGCGCTCCCTTCCAGCCTTTGCAATGATAGATGCTGCCACCTGCCGCCGCAGCTCTGTGTTGGCGCTGTCACCTCACCAGCTAAGTCCGGCGGGATGTTTTTCAACGATACAACTGATCAGGAGCCTACAAGGCCATGAAATACCCCGAGTGGGTGAATACAAATTTATTTATTTATTTATTTACAATACCCCTAAAGCCGCTCGAAGGAGGGTATTACATAGTGGGGAGGAGGGCTACAAGAAAAGCAAGTGTACATGCAGGTACAGCATACATAAAAAGAAAAACATTTACAAGACGTGTTTTTTGTTTTCGTTCAACAAGGCAGTGTAGTCATCATAAGGAACCAAGAAAAAAAAGAAAAAAACGTTACATAAAAACGTCAGGAGCAAGCAACAAATCACAAAGCATAAAAATTATCAGGGAAACACACTTAATAAGGAAACACAACATTTTAACAGCTTCTCACAGTAGTGCAAATTGTTTCCTTAAATTTGGCTATGTCAGTTTCCATGGCTATGTATGAGGGTAAATCGTTCCAATCGACGATAGTGCGTGGTACGAAGGATTGAGCGAAAGTTAATGAGCGACAAAAAATGCGTTTCACTTTGTTGGGGCGATCGCGGCGAGGAAAGATAATCGGTGGTGACTGAAAGAAATCATCACGAAGTGAGGAATGGTGGAAAATTTTATGAAATATCTCGGGGTATGGATAAACAAAGGGTAGATGTACACGGAAACGCACGAACAGTCTCTCAAAGCAAAAATGGCGAAGAGATGCCGGGATAATGAAGCATAGGGCATTGCGAGGGTACAACAGGTATGAGGTACTGAGAGGTATTTGGAAGGGAGTAATGGTGCCGGGGCTTACTTTCGGGAATGCGGTCTTGTGTTTAAGGGCAGAGGTTCAGTCGGGACTAGAAATCAGAGAGCTGTGCGAAGATTAGCAGTAGGTGCCCACGGGAAAACCACAAACGAAGCAGTACAGGGCTAATGGGCTGGGCATCGTTCGAAGCACGGGAAGCTCAGAGTAAAATCCTATACGAAGGATTGAGCGAAAGTTAATGAGCGACACAAAATGCGTTTCACTTTGTTAGGGTGATCGCGGCGAGGAAAAACGCCTGAGGAAATTGGACGATAACAGGTGGGCAGCTAAGGTATTTAAATACCTATACGGAAAGAGCGTTGACTCACAATGGCGGAAAAGAACTAAGAATCCCCTTTGTGCACAACCTGAGCCCGAAGCCATTTGATCATGACGAGGTGGCGACTAGCTCGGTGAGCGTCGTTACTGTTGGTTTGTGTTCAAGCACTTTGTCTCTCCTCGGTTACCTCGTCCCGGACACGAAAAATCTTCATGAGGAGGCAACGGTGACTATGCGTTTCGCTTTGATGAATTTCCAGGAGCTCGGCGGTGACGACATGCGGGGTCCTGACGCGGCCTCTTTGTAGCTGGCACCATGTAGGACAGATAGAGTTCGAAAATGGTCGGTACCAGCTCCCGCAAGCAACTTCCGTATTCGGCATCCGGGAACATAATCGCTTTCATTGAAGCGTTTGCTACACACTACAGTTGACGCGGACTTGTCGTTGGTGACAAGATTCTCACGGGAAATGTTTTTTCGCCACTTAGAACACAGTTCGGAATCGCTAGGAAATTCGTGAAATGAAACGCCGGGCGTCTTCCCCTGCTGAGCGTTGCAAAATGGCACGCAACAGTACACCATGCCTACAGTGATAGCGTTTGAGGCAGCAGGAAGAAAACGCTTTCACGCTTGCAACGATACCACGGAGAAAGCTCACAAATTCAGCTGCAAAATCTGGCACACAATAGGCAGCCCGTGTGGGATCGGCGGCATAGGCATGCTGCTTCAGTCGCCGCCGTCAAGCACAGAAATTGTGAGGTAATTGTACCAACAAAATCAGACCAGGGTTGCAGGGAGGAAGCCAACATTCCTACCGTGCGCATCAGCGGACAAGTCTGACGAACGTTGTATGTAGAAGAAAGTCACCAATCGGGACAGGAGCTACTCAAGAAAATTATTTATAACCACCGCGCGTGCCTTCGCGCCGCGGACACGGTGAGGTGGTAGCGACCTCGTGCGGCGAGCCATCGAGCTACTCGTCAAGAAAATGTTCCGTGTACTCCCGTCGCGTTGCGAAGCCTTAAGGGAGCGCGGAGGAGAGAGTCGAGTCCGGCCGTGCCAGGGGATACGGGCTTCTCCCTTTCAAGTTCACGCGAGGTTTCGGGGAATCGGCTTCTGTCGTTCTCTCGACGTCGCGCTCTAGCCATTCCCCTCTTCCATGCCTCTCCCGAGTCCGTGACGGGTAAACAGCATGGCGGGTGGCGGCGTTCGCTTTTTCGTGGCAGGAGCAGCAGGAGCAACAGCACAGTTCGCGCGTACGGCTGGTATGACGGCGTACACGCATTTCTGGGCTCCCCGTAACGCGTGTTTAGATTATTCATCTACGGCGCTGTAGAATGCGCTAGTAAACGTACTGCGAGGCGCTACATTGGAGTATCGTCCACTATTTATAAAAGGTTCTGCACCTATTTTTGTTCGCGATCGATCGGCCTTGCCAGTGCTCGGCGGACGATACAGTGATGGGCCCTTGCCCAGGCAGAGGCGTCGGAGGGGCGCCAATAAGCTCAATGTAAGTATACATGCATTCACGCGCGGTGCATTTGTTCGTTCGTAATGCGCAACTGCAGCGAAATATGCAAAATAACTGTGTAGGAGTATTCGAACTCAGTGTGAATGTGTGAATCGATGACGTAGGTTGAGCCGAAACTTTTGACAAGAATTTAGTAGTAAGCGAAGTCTATGAGCAATAAAAAGAAGAGCGTCGTTGTGCGTGCGAGCTTGCCGCGGAGAACATGTTCAGTAGTAGACGGTGCACGTAAGCCCGCATTCTCTTGAGGAAAGTCGGGAGTCGCGCTAGCGTGTGTTCAAGCAATGCTTAGTGCGCTAGGAGCTGGTACAGAGCGATTGTTGTCCAGATTTTCTAGGTAGTTATGACTGTCTCGTGGGAATGCTTGATAGTGATGCCATCGAAATTATGTTGTGGTGCTCGGATGGAGCGTAATCAGGGGGCTGTGTAAAACGACGTGATTTTAGCCGACGTTCAAAAGTGTAAATTTACGCACTGTAGGGAGTACATTTTTGATGTAGGCCGTCGTTTTTTTACACAAATTTCTGAAGATCCCCCCCAAAACAACATGAAGGATGGAGTTTACGACGAAACAATACATTATATCATAATTTTGTTTACAGCCACTACGGATACATCTAAAGAAGATAAAATTGATGTTTTCTTGAAGCTAAAGCGTTATCGTACATTATCTGCTCTTAAAGACAGCGTGCAAGGTTTGCTTCCTCCTTTAACAATCACAATTGAGGGTACCAGAACCTGTCTACACTCCTTGGCTGATTCCAAACCAACTGGTCTAGATCGGATAATCCCAAAAGCACTAAAACCTTGCTATGATATTGTGTCTCAATACCTGTACATATTTTATGGCAAATCGCTTGAAACTGCAATTGGTCCCGAATAATTGAAAACGACTTTGGTTCCACCCATTGACAAAAATGGGCCGAAGTCTATAGTTGCCAACCATTGGCCGATTTCCTTGTGCTGCATATCTTGAATGATACTTGAAGATATTGCATAATCCAAACTCAAGAAAGGGGCTGACGCATGGAATAGCACACTGTAGTATAAATCTCCCTTTAGAACCAGCCGCCACCGACAACAGCAGCACGTGACGCCACTGTGCTAACCCTTTAGAACTAACATGCCGAGGATGACGAGGCCGCCTTTGACGAAGATAGGTCCTCCTATCGAAACGTTGGCCAGCCTTTCTGAGGCGCCTTATCCCTGTTCATAAACTTTATACCACACTAATGCGATGAAACATTTAGAAGCTACTAATTTTTTTCTTACAGAGCCAACACGGGTTTTACGCTGGTGTTTTAAGTACCGCTCCCTTAATAGAGCTTTTTCATGACCTTGCCACTGCGGCTCACAGTAGACTGCGGACTGACGCAATATTCATACACTTTAGAAAAGCAGTTAGTTCTGTTTTGCGTGAATTATTAAAGCACAAACTGGGGTCTGCTCTCAGCAATGGTCAAAATATATTGCAATGGTCTAGGGATTACCTTAATAAAAGAAAACAATACGTCGTACTGGGGGGCAAACAATCTGGATTTCTGGAAGTAACTACGGGTGTGTCACATGGCTCGGTATCGCGGCCATTAATATTCTTAATTTTCATCAATGACATCGCGTGTAATATTTCTTCCACTGTCAGATTATACGCATATCACTACGTAATATACAGGACAATCAGTACAGATAGTGACATGCGATCACTTGAACTAGGTCTAAACGTAGATAAGAGCACCACGTAACATTTAGCAAAGGAAAGCGCATACTGAACACAAGGTACCCAGTCAGTAATAAAGTACTCTGAAAAGTCCTCGAAGTCAAATGTTTAGGCGTGCTTCTTTCGGGAGATGCTTCATTTAAACACCATATAAATGACACCGTAAAAGAAATCTGCCAGCGTGCTTAGAGCCTCGTTATTCGGAATCATCGTGGCGCACCTCAGATACTCAACAGGGCGGCATACCCATCACTAGTAAGACCGCGCTTAGAATACGCGTCCAGGTTGTAGGAGCTCATCAAAAACGCCTCAGTGATAAAATTGAAGGCATACAGAACCGTGCGGTGAAGTTTATATTAAAACAATATTCCCGGGGAGTTAGTGCCACGCGAATCAAGGCTAGCATTGCAGTCAAACCTCTTGACAGAAGGCGCAAGGAAAATCTACTGGAACTAATACATGCAATTTATAATAACTCAACTCGTATGGACAAATTTAAATATATTTAGCCGCGCCACTACATCTCAAGCAGGAGTGATCACAGTTGTAAAGTTAGAGAAATTAAATGTCGCAAAATTACCTGACATTCTCGCTGTTTGCGAAAACAATATCTGAATGGAACACCTTACCAGCGGAGGCGGTCACAGCTGACGGAGTCCACTTCGCTCAAATGATCAATATTTCGTAATTAATAGAGTTATTGTTGCACTGTGCTGTTCTTACGGCTTGTATAGCATATTCTGAAATTGCGAATACCTTGTTTTTCTTCTTCTCTTCAACTGTTTGTCTGTCTGTTTATTTGTATTGTTTTTATTATTTGTACTCACTCTCTTGCTGTAATGCAGGATTTTTTCAACTATACCACTAATTTGCGAGTAGGACATTTGCACAACCTTTGGGAGCATTGTAATAATTTCACAGAAGCTGCATATTTATATATGGCATTTGCCCATCTAATCTGCTATAATATATGCAGGTTAGGAAAATCCGACGCCTGTGCATGGCACAAAGTTAAATATTTGTAAATAGTGCGCTTCGACTTTTTAGCAGCTTCCGGCAATATTTGTACCATCGTCAAGGACCGAAACGCAAGTTTTGCTAACGGGAGTCGGTAAAAATTATATTTAGTTCTCAAGTGCAACAAATTTATTTGAAATATGTCGTGCGTTTTTGATGCTGGAGTCAACACTATAAAATTGACTATATTGAACTCGTTTAGGACACAGGAAGGCACAAGTATATCAGCGTCAATGTATTAAAGAAAGCGTTCCGCATAAGAAAATGCCAGGTATACTGGCGAGCCTGCCATTACAGCACAGGAATGTATATTGAGTGTGACGGTATGTGACGCAGAAAACTGCGGAATATTAGAGAGGTTTAGCTTGTCCGGTATTGTCCGGTACAAGAACAGCTAATATTGCAGTAACCAAGTGTATTTTACTTTGCTGCGGGTGTAAATTTTTTACAGCAACACGATTACGCCAGTGCCGAAAATTTACACAAGCAACTAAGTAGAACACGCTTGATTAAGGCAATATTAGCCGTTTTTGATCTGTTTGAGCTCTGCGCCACCAGGTGGCTGCACCATGCAGGCCGTTTCCGTTTACGCCTCCGCCCCAATGCCCCGTCCGCCTGCGTTTACCCGAATGTCGGAGAAGCTAAACCTCTCTGTTGTCAAAGTAAAGGGAATGAAGGGGGGGGGGAGGCTTGGTAGTTAAACATTTCCCGTGTTGCAACCTATCACTCCCTTTCTACTAGTTTTGTTGTTGCTTCAAGCACTGCCTTCTTTACAACCGCCGTTACAGTTCTTTTACATTGTGTTTTCTACTGCTTTGCTAATAAGCCTTTATTAGCTACGGTTTTCAAGCTGTAATTGAGCTATATGTAGTCAAATGTTTATTGCCGTATCTAATATATACAATTATGCACTCTTCGCAGCATCGTCCCTCTTGAAGTCGAAGCCGGTCCCGCTTTGGATCTGCTTATTGAAAATCTCGTTGAAGATGCAGCAGGTGGCCAACAGGAAGCGCCTGTAAACCCACCGGCAGTGCCTCCAAACCCGCCAGATATCCTTGTGAATCCACTAGGAGCACCACCAAACCCACCAGAAGTTCCTGCAAATTTACCAGAAACGCCTCGCATAAACAAATCAGCTACTGCGCTCCTGCACCAACTAAAGGAATGCCGCGCGATAAAATGTGGGTTGGTTTGTGGTACAATCTGTGCTCTCTTTTCTGTTACCGTCTACGGCATACCGAGACCTCGAGCATCCCCGAGCATGCTACTGATGCAGCCATGGATCCCCTGGATAAAGCGTCCGCACGACTCCGTAGTCCCTCGAATCATGGTGTGGACCGGCAGACCTTCCGAGTCGTCGGCAGCTCCACCAGTTGTGAACGCTGCGTCCGTCCTCGCGGTGCCACAACCATCCAGCTATAATGAGAAGTGGATTACGTGCTCTTTCATCGGCTACAGTGGTGATGATATGCTGGCGCAGAGGAGGTGCACAGTGACGTACGATCGGCGCCTCGTGATGGAAAGCGATGCCATCGTGTTCCATGCCGACAGCGTGAACGTGCACGATCTTCCCGGTAGGCGTGCAATTCCCCAGTTGTGGGTGTTGTGGGCGCGCACAGCTCCGGCGCTTGACGTCAGTCGCGTGGCACCATTCAACCTCTTTCGGCCATGGAAATCACGCTCGAGTATTTCTGATGAGCTGCTCGCACTTTTCAACTGGACTATGAGCAGTCGACAAGGCGCCCACGTCAATAGTACGTACAAGTCTTTTCGTCCTCGCTCCCCGTCCGTCGAACACCCTTGGTCCACCGCTGCTTCCAGGAGGCAGCGGCCCCCTGGAAGCCTCAATTCTAGTGAGACGTCGACTCTGCTTAGGAGAAGAGCGGACGCTGCCTGGATTGCTGCCGACTGCGAACAGCGCGTGTTCGAGGAAGAAATACGGACTTGGAGCGCATCCAAAGACCAGATAAACGACTGTGTCGCGCAGGTCGTCAATCTGCACGTCATACCGAACTGTGGTGTCGGCTTTTGCGAGTCTATGGCGGACTGCGTCGCGTATGTCGCAAGGCACTTCAACTTCATTGTAGTCACGCAGACGCCCGCCTGCTTCCCTAGTCTCTACGAACTCGTTTATGAAGCGTTTAGGCACGACTTGGTTCCTGTCGTCCTACCGTCGTCGCGGAATGTCCCACTCAATCTACCTCCCAAATCTACTGTGAGCGTGCAGGAAATCCTAGAGCCTAGGTTCCTAGAAGAGTACATTCGTTACCTGCTTGACCATCCCGCCGCCTACGAGGCATACTTCGACTGGAAACAAAAATTTACCGTCACCACACTCGAGGAGGACCTGTGCCCGCTGTGCGTTGCTCAGCACGGCATCTACAAGAGGAAGTTTCCGGCAGGCCGGGACGTCCGTGAGTGGTGGCATCTTCGCGACACGTGCAGTAGTGGTCCTTTGTTCAGATAGCACTGAAGCTGTCCAGGTCGGTTGGCCATGACCTCCTGCGGTAGGCCAGCGGTGAACTTTTTTTCGGACTGCTATTTCTCGAGTGATATCTTTTATATAGGCTTTCCGATTTTTTCGAACTCTCAAGCCTGCACCGAACTTTGCAGGGTGCATTTACTAAGCAGAATGAGCTGTGTTCTCGCTGTTTTCCTAGCCATGTCCACTATGCCGCCACTAACGCGGTAGATTTCGAAAGAAGATCCAACCGGATGGTGTTTTACGTCACGCGATACAGCACTGACAATAACGTGGCCCACTTCCGCTATATCCGTGCGCCATTCTTGTTTTGCGTGTAATCCTTGCCTGTACACATATACACGACTTCAAACCGCAATGCCGGTACACCTAGAGACAAACGTATACAAAACGAGCAGATTAACTTCTCCGTGGCACCTAGGCAAAGTCAGGCATTCAAGGAGCAAAAGCCCCCAGAATTTTCTCGCTCGCTACCGTTTGTAGTCGCGTCTGCGCACAGACGGCTGGCAATTTCTGAGATCAGACACTCGTCTTTCCTCTCTGCCACACTCCTGCCATCTTCCATGGCTGGAGAAAACGTGCTCCCGGGAAATGAGCACTAAACCATTGACTTTTGCGTTGCTTATACTATTACTACTTACTATTACAAACACAAGTAGTCCCTTGGCATCAGCCGCAACTCCTTTCTAAAATGAGTGCTCACATCATGCATACACCTATCTAGACGCCGAAGACATTTTAAGGCAGTAAAGCGTGCCTGTGTTTGTATCCATAGGCGCCGAGTTGTTAGTCTGCCGGTGCGCGGATGGGAGCACGGCTGAGGCCCAATTCGCGCCTTCTCTTTTTTCACTAGTACTCCCCGCCCCCCTACCCTGCGAAAGCTGTTTGGCAAGAGATGTACTGAGGCGGAGAGGCCATATATGTATACATCAGTTCATTTGTTTCTAAGCTCGAGCAAATATACTAAAAATGGCCGCATAGTTAAGGTACTAAATAAATACGTGAAAAAGGAAACTGATAAACACGTAAACACTTGGCAGACAGTCATGACGCCCATAGTCAAAGTCAGAGAAAACACTGGGCAGCACGAGCATTTCCTCAACAAGTCAAAATTAAAATATTACAGCTCACTACAAACACATTGCTCGTAAGAATCACTGGACAGTACAAACCTTTCCACAATAAGCCAATTCAAAAACTAAAAAAAAGAGATTTTATACTCTTTGTGTCTAGGAAACACTGGCCACTACAAACATTTCCACAATAAGCTAACAATATAAAATCTAAAGACCGGTCATAAGCTCGTCGCCTTTCAAAAATGTAAACAAGCTACCGAACTTAATATGAAACAGAAAGACAAGAACAATACTTAAAGAACAAGGTTCTAATAACTAAGCCGTACAATGTACATTTTATTGGAAGGGATAAATTAAGGTAAGGGGTTGTGACACCTTGAATAAAGCTGGTGCATTATACTTTCATGAAATCCACTGTTATTTTATAGAAAGGCTACCGCACGATCGAGAATCTGTTTCTTTGTACACTTGATATCTGAAGAAAACCGTCCGCGATGTCACAGATTTATTTTGCGGGCGAGACTTTTTCGACTCTTGCTCCTAGGCAGATATGTCCGCTGTGTCATTCATGATCACGCCATAGTGCCCCGCTTCACGAACGTAATTTGTGAGTGAATGAAGAACATCATGATTCTTTTTTTGCCAACTTTTCGTTTAAAATGTCGTAGGAGAACCAGCACGGCCAGACTAAGAAAAATGGGGGCCCTGGGCTAATGCGCATGCCGGCCCCCTCTCCCTATACTGACCCTCGCCCACCTGTCGCCTGCTACGGTACTAGAAATATGCCATGTTTCATTTTAACTCTACCAAATTAAAAAGAACGAAGTGCGATCAACGGGATTATTATTATTGTTATTATTGTAAGGAAAACAACAAAACTTGCTTGAAACGCGTGCTGTTGTAAACACCAACACATATGTTCACATTGCGATTAATCTTCATTCTGTTTTCAGCAAAAGCTAGGTTTAAGGAAAAGTTTAGTGCACTCAAGACGAACAAGAACGTAGAAAAGACAACACAGCTCAGATGTCGATCCTTCTGAAGCTAGGCTTTGTTTGCATCACTAAGTTTAATCCCGTGAGGAGACGCATCGTTGTATCCAAAACATTCTTTATTAAAATTCAAGCATCAGACGGCAGTAATCGTTATACACGTCACTCTCTAATTATTGTTGCGTACTCCAAGGTAGCGTACCGTACTGCTGCCGAGAAGTAACGGCGCCTGCCTATCGAAGCTCGACCGACATTACTTAATGGGTAGCGTGGCGTTGTCGGCGGGCTGCAGGCATCCGGTAGATCATGGCGACCAAGCAGGGGCGAGACGATTTGCTAGTGCGAAACTTGCACGGTTTATTCAAAGGTAGTTGAGAGAAAATAAGAAGAGCATGAAGTATGAAGTCTTTCAAAAGTATATTTCGGAGCCCCTTAAATAGGCTCTCTACAAGTGTGGGCGGGATCTTGTTTCCGTCGATGACACGTGACAGGCACGGAGAGAGGGCCCCTCCTCCTGCAATACCGAGCACGGGCAGGAGAAGTCGATCCTCTTTTCGACGAATCCGGGGAGAAGGTCGGGTGAATGACCTCTCCGGCGCCGTGGGGTCCGGCCAGTAGAGGGTAAGGGCATGACGTATCACCCACGGTGCCACGACCATGAGAGGTGAAGGGGATGAGGTAGCACCCACGGTGCCACGACCATGAGAGGGTAAGGGGATGACGTATCATCCACGGTGCCCGACCAAGTAGAGGGGAAGGGGGGGCGATGTGTCGCCCGTGGACTCCGGCCCAGAGGGTAGGGTGAATGACTTGTCGCCACGTGGTGTCAGATGCCAACCCTAACAATATATATATATACAATACTTAAGGCAATACAAACACCTAAAAATGCACTATAATACAGATGAAAATTACCAACTGTAGTTACAAAACATTATTTGAAAATATTTTTGTTAAAGGTAAGACAAGCAAAGACGACACCAAATAAAGGTGGCACTATCGAAAACTACAAAAATACAGTTCTTTATAAGCACGCTAAATATCACAAGAAGAACAAACAAGAGACGAACAACGAAGATTTGCATATCTTGAATTTCACTGCTCAGCGTTTCATTGGCAGCGTGGAGGCTGGGAGGGGACACAACGAACTTATTGGAACAATTCATTTATAGCGCAAATAGTCTTCTCTTAAAATGACATCTTTCGCGCCTTCGCTTTGGCGAAATCAGATATAGTCTGTTCGAAGGATAGATCGCGGAGGAGGTCACTTTCAATGGACATGATAGCAAGGGAGTTGACGTTGTCGTCAAGGAGGCTCGAACGAAGGCGACTTTTTATCAGCAACAACTTGGAAAACGATCGTTCGGTCTCACAGTTTGCCACGAGTATGCTTAAGCACATTCGCAAAGCAATAGAAAGGTTCGGAAACACATCAGTAAGCTTTCTTTCGTGCAGCAACTTCATTATTCCCAGGGTACTCGTGTCCTGGCACACAGAGTTGTGCAGAAAGTTCGCATACTGAACGATTTCAGCGGGAAATGCTGGCTCCAAACCATTTTTGTACGTTTTCACCAACTTCTCAGCCTGCTGTGCCAGAGAGGCCTCGCTCGCAACTTCTGTCAGCAATTTTAAGAATCCAAACCTTTCGCAGAGTTCAGTGTAGGCAGCCTTTCGCAATCGCAAAGCAGAGCCTGGACTGTCAAGTGCAACATTGTAGGTCTCTACGATAAACTTTTTTCTACCTTGTAGCGCACTATCGCTTTTTCCGTCCTGGTGCTTTCTCAAAACGATGCGTTTGCCCCCATCCTGATAACATTGATTGTTACTTAGCTTGGCTGCTCTCTTTTCGAAGGTACCAAAGAGAGGTCGCAAAGAATTAACAAAGCCTTCTAGAGAGCTCAATAGGTCTACAGCATTCGAAATGTCTAGGCCTGGTTTCTGAAGTACTACGCTCGTTTTGTCAAAGCACTCCAAGATTTCACTCCAGAAAATCGCCATGAATGCAGTCTCTAGTTTTGTCATTTTCTTGAGAGAGTGTGCTTCGTTCCCAGTGTCGCCGTTTTCTTCCTCGTTCTTTGATATAGCTTCAAGGCAATACAAGACTGCATTGAAAATTTTCAGAATGGCCTTACATGATTCAGGGTGTCTTGACCACCTGGTCTCAGAGAGACTTTTCACAACAAGCTGCCGGCCAGTTCCGCCCATGCTGTCCAAAAGATACCTCCATCGCTTAGGGGAGGCAGCAAAGAACGCATACAGTCTATGAATTACAGTGAAAATTTTGACTGCCTCAAGGTAACCGTCAACGCTACACGCGCCAACTAAGTTCAGTGAATGACCAGCACACGGGAAGTAGACTGCCAATTTGTTCAGATGTTTGATTTGATCGTCGTGCAGTCCTTTGTATTTTCCTGACATATTACTCGCATTATGATAAGCTTGACCCCTACAATCATCAATTGAGATGCCATTGGTCGTCAAGAGTGACATCACGTTATCGAAAAGATACAAGCCGGTATGCGATTCAATTGGAGCAAATCCAATAAAGCGTTTCTTACACTTTCCCATTTAAATAGTATCGTAAAACTGGCAGCTGATCAACGTGAGTAAGGTCTGCAGTCGAATAAACAATTAAAGAGAAGTATATTGCGCGTTTCACTTCGTCAACGAGACGTTCCTTGACAGCCTTTGCCATATGCTCGATAAGTTAATCACAAATCGTTTTTGACAGATACGATGGGTGACCTTTTCCTTTGTTCCCATAGCGTTTGATGTGCTCCTCTGGAAAGGGATCAAACTTGGCAATGGCCTCAAGCACTCCCATATAATTGCCATTTCTCGGTGAACCAAAAATCTCCTCAGTGCCCCTAAACGCTAGGTTGCGCTCATCTAGAAGCTTAACTACAACGACTACGCGCTTCAACACCTCTGTCCAGTAAGCGGTCTCAGTGACAGCATGCTTAACCAGCGCCTTGTCAATTGTGCTGCTCGGGTTAGAGCGGGCGAGCCATGCTTGCCACGTAGTTCCGGTGCTCGACGCTATTTTCTGGTGCGCAAACCTTTTCTTCTGCTCTTTTCCAACCAGAAAAGCCGTGCGTGGTAAAACCACTGGGGTTGCTTGAAATCGAAAATAGTTTGCACATGAAACAGTAAACGGAACCTTTGGACTCCGAGTACATTAACCAGTGTCGCTCGTACGCCTCCGCATTTACAGCCTTTCGCACGTAAAGATGAGGTGACATATAGGGTTTCTGAGTTTTGTATTGCCTTTCGGAAGACGGAAAATTTTCTGCCCGATTTTGAAAATACAACGGCCCTTTCTCAAGGCATACACTCGGAAAGCTGTCAGTAATAACGTCCGGCCACTTAGCAGGGTCACTTCGGAGACTCTCGCAACGGACCTCTTGCGGGGGTGTCTGTACTTCTCTGTTGCCGCAACGAGAAGCCGTCTCATTCGACCTCTCGAGGCACACTTTGTGGGTGGGAACATAATTATTTGAAGCCAAACAGGAAACAAATGAGCTGGTTCTTGGAGTGTTGTTTCTTGGCGCTCGTCAGTAGAAGGAGGCTCATCGGTGAGATTTGGCACCTGTTGATCAGCAGTAGTAGAAATCGGGCGTGGCGGACCGTACACCTGGAGCTCTGTGGCAGGGGCCCGACCGAGTAGCATAGACGTTGCTGACTCAGGAACAGGACAGGGCTCGGTTAGCGTCGGTTGCCCAGAAGTACGGGCGACCGAGGTTGGCACCATTTTCACAGAATCCAGACAACCAAGTTGAGTCAAACCATGCTTCTTGTCAGGAAACCATGGTGATGGAGTTGGCAAGTCCTCCACAGATGCACAGTCGGTACTATTGGGAGTTTGACACGGACTTTGGGTGGAACGATCATACTGCTCCGCGGAAGCTGCATTCAGTAGGTACTTTGTCGTCTTTGGTAGCTTCTTTTCACGCTCTTCTCTTTCTAACTTCGCATTTTAGAGCGCAGCTCTTTGGCGTCCGTTCCTGGGTTTCGCGTCGTCGTCGGCGTCATCGTCGTCGTCGGCCTCGTAACCAGCTCCGCCCCCCTTTCATCCCCCCAGCGCTAGCAGCGACCGACTGATACCGCTGGATGCCGCTGACGCCGCTAGAGAGTCAAGATAACGTGACTGCATAGAACACCGTCGCCGCCATGCAGAAAGAGGAGGAAAGGGTCCCCCCCCCCCCCCCTGTTCTTGTGTGGCGGATAGCTGGGGTTGACTCACTATCGCCGTCAGCGGCATCAGTCAGTCGCTGCTATCTCTTCCCTCCTCCCTTTATCGTGTTGTCCGCTTGCTGCGCGCGCTTCTGCCCCCATCGTTTGCCGCTGGGTGTACACGCCGCCCCCCTCCGCTTCCGCTTACTGCTGGTTGCTCTCGACGGCGGCGATGAGCCTCCGCTTCGGCGGCGCGAACTGCAGGGTCTTCTCGGCGGCGGCGATGAGCTTCTGCTTCAGCCTCGCTTACTGCTGGTTGCTCTCGACGGCGGCGATGAGCCTCCGCTTCGGCGGCGCGAACGGCAGGGTCTTCTCGGCGGCGGCGCTTAGCCTCTGCTTCCCCCACGGCTGTGACAACCTCGCGAGGCACTTGTATAGATCTCGTCTTTGAGAATCAAGCATTGGTGTACCAAGTCGAACATATATCAGTCTATTTCTCCGACCACAAAGCTTCCTTCATGACTGTCAAGAACTGTTAGTGGAGTCTTTGTTAAACGAATACGTGTGAAAAATAAAAAAAATTATGTGATAGCGCATACATGTGTTGCTCGATTTCTTTGCCTCAATCTATCCAAAAGGTGAAACAGCTTATTTGCTGCGCTCAAATTTCGCATTAGGAAGTAACGTAATCGTCGGTAATTTTTGTTTAGACGCACCACTTTGTTGCTTCCGACCGAGCATTTTCGCATGTATGGATGCTAATTGTTCACCGGGCACTTAGTCAGTCCGACGCGACCGCAGGTGTCAAACGGTGGCCGTCCCGATGACTGGCGCAGGCTGCCTGGATGGTCAGTGGCTGGCCGAGAGTGCTGCGTTTCCCGGGAGCTCCACAGCGGGCGGGCTTATGCAAGCTTTACCGTCGGCTCGGGGCTGAATCGCAGCCCGCGATCAACTTCCTTTTATAGACGCGGGCCGCGTCTGTCTGTTACTAGCGTCAAAGCAGGCGTTCACATACGCATAGAGTTTCGTGTACAAACTCACTCCTTCTCCCGTTCCGGTCTCGTCTTCCTATTGGCTTGGAGCAATAGTCTGTTCTGGGAGGTTCTCGATTTCTCTTTCGCCCCGTCGACGCCGAGCGCGAGAACGAAGGCGAGAGGGCGACTCCTAGCGCGGGAGAAGTTACGCGCCCTCCGTCGCCTCTGAGTCATCTTTTTCTACTTTCTGGAAAGTTCGGCGGCCAGTCTGACTGACTTTTTCTGTCGAGCGCGCGCGAGGGTGCGCAGCCACTAGGCAGGAATGGGCCCTGGAGACAGGCCTTTGTGTCCAGCTCTCCAACTTCCCCCTTCACTTTTCCACAACCCTAGCCTGAACAGTGAACATTCCATGCACCACGGCACGCGGACAAAAGCACCGTGTGACGTCTTTTTTCCTTTCCTGCCTAGACTCTGCCATCAGACTCATCATCATCTGCTATCGGGCTCATCCTCCTCCGCCCAAATTACCGTCACGGTAAAGAAAAATCGAATGGGAGGCACCGTTGGGTGCTGCAGCACATCCTTTCTATGAGAAGGACAGCGGCTGAACTATTTGAGAGGTGGAGGGCGGCGTGATGGTGACGAGGGGCAAGGGAGATTTAGGTCCTCATCCCACATTACATGTTTTTGGTGTTTATCCCATGCCCCTCCTCTCCACACAGCACTGGACAGACGGACTCA